>NC_035442.2:144660958-145408448 GCF_002127325.2 Helianthus annuus
GTATTGAACTAAATAAAAGTCTAAAATTAATGCCAATGGGCTAATAACTAATATAAAGCATAAGAATAGTTTTGTAAGTGGGCCTATGTTGGCATTTGTATAGATATACCCTATTAAAAAAGAAACTTTTACGTATACATATCGGGTTTTTTCTAATAATAGCGTGCCCTCCGAAAGGTCGGGCCCTGGCCGGTGGTCCTTCCCGCCCACCCCCAGGGCCGGCCCTGAATGGTGGTATAGTTCGGCTAGCGTTGACAAACATCTAGGCCGAATCGCTAAGTACAATTTAAAAAAAATATAACCTATCAGACAAACCGGCCAAATTGGTTTGGTCTGGCTGTTTGAAACGCTTTTTTCTCTTCTAAAATGTTAGTTTGCATTAAGTAAATTAAAACACGGCGATGAGTCATGAATATTATTAATTAATTAATTAATTAACATACATTTATCAACTTGTGTTAACAGTCATTTACAATTTTACAAGCATAGAGTAAAATCTTACTTCTTGAGAGTAGTAAACAATGGCGGAGCATAGTGTAAAGTGGGGGGCGCATCCGTCCCCCCGAATGTTTCGGTTAGAAGGGTAAAATTTTCTATTTTTTCGTCCGAAAATTTAAAATTATATAGGATTGTTCCCCCAATTATTTTGCCTAAATATTTATATAATATATAAATTGGGTTCCATGACTTTCGCCCCCTCGGAACTTTTGGTCAAGCTCCGCCACTGGTAGTAAATAACTTTTGTATTGTACTTTATAATTTCATTTACAGCCTCTTAAACTTAATAAATTTATTATACGCCACCACAATTTTAATAAAGGTAAATTTCCGTTTTTAACAAAGTTGCACTACAGTCTCTTAACTTTAATAAAGTTACCTACAACCTCTGCAATTTAAGCTACAAAGGTTATCAACGAAGTCTATGTTTTCATTTTTCTTATACAAAGTCATGTATGTTGCGCTATTTTTTTATTGCTATATAGTGTGCGAGTACTATATTGATATTGTAACAAAGAGAACCATTAAAACTAAATTATCACTGCAACGCGCAAGGTCAGATTACTAGTTAAGCATATACGTAAATACATATTTTAAAAATAAATACAATAAAATAAAATAACAAGTACAAACAATTAGTTTGGTAAACACAACCGGTTCCATATTGTGAACCAAATTGTCAAAGTTTTAAAAGTAATTTTTTTTTAAATAGTATTGTGAACCAAATTGTCAAAGTTTTAAAAGTAATTTTTTTTTTAAATAGTAAAACTTGAAGTGAACCAAAATGTATAAATCTCAAACTAACTGAATCACCAGATTTACTTCGATTTAAGCAGTTCGATGAGTTTCAATAAGAACACCCGTAAAACTGTAACTCGATAATAATTATAATTATTATGTGTAAAACCATGGATTTTAGTTCTACAGATACTGAACCAGTTAAGACTATGAGCTATTCTGAAAGGAAAGTGAAATTATTACAGTATGACAATTGACAAAAACATGGGGATTTCAATTAATTAGTAATGTATACATCTAAATTACGAATTTCCTCTACCCTTTGTAAGCTTCAACTTTCGGATTTTGTTTCCAATGAATGTTTCTGGTAACATTTATATTGATCTAGTAATGAAATATCTTCACTTGATAATGATAATGCACCATTACTCAAGTAGTTTCGAGCAACCCGCTTTCTGCAAAATGAAATATATTATTAATTCAAATTTATGAAGGATGTTTAAAAATTAAATGTTCGGTGGTGTAGGCTAGTTTATTATACCGTCTTTGGCTTGAGTTGTTAACGGCTTCTGATAAACGATAAGATTCTGATCTTGAAATGTGGGCCAGTGACGAAAGGTATTCATGAAATACATAGCCTTTTAATGATAACTGTGACCGTAAAGGAACTATTGACCGAATTGTATTGCAAATTGGTGACTCTAAGATGCTGCAAAAAAGACCACACATTTGGTTACATGCATTAAACAAGTCGAAACAAGGATATATATTTATGTGTATATTTAGTAATATTAATTTTGAAGTATTTAAATAATTTTTTTTTTTTGTTCATTTATCAAATGAACGAACACAGATGAACTTCTTGTTTGTGTTTGTTCATTTATCAAATGAACAAACATAAATGAACAAGTGCGGCCTCCGTTCATGTTCGTTCATTTAACTAAAAGAACGAAATTTCTTGTTTGTGTTTGTTCATTTATCAAATGAACGAACACAGATGAACTTCCTGCCGAACGGTTCACGAATTGTTCGCTTAACGTTTGGTTCGTTTGCAGCCCTATACTAAAATAATGGGTCACGTTCAATACATAACCAATTGCAGCTTTGAGGTTACATAATGACGATATGATGTAAAAAGGAAATGAAAATATCCAAGTTTTTCTGAAGAGAAGATATATGCATAAACAAAACTCAAAATAATAGTACCTTTTTGAGCAGGCCCCACTTTGCAGCTTTTTATTTCCTAAACTTTTAATCAAACTATTCTTTCGGTTGATAAATTTTCCCAACGAAACAACATTAGTCGATGCTGCTAGCATCTCCCAAGCCAAATCCATTTTGTCATTCGATCCCGAAGCAAAACTTCTTTTTGCAAATACACAGAAGCCATGTTGAGCAAATGCTGATGCCATTTGCAGTTGATCATCGTGCCAGCTGTACGAATGTGACTTCTCATATGAAATCATTGACGGTTTTAAGTTATCCTGTAAGAGACAGAAACCGACCATTAAAAAACATCATATAGAGTTACAGACAGCAATTTATAGGTATGTAAACGAAGCGAACGTTCAGCGAACACTTCGTGAACTTCTGTTCGACATGTGTTCACAAACAGTTTACGAATATTCGAATTTCCTTAACGAACGAACACGAACATGGTCTTGTTCGTGTTCGTTCGGTTCGTTTACAGCCCTAGCAATTTATCATGTTATAGTATGCAAAATATATATGCTTACACATGTTAACGATTGGCAATCCGCAAGTAATAAATCAGCTTCAGATATTAAGTTAGTCATCCCGTAAGAGATCCGTAATGCTTCCAAAGTGTCTTTTTCCTCAACCGAGACGTATTGACTTAATTCCTTACTGCAGTTTCTTAGTTTTCTCCAAGTTTCTTGTACAGCATCTGTCGAACCCGCAGATTTAAACCCGTGAACAGATTCTGATTTTTTGCTAAATTCTATTCGACTACATTCATCCATCATTTGATAATCTCTTGGAATAGATTCGGTAGGTTCGATGTGAGAATCTCCGATTTCTTCCCCGTGAACCTGCTCGTGATTATCCAAATCCAAATCTCTAACCACTTTATCTTCTTCACAACCATGATTACGGTTATTGGTTTCACTATCAGTGTTAGTGGGACCCTTTTCTATTCCATAATCACACCCGCTAGAACACATAGTAGAGTACATCATTGTTCCATTCTCGATTTCTGTCTCGGGAACGTAAGAAGATTCCGGAACACAAGATACATCTGGTACTTCGGATGGATGACAAGTGTCCTCGTTAAAGCACTCTTCTTCGGAATCAGAAGACAGTACTGCGTTATATTTTCTCCTAGAATTTCTTGTTTCAACAGGCGTTTCTTCATTTAATTCATCGGTTATATTCAGTACATCTTCGTTCCAGCATGGTTCTGAATCATAAGAAGTTACCGGATCGTATTTTTTCTGAAGCGTTCTTCTTGTGAATTCAAGACCGTTGTTCTCTTCTTGCTCGAAGCAGTGGATGCGTAGCATTTCGTCCTTTTTGGAATTGATATCCTGTGTATTGTTGTTTTCATCTTCTTCTTCCTCGATTGTCTCCATGAGCATAGCGTCTTTTTTGGTCAACAGAGTCGACTTTGTAATCTCGTTATCAATTGTTTCAGATAGTTTGGAAGTGTAACCGAATGGGATCATTTGTGGTAGAACATGATGCCCAGCATTAGGCTCAAACAGCAGTGGAGCATATGTATTCCTCACTTCACTATCTGGCCAATCAGAATTTATACCATTGAATTAAAATGTATTATATTTGACCCGACTTGTTTCCAAACAAAATTTACGTCGAAACGTAGATAAACTCAAAACGTACATAGAATTAACATGTGCAGTGGCGTTGTACGCAGCGTGATAAAGTATAGACTACAATCGACTTGACTCGTTTCTGAACTAAATTTACGTTGAAACGTATAGTAACTCAAATTTATACCGTCAAATGAAAACGTACTATATTTGACCCGATTTGTTTCCGAACAAAATTTACGTCAAAACGTAGTCCAACTCAGATTGTACATAAAAATAAAACATTTTATAATTGACCCGACTCGTTTTCAAACAAAAAATACGTTAAAGCGTAGACGATCTCAAATTTATACCGACACATACGTAAAAATAAAAACGTAAGAAATTAGTTTTAAAGTAAACTTGAAACTATAGAAACTTGAGGGGGTCAGAGTGACATTTACAAGAGGATTACTTTTGACATTATACAAAGTTAAAGGGTCACTTGAGAAGCTTGGGGTAGAATGGATCGGTTTGAGGTTATATAAATTTTCTTATTTAACCCGTTTGGCAGGATCAGAAATTAAACGAAACCCAAATCGGCCCAGTTACAAGTAAACGGGTCAAAATTGCCAGATTTGTAGACTAACCTTTTCTTTGACTTCGACCTTGGCACCAAAACTGGAGGAGCGCTATGGTTTTACGGATATCACCATGACAATGATCAATAAACCGTTCTGCGAGGCAAGGATCGATTTCAGCTTTCTCTGCAGCGCACACCTAAAATTAAAAAAAAATATATATATTAAATAAATGTCAAAATGAAATAATGCTAGAATTTGGGATTATACGATTAATGAATGTTCATCACAATTATGTACCGTATATGCAAGCCTGAGAAGCTCATCTGATGATGGTATTTTAAAGCTAACCTCTATCCTATCTAAATTATTCGGTAAATCAGGATCATCACCTAAGATTAAAATCACGATAACGATGATTAGACAGTGTAGTTAATACGAATAGGAAGCGTAAACTTTAATAGAACGCTTACAGTTGCTAGTTAATATCATTGGACGCTTTGCGGTCTCTGCAAGCTGTTGTATAGTAGAAATAAAACCGCGATCTTCATACGCAGTTACATCTACATCCTCGAAAAGGATAAGAGTTTTAGTTCCGTTTTGTGAATTAGATGGCTTCGCAGCGGGCCCGCAAACGTCTTTTGAATCCTCGTCGTCTGATAAGGGTATCAATTCTATAACATCATCATTGGCGGATTTGGTTTTGGTTGGGGTTGACGTCGGTTGACTTTTGTTATCTGGATTTTCGGAACTGGCCATAGAGCTGGAACAGCATAACAATTTTCAAACACAATGTGATTAACCAATGACAAAAGTAAACTTATGTTAGCTTGATAAAAATAATTTTGACGAACCATTGAAGCCAGTGAGATTCTACGGCTTCACCAAATTTCTGCTTGACTAGTGCACCGTTTCTCCAATCTGATGTATTGACCTAAAAAGTCAACCATCTTGTAAGATATTTGTAATAAGCAGGGGTGTGCAAACCGAAATAACCGAATTAACCGACAAAACCAAACTGAAAAAACCGAACCAAATAAAAAACCGGTGGGTCGGTTAATGGTTTTTCTGAAAACCGAAAGTAGCGGGTCGGTTATGGTTATCAATGTTTACATACCCACCATAACCGAACCAAACCGACATGTAGTAAAATCTTTGTCAGATTTAAAACTTCTCAACATTTTTTAAATACTTGATGTTTTGGTTGAACCTTTTTAGTAGTTATTGGTTATTTCATATCATTTTGGTTGAATGCTTATATGGATTTGTGGAATATATCACATCACTTTGTTTGAATATTCGGTAATAATCTGTATTAATATTATAGATTATATGTATATTTATACTATGTAATATGCTAATATATAGAAATATGTAATAACAATTTACTTTATGTTAAAAAAAATTGTGCTACTTTTAGCTAAGCCTAAATTAGCGGTTAACCACCCATAAACGACCCACTATAACCTTGAAAACCGATTAACCATAACCGATCGGTTATGGTTATCCATCAACCGACATCACGGTAATGGTTTTGACCAAAAACCGACCCACACACACCCCTAGTAATAAGAAAACACTAATTGATATTAGAGTATAGTACATGGATAGTCCCTGTGGTTTACCAAAAATTTTGGATTTGGTCCCTAGCTTTCTAATAGTACACGGATGGTCCTTGTGGTTTGCACTTTGTAACGCATTTAGTCCTCAACCAAAATCTAAAGGTTTCGGCATGTCCAAGTTAAGGACTAAATGCGTTACAACGTGCAAACCACAGGGACCATCCATGTACTTTTGGAAAAAGTTAAGGAATAAATGCGTTACAAAGTGCAAACCACAGGGACCATCCATGTACATTTGGAAAAAGCTAGGGACTAAATGCGTTACAAAGTGCAAACCACAGGGACCATTTGTGTACTTTTGAAACACTAAGGACCAAATTCAAAATTTTGGTAAACTACAAGACCATCCGTGTACTTAACTCTTGATATTAACTTCAGAAATTCAAAAATTTCATAAAATTATACTGTAAAGCCAAGTCTCTAAAACCTAATTAAATATCAACTTACTTCAATAACTTGAAACCCTTGCTCTTTGGCACAAGCATAAATGGCTGCAGATTTCCCGCTCTGCACAAAAATAAGAAAAAAGCTTTAAACCGATGGATAGATAATATAATATACATATATAAAAGTATTTTAGAGTGAAAAAAAAAAGATGTATACCCCGACTGGGCCTGTAACTAAAAGAACATTCTTTAAACTATTTTCTTCATTGCTATATTCGCCTTCGGAATCACAATCACTGGGACAGTAATTAAGGTCAACGTCTTTCATGACCCAATTATTATCATCAGTAGAGCATTTATTGATCCTTGAACCTTTTTCGCGCCATTGTTGTAACCACTCATTAAGAAACTTTACAGATTCAGAGTTTCCGCATATCTGCACACATCACAAAGAAAATTGATTATTGCACTAACTAGAGAATAGCGTAAACTGTGAAGTGAAAAATCTAACCACAAAATATAAACTAAAAAACTTATATGTTGCATTTGAACAAAGAAATTATGATTTAAGATATCAGACCTCAATGGCTTTATTAGGCTGGTACTTGGTTGTCCATAAGCTATTCTCAGACTGATGGCTACAGTCATTTGATGTCATCCTGATAATGCAAATAAAAAAACAGCTATTGTTGTCGTTGTGTTTCAAAAGTTTCAAAATTGTTATAATCTAATTCTTAAATATAGAAGATAATGTTCACCTTTCTGAATCCAAATTCACCACAAATTCTGAGTTTTCTGAGAAACATATTTTAACATCTTCACGAACCTACAAATTTAGTGAAACTAATATGAAAGTAATATATAGACAGGAATGAGGAAACTGTTGTATATGGCAATAAATAATTAAATATATGAAATCCTTATTTAAACTAATACATGCTTACCGTCTCAATGTTTCGACACTCTATTCCAGATGAAGGGACATCAAGAAAGTTATCAAACTGCAAGCAACTGACTAATCCTTCATTAATCGGTTGTGAGCAAGTATCTTCAGGATCTTGAGTGGCTCTTGCGGGAATGCTTTCAGAAAATTTCCAGTTTCCCCAATCAACAGAGAAAGTTTCAGCCTGCAGTATCGGTTTCAAGATCTTAGGTAAACTGTTAGAAAAGGGTAGAAACTAGAAATTCAAGTGATAAGTTACCTTTGATTTATCGAATACGTGAACCGGACTAAAATCATTGTTACTTTCTTTTCTATCGCACCATTTATTCTCTGTGCTAGTAGTTTCGGGGTTTTTCTTGCCAGCTTTCCGAAATGAAAAGAAGGGATGTATTTGCTTTCCTGCAAATATACGTGAATTTTCCTGATAGCAAACAATAAATACTTTAGAAATACTAAAAAGAAATTTAAAAAGAATCTGGACGTATAACAGAGAGTTCACTCAAGAGTAAGAGATTATGACCAACCTCTGCAGTCATTTTTGCCTCTAACCGTAGATCAGGAATTTGCTTAGGGGGGCTCGCAAGCATTTTATCTGAACATTCTTCATTTAAGGAACCATTAGTGGCATTTTTAGAATTTGAATTCATTTGTCGCTTCTGTGGTGTAACACATGCCTGTTGCTTCTTTGGTGTAGTATTTGCTCGTCTTCTAGGCTTTCTAGGGCTCTTTGAATCTTCAAAGCCACATGGAATTAATATTACAAATATGCATACATATTGGCATAAATAAAAGACAGTAAAAGTTGGGTTTACTAGGATGATGAACAACATACTCTACAATCACGTAAGATTTTGATATTTAAAAATGTTTAAAAAGACCACTTAATGTTAAAAATCCATAATTTGTTCATTAAGGGTTGGAAATTCCTTAGGGTGATAAGTGTGCTATATTTTACTAGGTTGTTACGGCATTTTAATGACAAATAAAAAAATCGATACGTAAACTGTGTATGCATTAGCCTTACTCTTCTTTGCATGTTTGCATGTACAAGTACCAATACTTTTAAAGAATAATAATACTATTAGTCACCAGTGACTTTGTCCTAGCTTTCCTAATAGTGACACATGATCTACCTAAAAGCTAACAGCCCAGCAAAATTTTTGTATCATTTTGGCTCAACTGATAACGGTTTTATAAAAGAAATTATAAGCGACTGTTGGTGAGAATCAGCATACTCATAATGACATCTGGAGGTGAACAAACTTGTTCAACTTTCTCAGGTGAAAGAACTGGTAGCTGCTCCTTTTGCTGTCTCTTTTTTCTCTCAGAAACTTTAACAAAGAAATCAACTTCTGCAAAATGCAATATAAATTATAATGTAATACAAAACGCCGAAGTTGTTGATTTTTACACGATATACCAAAATCCCAACTAAAAACATAGAGACGTTGTGACGTGTGTCTAGTTATCAATTACTTACTAACAGCAGCAGGAGAACCTTCTTCGTCGGTATTCTTTCCCCCAATTTCATTTCCATTTACAGTAAGCTGGTATCAAAGAGACAGTTATCATTTCAAGCCTCGAACAAGAAAACATAAAAGCACAGTGATTGAAATAGTTAACGGTCACCATTTAATATTAGCAATTTAGCATACTGATGTTATTGTCAAAATCAAAGACCCTTTTCGTTCACTGTCCGTTTAATAAAACACATGACATCTATGTTCTCATTCATTGACATAGCCTATTGTCACAGGCCAAATATTTGAAGGTCGGTTTTTCTAGTGTTTGTACTTGAAACGCTTGGATTCACATGCCAGTCGAGGACTTTTATCAGGGACGGATTGGCTTATCCCCGGGCAACCAGGGACATCACACGGAGCCTCAAAAGATAACTCCATGACACTATGTCATGTTTCATCTTGCTTGTTTCTAAGGTAATTTGTCGATATACCACAAAGCTCAAAATACGCGATTATGGCCACTCTTTTTGCCAGCAAATAACAAGGGAGTGTAAAACAAGTGCAACCACCAGGTTTGTAAAATAGGGCCTGTTTGTTTGAAGCTAGTTTGTTCACCAAAATCTAATATCATTATAATCTTTGTTTACACTCCTATAACAATACTCAAACCACTCACCCTATACATGTAAACAAAACTATTGACCCACACTCTAATCTTTCTAGAATCAGCCATACTTTCTAATATCATTGTAACATACTTAAGTTAATCAGTTAACTATAAAAAAAAAAAGTAATTAAAATCACAAGTGAACAGTTAAATTTAACAAATATACATCACCATTCAACATTTAAAACAATAATTACTATTCCACTTACTTGTCACTTCTCAGAAACATTACATCAAACATGTTGTATGCATATCACCAAAACAGCAATTAAAAAATTAAAATCACAAGTGAACACTTAAATTCAACAAATAAACACAAACCTTTCTTGAAGCTCGCGGTTGAGCCGCTGCTTTCGGCTTTCGTTTTCTACCTTTTTTGGCTTGACTCCCGCAATTGTCCTCTTCATCGTCTTCCTGTTCTACATCAGGTTCAATATCTTCATCAACACATACAACATTGTCTGGAGACTTGTGTGGGAACAGTGTCGACTGAATCAATCGCCGGCGAACACGCGGTTTGGTATCCGAATTGGGCGAGATCTCCATCCGATCAGCTCAAATTAGGGTTTTGGAAATTGGGGGTTTTTCAACTAATTGTTAAATTTTGGGAGTAGATAGATCAATTGGATAATTAGAGATGGTGTGATGAAAGAATTGTGGGTGAAATTGGAATTGAGAGTGCAAAGAATATCAAATTAGGGCTAGGTTCCCGCCTTTAGACTTTTCATTCGCGGGTGATTTCTCACACATAAGAATACAAGACCACATAGATTAGGATCTTTTTACAAAAAGAACCCTTGTAAATATGGAGGTATTTGATTGTATTGGTTTGATTTCCCGCCTTTGTTCAATTACGGATTTATCTTCTTTATATGTTGGTAAATGGCTAAGGGCATACGGTGTGGTTGAGAGATGGGGGCGGCAAAGCCGTTTGCCGCGCGGCAAACACCGCCGCCAACCAACATCGAATGCGGCAAAACATCAACGGCGGTGAGGGATTACCGAAGCGAGAAAGGAGAAAGCGAAAAGGGGGGGGGGGGGGCGCTCCAACGGTCATATGACCGTTTAAAATAAAAAAAAATATATATTTTTTTTTTTAAAAATTAAACTCTATATATATATATCACACACCATTTAACCATATACTTTCCAAATACTCATACAAACCAATTCCTTCTAAAAGTTTATCTTACAAAATGGCGGATGACCTCCCCCCGTTATGGTTCCCACCCATGAGTAGCGACGATTCATCCGATAGTAGCATTCTTTTTTTTCAAAATCTCATCGAAGAAGCCGAACTTCAAGATACCGGCACATCTAACCGAAGGAGATATATTGAACGTCAACGTGAGGAGGGGCATGAGACACTCATGGCGGATTATTTTGTCGAAGACCCGAAGTACAACGAAGATATCTTTCGGCATAGGTTCCGTATGTCGAAACGTTTGTTTCTACAAATTGTGTCCGATGTGGAAGAGAACGACCCGTGGTTTGTAGAGGCCCCCGATGCGCGAGGTAGGAAGGGCTTTACGCCCTTGCAAAAGGTGACATCGGCTATTAAACAGCTCGCAACTGGAAACACTCCAGACGAGAACGATGAGTACTTGCATATGGCCGAAAGAACTTCCCGCGAGTGCCTAGAATATTTTTGTGACACGGTTTGCAAAATATATGGTCCAGAGTTCTTACGTAGACCGACAAGCCACGACATGGCACTTTTATACCAAGCTCATGAGGAAAAACATCACCTTCCAGGTATGTTCGGTAGCCTTGATTGCACCCATTTTGTTTGGCGTTTTTGTCCGACAGAGTATCGAGGCCAATACATGCGAGGAGATCATAGATACCCGACTATTATGCTCGAAGCGGTTGCTTCTCAAGACTTATGGTTTTGGCATGCTTTTGCCGGTCCACCGGGTTCTCAAAACGATATCAATGTTCTACAACAATCTCCGTTATTTTTAACGGAACGAAATGGAACCGCGCCAAAATGTCCATTTTACGTTAACAACCATTTATACAAACGTGGTTATTTGCTCGTGGATGGAATCTACCCTTCGTGGTCCGTGTTTGTGAAGTCGATCCCTTACCCTCACGAAGTAAACGAAAAGAAATTCAAGAGGCAACATGAGGCGGCAAGGAAAGACGTCGAACGGGCTTTTGGTGTTTTGAAGGGGAAATGGGGTGTATTGAGTCGACCGATGCGAGCAAGATCGGTTAAAAAAATTAGGAATGTCGTGTACACGTGTATTATTTTACACAACATGATTTTGAAAGACGATGGAAAGGCGATAGCACCGGTGCACATTCGGGATCCTCCGGTCGAGCCGGCTCTAGACGATACGGTGTTGGGCGAGTTGTTGAATGAAGACACCCATTGGAGACTCAAACACGATCTCATAGATCATCTCGCAAGTCAAGATTTACCCCATCTTTTGGCCGATTCCGACGAAGACTAGTTTAAATTGTTTCATGCTAATGTAATTTTATTGTTTTTTAATTTAGTGTAACTTTGATGTTTTTAATTTAATTTATTATGAAAGTTTATTGTTTTTAATTTATTTATATTAAATTAATTATTGCAAAAAAAAAATAATCATAAAAGTTTACCACTTCAGCAAGTGTTTAAACCAATGCCAACACTTTTCAGCAAAGTTTAAACACTTTTGCCAAATTGACATGGCGCGCTCTGATTGGTCAGTTTTTTCTTTTGCCACTTTATAGTGTTTAACCACTCCTTATACCCTAAGGGGCTATTTTGCAACATCTAATTATTGTTAAGTGCTGAACCATTAAGATGTCTTAATTACTAAAGGGTTGTTTGGGAACTTCTGAATGGTTAAGTGTTAAACCAGTAAGATGTTTGAACCATTAAGTGCTGAACCATTAAGAGTCACTATAATACTTAACCGTTTAGAGGCAAATGTCTAACCAATTCAGATTAGAGGTCTTAACCATTCAGAGTTAGTATAATGCTTAATCATTCAGAGGCGAATGTGTGAACCAATCAGACATCTGTTCGCGAAACAAACAGTCTGAACTATTAAGTGTTGAACCAGTACGAGGTCTGAACCATTAAGAGCCTCATTAAGAGGTAAACAAAAAGCCCCTAAGTGTTGAACCAGTAAGAGGTCTGAACCATTAAGAGCCTGTATAATGCTTAGCCGTTCAGATGCAAATGTTTGATCAATTCAGATTAGATGTCTTAACCATTCAGACTCTGTATAATGCTTAACCATTCAGAGGCAAATGTCTAATCCATTCAGACATTTGCTCGTGAAACAAACAGTCTGAACCATTAAGTGCTGAACCAGTAAGAAGTTTGAACCATTAAGAGACTCATTAAGAGGTAAACAAACATGCCCTAAATATTGGTGTTTTTAATAATCATAATTGTGAGATTTTATTTTGGTGTATTATAATATTTCAACCTACTCATTGTGAAAATAGAATAAGAAAATTAGGTTGGTGATCGGAAAGAAAGGAATATTATGTTTTAGGTTAAAAGTGTGGTCACAAGAAAAGTTTTAGATTGGGTTTACGAATGGATGGTTAGCATAAGTTGTCAAAATTATCACACCATAAAAGCATATTTAGATAAGAAATAATTGTAATTAAGTGATCTCATTACGATATTGGTAAGTGTCTTGTACTGAGATATTGTGGATTGATTATGAGTGTGATACAATCTTATAATTATGACTTACAAAATGACCACCAAGGATTCAAGGAAAATGACAGTTATTGTGTCTATTATGTGGGCAATATGCCGTGAGGCTTTTTTGAGGCTGACATGGAGACCGAGTAGGGTTTGTAAAAGCCTTTGAAGTGATCGATCGCAAATTTATCGCACTCAAATTTGAACAATTTTGAATTATTAATCAACATGAGAACCATAGTAGATAGGAGGTGTAATTGTTGAACAAACATACATAATTGAATAAATTAAGTCAAACTTTTACTTCCCAAGTAAAAACGTGTCTACGCATCAATCCATTAAACAAACATATATGTTTAAGATTAGTTAAAAATGTAATATTTATAAATACATAATCTATCTATATAATAAAAGAAACCTCTTTGGGGACACATGTCACCTTCTCGGGCATTCTCTAATTATATTTTCCCTCTTAAATTAATTTACTAATTTGTTGAGTTGGTTAGTGGCGATAATAATAAAAAAACAAATAGAGAAAAATTGGAGATTATAAAATTTAATTTTCGAAGATAATAATGAGTATGGTTCCATGCATGTAACTGCCATGAAAATAAAAATACGCTTTATTTATTTTTTTCATTTTTTTTTTTGGAAACTTGAATGGTGTTGTAACAAAAATTTATAATATTTTCAATTAAACCACTTAAAGTTTTTTCTTTCCAATTTAGTCACTCAACTTATAGGTAAAATGTCAATCCTATATATTTACTGAAACTATTTATAAAGTTGGTTATATATGGTGTTGAATTGTTATACTAAGTCTCTCAATGGATATGTACATAATTTTGTTGAAACACGTGTGTTTATTAATTTATTTGAATGTTTCATCATTATCACCATGATTGTGTGCAAAAGTTTATGCAACAGTTCGTAAATGTTAAAAAATAAACTTAACAAAATTTATAATTTATTTGAATGTTTCATCATTATCACCATGATTGTGTGCAAAAGTTTATGCAACAGGTCGTAAATGTTAAAAAATAAACTTAACAAAATTTATAATTTATTTGAATGTTTCATCATTATCACCATGATTGTGTGCAAAAGTTTATGCAACAGGTCGTAAATGTTAAAAAATAAACTTAACAAAATTTATAATTATCACGCAGTTCATTTTCTTAAATACATATATTGACAATTCTATACGTTAACAAATTACATTAAACTTTATTCAATTATTATTCAACCCTTCAATGCATATATTTTTTAAAACATAATTTTTTTTATTATGAATCATATAACATTACATTTATGTTTTATGTTTGGTTACATTAGTGTTTGGTATATAAATGTCTTCACCTTTGTTTTACATTTAGAGGAAATATTTATTATATAGTTTAAATTGTTTAACCCGTGTAACACACGGGGAACTAACCTAGTTTAAATAATAAATAAAAGTGTTATAAAAGTATTCATGAGAAAGTCAGTTAAACCCCATAGTTAAGACTTAAGAACGACCATGAAAACAAGTTTTATAAAATCAAAAGAGTTATAAAATTATAAAAATATAATTTCAATCAAAAACAAATTAAAATATGCCGAGATATTAAATGTTTTGGGTCATGAAATTGCTATAACATAATTTAGTGCTAAGACATTACCATTTGGATAACCATAACCTACACTAGTTTTATCTTAAGACCATACGAAAAACGTTTGAATTGCGTTTAGAAAAAAAAGTGGTGAGCTTTGGTGCTTTACAAAATACCAAATTACCAATTGTAAGTCATAGTTTGATAAAAAAAAAAAAAAAAAAAAAAACAAGGTCGTGGTCGATGCACGACCATTTCCTACATATACAAAAACCAAATAGGGGAACAGTGTCAGACAGCTGTCTGGCACTCCCCATTAGACCAAGACGTTTATCGTTTTATATCCATTTTAAAATTACGTCTTTCCCCTCAGCTTAAAATGAAATTACATTTTTGCCCCCAGCTCAAAATAAAATTACGCTTTTTGTCCCCATCTCAAAATTACGATCTAGCCCTCAATTCAAAATTACGACTTTGTCTGGCATTCTCCCATTGGATCAACCAGTTTCTTATTTTATATCCATTCTAAAATTATGTTTTTGTCCCTCTCTAAAATTACGGTTTTGCCCCCAGCTCAAAATAAAATTACGCTTTTGTCCCCAGCTCAAAATTACGATTTTTCCCTCAATTCAAAATAAAATTGTGGTTTTGCCCTCAGCTCAAAATTACCTTTTCGCCCCCAGTTCAAAATAAAATTTTGTATTTGCCCCCTCTTAAAAATTACGATTTTGCCCTCTGTTCAAAAATGTGATTTTTCCCCGTTTAAAAATTGTGATTTCGCCCTCAATTCAAAATTACATTTTTCCCCAATTCAAAATAAAATTATGTTTTTGCCCCCAACTCAAAATTACGATTTTTCCCTCGGTTCAAAATAAAATTATGCTTTTACCTCAAGCTTAAAATTATGATTGTGCCCTTAGTTGAAATTTATATTACGTTGTTACCCCAAGTTAAAAATTACGAATTTGCCCCTGTGAAAATTTACAATTTTGCCCCAGGTTCAAATTTACAGTACTGCCATTACTTAGCTTTTGTCAAATTACGATTTTACCCCAGTCAAAAAATACAACTTTCCCTCAGTTAAAAATTACAATATTGCCATTTTTTATGTTTTTTTAATCAAAACTATAAAAGTGCTTTGTTTTAATTGGTTAACTCGATTTAATTGTTTTTCGTCTCAATGAGCTGACTAACATTCGCTCATTATTCGGTCATCGCCCCGCAATGCGGGCGGGGCACCAACTAGTTTTAAAACAAATGTGGATCCTTCGAAATTTTCAAAATGTGATTTATCATACTATTAAGCAAGCATTGTTCCCTAATTTGACCCGCCTCTGCCAATGAGGTGGTGGTGGAGTGGTAAGGGAGAGACTTGATGTTTTAAGGGACCCAGGTTCGAGTTCTGCCTTCCCCATTATTTTCTACGGCACCTAGTGATGATGGGAGACTAGGCGAATAGGTGGAGATCGCTAGTTCGATCATTGAACTGAGCGGGTTTTACCTCACCGCACTGTCGTGCCTTCGGGCGAGTGTTCACGGGCTTCGGCCCTAGATGAGGGTTTTTCCCGGTTCGAATGCGAATATATCCCGATGTGGTGAATTTCGACAGTAACCTATTTGGAGGATTCGTTTTCGTTAAAAAACAAAATTTGACCCGCCTCTTGTACACTTCAACCCCAAACTATTACATCATTTGAAGGTGATTTCTAACTCATAAAATCTACTTTATACTAGACATGGTATCTTACGTTAGCAAGAGAATAGGTGTTAGAATGCTCTTTGTCACGACCCCCGACCCCATTCTGGCCGGAATCGGAAGTCGCGAGCAGTCCAGCGGTACCGGTGGTTATTTTTGAAAAACATTGCAGCGGAAATTTCATCAGGACCGTGAGTTAGGAAAAATATCAGAGTTTTAGAAACACCGGATTTTATTTAAATAGATGGAATAAATTCCATGTTTTACAAAGGTAGCTTTTAATAAAAACAATATTTCTTAATTTGATTTAATTAATAAAATAAGCCACTTCTTGATGCCTTCGGTGCCGGATTCAATTCTTATTCCAATGTACTGTAAGTACCTGAAACGCATTTTAAAAAGGTTTTGTCAGCGGAAAATACTGAGTGAATCATTCTATTTACTAAAAACGACACATTTGTTATAATTCACAGTATTAAGATCTTTTACATATGTTTCTGATATCAACCAACTACCCACAGTATTTGTCACTCGACCGGATCTGTGACAGTGGTCATATCACCATTGGCTGCTCCAATGAATGACGTATCACTTAATTTTAGGTTCGGCCACCTAATTGTGATAAAAACAGTAGTAATGTGCACAATACCCCACATACTGGCTGTAATTTGGTGATTACATCAACTTAATCACTGTAATTATAATTCTGAAAATAATTTGGAGTATTGTAAAACAGTTGATAAAAAGAGAGAATGACTCACATTATAATCATGCAGATTCATACGACCAAAGTTTAGTCTACAGATAAGCCTTGATATATTGCAGATTTACACAGGCAGAGCTTAGCCTATTGATTTAGCCTTGTAATCTAGTGCATACGAACTAGGTAGGTAACTTAATACAACAATTACGATAACTCACGAGATCAAATTCTCACAACGAACGACAAAGTGCGATACTTAAACATCCATCGAATTAACGACGAACGACAAAGTATAACCCTAATGTGGGTGGCACTTAAACATCCATTGGATATATTGATCGGTCGGAAAATGAATCGTAATAGCGATCGAGTTAATACCCTGTATCGTAGCAGCACCCCTCTCTACTAATTATTGATTTTGTGTGTGTTGTGAAGTGAACAGAAAATAACTCGACGTAGGAAATGAATTTGAACGTCGTTCTATCGCCTAATTTCCAGTCCCAAAGTCTGCTATTTATACACGAATTTGGACATGCTTACGGACCGTAAGCCTAATCCCTTACGGTCCGTAAGGGACACATTTTCACTATAGGGTGGCCACGTGTGGGTGTAGGCTTGCTGAGTTGATGAAATATTAAAATTAAATTTTGACAACAGATTTTGAAGATAATATCGAATGGGGATTGCCCCCCTCTGAGTTTTAGGGGCCCTGATCCCGATTCTGATTGTTATGAAATTTTTAGGAGTTGTGCAGGATTACTTGGGTGTCTCAACTATGGTTTCCTATTGGGTAAATAAAATAATAGGCATGACTTTTGATGAGAATAGAATAATAAATAATAGTTTTGGGTAAATTACAAAAAGAGAATAAAATGGTGAGAAAAAGGAATGGACCTACTGTGTAACTTTAGGGTTCAACTAGAAGGACTCCTGGTATAAATTTTGGGTATAACTTTTGGGCTAAAAAAAATATAATGCACTCGTGTTAAGCATAGTACCCCTAATTCAACATTGTCCCGAAGTCCCGAGATAGAATCCAAACGAACTTAGTCGGGCAGAGCCTTGACATGCGTTATGGGACTCAGATTAATCGGAAAGGGTAGCGGTGATCGGGAGTTACAATACTTAAAACGGGCAGGGTTTTATTATTATTACAGGGGAAAAATAAAAAGAATCTGAAGAGAGAAAGAGAGTTCGAGAGAGAGATGGGAACATATTAGAATGCTGCTTTGCGCTTTTATAGTGGAAAAATGCATTTGCCGTAAGGACACGTAGCACTACAAAGAATACACGTAGCACAAAACAATTAATTGATTCTTTTTTTTTTGAACGGCCAACAAACTCAATCCCGAGCACTCTCGGGGCACCCACTGGACAAACGGAATACTCCGAGAGTAACCCGAGTCTACCACCAATTCCGGGGAAAACCCGGTAACCCACCCGCCCGTAGGCACGACGGTGA
Organism: Helianthus annuus; assembly: GCF_002127325.2. Taxonomy (NCBI): domain Eukaryota; kingdom Viridiplantae; phylum Streptophyta; class Magnoliopsida; order Asterales; family Asteraceae; genus Helianthus; species Helianthus annuus. The sequence continues at coordinate 144,679,736 of NC_035442.2, forward strand.
AATTACCGGTAAAACCCGTTTGGCTCAAGAATCCAACCCAGGTTTCCCTGGGTCTCCTATCATTGCCCACCAGTGCCTCACTCTGCACCAAGTGGAAGTCGAACCTGCATCTCTCAATAGAAATGCAAGTCCTCCACCACTTGATCTAGAGATCATCGGCATTAATTGATTCTTTTTAATAGTTCATGTTTGTACATGAAATCATGCACACAAATGCATACGTAGACAATGCATCAATCAAAATTTTGAAATGTAAATTTTATTATTTTATTTTTATAATTAATTCAATTGCTTTACTTATTGGGCGCGTATAACTTCTAAAATATAACGTTTTATAAAATAATAAATATGTCATTAGAACGAGAATATTTTTGTCTATATTTGGGTCTAAGTTTCATTAAAAATAGAATAGGTTCAAAATACCATTTATTTTTATAATTTAATTATTATACGGTTCCTAGGCCCATCTAGGAACTTCATATTTCTTACGGTCAACCTACCCATAAGTTACATGTCTCATAATATAAGTTTTTATAGACTTTTATTTTATTAGAAAGGTCACCCATATACAGGCCAATTAATTAATATAATATTTCAACCAACTTTATAAAATAGTGTTTAAAACTATTTGGGTTGAATATTTATATTAAAAATAAACTAGTTATTAGTTACTAGTGGTTAATAAATTTAACTATACTTATAATTTACATGATAAAAATAGGGATGTTACATCCTCCCCACCTTGTTTTAAATCTCGTCCTCGAGATTTGGGCTACGATATTTCTTTTAGAGTTATATTACTTTTTGAACAAAAAGAATAATATCAAATCAAAATATCAAATTTTGTGACTATGAGTTGTACAATAGATAGGACTCAATGGTTCAACTGAATTAGTGTAAGAATTCAATGACAAACGAATGAGATGAAATGGTATAATTTTCAAGGTGACTAGGTTCAGGCCAAAAGATATATGATAAATAGATTTTTAAAATGGATGCGAAGGACTTTTGAAATAAAATTCTTTATCAAAAGAAATCTTACTTGATTGACAACTGAGTAAGACTTAGAATTGAAGGGTTCAAAAGGAAATAAAAGCATGAAAAATGATTTGTCAAATAGTAAATTATGATATGAGAAATTCTATGTATTGAGATGAGTGAATTGCAAAGATACACCAAAGGACAATAGAGTTAGTGTATTATTATTTAGAGTTCCAAGTTGTTTTAAATTGTGAAATAATGTGATAGTATATTATTAGTGACTATATTTTTCATATTATGTCATAGAGATGGAAATATAATAAGAACAAGTTGTTTTGGCATGACCAACCATTATATTATATTACTAAAGCAAATGTAATATATATTTGTTTTACATTTTTACTATATGTGAATGGTCACCACTTTCAAATAAATTTTATTTTAGTATTTTTACTATACTATGTAAAATAACTATGTAATATAGGTTACAAAATACTGTAATGAAGTTATTACATTTACAAAATATTTTAGTATTATGATTTGGTAAAAGAATCACTATTATTTTAAATGAAAGTTGTGAATAAAAGGGGTAAAATATTTATTGTACAAAAGTATTTGTAAAATATTTTATATAACACTGGGTCAATTCTATGTGATTACTTCTTTTTTTTTATTTTGAAACCATATAGCGTTGAAAAATGTAGTTACAAATGTTGTGGTGACTATTCTTTATGTATTACAATGTTCTTCTAACCCAGTGTAGTCGCTGACTACTATATTATTCTTATATGGTTATTTTCTTGCTAGAGTGTTATAGTACATAGTTACCACAAAATATGTGATACATAATTATTTATATAATTTTATTCGTCCCTCTAATTCTGGTATTGTTTTATAAAAATATGTCTTCTCTTTCTAGTACAAAGTAAAATAATTAAGATTTATTAAATAAGTAAAATGACTTAATTAACTAGTCATTATCATGGCGGATATTGGTTAGTGCTGCCTTGTTTAAGCATAGGTGGCCAGTCCATGCCTAACTAAGGCTAGGTTATTCAATATATGCCCCTGATAATAACTCTAGTATCTAAAAATAATACTAGCACTTCTGTTATTTATTACTAATAATAAAAATAAATAACTTAAATATAAACTTAAATGAGAGTATATCTCAATATAATTTTTATATATATAAAATATAAATTCTTTACCTCAATGGGTTAACAAAATTCATTAACTCGAAATTAAAGAGTCACTGTTTTATAATAATGCGATTCATAGTGCAAAAAGCGAAATGATATTTTGAGTTGAATGAAGCCCTCCAGTGGTCTTTATAAAGTAAGTGAATCAAATGCGCAATAACCAAAGCATGCTTAACGTGTGGATTTACCAAGAAATGAAATAGATCAATATTCGCTATTTATGAAAGAAATCCTCATAATATGATAGTTATTTAGAGGAAGTAAAAAAAATGCGAAAGTCAACTTATTATATGCAGGAGTCAGAATTTTAACGACAGGAAATATAAAAACTTTATCTGGAATTTTGTGTGATAATAGTTGTTAAGTGACATTACCAAGGAATGTCGAATAAAATGAAATGAAATAGGGGATTTGCAAAGGTAGATGACTTCTTTTTGTGGTGCCAATAATTATGACTATAATTAGACTGTGCACCGATGGTTGTGAAATATTGTTCCAACGTACCTCAGCGAGATTCAGATTGTTTGTAGGATCATGTGGCAAAGTGCTTATTTTTTATTAGTAGTTTTTTTTTACTGACAGAATTAGTATTGATGACATCGTGCCTAATTTATATTTTCCAAAGGTCTTGCCTTGGAAGTCATGTGTGATAAACTTTGACTTTTGTGGACATATAATTTAAGTTTCATGTGTTTTCTTGTGCACCAACAAAATTTTACATGCTTCTTATTTGAGTTCATAATTATGGCGTTAATAATTTATGGTAACGCATTGGTATATATATTTTTGATGGTGTTCCAATTTATAGAGTTTCCTTTGTTTATTTTGTCACACGAACTACGAGACAAATAATCAAACGAAATAATGTTTGTACATGAAATCATGCACACAAATGCATACGTAGACAATGCATCAATCAAAATTTTGAAATGTAAATTTTATTATTTTATTTTTATAATTAATTCAATTGCTTTACTTATTGGGCGCGTATAACTTCTAAAATATAACGTTTTATAAAATAATAAATATGTCATTAGAACGAGAATATTTTTGTCTATATTTGGGTCTAAGTTTCATTAAAAATAGAATAGGTTCAAAATACCATTTATTTTTATAATTTAATTATTATACGGTTCCTAGGCCCATCTAGGAACTTCATATTTCTTACGGTCAACCTACCCATAAATTACATGTCTAATAATATAAGTTTTTATAGACTTTTATTTTATTAGAAAGGTCACCCATATACAGGCCAATTAATTAATATAATATTTCAACCAACTTTATAAAATAGTGTTTAAAACTATTTGGGTTGAATATTTATATTAAAAATAAACTAGTTATTAGTTACTAGTGGTTAATAAATTTAACTATACTTATAATTTACATGATAAAAATAGGGATGTTACACTCTTCATGTAATTATCCTTATATTAAATTCTCAACGTTTTGAACAGTAACTTTTTTTGTTTTTAATATTTTATTTTCATATTATAATAATAATAGTTATTTTCTTACTTTTTAAGTTGAATAAGCTTTGTGTCAATCGATACTTGTATCGAAAATACATGTATGGTCTGGTTCGTTGTCGGTACATGAAGGTAAAAATCGGCACCGGCCTGTTACATACACGAAGGTAAAAACCAGCACCAACCTTGTACAGAAAACCCCAAAAGTCAGTACCGAAATGATTTTGAAAATATTTTAGTTTGGGAAATTCGGTACTTCTACCCGGTACCATTTGTTCATCTCCGATCATAGGTACCGTACAAACAACAACGGTATCATGCAACTTTTTTTGTTGATTTTCTTCAACTTTTAATGATTTCTTTTTTTCAGTTTCAGGGGTAGGGATGAGCTCGGTGTCAACCGATATCGACACCGAAAATACCGGTTACGGTACCGGTATATGAAGGTAAAAACCGGTAGGCGCCAAAAGTAGGTACTGATTTTGTACTTAAGATCTTTTTGCTCGGGAAATTTAGTACAGGTACCCAATACCATTTGCTTATCTCTGACCACGGGAACCTTATACGAACAAAATCATTACCATAAAATTTTTTGGTTGATTTTCTTTCGGTTATCTTTTAGTGTTTTTTTCTATATCTTCTATTTATTCTTGTCATCGGTTTCGTGCGCAACGCCCTCGTAGTGATTTCAAAACACATGTAAACACAGACTAAATAACAAAATAAGTTCGCCGCAACGCGATGATTGTGAAAAAACCTAGTTATATTTTAAATAGTAAATTGTTAAAATCGTTCATGAGGTTCGGGTATGTTTGACATTTTCATCCAAAATTATTTTTTTTGTACCATATAGTCCATTTTTGGGATTTTGTCATTTTCATCCAAACGTCTGACTTTTTTACCAAAATTGTCCCTGAGATTTGGGATCTTTTGTCATTTTCATCCAAATGTTTGATAGAAAAAACAAAGCAAATTAGAAGTTTGGATGAAAATGGCAAAAAATCCCAAAAGTGAAGGATTATATTGTACAAAAAAGTTGTTTTAGATGAAAATGACAAACATATCTAAACCTCAGGGACGATTTTGACAATTTACTCTATTTTAAATTTTACTTGTTGTATGAGTTGCCACTCTACTAACGATGTGAGAGATTATAAATGTGATTTTTACCTTCAATAGATAGAATTAGCCAGTGATCCCTGTCTATTCGAATTAGATTTCCGTTTGAGTCATTTTCGAGGGACATCTGAGTTAAGGGACAAATCAGAGCTGTAATCTCGGGTTCGACCTTATACATAATCCCGAGCAGGGTAGGTTTACACGTAAAATTCTTTGTAGTTTAAAAGAAAAAGATACGTTTTAATTTTCAGTGTAGATCTCAGTGAGATATGAACCTATTAGTGAGAACTTGAAAATATATCCTTATTGGAGAGAAGTTCTTAAATATAACTGACAAAAGGTGGATTAATTAATATTCACCAAACCACTATAAATATTTGTGTGATGTTTATTCTATGTTAAACTTGGTCATTATTATCTAACAACTATACAATATACCATCGTCACCCTAATTATAACATTTGTAATTTCACATTAGCAAGAGAACAAATATGTTGAATACTTTTCATGTAATTCTTTTTTCAACACTTTACTTGTCATATATGAGTTGTTACACCACCGACAATGTGCGCATTTGTATAAATAAACGGAGGACTAATTAAGTAATTATGATGAAACCACATGCACCATTTCAATAATTTGCTATGCTTTTTGTCTATAAATTAAAGCTATTGATCACTTTCTCTAACGCAACTTCCATGTTCCTTACTACTCTCTTTCGGTTTCTAACTTTCTTTACATCGTTTCTTTCTTTGGTCTATAACTCCCCTCCTCTCCATCTTGAAAACAACCTCCTTTTGCCCCATTTGCATCTTTAGTTTACCTCATTTTGGATAGCATTTGAAGCATCCATTTCACAAACCCAGTTAAGAGCCCCTAAATTTTAATCCCTCATTCACATTCTTCCAACTCATTTTCAAACATGTCAGGTTTTCCTAATGTTTAAACCTTTAAAGATCTTTTATTCAATTGGAGCACAATCATCTTTGATGATTATTGTCTTATTTGTCATGTTGATGACACGACAATCCTTCTTTGAGTTATGATCCTGATAATTCAACGAAGAAAAGAAAACGGGATAGATTTTCGGGGGATACCTCTAACTCTAACATGAAACTCACTAGAGGTAGCTTAGGGTGAAGTGGTTAGGAACAATAAAGGTTTAGGCGAAGAAGCTGATTGTTGGACAATGTCGTAAGAAGAAGCTAAATGTCAATAAAGAAAATAATACAAAAAGTGTTTATTTTCCTTTTGTTGATATTTAGTTTTTTTTTTTTTTTTTTTTTTTTTTTCTACAACTCAAGTTCTGCTATCTAATTCTTCAACGTAAACCTTTGTCTTTCTAAACCATCTTTAATTAAGATCCTTCTGGTTATCTTTGGTGTTATAGTTTGAGGTATTCCCACCACCAGTTTTATCATATTCTTGTTGAATTCATCTTAATTGTAATTTGGAGGAGAACTATAAAAGGTGATGCAATCAACACCATAAAAAAATCATCAATGTTGTTCCCTTGTTTAGACAAAATTTTCCAAGGGTTTGACGCTCATTATAACCTGACCTTTATAACAAAATGAGTTGTTGGAAATTGAAAACATGAGGTTAAATTTGTGAGGCTTAACTTGGTTTGTGAAGTAGATGCAACAAATCCAGTTCCACAACATTTAAATTCTTGGTATGGTTAGGGTCTAAATTGCTAAAATTTTATGGGAACGGGATTATTTGCTTTTTTTTATGCTGATTTGTTGTTTTGTTTGAATATTTTTTTACACATTATGTACGTTATGCATACCGTCCCATAAAACGTGAATGTCACGTACACAATTCAAATTATTTAATATAATAAAAATTGTAAAATTTTCTTTTTTTTACGTTATTTATTTCTGAAATCCATGTAAGAAATAAGAAAGAAAAGTGGTTTACACTTACAAGCAAATAACCGTAACATATGCATAACAAGTTCTGAATCAGATGCATCGAGTCAAGTGTTGTTATCTCAAATCCTTGTATGATTAGGTCTAATTCGTTAAATGTTATTAAATTTGTGGTTTAATGAAAGTTATGGATTTAATCCATCGTTAACATTGTTGATCCCTAGTTTTTATTAATCTTTAATTTTTTTTTTTCGATCAATCTGTTAAGTTTAACAACACATGATTAGTTGAACATTATATAATGCTCGTTTCATTGTTTTGAAATTTAAATTTTTGGTCCAAAAAAATTTCATCAACCATTCTTTTATAAATGGGAACACGTTATTAGTTTCTTATATGTATTATTTTTAGTGTAATAAACCCAAAATCTTCCCTAAAGAAAATTTTAAATCGGTATAGGACCAATAAAGAGTTACAAAGAAGCACCAAATCATTTGTATGAGAAAGCGTTTAAGCCTTTATTATCGTAAATATCGAAAAAATGTCAAAGTAAATTAAAACATTTCCAAGTTATTATAAATTTAAAGAAACTAGTATTTACGACCCGTGCTTTGGGCGGGATTGTTAAACCGAACAAATAGCAGACGTAAAAACGTTGAACCACACACGCGCACTTCAGCGTATTAACTTGCAAAAATTAGCCTGAAACATAAAACATAGAAAAGAATAACTAAGTTGACTTATCACTCCGTGCATTGCGATAGAGCCGTTAAACTGCAAAACAAAATAACGTAAAAACTTTGTACCACGCGTGCGTGTTGGGGTTGTTAACCTGTAAAATTTGACCGAAAAGTAAAACAACAAATTTGTAAAAGATGAAAAGTATACAAGAACAAAGTTGAAAGTGAAAAAAGTATTGGATAAAAAAAGTTGTGACAGAATTGAAAAAGACAAAAAGGTATAGGGGAGAAAAGTGTAAAAAGTTGAATTATAGCTCTTACTTACAAACCAAAAGTTAGTAAAAATGGAATATATGAACCAATGGTTGGATAGACCACTAAACCAAAGAGAAAAATGAATTGCGCATTACTTAGTTGTACACAATGCTATTATAACTTATACAAAATTGAATAGTAGTTTCAACTTACAAAACTTTTTTTGTGAAATTATAGAGGGGAAAATAAATGATAAGTTTTAAAAATGGTAAAATGGTTATTTCAAATCTAATGTCAATAAACTATTTTTTTAAGGTACTAAATGTGTAGGATCGTTTTCGGACCCGAACGAGTCAATCAGAAGAGTTTATGCTCAGTTTGAAAGGCGAAAACAGACAAACTGAGGTCAATTCAGCAAGATACACACTTTAAACTGTCGTATGATTGATATAAAGACAAATTACAGCGAGACGACACTTCGGCAGCACTTCGTTGCACAAACCGGAACTATTCCATCTGATTTCGCATGAAGCCTTTATATAGGCAAATGATTCCGTATGAAAGGTGTTCTAAACGGAATTACATGCACACAACTTTCATGCGGAATTAACCATTCATGCGATATTACATCTATCTCGAACTACGTGCCCTGTTCTAACATACTAAGACAAGACTCGATACAAGATGAAGTCGACAGAGGCATGCACCAACAGACTCCCCCTCGAATGTTGACGAGTCTTCAGTGTCGAGTCTTCGCATCTTCAGACTTTATCAGTCTTTGGGCTTTTCTTCGAAGTATCTTACATTGCAAAGCATCCACAAGTCTCTATCTCTTCTCTTAATTAATCTCCTCCTCGAATGTTGATCTCTTAACTAATCGGGATCTCATTCTGGCTCTCAAGCTTTCTAAATATCTTGATCAGATCTCTTGATTCCTTAAGTTCATCAGCATCGTCAATACCAAGATCATAACCTGGCTCTTAGCAGTCTTCTTATGACTTGAATCTGGCTTTTTGCATCTACAGGCTCCCCCTATCAATCAGCTGGAATCAGGATCGTCACCTGGCATTCATTCTGATCTTCAGGTATCGGAACCTGGCTCTTCAATCTACAGACTCCCCTTTGCTTGCAGACTCCCCCTTAGTTTGTGCTCGGGATCGTAGTCTGGCTTTCACAGAACTAGGATCGAAACCTGGCTCTATGCTCAGGAATCAAAACCTGGCTTTCGTCAGGATCGACTAACCCAACTTTTATCCATAACTGCACAAACTCTACCACAAACATAAGTTTTATGTCATTAAGATTTTTCAAACTCAGACACCACCTGTAGATCTTTTTCAAAAATCAACATCGTGAGGTAGACATATTATCATTTAGAAAAAAACAACTCCCTCTCAAAATGATCATCATTTGAAAACAAACACACACAGACTCTCCAAACCTGTTCGTCATGTTTAGCACTCTGAATTTTGAAAATCAGCTCTTCAACATCAGTTGTCGAAAATCTTTTTGAATTTTTCAAAAATTTATGCTAAAACACACTCAAATCTTTTTGGATTTTTTAATATATGGAATGCAGTAAAGAAATATTTATATACAATATTTTTGTGAGTTTGTGTAAGAGGATCATATCAGTTTTTGAGACAAATCACCAACACCGTTAAGCTTTAAACATTTTAAGTTCTAAACAATTCACCTAGATTGTCAGTATATTGATCCACTTAACAAATTTCAACTGTTTCGAGATACGAGATTAGTGTTTTAGGCACTTAAACTTATTTGCGTGTCCCACTACTTGAATATACTCCCGTATCCAGATCCCAATATTCAGTCTTACAGGTGAGTATACCTAGATGATATCTGTAAGGGGTTCAATGCGAAACCGTGAGAGCTCAGGTCAGAACTTCCGTTCAGCAGAGAGATGACGGCTCGACTTTCGGTGTGTCCCCTTAGAGGATCTTTTCTTCAACAGCACATGATTAGCATTTTTCAATGTTTCATCATTTTTATGCTGAGGGTAGTGCTATATTTCAAGCAATTTGCAAAGTATTATACGGGGACTAGGCCATTGCTTCCGCAAAATCAGAAGTCCCGGGATAATACCCCATATATCACTGAGTATAAAGACCTAGTATCTCAGAAAGAGGGGCCTTTCAAACAAGATTTCGGGGGTTACCCATATATCCAAGAAAGGTTCCTCACGAGCTAAGCAAGTTTGAATATTAGGTTTATATCTCGAAAACAATCTACTAAATGTGCAAAAACCTACTAGCACATCCACAGTGAGATTGTTTATCACATTTTGACTCTCCAATTCTTTAGCGTGTTGTGATAGTCCACTGATGTACTATCATTTCCTCTTTCATACACCAAAACTCATTTTGAATTTTATCATGTTTTTGTATTTTTCAAATTTTCTAATGTTTTTGAATTTTCTGAAACTTTTTACTCCCCCTAAAATGCAAACATATTTAAAAAAAAATTGAAAACAAACTGTACAAGTAAAGTGACAACTGTTGTGGATCGCTTCAATTCGCCATTCTTTTGGCATAAACAATCAGAACTCCCCCTTTCAACAAACTATTTTCCCATTAAGATTTCAAAACACTTAAGTTTGTTTTAATCAAAATGGTTTTTTCCAGAAAATTAGTTCTGTTTAAAACCATTTGTAGGTTCGGGGTTCATCATCTTGTTCTTACGACCACTTATATGAGGATTTCATCAAGTTCAACTTAATGACCTTGACGAATCACTTGTAAAATTTTCACCTGTACCACATGTAAGAATAAAACATCTACACAAATTCATTTTACCAATAAAGATGCCGATTCCTGCTTCACACTTACCAACCTGGAAGCTCCGGCAAGTCACAACCTGTAAAATTTATCAATTTAAGATTCATTCACAATTATCAATTTTAAGAATGATGCCGATTCATGCTCCACGATTACCCACTTAGGAGCTCCGGCAAGTCAGGTTTTTCATTCAAAGAATATATCCACCCAAGCCTGACCAGCCTTGGGTGTTACCGAGTTACCAGCACTCGGTTTCTTACCTTCCGACTTCTTCTCATAAAACTCTTTAACCCCTTTGACTTTTCTGTCAATCATTTTTCCAAAAATATGTTTTACTTTGGGGTTAAAGGCCTTTTCAACATCAAATTCTTTCTTTTCGGAAAAGAATTGATTTGAAATCTCAACCTTACCAACTTTTGTTTTAAAATTTTCAGCCCTTAATGGTGGAAAATTTTCATCATCCATTGGAGGAACTGAGTCTTCACATTTTGAAACAATTTGTGGCTCCTTTGACTTTGTGGAATCAGATTCATCGCCAGAAGATAGCTCCCCTGATTTTGATGAATCAGAATCATTGCTAGAACTATCAACAGATTTCTTAACAACCCATTTCTGGTTGTCAGAGTTTGCTCTTCTCTTATAAAACATGTTTGAACATTCACCAATTTCAAATTTTGAATTTTTGAATAATTTTGATCTATCAATTGATGATTCAAACTCAATCACTTTTTCTTTCATTTTACGAGATACTCCCTGTTTTGATTGAATTGTTTTAGAACAATCGTTGGCAATGTGACCAACTGTGTTGCATTGGAAACAGGTTCTCGTTTCTTTCTTTTGATCAACAAACTTCATCTCTTCTTGCTTCTTTGCAAGGAACTCTCTGTTAGATTGCTTCCAGAATGGACTTTTCATCTCTTCTTCCGAGCTTGTTCCTGAAACAAATACAGTTTTTGGTTTATAAGTTTTCTCATTTTTATGATTTTCTTGTGGAATAAAACCTAACCCTTTCTTTTTTAAATTACCGTTATGGTTTGGTTTCTTTCGATAACCAGAACCAGAACTGTAACCCTTTTTCTTGTTTTCTCTTTGTTGAACTCTTGAGGTGTATTTTTTAGGTTTTTCATTAAGATTTACATCTTTTATTTTAGAAATATTAATTTCTGTTAGTTTGAAAACCTTTTTGATCAATTCAGGTTTGACACCTCTTATTGGAAATTCCTCATCAAAATATAATTTGTCAGAATCATTCAAGGTATATGCAACTTTGAATGTTTCGTCATTCAAATTAGATTTTGATAACAAGAATTCTTTATCGTAAACTCTTTTGTCCTGTTTTTCTGTTTGACTCGGAGTGCTAGACTCAGACTTTGACTCCGACATCGACTCCGACTTTGACTCCTCAGTTTCATCGTTAATTCGTTATCCAACACATGATCCACCACTTTCTTCATCAATTGAGATTGTTGATCAGTGTCAGACGATGTGAACGTGACATCAATATTTTCTGGCAAATTGACTGAAGACTCCGACTCCCACTGTAAGTTTGTTGCCTTTTGGACTCTTTCAGAATTTGGATTTCTGGGCAAATATCCATTTTCCAGCGGGGGTGGATACTTGTTATAACTAACACCTTGTTTCTTACCAGAATTCTTTTTGTCAGTCTTTTTCTTTGTGTCATTCTTCTTTTCTTTCTTCTTTTCAGGTGTCTTCTCTTCAGAAATCTTCTGTTCTTCGGTTACTTCATCATCTTCAAAAGCCTTCATGCCTTCAACAGTCGGATAAATCCTGTCAATGACATAAGAAGTACATTAGTAACTTTTCAACAAACGATTAAATCTTTTAGTTTCAATTCTTTGTAATTCCAGTTTTTGTTCAAGAACAACACACTTCTCTATATAATTGTTCACAACTTTCTGCTTTGTCATGAAAGCTCCTTGAAGTGTTTTCATTGCTGTTTCCTGTTCTTCGCTTGTTTCATTGTACATATTCATAGCTTTGTTCAACACATCGTAGGATTCCTTCAACCTGTTCATGTTGTTAATTAATTCATTGTTTTTCTTTTTCATGATCTCACAGGTTTCACAATTTACTGGAATCTTTCGAGCATCAGCTTCTTCATCAATTTTGAACTTTGGAACTTCTTTTACTTTTCTTTTGATCACTGGAATTTCCTCGTCATCACTGCTCACTGGTGTTTTGACCTTTTTCTTTTTCTTTTTAGCGTTATCATCTTCACTGTCGCTTTCTTCCATCATTTTCAAATGATCTCTCATTTTTTTGCATAATATTCAGTATCATCATCACTATCTTCTTCAATTCGAGCAACAAAAGCTTTGTGATCTGAAGCTTTGTTTGGATCAAAATCATCCCAATTGAAATTTTCCCAACTAAAACCTTCAGGTAACTTTTCATCATCTTGATCTATCAAACATGCTTTACCATCAGCTGAAACATATTTGTCCCAACTGAAACCTGTTGACAAATTCTCCTCATCATTATTTACCAGACATGCTCTCTTTGAAGATTCTTCAATCACCTTTCTCCCATGTGCAACTTGCGGTTCTTGTTGATGTGATTGTTGAGCAACTTGATGGTAGATCGCTTTCCGATAGTAGTCATTGTTGTTTAATGGGTTCTGAGCTCCACTTGCTTCGCGATTAGTGCACTCCCTCTTGAAATGTCCTTTTTCCCTGCAACGAAAACAAGTAACTTTAGATTTATCAAAACCTAAAGTAGAAACATTTGCCTCATGGAGATCATCTCGTCCCGTGATTTGTTTGAATTTCTCAGCTCCTCTCAAAACGCTTGCCAAACACCATTTTATGTCCATTAACTCCATCTCCTCAGCATCTATTTGATCGTAATCCTCTTTTGTAAGCATTGGATTCCGAATTCTTCCTGCTACAAAAACTCCCATACGACTCTAAAACAGTTCCCAACAAAGACATGTGACTTTTTGCAACTTCTTCTGTGTAATATTGATCATCCTCAAGATTTAAAACAATGTTGCACTGTAACTTCCTGCCATTCTTTGTTGTTGCCAAATTCAGATCAAATGATAGATATGATGAAAAACTCGTTTTGCTGCTTGATCCTTTAGACGAACCTCCCGATGAGCTTTTTACATTGAATGTTGTCTCAACCTTCGGTGACATGTTGGTTGTTTTGTCTTTTAACCCTGCTTTGTAATATAGCCCAATGTCTTGTTCACCATCAAACACTTTCATTCTTGAAATCTTCTTTTGCTCCATTTCCTGAGCTTCAATCTTTTCAATGAATTTGCTCAAAGTTAAATTGCTAAAACCTTTCTTATTTCTCAACATCATCAAGTATGTCCCCGAAGTCTCATGTGGTAATGCATCAGCCAGTTTCTCAATCAACTCATCATTCTCTTTGTTGATGCTAACCCTCTTCATGTTTACCAACAAGTTGCAGTATTTTTCGATTATCTGCCTCGTGCTTTCATTTTTCAACCCACGAAATAAATCAAACTCTTTTTTCAGAAGTGATTTCCTGTTCTTGATCATCTCTTGACTTCCCAAAAACTTAGATCTTAATGCTTTCCAAATCGAATACGCACTCCCAGTATGTTGCAGTAAGACCAAGATATCCTCTTTCACAGCCTGTTGCAGTAAGCTGATCATCATCTTTTCGTTCTTGTATTTCTTTTTCTCCTCTGGACTAAGGTCTTTCATAGCAATCACCTCTTCATCGTCATTCGTTGGTCTAATGTATTTTGTTTCAATACATTCCCAAGCATCTAGATAGTTTGCTTGCACCCAATTCTCAAACCGTTCTTCCCAACCCTTATACTCCTCGATGTTCATGAGCTTAGGTGGTTTTTGCATTGTGCCCATTTCGTTTTCCAGCATCGTTTGCTGTGTCATGGTAATCGGAGTAGCAAAAGCATTGTAGAATTCCTCTTCCATGTTTCGGATTTTCGAAAGTTCACAAAACAGTTTGTTCAAACGAAATTACTTCCAAACGAAAACACCCTGGTGCGAAATTACCCAGTTCAAACGAGATCACAACCTTCAAACGGAATTACCCTAATTCCGTACGAAATAACCACTTTTCAAACGGAATCACTAATTCCATGCGGAATTATCAAGCGAGATCAGATATTTCAAGCGGAATTATTAATTCCGTGTGAACCTCTCAAACGGAATTACACCTTTGGAGCGGAATTAACTAATCTCGTGTGAAATTTCAAGCGGAATTAATCTCTGGTGCGGAATTGACTCCTAATCTCGTGCGGAATTATGCTGATGTCATCCTCTCGATGCGAAATTTGTCAAATTGATCTAGTTCTAGGCCGATTTTAGTTCTGAAACTTTCTAGGGTTTGTTAAAACACAAAAGCGCACATGATGTTTGAAAATCAAGACATTTTGACCGTAAAATCAAGTTCAATTTGAAAAAGGAAGGTGTAGAAATCAGAATTTGCAGCTGAATTGGTATGAACTCTTCCTCCTGAGCTCTGATACCACTTGTAGGATCGTTTTCGGACCCGAACGAGTCAATCAGAAGAGTTTATGCTCAGTTTGAAAGGCGGAAACAAACAAACTGAGGTCAATTCAGCAAGATACACACTTTAAACTGTCGTATGATTGATATAAAGACAAATTACAGCGAGACGACACTTTGGCAGCACTTCGTTGCACAAACTGGAACCATTCCATCTGATTTCGCATGAAGCCTTTATATAGGCAAATGATTCCGTATGAAAGGTGTTCCAAACGGAATTACATGCACACAACTTTCATGCGGAATTAACCATTCATGCGATATTACATCTATCTCGAACTACATGCCCTGTTCTAACATACTAAGACAAGACTCGATACAAGACGAAGTCGACAGACGCATGCACCAACAAAATGCCATTGCAATTTTCTTGTTTCATCTTTTTAACTGTACTGTCTTTCGTGGCAAGAAAATTTTGTTTATGTTGTGGGTATGTTTGGTATGGAGCTTTTAGAAGCTTCTAGCTTTAATCTTTTAAGAAAAAGCTCATACTCAATAAAAAACCTTGTTTGATTGAAGGAGCTTGAAGTTTTTAGGCTAGGAGCTTAAATCTTTTGGTTGAACGCTCCTACTAGTGGCATTTAGAAGGAGCTACAAGTTCTTAACGAAAAAATGACTATTTTAACCTCTAAAGATAATGAACGTTTTAATGCACAAGCTTTTTAAATTTTTAAGTATGTCCATTTTGGTCATTTTATACATTTTATTAAAAGCTCCAAGTACTCTGCCAAACACCAAATATATCTAAATAGCTACAGCTACTAGCTACTAGCTACAGCTACCAGCTTCCAGCCACCAGCTACTTTTGCTAAACATACCCTATAGAGGGGTTAGTTAACGTAAAATATTCCTTAATGTACAATGCGTACGAGATGAAATTACGCACGTTACAAAACTCAAAACCCTAATCATGCATGTTGAAAAAACATAATCACGCATGTTGAAAACCATAATCACGCATGAACATAATCACACATGTACAAAATTAGAAATCACGCATGGGGTAAAACCCTAATCACACATGTTATAAAACTAATCATGCATGTTATTATTTCATCTCGTACGTATTGTACGTTAAGGGATATTGTTTTTACACTTTCACATGTTATATATTATTGCTTAGACTGTGATAATTTAGGATCAAATAAAACGTGAATGTGACACACCTAATTCTTGTTATTTAATGTATAAAGAAAATATAAAGTTTTCGTGTTTTACTTTATTCGTGAAAATGTGAAATCTAAGTAAAAAAACGGAAGTGATTTAGTGAAAGTCAGGGCCATCATTGACACTATTTACTTATTTGTAGGGGTGTACAAAAAACCGAATTAACCGATTCATAATTGAGTTTAACCGAAAAAACCGAACCGAAAAAACCGAATCGAAAAAACCGAACCAAATAAAAACCGGTGGGTCGGTTAATGGTTTTTCTGAAAACCGAAAGTAGTGGATCAGTTATGGTTATCAATGTTTCCATACCCATCGTAACTGAACGACATGTAGTAAAATCTTTGTCGAATTTAGGACTTTTCACCATTTTTTTAAATATTTGATGTTTTTAGTTCAATGTTTTTTTTTGTAGTTATGAGTTATTTTATATCATTTTGTTTGAATGTTTATATGAATTTATGGAATATTCACTTTGTTTGAATATTCGATATTAATATTATAGATTATATGTATTTTAATATTATGTAATATGCTAATATATAGAAATATGTAATAACAATTTATTTCATGTTCAATAAAAAAATGAGCTATTTTTAGCTCGGCCTAAATTAATGGTTAACCACCCATAACCGACCCACTATAACCAACAAAACTGATTAACCATAACCACCATAACCGATCGGTTATGGTTATGGTTATCCATTAACCGACATCGCGGTTATAGTTATGATTTTGGGCCAAAACCGACCCAAACTGATCCACTCACACCCCTACTTATTTGATCCCCCTCGTTGAACTTAACATCGTATGCGTTAAATATTTTAAAATTAATGACCGTTTCACTATTTTAAATCTTACATTTTGGTCCCCAAACTTTTAATCAACCTTTCTTTTTCTAAAAAAAAAATTTAGTTTCTTATATATATATCAATTGTAGTAGACTAAACCCAAAAAGCTTCCCAAATGAAATTTTGCAACCGATATAGAATCAATAAAGAATTAGAAAGAAGCAAAGATCCAGGGGAACCATCTTATGTTAGACCTACAAAAGAACATATAATATTCAATAGTCATAACTCCACTGATCAAGAAATAAGCAATAGATTGAACCAAACTCTCCCCAAAGATAGTGAATCTTGAACACCTATTCAGAACATCTGTTCAAGAGCTTGGCTAACATCTGATGAAGACTTGGAACCGCTGTTCAAGAATACAACAACTGTTGAAGACTAGTATATGTTGAAGACCAAAGCCCTGATCAAGCCAAGGTCTGTTGAAGAAGACCAAATGTAACACCCCCAAAATTTCACCTGCGGAAACTCCGCGAGGCGTGTCACGCATCAGAGTTCGAGCCACCAATCACATTGAACCAATGATAAATATTTAAATAAATCATGACACTATTTACCAAAATAAGTTGTCAACATAATATTAATTCTCAAAAGTTGTGTAGCGGAAGCATGTAATAAGTCGTTTAGCAATTGTTTCGTAATAACGCTTAAAACCAATGTATTAAATGTATTTTAATCCAAGGGCCTCGATCCATGACTACTCCAGCACTCCCAGATAGCAAGCTTCCCAATTCCAAGATACCTAACGACCTGCGAGCATGTAACACGTGTATCAGACAAAGCTGGCGAGTTCACAGTTTTAGAAAATGTTTATTACCCGTTGTGTGAAAAACCGTTCAATAACCAATGCAAGTAATATTGTTAATATCTCATTTCCAAACACGGACGGCTCCTGAAACACATGACTGCCCTTCCCACGTACTCCTATCTAGTACTGGGCCAGACTGGGTCATTAGTTCACCTCCGTCCTCTACAGGCACGGGGTGAGGGTGCCAAACCTAAGTAGCGCTACTAACTAATACCCGATGAGGGACTTACAAAAGATGATAGGTGAGAATATTAACCAATATACTCGTTTTTACCCAAAGACCCATTCCCCCCATGGGATACCCACTGACTGTCCCCAACCACTGGGACGCATGCTCGAATGTAGTGAACTCACCTTGGTTTGCTCGGTAGAATTATTTACTCGTTTACAACAGTGATTTATCAAGCCCTATGATAGTTACACATAATAGTCAGTTTGCATTTCAACACAACACGTATCATTTCACATTTAATCATCAACTAGTGTACACGAATACAATGTTAACACTTCAATATCTTTCAGTTCACACTTTCATTCGACACCTCAGTTATGTTTCGACACTATCTTTCGTTTCACATTTATCCTTCGACACATCAGTTATCAATCGGTTAACGGTTATGTTTCGACACACAGTTATATTTCGATTCACAGTCATCCTTCGATCACACATATCTTTCGATCACAAGTTATTGTTCGATCACACATATCTTTCGATCTCCAGTTATCTTTCGACAACAACAGTTATCTTTCGATTCCAAGAACCCTAAACATACGATTCAGCAATTATCATTCGATCAACAGTTACACCCTATCACAGCCCTAATCATCGCTTACAGTTACATGATCAAGCATCACAAAGACTCTTGCATCAAATCATCGATGTGTTTACCAAAACAGTAATACGTAATCATTCAATACTTCGTATAATCGTTCCATCAATCGACAATAACAGTAAATCAGCACATGATAATTACCACTTCAGCATGAATCCTACATGTACGCATACAATCTCAAACAATGTTCATGTAATGCTACAACCAATGAATCAATTAACACGTGTGCGTCTCCTTGAACATCTAGTATAATTATAATCCCTAATAATGCACATGTAACCAACCACAACCCATTACCATTGAGATCGATCCCCACATCAGATTCTCTGGTTAAATCGAATGAAGGATTCAATCCATGTTCTGTCCGGGATCGATCTATACTTGATATGATAATCAATCAGTCAAAACAATCATATGTGTTTTATTAACATAACAGTTTACCACCATAAATTTCCAGCAATCATAACCCTAAGCTACACATTCACTTACTATTTTGTTAATCATGCTAACACATAGACAAGAACAAACAATGAATAGCATGGTAAGGGTTCACTAACCGAATTACTTGATCCAACCGAAGGATGCCTCGAGGGGAGGGGGTTTTCTCCTGCCGACGTGAACAATAGGGGATGTAGGGTTTGCTATGTTGTATTTTATGTTATACGAATATGTAACTTACAACAACATAGCAGTGGGCTGGTGGTCATGTTCACTATCCAAACTGGGCCGGGATTCAGTTTACAACAAGTGGGCCGAAGGATTAAGCCTCAGGTCGAAAGACTAGAACTCGGTCGAAAGGTCTTATCTCGAAAGGTCGTATGTCCTAAGGTCGAAGGATATTCGAAAGACTGGCATTCGTCCCGAAAGATCTCCAGTCGAAGGATGATCGAAAGACTGAATTCCCGTCGAAAGATCTCCAGTCGAAAGATCTTGGGTCCTCGGGAATTCGGGTTGTCACATCATCCCCAACTTGAAGGAAATTTCGTCCCGAAATTTGACAAGTAAGTACGAGAGAGTGAAGTGGCAATTCAGGATTGCTGCGGATTTTCCTCAGGTGTTACATCATCCCCAACTTGAAGAGGAATTTCGTCCCGAAATTCACCAGTGATAACCATGGTTGGTTCAATCTCTTGAACCATTGAGGATACTAAAGTTTCAACAGATTCTTACATTCCTATGTAAACTCCAGTCCACGTACTGAAGTTTAACAAATCCACACAATTGTCAAACAACTTATGCTAGCGAACCTTGACTCCTTAGTCCGTGTTTTCGATAGGTTCCCTGATAAATACAACTGTTCTGATGACTTCAGACTCCGACAAGGGTATCATAAGGGTTTCATCAGACAACACGGTCCTACATCCATGGCGTACATACCCTTACAACAGTTATCCCACTCCATCAATTAGTCCGGGTTTGTGAGCCATGCCACCGTTTCATTCTAGTAGTTCGAATGTTCCCACGCGTCGAAAGCTAAGATTACCATGTTTACTATAGCGTACCGCACCCTCCTAGGGTGATACTTTCGGTTATGATACGTTCGTCCACAACGAACTCCCAGAGTTTCTTATGCTTATCAGTTTTCCCTAGCAGTTACGTGTTGCCACCAAACAATTTCCGATCCAAACAATCTTCAAGAGTTTTGAGCTCAAGCCCTGGACCTGTGATTAGGTTATCACCCACCTTAATTCAACAAGGAGATTAGCGTTACTGTCCAAGCGATGCCTCAAACAAGGTTATATGCATACTAATACGGTAACAGTTGCTGTAGAACTCATCCTAAGATAAGCGTCCTTCCAGTTCTACTACAGTTAACCATACACATGCTCACAACATGTCCTCGTGTGCAAGGATGGTTTGTTTACTCTGATCGTTTGCCCCACGGTGATACGAAATGTCCATGCCTAGACGTAAGCCGAGGATATCGTGTATTGCCTGTCATAAATCAGGTATAGCTCCAATATCAGAAGTAACAGAAGTTGGCACCTCATGCACGAAGAACATCCGCTGCTTGTGAAGACTCGCTAGTTTTCTTGATTGTAAGAGAGTGTGCTGGTTTCGTGAGGCAATATACGATCACCAGGTGACATCGGTTCCGTTCTGAGTTTTAAGTAAACCAATGAAAATTTTATGGTGTTCGTTCTCGTTTCCACATGGGTGTTTCTGGTTACTGTCAAACAAGTAGGTTTCCGGTGTTCCACCTTGACTTTCGCACATGTCCAACATCGTTCATATGGAGTGTTATGGGGCCTTCATGCCCGGTTATTCATACGAGACTTAAAATCCTAATATCCCCTATCAAGTCCAGACTACCGGAACATCGGAGTCGGTGTGCTTCGCTCAGTATAAGTTCCATACGGTTGTTGTATAGTGGGATCCACATTCGTTCCATGAGGTAGCGAATGTCGTCCGCCCTGCCAATAGTTGCTTCTCCATGCCTTGCATAAACCCATCTTGTGAATTCTCTTCCAACAGGTCTTCACTTCGAACAAGGTGAGTCTGGTCAGGTGTGTCAGAGTGGATAGCGTACTGCAAGATCGTGCACGTTCAGGTCTCACGGTCGTAATCCTCCAAAAGTTCCATCCAGCGTTCTCATCAACTGATAAAGCTTACTTCGTGGTCAGGGTACACGGGAGGCCCTTGTGATCGGTCTAAGTAACGCGTTCGGTACCGCCCAAGTAATGCCTCCAAGTGAATCCAAGGCCACGATTTCTTCCACCGGTTGTGTGTCGTGATGTTCTTCTTTGTAACTCCATTACGTAAGTCGTCACTTTCTTGTGTTGCGTCGGCGTGTATCTGGGACTCCGATTCAAACATGATGATATACCACTGTATTACCCACACCCTCGGGTAAAACGATGCTCAGCGTCTTGCAGAGTTAAAATTCGAAAGTTGGAAAGGCGTCCTCCTGTTCTGTCTTTCGCAATCACATCACTCGGCTGTACTATGGAGGTCTAAGTTTTGTGACCCCCGGAATCCTTGCGATTAATCTGCGGTAACATCAAGCGGAACTAGGTAATCGTTGTAGCCTCGAGAAGTTCTTCAGTGTCGATCAGTTTCCAACCAGAACGAGTCTTAGCGAGATTCACGTGCATCCCTGCTTCGTTGATTATATGACCCACCAAAGACACCTCTCGAATCCAAAAGTTACATTTATCGAGTCTTCGTACGGTATGACTCCTCCCTCAGGGCTCTTCTAATAAAATGCAAGAACGTCTGTGATATTCTTTTCTCTTGGGAAAGATTCGGAACATCATCGAATAACATGGTTGGTTCACATGATGTGTAGAGCTGCGGGTGTGATGACCACCCCAAAGGTCACGGGGTACAAAGTCGCATGGCTGAATTGCGTCGGATGTGTCGCTTTAATAATCCTTTCCCCCTGGACTTTCATCTGATAAGCTCGTTCCTTGCAACTAGTCGATGGGTCGTCGATACACGGTCATAGAAAACGGTTCCTTGACTGTCACCTTGATGAGTTCCCGATAATCAGTACACACATCGAAAGGCTTATCCTCCCGGATATATCTGGGCTTTCCAAAGCGAAAACTTGGTGATGCGTGTGTAGTGTAATATAATTTTAGATATATTTTTAAGCCCTTTTTACACTTTTAGCCAAGTTTTAAATTTATAAAACACGATATTTACTAACACTAAACACACATATGGGCAAGTGCACCCATCGTGGACGTAGTATAGTGTTGGTAAGATACCGAGGTCGTCCAAGGACACAAGAGCTTTTAATACCGGTTTATCCTCAACGTCTAATCAAATCAAAAAGTTAGAAAAATGTTTTAAACTAAGAAAAATAAAAACTAACTAAATGCTGAAAAATAAAATAAAATAAAAACAGATAGACAAGATGAATCACTTGGATCCGACACGTGTATTAGTATAACCTTTGATTATTTTCGCACTTTTGCACTTGTTTAAGAGATTATCTTAGTTATTGTAGTAGGCCCCTTTTTCGGAGGTGACGTTACCCTCAACCCAGTAGTTTGAGTCAGCAAGGATACAATCCTAAAGGGTTGGATTATTGAAAGATAATGAATTAAGTTATTAATGCAAATTATGGTAGGCCCCGCTTTTGGCGGTGACGTTACCCTCGGCTAAGTAGTCTGAGTCAGCAGGGATACAGTCCTAAATAGCCGGGTTATAGTATTAATAGTAGTTAGCTTATGAGGGGGTCAAAGAGTTTGGATCCCCGCCATCCAATACCTATGGGGATTGAAGGAGATCCTACTAAATTTGACCCAGGTCCCAAGCAGGACCTCTAAACGCTGAACAAGGGCAAGACCTTTACCAAACCGTTCCCTTAACCCCCGACCAGGTAGCCAACATACCTCCATATAGACCGTGGAGATATGAATGGTGAAAATCTTTTATTTTATATAGACAGTAAAATAATGCCAAGACACCACGGACAAACGATAAGGAAAGATCACCTTCAACATAAGTAACTAGTTATTAAAGTCATTAATACAAAACCAAATAAAAAGTGCAAAAGATTAAAAATAAAAAGTATTATACTAAACACTTGTCTTCACCAAGTGATGTAAGAGACTTAGGCAAACATGGCCTTGATTGTCAAGAACTCTTACGATCAATCTTGGATCCCGAGACGACTCACACACTCTATGATGGACAATGGATGATGGTGGTGGATGATGGTGTTATGGTGGTGGTGGGTGGTGGATGAAGTGTGAGAGAGGTGGTGTGCCAAGGGATGAGAGAGAATGAAGCCAAGCTCCTCTATTTATAGGCTGAACAGAACGCTGGACACGGCCCCGTGTTCGCTGAACACGGCCCCGTGCCCGTCTGACATTCTCTCTCTTCATTAATTGTAATTGCGAATTACAATTAATGCGCCTGCTGTACTTTCAACACGCCCCCGTGTCCGCTGGGCACGGCCCCGTGGTGAGCAATGGAAGCTTCTACTGGTTTGTCTTTTCTGCTGCTTCCTGGGCACGCCCCCGTGTTCACTGGACACGGGGCGTGTTCAGGCTCTGTTCTCTTCTCTTTGTCTTGGGAGATGCCGTTGAGGGTCCGGGCAGTTCGCTTTTGTTCCTTTTCTTGTAATTATGATAGAATTAGGGGTCTTTTTGCTTCTTTTGTGATTTTGAGCTCATTTCATCCTGAAAATACAAAAGGAAGACAAAAACACTCTTTTTCCAACATTAGTACTTAAAAAGGGTTAGTTTTATGCCTTAATTGATGTGTTTTATATGTTGCATTTTACACACATCAAATACCCCCACACTTGAACTTTTGCTTGTCCTCAAGCAAAACTCTTTTAATGTGGCTTACACTCCCAAATGGAATAGGTAGAAGAGAAGTTTTTCAACTTGTCCTAGAGTGTCGGGAATCCAAGGTTTGTATAGGTTCTATTTTTATTTTATTTACAATCTTATTCGTCATGGTTTATTTTGAACTTTACATAAGATAAACTACTTAATTTGGCATAGCATGCCTTATTAAAATTCCATTTATATACAAGTTCACATACCTCACGGGAGATCACTCAATCACTCGGCCGAAGGTGTATATTTAAGTGAATCGCTCGAGAGCGGCACGGATTTACATTTTCCATATGCTTGCCAAGCGATCAATCCTCCTCCTTTTTAACTTTTTACCTTTGTAAATATCAAGAGGTCTTTTGGGGTGAAGGCTTGGGTTTAAAGGTGGGTGATTGGTTAGTGGTTAGTAAAAAGGGCGAAAATCGTAACAAGTGTCGGTTTTCGTAAAATACCTTATTTTTTTTTTTTTTTTTGTGGTAGTTATTTTTGAAGTATTTCTCCAAACAAGCTTTTTGTAGCTTTTGTTTGTTTTTGACTTCATCATTTTTTTTTTTTTTTTTTTTTTTTTTTTTTGATCACGTAAAGGTATGTTTATGAAAACCGAGTTTGTCACTAAAATAAAGGTGAAAAAATGAAAAAGGTTTTTGGTGGGTAGAAAATTGTTTTGGGGGTAATGAAATGAAAGGTTTAGGCTCAAAGGGGTTTTCTAGGGGGATTTTGGGTAGGTAAAAAAAAATGAAAAATAATGGTTTTGAAAGAAAAATAGTTAGTCCTAATGCCTCCATCATTTACTTACTTGGGTTTAAGTTGGTAAGGACCGGGAATGTATCGTCGTGGCAAGTTCTAGATTTGTAAAGACCGAGCGGCTATTCACACAAGAAACGAAAAATGAGCATTTAATCTAAATATGTGTATTTTTATGCTCAATAAAGGCTCAAAACTCACTTTTTGTGGGAATGGGTTTTTAATGTGAACAAGCATATATAATCGAATTTTAGCTAGACTTGTTATACCGTTTCATAATTTTCTTATGTTAGTTCTTTTTATCACGACGCTATCGATTGTAAGTTTGTAAAAATATAACCCTTTTATAACTTGTTATTCCCAACTTAAACTAAGACAAGTAAATAAATAAAAAAAAATTGAAAAAGTTTTTTGAAAAAATTTGGGGTGTTTAGCGGTTCCAATAGAGTTTTGTGTAAGGCTTGTTTTAGGATTTTGCAAAAATTTCAAGGTTTTAGCATCCCCCCCACACTTAAATTACACATTGTCCTCAATGTGTCCAAAAATAAAGTTTTTGGTTGATTAGAATATGTAAAAGTGTGTTTAAAAACAAAGATTTGTGTTACTGGCACTCTGGACACGGCCCCGTGTTGACCGGGCACGGCCCCGTGGTCAAGTGCCAGTAACAAAAATTATAGAATTGAAACAGAAGCCTGGACACGGGGGCGTGTTCGCTGAACACGGCCCGTGTCCAGTTACCTGAACTGGGAGATTTCCTGCAGGGGGCTCAGCACGGGGCCGTGTTGGTTGGGCACGGCCCGTGTGGAGCCTTCTGTTATGGAGATTTTTGTCGGTTTGTTCTGTTCTTCTGCATGGTTCCATTTTTTTCTCGTTCCCTTTTTCATCCATTACCACCATGAGTCCATGAATCATAAAAACCATCATAACATTGCTAATAGAGAGATTACATATAAAGATAAAAATTACATAGATAGTAAGCTTATGGAGTTCTAGCCCTATGTTTTATTTTAATTTTAGCAAAATTTCCAAGAATCTACTGATCCTGGTTAGACAAGGCTTTGTAGAACTCCAACTTTCGGATGCGTTTCTCCTCATATGTCGGCAAGCCATTCCTCTACCTCCCTGGGAAGGAGGAAGGAAGGCTCGTTCGCATTTGTTTGAGGAGTTTCAACTTCCGCCGGGACTTCTTGTGGGATTTCCATAGGAGGTTCCGCGGGGATGTCTCCCCACCCGGTAGGGTTGTTAATACCGAGTGCTAAGTTCCAGTCTTGTTGTGGAAGGACTGGTTCCATAGGAGGTGCCACCAAAATGTTTAACCTTTGGTGCAAAAGGTTAATCTCTTGGAAGCTGCTTTCCAATCCCATTGTAAGATCGTTGATACGGTCAATGAGGACCTCCTCTACGGACGTCATTTCGTCGAGAGCCTCTCTTAGTGCTATCACGTAGTGCACAAGTGTGGCTTCAACGGAGGGTCTCCTTCCCCTTCGGCTGTTTGAGGAATGCACGGATGATGTTTCGCTGTTTTCACTCGCCATTCTACGAAAAATAAACCAAAAGTAGTTTATAAGACGAAACAGTTTCTGGACACGGCCCCGTGCTCACTGAGCACGGCCCCGTGTTCATCTTTCTGCAGAATTTTTGGAGCAAGGAACCTTGGGTTTTCGAGTTATTTTCTGAATTTGTGCAAGCTTTTTGACAGTAAATAACTCTAAACAATGTTACATAACATGTTTTTACCAAGATTCCATGATCAAAACTCCTTGTTTCCTACCATAAAGATTGAAAATTCAAACTTTTCATGGTGGCTTTTGAAGAAAGATGAAGAAGAAGGAAATGTCTAGAAGAGGAAAGGACAAGATGAGTTGTTGGAAACTTCTTTTAGACTTACCTAGGATTGTTTGAGAGAAGATTCCTTCAAATCTCTGTCCCCAAGTTGGTCCAAATGTGCAGGATTTTTGGCTGCATTTATAGAAAATGACAGCCTGCTGGACACGGCCCCGTGTTCGCTGAACACGGCCCCGTGTGCAGAGAAAATTCTGACACAGTTTGTCCGTATTCTGACGTCATGATCAGAAGGGAATCTTTTGATGAACACGGGGGCGTGTTGGCCGAGCACGGCCCCGTGTCGGAAAGCTGCTTTATGAAGTTTTGTCTTTATTAAGGAGCTATTTATTATCGGGTGGCTCCTGACTTGTTGGAACAACCCCAAAGTGCCTAAGATACCTTAATTGTCCTATACTAAGGCGAGAACGCAAGAGGTTGTCGGTGAGGGTAATTCCTATTTTCATTCTAGGTGGACAAGTCCAACCCTTTCCCGGGCTCTCGTTAAAGAAGGTGTATGCCGAATCGCTCAGGTCTATGTATGCACCGAACGAGGTCGATGGGGAGTCCTTCACGGCACAATCGGCACAGGGACGACTATCGTCCATGTCTTGTCTAGGAAGAAAGGTATTTTCGGGAGCAACGAGGTCGTCAGAATGCGGTTCCAACATTTCCTCATGGTCATCGTCTTGGGATGGATCTAAGAAATCCTTCCTAAGTTCTTTTGACCAATTTAGAAGTAGTTCTTCTAGTTGAAATAGCTCGTCAAGGAGCATATCTCCTAGAATATCCGGTTGGGCGCATTCGAGGGAGAAATAGTGTTTATTTTTACTTTCGCCCCTCTTAAGGCTACAAGGAATTGGTGGGTCTATATAGTGTGGCCTATAAGTGAGGAAGAAACATTTTAATTCCTCGTGTTCGCCTCCACATATTTGACACCACAAACCATAAGAGTGCCGAAAGTAAAAAGAATCACTATTACTCATGTTTATATCAGAAGTTACCAACCGCCGGGATCAAACGGTTCTGTTTTCAGCAACTGAATCTTGGGCACGGGGGCGTGTTGGGTGGACACGGCCCCGTGTTCAGCCTACTGTCTGATATAAAACAGGATTGCCAGTTCCAATGATTGGGCACGGGGGCGTGTTCAGCGGGCACGGCCCCGTGCTGAGCTCTGCAGAAGCTGAAAAATCTAAAAAAAATCCTAAAAAATTAAAGAAAACTAAAAAGATGATTAGGCCGTTGATTCCTAACTTTCTTAAAATCCTTGTGTCCCCGGCAACGGCGCCAAAAACTTGATGCGTGTGTAGTGTAATATAATTTTAGATATATTTTTAAGCCCTTTTTACACTTTTAGCCAAGTTTTAAATTTATAAAACACGATATTTACTAACACTAAACACACATATGGGCAAGTGCACCCATCGTGGACGTAGTATAGTGTTGGTAAGATACCGAGGTCGTCCAAGGACACAAGAGCTTTTAATACCGGTTTATCCTCAACGTCTAATCAAATCAAAAAGTTAGAAAAATGTTTTAAACTAAGAAAAATAAAAACTAACTAAATGCTGAAAAATAAAATAAAATAAAAACAGATAGACAAGATGAATCACTTGGATCCGACACGTGTATTAGTATAACCTTTGATTATTTTCGCACTTTTGCACTTGTTTAAGAGATTATCTTAGTTATTGTAGTAGGCCCCTTTTTCGGAGGTGACGTTACCCTCAACCCAGTAGTTTGAGTCAGCAAGGATACAATCCTAAAGGGTTGGATTATTGAAAGATAATGAATTAAGTTATTAATGCAAATTATGGTAGGCCCCGCTTTTGGCGGTGACGTTACCCTCGGCTAAGTAGTCTGAGTCAGCAGGGATACAGTCCTAAATAGCCGGGTTATAGTATTAATAGTAGTTAGCTTATGAGGGGGTCAAAGAGTTTGGATCCCCGCCATCCAATACCTATGGGCATTGAAGGAGATCCTACTAAATTTGACCCAGGTCCCAAGCAGGACCTCTAAACGCTGAACAAGGGCAAGACCTTTACCAAACCGTTCCCTTAACCCCCGACCAGGTAGCCAACATACCTCCATATAGACCGTGGAGATATGAATGGTGAAAATCTTTTATTTTATATAGACAGTAAAATAATGCCAAGACACCACGGACAAACGATAAGGAAAGATCACCTTCAACATAAGTAACTAGTTATTAAAGTCATTAATACAAAACCAAATAAAAAGTGCAAAAGATTAAAAATAAAAAGTATTATACTAAACACTTGTCTTCACCAAGTGATGTAAGAGACTTAGGCAAACATGGCCTTGATTGTCAAGAACTCTTACGATCAATCTTGGATCCCGAGACGACTCACACACTCTATGATGGACAATGGATGATGGTGGTGGATGATGGTGTTATGGTGGTGGTGGGTGGTGGATGAAGTGTGAGAGAGGTGGTGTGCCAAGGGATGAGAGAGAATGAAGCCAAGCTCCTCTATTTATAGGCTGAACAGAACGCTGGACACGGCCCCGTGTTCGCTGAACACGGCCCCGTGCCCGTCTGACATTCTCTCTCTTCATTAATTGTAATTGCGAATTACAATTAATGCGCCTGCTGTACTTTCAACACGCCCCCGTGTCCGCTGGGCACGGCCCCGTGGTGAGCAATGGAAGCTTCTACTGGTTTGTCTTTTCTGCTGCTTCCTGGGCACGCCCCCGTGTTCACTGGACACGGGGCGTGTTCAGGCTCTGTTCTCTTCTCTTTGTCTTGGGAGATGCCGTTGAGGGTCCGGGCAGTTCGCTTTTGTTCCTTTTCTTGTAATTATGATAGAATTAGGGGTCTTTTTGCTTCTTTTGTGATTTTGAGCTCATTTCATCCTGAAAATACAAAAGGAAGACAAAAACACTCTTTTTCCAACATTAGTACTTAAAAAGGGTTAGTTTTATGCCTTAATTGATGTGTTTTATATGTTGCATTTTACACACATCACTTGGTCTGACAACTTTCCTTGTCGAACGGTTCTCATAGTGGCTTATACTGCTCTTGCACCCCTCCTGATGCAAGACAGTAAGGGTACGAGTATTCGGAGCTCTCTCTAATCGTGAGATCGACGGGTTTCTGACTAATAGTTGTGGTGATATGTCTAAAAGTTCCTCGAGTTGTACATTGAGATTAGTCACGACAATTGATAAATCCTTGTTCTTACCGCCCTTTGCCTGATTATTAGAGTTAGTTGCTACTACAGTGAGGTCATCCCTTCATAGACGCTTTCTGGGCTGTCATTACCGACACGATGCGATTCTTCTCACCACTCCGGTACTTTAATGCATAAAGTGACGCTAAATTTCTTCACACAGGGTGCGTCTGAGTGATTTGTCTGGTTAATGAATCATTACTGACTACTATCTCGTAGCCACCAAAGATAATAGGAGTGAGACCGGTGTCGAATGCCTGTCTCCCGTAAGGTCGAGTTTGTGTCCCATCTAACGTGTGCGGTCGCAGTTGACTTGTCATCAGCCGGTTCCATAACATGTTTGGTTTTGCGAATCATCAGGGTTAAACAAAATTAGGGCGAAGCGATTTGCTACCCATCCGAACCACCATGTTGTTATTGTCCTATCATTGCCCACATCAATCCTAACTTCCTTTCCGTGAGCACCACTGCCGGTGCAATTGTTACAGTCACGCGGATTCCTCCCGTACTGTCATCGCTCTCTTGGTTGTGGTCGTTTTGAATTACCAACGTCCAATGCATGCCGATGGCACCTTCATTTCCCTTACAGTAGGCTACTATTACAAGTACCTGGGTGTCACGAATACTGTTGCTCTAATGTTGGTGCTTGAAGCCGAACGCCACGTTCTTTCACCACAATGTCCCTCTCTTCACACTTCGTGCCGATTTCCAAGGTACTACTCGTTGTGTTGGAATTTACACATCCCACACTAAAATCTGTTGTCATTGCTAAAGTTCGGATTGGTTTGTAACAGTTGACTCCCGCGAGTCGCCGACCAGAGTTAAAACTTAGATTGAAGTCAGTTCGCTGGTGTTCGTTGCTGGTAACTGAAGTCGGTAGGATACTACACTCATCCTTTTGTTCATCATTCCAGCAACGATTCGAATTATCCCCAGTGTGTTTCGAGAGTGTTGCAAAAGTGATCGTACTTCGAGATTGAGGGCGTTAGTGTGTTAGGTTCAAATAAAGATAAGTGAGGAAGGTAATAACCATTCATTCGACGTTACCACATCCAACTCAGGGACGTTCGAACAAGCACCTAACATCCTACACAGTTTGCTAGGCGTTCTGATGAGTGTTCCGGTAATGTTTGTTAGCCCCGAGATTCGTAAAAGTTCGGTGGGAAGTGAAGAGTTCGTGTTTCAAAAAGTTTGTGTTCATGTAAGAGTCACTCACTGCCATGCCTCCTATAGGCTGTTGTGTGCCACATTAGTCAAATAACAGTGCGGAACCCCTTTTTCACTTGTTAAGCCTCACTGGGACTCGCATCATAGAAGTGAAAAGTCGTGTACACAATATGAGGGTAAGAATACTTGGTACATTCCGTACCAGCTTGATAGGCGCTGCTAAAGCCTCAGCCACGAGGGTGTTGATTAGGTCATTCAACTCAGCCTGAGTCATGGTGATGTTACCACATCCATGTCCTCGTTCACTCATGTTTCTATAGTTGGAGTAAACCGATTTAGAAGTCGAAACGAGATGAGAGTCAAGTATTATACTGATATTTACGTACTACCAAGTTCACACATAGTAGGGCAGAACCCTCCTCACGCTCGATAAGTCTCACTGGGACTTGCATGCACCCCGCGTTATTATTAAGTGTGCACCCATAATAATAAGGCAATTTGCATGCTTATCTCAGTGCTTCTTAGCTCGCGCTCAAAGTTTCCCCCGTTCAAACAACACAACAGATGATGTCACAGGTCTATGGCTCGCATGAGTCGATGTGTGGGGTCACGCTATCAAGTCACTATGGTGCCAATTGTTTCAGTTCATATACGTTGTGAGTGTGCGACTGTTAAACAAGTAATGTGTAAAGTGAGAGAGAAACGAACCTTGCAATCTGGAGCTGAGTGTCATGATCGATTTTCGAAGTTGTTCGGTTATAGTCTGGCTTTATAAAACGTTTTAAAACCTAGTTCACTATAACCAGTGGCTCCGATACCAACTGTAACACCCCCAAAATTTCACCTGCAGAAACTCCGCGAGGCGTGTCACGCATCAGAGTTCGAGCCACCAATCACATTGAACCAATGATAAATATTTAAATAAATCATGACACTATTTACCAAAATAAGTTGTCAACATAATATTAATTCTCAAAAGTTGTGTAGCGGAAGCATGTAATAAGTCGTTTAGCAATTGTTTCGTAATAACGCTTAAAACCAATGTATTAAATGTATTTTAATCCAAGGGCCTCGATCCATGACCACTCCAGCACTCCCAGATAGCAAGCTTCCCAATTCCAAGATACCTAACGACCTGCGAGCATGTAACACGTGTATCAGACAAAGCTGGCGAGTTCACAGTTTTAGAAAATGTTTATTACCCGTTGTGTGAAAAACCGTTCAATAACCAATGCAAGTAATATTGTTAATATCTCATTTCCAAACACGGACGGCTCCTGAAACACATGACTGCCCTTCCCACGTACTCCTATCTAGTACTGGGCCAGACTGGGTCATTAGTTCACCTCCGTCCTCTACAGGCACGGGGTGAGGGTGCCAAACCTAAGTAGCGCTACTAACTAATACCCGATGAGGGACTTACAAAAGATGATAGGTGAGAATATTAACCAATATACTCGTTTTTACCCAAAGACCCATTCCCCCCATGGGATACCCACTGACTGTCCCCAACCACTGGGACGCATGCTCGAATGTAGTGAACTCACCTTGGTTTGCTCGGTAGAATTATTTACTCGTTTACAACAGTGATTTATCAAGCCCTATGATAGTTACACATAATAGTCAGTTTGCATTTCAACACAACACGTATCATTTCACATTTAATCATCAACTAGTGTACACGAATACAATGTTAACACTTCAATATCTTTCAGTTCACACTTTCATTCGACACCTCAGTTATGTTTCGACACTATCTTTCGTTTCACATTTATCCTTCGACACATCAGTTATCAATCGGTTAACGGTTATGTTTCGACACACAGTTATATTTCGATTCACAGTCATCCTTCGATCACACATATCTTTCGATCACAAGTTATTGTTCGATCACACATATCTTTCGATCTCCAGTTATCTTTCGACAACAACAGTTATCTTTCGATTCCAAGAACCCTAAACATACGATTCAGCAATTATCATTCGATCAACAGTTACACCCTATCACAGCCCTAATCATCGCTTACAGTTACATGATCAAGCATCACAAAGACTCTTGCATCAAATCATCGATGTGTTTACCAAAACAGTAATACGTAATCATTCAATACTTCGTATAATCGTTCCATCAATCGACAATAACAGTAAATCAGCACATGATAATTACCACTTCAGCATGAATCCTACATGTACGCATACAATCTCAAACAATGTTCATGTAATGCTACAACCAATGAATCAATTAACACGTGTGCGTCTCCTTGAACATCTAGTATAATTATAATCCCTAATAATGCACATGTAACCAACCACAACCCATTACCATTGAGATCGATCCCCACATCAGATTCTCTGGTTAAATCGAATGAAGGATTCAATCCATGTTCTGTCCGGGATCGATCTATACTTGATATGATAATCAATCAGTCAAAACAATCATATGTGTTTTATTAACATAACAGTTTACCACCATAAATTTCCAGCAATCATAACCCTAAGCTACACATTCACTTACTATTTTGTTAATCATGCTAACACATAGACAAGAACAAACAATGAATAGCATGGTAAGGGTTCACTAACCGAATTACTTGATCCAACCGAAGGATGCCTCGAGGGGAGGGGGTTTTCTCCTGCCGACGTGAACAATAGGGGATGTAGGGTTTGCTATGTTGTATTTTATGTTATACGAATATGTAACTTACAACAACATAGCAGTGGGCCGGTGGTCATGTTCACTATCCAAACTGGGCCGGGATTCAGTTTACAACAAGTGGGCCGAAGGATTAAGCCTCAGGTCGAAAGACTAGAACTCGGTCGAAAGGTCTTATCTCGAAAGGTCGTATGTCCTAAGGTCGAAGGATATTCGAAAGACTGGCATTCGTCCCGAAAGATCTCCAGTCGAAGGATGATCGAAAGACTGAATTCCCGTCGAAAGATCTCCAGTCGAAAGATCTTGGGTCCTCGGGAATTCGGGTTGTCACACCAAACATCTGTTAGGCCAAACAAATGTTTGGATAACTGCAACAGTGGATAGCTTAGGTAGTGTTTATTCAAGGTAACAGTACTTATCTTATCAGTGTTTTAGTATAGCCTATATCAGATGACAAGATTGCTCAGATGTTTGCAAACATCTGAGAATCTTTTCTGTCAGGAATGTTAGATGTCACTATCAGGGTGACGTCAACTGACCTCACAATAGAGCTTTTCTACTTGTATAAATAGATCACACCTGTTAGTAATTTATTTATCACACACCTTCACATTTTCTCTTGTACGAACTGATTTGTTTGTGTGATCAGCTAAGGGGAGTTTGTAGAGTCGATCAAGTTATAAAACTTTTGAATCTTTCACAATTCATTGAAAACAATTCGTTGATGATAACTCTCAGTTTGTGAATGATATTATGATAATCAATATTTGTTTGCAAACAAAGAAACCCAGTTTCTAACATCTTCCCTGTTTGATGGAATAAGTTTTAGTACAATCAAAGTCCAGAGGTTTCCCCCTTGAAAGCTTTCCAAACAATCACCTAAACTACTGGTACTGAACTATTGTATTGAAGAAACAAGAAGACAAGTACAAAAGTGTTGGGTCAACTAAAGTCAACATATCAAGACTTAAGATCAGAAGACCAAGTAAACAAGTCAAACAAGACCAGATGTACTGGATTCCAAAAGTGTTGGAATCCTTCCAGCAGTTTTGGAATCCTAGTTATTTTCTTGATTTCTACAGTAGTTTCATGTAACAGTGTTTAAACCTTAATTGTCTAGTAGTTTTTCCCAACTTAGAGAGAGAGAGAGAGAGAGAGAGAGAGAGAGAGAGAGAGAGTTCACCTGGTGAGGGGGTAGGGCTGTAAACGAGCCGAGTCGAGTCGAGCTTGACCCAGCTCGAGCTCGGCTCGAACTCAATTCGAGCTAGCTCGTGTAACACCTCGAAATTTTGTGTCCAATAAGGTATTGACACGTGTCTTAAATTTACACGTGGCGTTTTATATTTAATAAAGGACTAATGTTGACAAACCTTGAAAGTATGTAAATTCGAGGGTTATAAATGTCAATTAAGGGTAAGTATACTGTATAGTAACCCTAAAACGATGCTCGTACCTTCAAACGAATAAATCATGGATCGTACGGAAGCGAAACGCGGAAGAAAGTGAGAGATTACAAGCTGCGAGGGTTAACTGTGTCAACATGTTTAATTATACCTCTGAGTGACCCTTTGACGTACCCGAGGCTTTGTAACAGTGAAATACGCTCACTAGAACATACGGTATAAATTCCGCGAAGTTCCGTTTTAAAACGAGAAAGTTATGATCAAATTCGTGAGCGAGGGGTTAAAAGCGTCAACAATATAAATTAAAACTTTTCGGTAATAATCGAACTAACCGGGGGCTTAACTGTACGAATAAAAGACCCAAGGCCTTAATTGTAATTAACCGAGGGCCAAATCGCAAAGTTACCCCTTCAAACCCGAAAGGTCAGGTTATTAATTACCAAAGATTTTATTAATCATTTCAAAAGATTTAAAAAGATTTAAAAACCAACCCTTACGGACCGTAAAGGTCCTGCCTTACGGACCGTAAGGGGGTGAATGATTAAATTAGATCCGCCACTGGCTTACGGACCGCAAGGCCCAAGCCATACGGTCCGTAAGCGATGCCCAGCGACAGAAAATTGGCTGTTGGCTGTCTAAGCGGTAAAACAATTAAGTATGGGTTTCTCAGAGTTATGGGCGCCCCCTACTCGACCCATAGCACCTTAGGACACCTGCCATTGATCCATACTCAATTGTAGGGTGTGTTGTAATGATCTAAAGGCTCCTTATGCACTATAAAAGGCCATGTATAGTCACAATTAAGAACACACTTCAAAACACACCTTCTGCTCATTCCTGAAGCTCCAAAGTGTTCTTCTCCAGTTCTAAGTCTTGCATCAAGTCTCTGTAAGTATGCCAAACCTTCTATGGCTTTGTTTTTGCTTAGTTTAGCCAAAAAGTCAATCCGTCGTAACTAACGATTGACTTTGCGATAAATCACGAATGGTCCAGTGAATTCTCGAATCAAAAGTAGTTATGTGTTGGTATTCATGAGGGTAATAAACCTCTGAAAGGGTTCCCCCTGATCACCACTCTAACTAGTTCAAATGTCGAGTCAAACGCATGCTTAAAAAGTCAACAGAAAGTCATTTTTGCGATTCTTGCATAATCTGTAAAATAGATGATATGAAACCTGTTTGAACACTCATAAAACATGATATTAAGTATATAAACTTGTTTAAACTCGTTTGATTCGGCCATTTGATATATTGACCCGGTTCGGAGCCGAATGTCGCAAAAGTTTGACTTTTGCTTTGACTTCAGTTCTGACCCGTTTTAATACAATGTAGATATGCCTTAGGACTCTCTTAGGACCAGGTCACGTGATGGTATCACCCTCTGTGACCGGTTCGTTGTTTGTCCGAGTCTTTTACGCATTTCCGTTAATTACTTAAAAGTTGACCGTAACGCCCTTTTTAAAATAAAACGAGTATTTCGGACATGTGAAGGGACCATAAACTTGCTTACTAAATTCTAAGCATGTCCCTAAAGTTTCACGTCAATCCGAGGTCTAGAATGGGAGTTATGCTAAATAGCGCATTTATAAGAAACCTTTGTAATAAACGGCGCAATTAGCATAACGCCTACCTAAACCAAGATTTCGTCACCAAAACTTTTACCCACTATAGTAAAATAATATTTTGGAATTTTTAAAGATTTTTAATTAATTTTAACCTGCTCATAACCTGCGGTTATGGCTACGGTTCGGTAAATACCGAATATGCCCTTTTCGGCCAAAACTCGAGTTCTACAAGGTCTTTTGACCCGATTCCAGTTGCTACTGATTTTAGATAATAAATAAGATATTTTAGACTTATTAAACTGATCGGGAAACTCAGGTTTCCTGTAGAACTCAGAAATCCCTTTAAAAAGTCTTTAAAATGACCGGAAAACCCCTACGGGGCGTATAATGAACTAAAACTCGTTACGGGCATTATGGAAGGTATCCTACTGATACCACAACCTCTTTAAAGTATATTGACTTAGGAAAACAGTGTAGGACTCCTACGGTTACCCGTTGCGCCTATTGCGCGCACGGTTCGGCTTATGTAACTAGTTTACATAAACTAGCCGATACGGGTCAAACCATATCATTTTGACCCCAAGATTCAGAGTGTGAATATTAAACCCGTATAAAACAAGTCTCCGAACTTGTTGGGTCAGAATCACATTCCATTCTCGGTTTTCGCCTTTCACGCGATTAAACCGTATCTATCCCTCGAAACTAACCGGTCTAGGCTACGACAAATATAAAGACCCGTTAGGATTCTAATAGGTTATTTTAAAACCTTCGTTCCAGAATAGGAGCCCCAGTAAAAGATATATGTGATTTAACTGATTAAGGACAATACTTGCAAAGGTAAATACTTTTAACTTATTTTCCCTTATACGGGCTTGGGTTACAGTATATAGAATACCGCTTGATTGAGCATCAAATCTTCCATCGCTTAGGTGGTTAATTGAATAATTTGATCGGCTCATTTAAACAGTCTTGTTACTTAAAAGCCTTTGGGGGGTTAATGTAATGCCCCTAAATTTAAAATCATTAACCACTAAGAAAACCCTAATTAAGACACCCAAGTAATTCTGCACTAACCCTAAAATTTTCAGAATCATCAGAATCAGGATCAGGGCCCCTAAAACTCAGGGGGGGCAAAACCCTAGTTACGATTATCCTCATAACTATCTGTCAAATTCGAAATTTAAGAAACTGTCAACACAGCAAGCCTAGTTACACACGTAGCTACCCTATAAACATAGGTTACCCCTCGCGTAGCGCGACGCCCATGGGGGTACCCCTCGCGCTACGCGACAGGGTCAAATTTCAGGTATAAATAGAGGAGTCTGGGACTTGAAATTGGGCACTTGAACGACGAAAAAACTCACAGTATACGCTGAGTTATAGCAGAAATTGTTCACAACACACACAATTCACGAAACGCTGCCGCAATCAGGGTAATAACTCGATCGCTATTACGATTCAACATCCGATCGATTATAACTATCCGACGATTGTCCGAGTGCTGCTCAAAATTGAGCTTATACTTTATTGTTCATCGTGATTTCGACTTGAATATTTGAGTGCTGTTCGAATTCGGACTATGCTCTGTTATTCGTTGTGAATCCGATCGAATTATTAAGTATTATACTTTGTCGTTTGTCGATAATTCGATAGATGAGTTGAAGTATTGCACTTGTTAATTGTTGTGAAGATTTAATCTCGTGAATTGACGTAAATGCTGTATTAAGTTACTAACCTAGTTTGTGTGCATGTTATTTAAATTAGGTTAAAAGATTAATCAGTAGTCTAAACTCTGCCCGTATAAATCTAAAACATTAGCACAAGGTAGCTTCACTTTGGAGTTATTAAGGTACGGATCCTTACCCCACTCTTTATTGCTTCATATTCAAATTATTATAAAACCACTAAATTACTATATCTGTTAAAAACTCCTCACATCTTTGATTATCGATTCATTTGACAGTCCGTTCGATTCCTATCCTAATCATTTGATTTAACTTTCATGTCATGCGATAGTATTATGTTGTTATACTCATTATCGCATGTTCCAATATATGTTCCGTTTTGTTATGAACATAAGTTTTATAAGTTATGTGAATAAGACCATTTGTACTCTGATACCCTGAGTATCGCTTCTCGTGGAGTGTCCCACGAGCATGTTGTTGTGGCATCAACATCATGTGCTCCATCCGTGACGGAGAGATCAGTTCACGGCGTCTCTTAAGTACAAGTGTGGTACATAAGGCTATTAGGAGGCGTATGGATCGATCCTAGGATTTAAGTATAAGTATAAGGAGGTGGATAACGGGTATGCCAATTCGCCATCTCATGTGATAATTATGCAGGAGTAGCTACCTGTGTATTGTCACGTTTTAAGTTTGCTCATGGGTACATCCGTAAGATATGATTATGAAATTTTGTTCTTGCATCGTATCATTTTCGCATAAGGTTCTACCCGGATAAGATTTCATATGAAGCGTTATTTGTTATTTGAGCCTAAAATTCCGTACTGAGCATTCGGCTCATTCCGTAAACTTTTTGTATATACAGGTCCACAGTTTACTTTGGGAGGGGAAAAGAGAGAAGAGTAAAGCCTAGGAATAAATCTGAAGATGTTAGTTAATTAAGATGAATATCTCCGCTTGTATATTAATCTTAATTTTAATAGTCGTGTGGTTGTATCCTTAACAAATAAATAAATGGAATTATGACTTTTGTTTATGATTACCGTTATTGTGACACGTCAGCCCTTCCGGGTTGGGGTGTTACAGTTAATGACCATGTCCCGGATATCCTTGGCATCATTTTACGAAATGGCCACGACCTCGACACCCGGGTGTAGGCGTACACCTGGTTGATGTCTATACTATTAAAAGACGTAGCCGATGGTTTACCCGCCTCGGTTTTACGCAAATGTGGTGTGTCTATTGATCTTTAACCCGGACAGGATCCGGGCTACTGAACGCATAGAAGGAACATGTAATTCGTTCACAAGATTATAATTTTAAATAATTCTCCCAAGTTATAAAAGAATTTGTGCCTCGTGCATTCAAATCAATTTTATTAAACATTTTTCAAAAGTGTCGGTTGAATGTATTTACCAGTGTAAACTGACGTATTTTCCCAAAAAGATTAAGTGCAGGTACTACATGTAATCGGCTGGCAATAGCTCCTTAGCATCTTAAGAAGTCTCGCAAGCTTGATGTCTTATCTGTTGAACAATATTTTTATTTATTTTGATCCCTCATGTGGATACTATTCAACTACTTGTGATACATTTGATATTACAGTAATTGGTTGAATTATATTTATCTTTATGCTTCCGCTGTGCATTTATATATTGTGGTTTGACTATATTGTTGCCAACTACGTCACGATAATCCCCCACCGGGCCCACCGGTGATACACGTGGAAATCGGGGCGTGACAGGTTGGTATCAGAGCCAACATTGAGTGAATTAAACACTACCATAACGTGTTTAATCTCAGTGACACAATTGCACATACTTGAGTCTAGACGAGAACATAAGACAAATTCGAATTGTTATTCCAAGTTGTCTTTTCTTTTATTATTGTTATTTAAAGTTTTGAAAGCAGGAAATATGCCGCCAGTGATTTTCCGAGGAAGAGGAAGGGGAAGAAGAGGCAGAGGAGAAATCGTTACTCATCACGATCACGAAGCCGGACCTTCAAATACGCGAGCTCCTTCGACCACAAGGAGTGAAGAACCGCAAAGGCGAAGAGACCTTTATGAACCTGCGAGGCATTCCACCTCGCATAGCTCAATGCCATCATACCGGCACTCATTCGGGCCAAATTCAGAAAATGATCCCAACAACCCGCAACCCTCCTTCATACCTCTACAGCGTTCGGTATCGCACCGAAATTTTGTCGACCCTACTCCATACTTCAGAGGTCAGTTCAACCCAGCTGACTACATCCAGGAACCTTCAGGCTTTGTTCCGTTAGGACCACAAGATCACTTCTCCGAAGATCATATGGACGAGGATACTGATCCGACAGAACCTGCTCGTGGTACGCCCACGCATCCAATAGAAATCTCTGATGGGTCATCCTTTCATGGTGCACCCTATCAGGGACCAGATAGCTTCATGGCGTTGTTTAATCAACACGAGTGGTACCACACGCCACAGACATCACAACAGCCGCAACATCCACGAGATCCCTCCGGGGATCCACATTTCGTGGCAGTTACGCCACCACCTCCGCCACCGGTACAGCCAGTAATGCCTGATCCGCCAAGGCGTAGAAGGACAAATGCTCGTATGTCCACACGAGGAGGGGAATTCCACTTCAGCACCCCTCGACACTCTAGTAGTAGCCACTACCCGCCACTACAAGAAGAAGGACCTTCAAGTCCTGTACAGGAGGCGAACTCCGCACCAGCTGCACCAACTTTGCCACCATTTGGGTATGACCACCCAATACCTGCATACACGGGTCCGTCGGCTTACAACCCGTTCGAACCATCATCACAAGCCCATTATAATTACAACTATGAGCGCGACCCATATGTGGTAGGGGCTAGGTACAATGCCCGCTATCCAGACGGGGCATATGGAAACATGGGAATACCGGACTACTCAGCTCATGGGTATCCAACACCTCCCAGACCTCCAGTTCCGCAACAAGCGCCACAACCACGTTTCTCTCCTCCCGAACAAGAAGAAATACTCCACCGTTTGAGCCGTGTGGAAAGAGAATTCGAGGAAGAACGTAAGAGCCACCGAGGATTCCTCAAGGGCTTAGCAAACCTACTGAAGGCCAAGAAGAAGAAACGTGACCATTAGTCCTTATGTATGTTCTAATGTAATGTTTATTTTAAATAAGTCCCTGCGTGGACGTTTATCGTATTTCAGTCCCTACGTGGACTTATCTTTTAGTCCCTGCGTGGACACTTATCTGGTATTAGTCCCTGCGTGGACTTGTCTCTTATTTTAACCTCTATGTAGGTATGTACTATTCAAAAGTCCCGTTTAGGGTGGTGTGTAATCGTATTAAAATTATGGAATGTTATATTATGAATTTCATTTTGTTATTACTATATATGAAATAAATCAAAATCATTCCTTTTAATTTGATCTACCTAAATAAAGAATCTTCAGAGTGAAACCTAGCCAGGTGTCTTTTAAGATCCGGCCAAGATGGTAAGACCTAATTAAAAGATTCAGATCCCCTGTTAACCTCTGTAAGCATGTTAACAATCATGGCAGATGTGATTCGTTAAAATTACACACACCATTCTTATACAAAAGTCCTCTAAAAGGATTCCAAAGCCTAAATTAATGATATAATAAATCATGGGTTAAATCATCAATAAAGATGATCACTTGTTAAACATCCATAAGCGATGTAGTGCCTACGGGCCATACATATTGGCGTAATAAGGCAAAAGACAGTGGTGGTTTAGGACTCCCTGTCAGAAGGAGTAAAAGGACTACGGTTCAAACCTTCATACCTTGATTCTCTGTAATCTCGGCTAATATTATAATAACGTCCTCGTGACTAGGCTTTCATGCCACTAGCAATATTAATTGTGATTAGGATAAGTATGTTCAAATCCTAAATATAAAGTGAGTAAACAAATTATCCGGATATGGTTTTCGTTACCATGGTTAATGAATTGCCATAAAAGACAATTCGATAATAAACTCCTAAATAGAATTTTCACTATCTTCTGCAGCAGATACAAGCTACTATGGCGAATCCAAATGGAGGAAGTAGTCATACAAATGAAGATGATTATGATAATGCCCAGATAAATTTAACGGGCGCTCAACTCAAGGCTCTTGTCGACAACGCTGTGCAAGCAGCTCTAGATCGACAATATACAGAATCTCGAAGCCGAACAGTTTCCAAACCACCATCAAAGCCAAAGACACACTCAAAAACCCACAGCAAACCACTATCCAAACCCAAGAAGGACGACGATAACCACTCGTCCAAGCCCAAAAAGGACGACGACAATCACTCGTCGAATGAAAATAGTGTTCGTCGCGAGAGGGAGTATACTGATGCTTCCCGTGCCAGGGGCTGCACATACAAATACTTCGTATCTTGTAAACCCCGAGACTTTACGGGGGAGAAAGGTGTCGTCGAATGTATGACATGGTTGGATGAGATGGACACAGTGGTGGACATCAGTGGCTGCGCTGAAAGGGATGTAGTGAAGTTTGTGTCGCAGTCGTTTAAGGGCAAGGCCCTAGCTTGGTGGAGGGCGCTGGTTCAGGCCTCGGGAAAAGCTGTGCTTTACAGCATGACGTGGGAGGAATTCGTTTCTCTCATCAAAGAAAATTACTGCCCTCAGCATGAGGTGGAGAAAATAGAGTCCGATTTTGTGTCACTGGTGATGACAAATCTGGACTGCCAGGCCTACTTAACGAGCTTCAACACGATGTCTCGATTGGTTCCATATCTAGTCACCCCAGAACCAAGGAGGATTGCTCGTTTTATCGGGGGGTTAGAACCCGCAATAAAGGCTATTGTGAAGGCCTCTCGGCCAACGACCTTCAGGTCTGTGACTGACCTCTCTTTGTCCCTCACGATGGACGCGGTCCGACTAAGATCGCAGAGGAACAAAGAGGCCGAAAAGAGGAAGCGTGAGGATGATACCTCGCGAAGGTCGGGAAAGAAGCACCGTGGGAACGGTGATGGCAAGAGAGGAACAGAGGCGAGAAAAGATGGGCAACAAACCGGAGAGAAGCCCAAATGCAAAAACTGCCAAAAATTCCACTTTGGGAAATGCAGGTTTGGGCTGAACTCACAGTCACAGTCAAAGACGCATACTTGTGGACTGTGCAAGTCCAAAGACCACAAGACTGTGGACTGTAAGAAGATTAAAGACGCGACCTGCTACAACTGTAGTGAGAAGGGGCACATCAGGAGCAACTGCCCCAAGCTCGCCAAGAAGGCTGAGGAAACCAAAAAGAATAACGCTAGAGTCTTCAAAATGGACGTGAAGGAAGCGTTGCAGGACGACAACGTAATAACAGTATGGATTGCCCGACAACGTAACTATGCTCAAAGCTTCAAGATGCTTAAAAAGAGGCTGTGTTATCTACATGGCACAAGTGATTATCGAAGAGCCCAAAACCAGGATAGAAGACATTCCTGTCATTTCGGAGTATCCAGAAGTTTTCCCCGAAGATCTACCTGGGTTGCCACCAGATAGGCAAGTGGAATTCAGAATAGATATCATCCCTGGAGCAGCTCCCATTGCTAGAGAACCTTACAGGCTAGCACCGACTGAAATGAAGGAATTAAGGACCCAGCTGGATGAACTATTAGCAAAAGGTTTCATCAAGCCTAGTTCGTCTCCCTGGGGAGCACCTGTCCTGTTTGTAAAGAAAAAGGACGGATCGATGCGTCTGTGCATCGATTATCGTGAACTTAATAAAGTCACGATAAAGAATAGATACCCATTGCCAAGGATCGACGATTTGTTTGATCAATTGCAAGGGGCTAGCTATTTCTCGAAGATCGACTTAAGGTCGGGCTACCATCAGCTGAAGGTCAGAGATGAAGACGTACACAAAACAGCATTTAGGACTCGCTACGGTCACTACGAGTTCCTAGTGATGCCTTTCGGGCTCACAAATGCACCGGCCGCGTTCATGGATCTCATGAATCGCGTCTGTAAGCCGTACTTGGATAAATTTGTCATCGTATTCATCGACGACATTCTTATCTACTCAAAGAATAAAGCTGACCATGAGAAACACCTACGATGCATTCTCGAATTGCTGCATCGCGAGAAACTCTATGCCAAGTTCTCTAAATGTGAATTCTGGCTACAAGAAGTCCAATTTCTTGGACATGTCGTAAGTGAGCGTGGTATCCAGGTTGATCCCGCTAAGGTAGAGGCGGTCATGAATTGGCAAGAGCCAAAGACGCCCACAGAGATCCGTAGTTTCCTAGGATTGGCAGGATAGTACAGGAGATTCATTGAGAATTTCTCAAGGATTGCTGCGCCCTTAACTTCTCTAACCAAGAAGAAAGAAAAGTTTATTTGGGGCCCTAAGCAGCAAGAATCCTTTGATATTTTGAAACAAAGGCTGAGCAACGCTCCTGTGTTGACGCTACCGGAAGGCACCGAAGAGTTCGTAGTTTACTGCGACGCGTCACACACTGGCATGGGGTGTGTGCTCATGCAGAAAGGCAAGGTGATTGCCTATGCTTCAAGACAGTTGAAGGTGCACGAAAAGAATTACACCACCCATGACTTGGAGCTGGGTGCTGTTGTATTCGCACTAAAACTGTGGAGGCATTATCTATACGGAATCAAGTTTGTGATCTATTCAGATCACAAAAGCCTTCAA
Organism: Helianthus annuus; assembly: GCF_002127325.2. Classification (NCBI taxonomy): domain Eukaryota; kingdom Viridiplantae; phylum Streptophyta; class Magnoliopsida; order Asterales; family Asteraceae; genus Helianthus; species Helianthus annuus. The sequence continues at coordinate 144,724,483 of NC_035442.2, forward strand.
CATTTGTTCAATCAGAAGGAGCTAAACATGAGGCAACGCCGTTGGATGGAGACCTTGAACGATTATGATTGTGAGATTAGATACCATCCCGGCAAGGCGAATGTAGTCGCTGATGCCCTGAGCCGGAAAGAAAGGATGAAACCCATCCGAATCAATGCTAGGAGAATGGAAGTCAAGAATAACTTGATTGAAAGGATATTGGCTGCACAGTGAGAGGCTGTGTTAGAAGTTAATTATCCTAAGGAAAGGTTAGGAGTAACTGAGGAGCAGTTAACTCTACACAAGGATGGACTTTTGAGATTGAATGGGCGGATATGGGTTCCTATTTATGGAGGACTACGAGATGTTATCCTCCAGGAAGCCCATAGTTCTAAATATTCTGTCCATCCTGGAGCAGATAAAATGTATCAGGATTTAAAGGCAAACTATTGGTGGATAGGCTTGAAAAAGTCTGTAGCCGCTTATGTAGCCAAATGCTTAACTTGTGCGCAAGTCAAGGCTGAGCATCAAAAGCCATCTGGCTTGCTACAACAGCCTGAACTTCCTGAATGGAAATGGGAGTGCGTAACTATGGATTTTATTACCAAGTTACCAAAAACGAGCAAAGGAAACGACACAATATGGGTTATAGTCGATCGACTGACTAAGTCAGCTTATTTCTTACCCATCAAGGAGACTTATAGCTCCGATACTTTGGCCCAGCTATATGTTGATAAGATTGTCGCCTTACATGGTATACCTGTGTCTATTATCTCTGATCGAGATACTAGATACACGTCACATTTCTGGAAGAGTTTCCAACAATCCTTGGGCACGCGTTTGAACTTTAGTACGGCTTACCATCCCCAGACAGACGGCCAGAGTGAGCGTACTATTCAAACGTTAGAAGACATGCTGCGGGCATGTGCTATCGATTTAGGTGGTAGTTGGGATAAGAACCTACCCCTAATCGAATTCTCCTACAACAATAACTACCATACCAGCATAAAGGCTGCGCCTTTCGAGGCATTATACGGTAGGAAGTGTAGATCGCCTGTTTGTTGGGCGGAAGTGGGAGAGGTCCAATTATCAGGACCAGAGATAGTTTTTGAGACAACGGACAAGATTGTCCAGATTCGGGAACGTCTCAAGGCTGCCCGTGATAGGCAGAAAAGTTACGCTGATCCGAAGCGTAAGGATTTTCACTTTGAGGTAGGTGAAAAAGTGTTACTAAAAGTATCACCCTGGAAAGGGGTGATGCATTTCGGTAAGAAGGGTAAACTGAGCCCGCGATACATAGGACCTTTTGAGGTTATCGAACGTGTCAGGTCGGTTGCCTATAAGTTGAACTTACCAGAAGAGCTCAACGGAATTCATAATGTATTCCACATCTGCAATCTAAAGAAGTGCTTCACTGATGAATCATTAGTGATCCCACACACGGATGTGCATATAGATGAGAGCTTGAAGTTCGTGGAGAAGCCTTTGTCGATTGAAGATCGACAGGTGAAAAAGCTCCGAAGAAAACATGTGCCGATAGTTAAGGTTAAATGGGATGCCCGGAGAGGTCCCGAATTCACGTGGGAAGTTGAATCCACGATGAAAGAGAAATATCCCTATTTATTTGAGTAAATCTCGGGTCGAGATTTATTTTAAGGGGGTGAGGATGTAACACCTCGAAATTTTGTGTCCAATAAGGTATTAACACGTGTCTTAAATTTACACGTGGCGTTTTATATTTAATAAAGGACTAATGTTGACAAACCTTGAAAGTATGTAAATTCGAGGGTTATAAATGTCAATTAAGGGTAAGTATACTGTATAGTAACCCTAAAACGATGCTCGTACCTTCAAACGAATAAATCATGGATCGTACGGAAGCGAAACGCGGAAGAAAGTGAGAGATTACAAGCTGCGAGGGTTAACTGTGTTAACATGTTTAATTATACCTCTGAGTGACCCTTTGACGTACCCGAGGCTTTGTAACAGTAAAATACGCTCACTAGAACATACAGTATAAATTCCGCGAAGTTCCGTTTTAAAACGAGAAAGTTATGATCAAATTCGTGAGCGAGGGGTTAAAAGCGTCAACAATATAAATTAAAACTTTTCGGTAATAATCGAACTAACCGGGGGCTTAACTGTACGAATAAAAGACCCAAGGCCTTAATTGTAATTAACCGAGGGCCAAATCGCAAAGTTACCCCTTCAAACCCGAAAGGTCAGGTTATTAATTACCAAAGATTTTATTAATCATTTCAAAAGATTTAAAAAGATTTAAAAACCAACCCTTACGGACCGTAAAGGTCCTGCCTTACGGACCGTAAGGGGGTGAATGATTAAATTAGATCCGCCACTGGCTTACGGACCGCAAGGCCCAAGCCATACGGTCCGTAAGCGATGCCCAGCGACAGAAAATTGGCTGTTGGCTGTTTAAAGCGGTAAAACAATTAAGTATGGGTTTCTCAGAGTCATGGGCGCCCCCTACTCGACCCATAGCACCTTAGGACACCTGCCATTGATCCATACTCAATTGTAGGGTGTGTTGTAATGATCTAAAGGCTCCTTATGCACTATAAAAGGCCATGTATAGTCACAATTAAGAACACACTTCAAAACACACCTTCTGCTCATTCCTGAAGCTCCAAAGTGTTCTTCTCCAGTTCTAAGTCTTGCATCAAGTCTCTGTAAGTATGCCAAACCTTCTATGGCTTTGTTTTTGCTTAGTTTAGCCAAAAAGTCAATCCGTCGTAACTAACGACTGACTTTGCGATAAATCACGAATGGTCCAGTGAATTCTCGAATCAAAAGTAGTTATGTGTTGGTATTCATGAGGGTAATAAACCTCTGAAAGGGTTCCCCCTGATCACCACTCTAACTAGTTCAAATGTCGAGTCAAACGCATGCTTAAAAAGTCAACAGAAAGTCATTTTTGCGATTCTTGCATAATCTGTAAAATAGATGATATGAAACCTGTTTGAACATTCATAAAACATGATATTAAGTATATAAACTTGTTTAAACTCGTTTGATTCGGCCATTTGATATATTGACCCGGTTCGGAGCCGAATGTCGCAAAAGTTTGACTTTTGCTTTGACTTCAGTTCTGACCCGTTTTAATACAATGTAGATATGCCTTAGGACTCTCTTAGGACCAGGTCACGTGATGGTATCACCCTCTGTGACCGGTTCGTTGTTTGTCCGAGTCTTTTACGCATTTCCGTTAATTACTTAAAAGTTGACCGTAACGCCCTTTTTAAAATAAAACGAGTATTTCGGACACGTGAAGGGACAATAAACTTGCTTACTAAATTCTAAGCATGTCCCTAAAGTTTCACGTCAATCCGAGGTCTAGAATGGGAGTTATGCTAAATAGCGCATTTATAAGAAACCTTTGTAATAAACGGCGCAATTAGCATAACGCCTACCTAAACCAAGATTTCGTCACCAAAACTTTTACCCACTGTAGTAAAATAATATTTTGGAATTTTTAAAGATTTTTAATTAATTTTAACCTGCTCATAACCTGCGATTATGGCTACGGTTCGGTAAATACCGAATATGCCCTTTTCGGCCCAAACTAGAGTTCTACAAGGTCTTTTGACCCGATTCCAGTTGCTACTGATTTTAGATAATAAATAAGATATTTTAGACTTATTAAACTGATCGGGAAACTCAGGTTTCCTGTAGAACTCAGAAATCCCTTTAAAAAGTCTTTAAAATGACCGGAAAACCCCTACGAGGCGTATAATGAACTAAAACTTGTTACGGGCATTATGGAAGGTATCCTACTGATACCACAACCTCTTTAAAGTATATTGACTTAGGAAAACAGTGTAGGACTCCTACGGTTACCCGTTGCGCCTATTGCGCGCACGGTTCGGCTTATGTAACTAGTTTACATAAACTAGCCGATACGGGTCAAACCATATCATTTTGACCCCAAGATTCAGAGTGTGAATATTAAACCCGTATAAAACAAGTCTCCGAACTTGTTGGGTCAGAATCACATTCCATTCTCGGTTTTCGCCTTTCACGCGATTAAACCGTATCTATCCCTCGAAACTAACCGGTCTAGGCTACGACAAATATAAAGACCCGTTAGGATTCTAATAGGTTATTTTAAAACTTTCGTTCCAGAATAGGAGCCCCAGTAAAAGATATCTGTGATTTAACTGATTAAGGACAATACTTGCAAAGGTAAATACTTTTAACTTATTTTCCCTTATACGGGCTTGGGTTACGGTATATAAAATACCGCTTGATTGAGCATCAAATCTTCCATCGCTTAGGTGGTTAATTGAATAATTTGATCGGCTCATTTAAACAGTCTTGTTACTTAAAAGCCTTTGGGGGGTTAATGACCATGTCCCGGATATCCTTGGCATCATTTTACGAAATGGCCACGACCTCGACACCCGGGTGTAGGCGTACACCCGGTTGATGTCTATACTATTAAAAGACGTAGCCGATGGTTTACCCGCCTCGGTTTTACGCAAATGTGGTGTGTTTATTGATCTTTAACCCGGACAGGATCCGGGCTACTGAACGCATAGAAGGAACATGTAATTCGTTCACAAGATTATAATTTTAAATAATTCTCCCAAGTTATAAAAGAATTTGTGCCTCGTGCATTCAAATCAATTTTATTAAACATTTTTCAAAAGTGTCGGTTGAATGTATTTACCAGTGTAAACTGACGTATTTTCCCAAAAAGATTAAGTGCAGGTACTACACGTAATCGGCTGGTAATAGCTCCTTAGCATCTTAAGAAGTCTCGCAAGCTTGATGTCTTATCTGTTGAACAATATTTTTATTTATTTTGATCCCTCCTGTGGATACTATTCAACTACTTGTGATACATTTGATATTACAGTAATTGGTTGAATTATATTTATCTTTATGCTTCCGCTGTGCATTTATATATTGTGGTTTGACTATATTGTTGCCAACTACGTCACGATAATCCCCCACCGGGCCCACCGGTGATACACGTGGAAATCGGGGCGTGACAGCTCGGCTCAACTCGATTAAAATTCGAGCTAGCTCGGCTCGGCTCGGCTCGATCTAGCTCGAACTAACGAAGATACGCAAAATTTACTACTTAAAAAGCCATAAAAATGAATCTTTTCATCGACTAAGGGCCATAATTGCAATTTAATTTAACCAAATGGCTAAATATGCAAGTATAAAAAGTTAGCTCACTTTGTACATTTTCTTTACCTTCTTTTATAAGGGAGATACTCCCTTAGTTTTTGTCTTCTGAGCGATGTGGGACAAAATAAATGAAGGATGTAAACCTTATCGAGCCGAGCCAGGCCAAGCTCGAGCTCGGCTCGTTTACAAACCGAGCCGAGCCGAGCTGGCTCGTTTACAACCGAGACAATTTCGAGCCAACCTTTTTTCGAACTTTTTCCGAGCGAGCTTCGAGCGAGCTGCGAGCCACGAGTTTTTTGAACACCCCTATGAGGGGGAGTACTTGTGTACTATTGATTGTATTGAAGCCTATGAATAAAAAAATAAAAACTTATTGCAATCATTCCCAAATCCTGTTGTGTTAATGATGATATGTGCATTATAACTGTTTGAGTAAATTCTTATATTGAATTGAACTATTCTATCGAAAATACACACAAACACAAACTCTCAGATCCAACAATTGGTATCAGAGCTGGTTACACTGAATTGAGTTAAACATTGATTCAGAAGATAAACTAGCTCATATTGATAATTGATTGAGTAATCAAAAGGACCTGAGAAGAATTAGACCAGTTGGAACGTTTTATTGTTCTGATACTCCATCTTCTGAGTAATTCTCTATAGAATTCAGAGAGATGTTAATCACTCGTGATCCTCACAATACCGGATCGACAAACAAGCCTCCGATGCTCGTTTACCATGAATTCAAAATCTGGCAACGAAGGATGTGTTACCACTTATCCTAGCAGAACACAGGTTGCTGGAGGTCTATGTTTTTTTGGTCCGTATGTTCCTTCTGCACCAAGTGCTAAACAACCAAATGTCAATGTTCCTAAGAAACCCAATGATTAATCTAAGCAATATTTATAGAAATTGTGGCTTGATGCTAAGGCATTCGGGATAATTGCCATGGCCTTACCCAATGAAATCTATGCTGGATTGCTCCATTGTGAAAATGCCAAAGAATTATGGATTGCTTTGAACGAAAAATTTGATGGCACTGGCAAAGTGCAAGAGAACATGAGAGAATCTTTGAATCAACAATATGACTCAACAGTTTGAATGATTTAATTGCCTAATCAATGGGCTAAGGTTAGCTGATAAAACGTTCACAAATGATGCTCCGAGTCACATATTTTTGAGATCTCTTTCTGATAAGTGGGATGCAATTACAATAGTCCTGAGAAATTTTGTTGGTTTCAAAGAACTAACTCTAACACAACTTCATGGCAGACTCCTCACATTTAAGATATAAATTGACCAGAAACAAAAGTTGATGTCGGTAGGAAAGGTTGCTGATAATTATTCCTTTGGTAACACTACCTTATTGAGTCATAATGAATCTTTATCAACCATCAGTATGAGTGATCAATGTTATGATCACTTTGTTGACATAACTACTGGATTTAATTTTCACTCTAACTCCTCATCTGCTGGAAACCCAAATTTTGCTTTAGTAATGAATGACCAAAGCCCCATGGACCCAATAGATCAAGAGGAATTTGATCTTCTTGACCCGCTTGCACTTTAAGCATCAGGATAAATTAATTTAATAACAAAACGGGTAGAAAGTTTCCTAGTTTAGAGGGCAAGGATAAATATGAAAAAGACAAATCCAGAGTTGAATGTTACAAGTGTCATAAACTATGTCATTTTTCCAGGGGATGTAGGAGTTGTACACAGAACCCCACATCATTTATAACATATCCTAGCCAAATGACTTACCCTGATTCAACTACTAGACAATAGTCAAAATTTTCAAGTGCATATCAAAATTCTTCCCAAATTGCCCCGGTCCATCTACACATTACACTGCACATTTGGCACATGGACTAGTGCAAATGGCATATCAATATGCTAATGGGCTGCCAAAATATCCAAAAAATCATGTCTAAACACCCTCACAATTACAAATTCAATCCCAGACACATTTACCAGTAGTTTGAGCTAATGTCCTGCAACAGAAACTACTCAACCGAGATTTTTCACTCAAAGCTTTATAGATTAGAGTAGTTTGCCTGAGGATTTGAAGAATGAACATTTTGGAATGTTTGCTATGGATCAAACTAATAACAACCTTGCATTAGTTTCTATAGAAACCTTAAGTGTGACCTCTGACCAAAACACCGGTTAAATTACTGATTTGTGCATTATACCACACACCGAATTGGTAATTGCTGGATCTCCATAGACTGTTGAGATATCTCTAAACGTATTGAAAGAACTTTGTTTTGATCAGTGTATCAAAGCATTTGGGGATTTCAAAGCTGTAAGCATCATGTTGAGAGAAAATTGTGAAAATCTAAAAACCCTTTGAATCAAACCATCAAATCTCACAAAGAAGTTTTGAAAGAAAAAGATCAAATCATTTCAAACCTAAAACGTGAAGCAACTATTTAAAATGTGTAGATTTGTTCATTGTTGTCAAAATACCAAACCTGTCAAAAGGAGCTTGAATCTACCCGGGTAATCTTGTGACAAACCACAACTTTAGGTTACTACTTTAACCTCACCACAATTAATTTAGACATACATTAATAGCATTACATTTAACTAGGTTAGTTAAATGAGTCTACTTTGGTAATTCGGGGAATTACCGGAGCACACACATAATAACTCTTGGACGTTAGTGACCAACGCGAATAATAATTATAAACAGATGGTTTATACAAAACTTGTGTGCTGCATATCAAATACGTGAACTACATGCTTTAATTGTAATTACATGAATTACGTGCTTTACTATAAATTGTATGATATTTTGTGCTCCTTGGATGAAAGTTATATAGTTAGGGGGGTGTTTAGAGTAATCGTGAAAACTTAATAGACTACTTCAAACCCTAAAATCTCTCAAAATCACTGTACGACAATTTATTCTTCTCAAATCATTCTCTAATCATTTTGGCTCTGCAACACAACTCTCCATCCTCAATCTTGATCTTTCCAACTCCCCCAGAACAAACCCTAAATCCATCTAAGGTATGTGCTTGTGTTATACTTTGTTGATAACTTGTTCTTTTGATTCATGCAAACCCTAGATGATCCAAATAATTGATTGTGTGTACCTGATCATGCAAGATAAATATGTAATTAATGTAGACTGAATGAATGTGTAGTGATTGCTTGATGTTAGTGATACTATGGACATGATGGAAGTGTTAGATTGATTGATTTGATTCCTGACACTGTTGATTTCTGCGACTAGGGTTTTTGGTTCGTGGAAACCTTGAAAAATGGTATTTCTGATTGTCAGACTTTGTGAAGTCACAAAGTCCGACCTTACACAGTCCGCATTTGTTAAGTAATTGAGAGTCCGCATTTGTTAACCTATATAAGGGTCCGTATTTGTGGGATTATGATATTGTCCGTATATGTGAATATGATATTGTCCGTATTTGTGGGATTATGAAGGTCCGAATTTGTTTAAATACAATCCGCACTTGTTTAAATACAAAAGGGTCCGAATTTATTTGATTAATATGCTGATGTACTTGTCTGAGTTTGTGTGAACAAAATGATCCGAGCTTAGTTCATTTGAGTTGACCACACTTATGTCCGCACTTGTGTCCACACTTATGAGGAATTAGTGGTGTCCGTACTTATGTTCGCACTTGTGTCCGCACTTATGAGGAATTAGTGGTGTCCACAATTATCAATTATGGTAGTTGTCCGCACTTATGATCAATTAGGTGTCCGCACTTATGATAGATTGGTAGTTATCCGCACTTATAATAAAAAGTGTCCGCACTTGTTCAAATAAAAGAAGATGTCCGCACTTTTTCAAATAAGAAGGTCCGCGCTTGTTTAAATACAATCCGCACTTATTTAAATACAAAAGGGTCCAAATTTATTTGATTAATATGCTGATGTACTTGTCTGAGTTTGTGTGAATACATGGTTATGTGCCCGAGTTCATGTGAATACATGTATGTGTTTAACTGTTTCGAATTCGGCATAGGTAAGTTGTGTGATGCTAAATAATAAATATATTAATTTGATCACTAAAACACCGAGTTGTTTGGACACTTAGGGTATCGCATGACCCTACATTTGTATGTACTTACATTATTTAAACCTTAGGTCGCGTATAACGGACCTAACCACTAATTAACGCTAGAAGTACGTTATCATACCTAGCAAACTAAGGTAAGTTCACTACCTTTTTCACAAGCATGCGTCCCGGGGGGAACAAACAAACTAATATTCCTGGGAGGAATACTTTTAAATATTTTGGTTTAATTTCGATGTTAGTTAATAAACTCAACTCTATCAAGAAAGTCCCTACTTACATACCGAGCTAGTTGCCTCGGAGGCAACGGGGTATTAGTTGATAGCGCTATTAGGCCTAACAAACCTCACACCGTGCTGGGAGCCGGGCATGAACTAATGACCTTAAACACGTTGATCAATGATGATAGACATTGATGATGGCACAAAAAACAGAACAGTCAATTGGTATCGAGCTTATTATTCGTAACATGTCGTTAAACTAAACACTTACATGATTTTCGTTAACCAAAACTGTGAACTCGCCAACTTTATGTTGACACACTCTTCTGCATGCTTGCAGGTCGTTAGCTATCTTCATGGATCGTAACTTGCAATCGGATGAGCTAGGGATGTCATGGGTCGTGTCACTTATTGAAACATCTAATATTATGCCATGTCTAATAAACAATTTGTTTTCGAATGTTTAAACAATTACAATTGCTTCCGCTGAATGAATACTTTGTTGAATCGCTTATTTTAATGAGCACTTTTCATGTTGAATAAGATTTTGAGTTTAATATACTATTGTTGGTTCAACGTGATTAGTAGCTAGATCCTGGTACGTCACACGTCTCGCGGTGAGTCCCGCATGTAGCATTTTGGGGCTGTGACAAATCTATCCAAGTAAATTGTCAAAAATGGGTAAATTCATACAACAAAGGGTTTGAGATTTTATTAAATCTTCAAAGTGAAAGCAATGCCATGTTTTGTTTAGGATACACTTACACACAAGGGCCAAATGATTACACTCCCAAGACTCAAGGTGAAACTGAGTCTATCCCTTTAAAGGAGGTGTAAGCACAAAACTGGATTCCTCACATAAATTTTCAAATCAACATGATTCTAAATGGTCTAAGGAGGTATGTGTTGATAAACGATTCAAACCAATGACCTTTGTGGCTTCAGAAGAGATAATAGCACCAACTGCTATCTGTCACACCCCGACCCACAGCGGATATGGTACGGGGCGTGATGATTGTCCATAGCTTATGACACTATTATAAGTTTAAATATTTAAAAGTATCAAATTTAATTTGTCACACATATTCAAAGAACATGTTCATAAAAACTCATACAATCATGTACAAATATCCCATTTATTACTAAAGCAATCCTATGTGTCTTCAACTTCAAATCATCTCAACGTCACGTACTTGTATCATATGTAAAATGGTTTTGTGTCAACAAAAATGTTGGTGAATATATATAGATTTTAAATAAAATATCTTGCTTTATTAATTGATTTATTTTACTTAGAAATATTTTAAAAAATATATTTAACATGCAATTTCATGTGTTGTAGAAATATCCATAATCACCACAACTACAACAATAATCAACATATCACCACAATCACAATATAGATACAATAGAAACAATAAGACTCAAAGACTATAACATGCATTAGTCTCAAGCTCCGAAGAGCGAGTCTAATACTTGTGGCGATACTAGGTTATAACCCATGGCCATGGGGAACCTAGTCAGCCAGGTGGATCCACGTGAAACCTGTGACACAAAGCGAGTAAACACATAGATACACGTATATGCAACGATGGATACTAGAAATAATAGAAACATTGAATGCGAGACACATAGTGACACATTGACTTTGCATGTTATTTAATCAAATAGAAAACATGACACATGATACACCCAAAAAATATTTAATGACTAAAAAGAGGAGAGAAATAGATCTACTCACTGATTACGAAGAAACGGTCCACGAGAATGCACTGCACGAAAAGGAACAGTTTATATCTAAACAATAACCGCAATGTAAATACACGAAATACTAAGCGAAAGGATAACCTATTGATATTAGGAAATTGGTTTCTCCTATTGGGGCTTAAATGACTATCAATATAATAGATAAATTGATGTTTATATAAATAGTCATGATAAATAAAATAAAAATTAAAGGGGAATTGACATGTAATAATTCTAACTAGACGTTATTGGCCATTGCCAGTCCCACCTTTGAATATTCCCCATGCCAGTCCCACCATTCACTTATTTTTCCTTCCGTTAAGTTTTTTTAACTGAGGACCGGTGGAGGAAAAATAGGTGAAATGTGGGACTGGCATGGGGAATATTCAAAGGTGGGACTGGCAATGGCCAATGACGTCTAGTTGGGATTATTACAGGCCAATTTTCCAAAATTAAATATGTTATTATAATCTTTAAATGCTATAAATTTTGATTAATTAATGAATTTTATCTAACAAAATAATACACTAGATTTCATGATTATCATATGTTTTAATTTAAAATAATAAATTTTATAAATGAAATTTTATTTATTTAACACTTCCATAAATCCTTTAATAAAATGATTATCTAAAATTATGGAAAAATAATATGAATTTCCAATATAATTATAATATATATAAAAATCAATAAAAATATTTATAGAATTTATTTGTGAAAATCTAATGTTTTTAAATAATCAAAACATGTATAAATCCAAATTTCATGGATTCCCAAAACTTAAGGAAAAATTCTATAAAAATACCCTAGTGTTTATATAATCTAAAATAATCAATAAAAATATTTATTGAATATTTTTAGATTATCTTGTATTTTATTTGATTTATCTATTGATTAAGACAGAAACAATTCACCAAAATTCTAATTGATATCTAAAAATTCTCAAAATTTATACAAAATATACTTATATGATATATAACAATAATCTACTTTCAATTTCATCAAAACACAAGTCTAAACCTAAAAGCCTCAAATTTAGTGAATGAAGAACCCTAATTTCAACTATAACTAAATTCAAATAAATTAGCCTTCTACCACTGTTATTTGTAGAGGGCTTTTGTAGAGGATGAAAAAATAAACACATTGGGCTTTGGAATTACCTGAAAGCAAAAATTTGATCAAAGCCTTGAAACTGTTGTTCAAGAAGAAAAAAGGTATGTTGACGCCTAAAGTCTATTGAGAGCAAAGAAATGTGTGATGAAGAAGACCAAACAACTGTTGAAGCCTAGTGGTTCGATTTGGTACTGTAACGACACTATGTCCGTTTTTAATAAACTTATATTTGTAAAAAAAGAAAATTTAACGTATCCAAGTTATTAAAAAAATCAAACTAAATGATGAATAATATATTATTAAAAAGTTATAAATAATTTTTAGAAAATTTAGTTCAAAAGTTAAAAAGAATACATAAAATTTTATGATTATTATTCATCGACACTACAAATTAATATGTATAATCTATACCTTATAATAAAACAAAACAATCTTAGGCCACTTGGCATGAACTTAAGCTATTAGATGCCACGTGGCATTTTATTGTTTCCTCTTTTTTCCCTTTGAGCGGCAAATTTAATAAACTCTTCCTATTCTACGTTTCATAATCTTACACTAGAAGAATTCCCAAATCCCTCTCAATCATCCTCTCATCTTCTCTCAAATCATCTTCCAAAAATAAATACATTCCATATTCTTATTCTTGAAGATCATTCCTTTCAATAATCTCCTCATCACAAACCCTAATCTAAGGCGATCGTTCCACTTTGACAATTTTTGTTTGTCGCATTCATCCGCCGTCACAAGTTCATCGATTTCTTCTTCATCTTTTTCAGTTGTTAATTCACACAAAAACAGTAATAAAACATGAGGTCGAAATTTGTGTTGATTATGAATCGATTTTAGATCTATTTTTGACATCTTGAATATCAAGTTTGTAGAAAGTGTTGAATTGCAGGTTTTTATTGTTACATCGAAGAAGAAGAGAACAATATAGTTGTTAGTTACAATTCATATATCACATTACTGTTTCTATTGTTGTTGGCAATTGATGAAGCTGAAGATGAATGGAGCCAAGAGCAATTTTGGTTGCATAATTTGAAAGAAATTGCAGGTTGTGATTCACGAAGATAAAAATTGCAGGTTTTGCTATTTACAGCAACTCCAACGATCAGATGCACTCTGTGGTTTATATAATAGGTATGGCGTTTCTATTTTTCATTTATGAATTTTTCATTTACAGATGCTAATAGTGTTTCTTTTTCTTTTTTTTTCATATTGAAACCCTAAATCTGACATTGATTATTCATTCTTCAAAACAGGTTAATTAGTTAATTTTTTTTAGTTTTTGTTTGCTGGTCAATCTAGGGTTTGGTCCCTTTACGGTGAATCCAAACTCTTATTTCGTATATATTGAATCCAAATCCCTAATGTTTGTTTTTAAATCAGGATTTGTTCCCCTTGCACTGAATCAAATCAGATGCTCTATCAGTTCCAGGTAAATACGGTAATTTTTTCTTGGTTTGATCGGATATTTGTTAAATTTTATTTGTTTCATTTTTAATCTAATTTCATTTAATTAAGAACGGGTCAATTCGTGTTGTGTTTAATCTCTCAAATAGGATTAAAACAAAATTTTCAACTTATAATTTAGCACTAATATTAAGTATGTTATAAAGTTTCATTTTACTAATAATAAGCATCTATAAGAAAAAAAAAGGCTGGATATCAATATTGAAACTAAAATTTGCACATTGTTTTGCTCCTTTAGTGCAATGGCAGATGAGGTTAACAAAGAAACCATTAGAATCAAGCTCTATGCCTCCAACAGAGAGCTGGAACATTACTTTTAAAGTATAATAATTCAGTTGTTCTGTGTAAAAATAAGTTTGAGTTGCATATGATGGTATGTTCTCTCAACAGAAAGTTCTCTAGACCATTAACGGAATAGTCTTGAAAACTTTCCGTTCGGGGAAAGTATCATCATCAGTAAAAAACAATTGGAATGTAACTTTGCTCAATCTCAAATGATCATTATATTTCATCATGCCGGTGCTATTATGAGCAATGAAATAAGAGTTATTGATCATAGAAACTTCCATGTTTTAGAGACGGAACATAAGTGAATTAACATCTTGCATTTTGATTATGATAATATTACAATAACTTCTCTTTCGAGGTACCCACTTCCCCGTATCATTTTGTGGGAAGTTTGAGTAATTTAAATTGGTTTTTAATTGATATTTTTTCTATTTTTTATAAGTTTGTTGATAATGTGTTTAGCCTATGCAAAAGCTGTTTGCACACCTTGAGGTTGCGATAAAGGTTATATTATTTCTATTCATTTTTATGTAGATAGAGATTTTAATTATAAATGGGTCATTTTTGGCTTGTGTTATTGATTTGTGACTGAACTTGCGTAATCTAATTATCAAACTTGCGAAATCTGGATATCGTCTTCTAATACTCAATTAGTTATTGATTTGTGACTGATATTCTTTTGGTGGATGTGGCTTCGTAGCATTTACAGAGATCGTCTTGAATATTTCGGAAGCTCTTAAACCAAATGCCTAACCCAAAGATGGATGTGGCTTCTACTTGACAAAATGTCAAGAAATTGGCTTGAAGTTAAAGGTAAACAAACAAGGTGTCTTAAAACGGATGCAAGTGTTTTCTGAATTTAATATTCTTTGATTTTTTTTCTAAGAACTTCTAAATAGGATTGATAACTAAGCTATCAAAAAAGTATGGATGAAGCTCAAACTTAACTAAGTGTTGTCACCATTATTGTGTGCAAGCACCTTATATCATTAGAGTGACCAATACTCTATATGACCAACAAATATTGATTTCAAATAAGGTTTAGTTGGTAATCTAAAGGGGTAGTGTTTTCCTTCTTTACTTGACACATTCAAAATTATTGCATGCATGCCCTTTTGCCATCTTTCTTTTGTAACACATATAAAGTTGTGAAAGATTACACATAAGATAACATCCAAAGCAGTTATAGAAACCTTACCACCATACTTTGGTTGACTATATTGTTTTCCATGACATCTTAACACACTTCACTAACAGTACATGTCATGCTTGATCTTTTTTTCAGAGAAGTGCAATTGAAGCTGTTGCGGATTCAAAGGCCTACTCACATTTTGATACACTTATTCAAGTCAACCATTGCCATATTATATAATATTACATCTTCACCATGCAATAATGCTCTTATATTTATTAGTTTTCGGGTCAATCAGGGCTGATTAGGACGTCTATTCTGCTGCAACAAGTGAGGTGCTGGTAATATTTTCTCTTTCTTCTGAGTGTGAATGACTGTACAAGCCTACAAGGTGTTGCAGGTGGGTTGGGTAACAAGTCAAAACAAGTCTAGCATATTAACTCATAAACACTATATTGTTAAAAAAATTATAAAATGTATAAATGATTACAATTCATTGTTATTATGAAAGCTAGATGATTACTATAATAATTTGAACTTTTTTCATATTAAAACCGTTTGGAAGGTTTTATGTGTTTTGGTGTGTATTGGATGGCTTTTTGATACTTTATCCTGTTACATTTTGAGTTAAGTTACAGCCTTTAAAATGGTTCCAATATGTATACTTAGGCTGGATAGGAGTTAACAAGTCACTAAAAGTAATGATGTTTTTCAAATTGATCAAGACTCAACATTGAATAAAACGGGTGCATACAATGCTTAGACTATAGATCTAAATTTTCTAAAATTTTGACCTTTTTAACTTGGGTGCGAGGACAAACAAAGTGCTTACAAGTCACAATTTTGCAGGTCTCTCGGCTTATTTGTCGCTTTATCAAGTTCGACACTTTAAATTCGTTGATGATTCATTGTTGATTTAGCACATTGTTTGTTGAATTTCAATTCGATCTCAGGTGAACAATCTGGATTTCTGTTGTATATTTCAATCATTGTTAACTGCGTTTGATATATTACGTACCCGCGGGTAGAGGGATGGATTTCGTTACTTCAACGATTATTTCATTTAAAGGATTATTTTAACATTTTTAAGTTATATATTTGTGTGTTAGTCCACCCGCGAAATTACAATTGTTTATTGTTAACATTATTATCTCTCACAGGTTTCCATCTCTTGCGTCGGTGATAATGTAACGCCAATTTCTTCTGCCGGCATAAGTCGCACGTTGGAAACGGATAAAGACAATGAGGTATCTCCAAGTAACAGTCTTAAACGTAATCGATTTGTAGTTCAACGTTTATTTAATTAAGATGTTTACTTAGATGGTGTTGAATAATATTAATTATTGTTGGTCCACCCGTGTAACACACGGGTACTTAGACTAGTGTATATATATATATATATAGTGTATAAGTTAAATATTTTTTAAGATATTAGAGCACAACGTATAGAGAAATGTTTAAAGCTTTATTATTGTAAATGTTACTAAAATGTCACAAATATTCCAAAGCGACAAGAAACAAATATTCTTATAACTGCAACTAAATAATAGCAACCTATCCATACAACCTTCTACCCGAATCTTTTTATAAACAATTATTTTTCTGAAAGGTAAAAAGCATTTAGTTTCTAATGTGTATTAATTTATACTCCATCAAACCCAAACTTTTTCCCAAACCAAATTTTGAAATGAATATAAATCCAATAAAGAGCTAACATGAATCAAAAAACCATGTATACAAAAAATATTTATGTCTTTATTACTATATTTGAAATAAAAAATAAAGCCAGACTGGATTTTTTTAAGTAATTCTAAATTTAAAGATACAAACTTTAACTTTTAAAAAGGTAATATAGTTATTTCAAAATTTTATTCTAGTATATCTTTGCTTATTGTGTGATACTCAACGTCACATAAAACGTGACTATCACATATACCTTATGCGAGTTATTTAATGTATAAAGAAATTATAAAGTTTTCTAGTTTTATGATATTCATAATTTTCAAATAAAAAAATTCTAAAGTGTTCTAGTTTTATGAAATACATAATTTTCAAATCAGAAAAACAAAAATGGTTTATAGTTACCAACAACTAATTGTAGCATAGGCACAACAATTTGTACATACTAAACCTCTTCAGCTAACATGAGCAACATACCATGTATACAAAAATATTTATGTCTTTATTACGATACTAGTTTATAGACCCGCATATTACACGGGTTGAACAAAGACAATATGTTATGTAAACCCGCGTAACGCATATACTATAATCTAGTGACTTAGATAATAATAAATCATAATTATAGTAATATAATAATTACGAATAGATAATAATAACAATAGCAATACCATTTTTTGTCATTTGTTCTTGAGTTTTGCATTTTTTTTACCATTTTCATCCAGCCCATTAACTTCCTCAAAAAGGTCAGTTTAATGAGGGGCATTTTTGTCTTTTTACTTATTTAATTTATTGTTTTTTAATCCAAATAAAACCCATCCCATTAATTTGTATCATCGCTCAAATGTGAACTTAAATAGTTATGTAAATATCTTCTATTTAACTTAATCATTGTTGATATTAAATTAAAAAAATACAAATAATCTAAATTATAATAAAATATAATTTAAATTTTAAACTATATACCATATTCGTTTTATAGGTTTATTGGCATGACGGTATAATATTCGTTGAATATAGAGTTATATTCACAATAAAGTTTTTTTTTTTGTTTTTTTGTTTTTTTTTGTATCAGACACCACATGTGTTGTATATTAAGAGATACCCATGTGTAGTTATTCGCAAACAAATTATTTGGTTAGATTAAACAATCTAGGTTTATAAGTATATAACCTAATTTGGTTTGATTAGTAATGAAAAAAAAATAAAATTTAATGTACATACAAAAATAAAATAAATAACTAAATAAAATACTACAATAGTATAAGATAAATATTTTTATGTATTACGTATTTATCTATACTTATGTATAGATTAATAAATTGGATATATTAATATGATATAATAACAATACGTATTTATTTGTTGTTGTGTATAAATTAATAAATTGTATATTAATATGATATGATATAATAATAATAATAATAATAATAATAAGAAGAATATTAATAATAATATTAAAGGAGAGAATGCCTCATGGCACTAAAATATAATTTTAAGGAGAGAATGCCATCTAGCATTAACATGATTCTTTTATTAGTATAAGATTTGAAATACAAAATAAATCCAGACTGGACTTTTTAAGTAGTTTTAAATTTAAAGATATAAAACCATAACTTTTAATAAGGTAAATAGTTATTTCAAAATTTTATTTTAGTATATCATTGCTTATTGTGTGATGCTCGACATCACAAAAAACGTGACTATCACATATACCTTATTCAAGTTATTTAATATATAAAGAAATTATAAAGTTTTCTAGTTTTATAATATTCATATTTTTCACATAAAAAAACAAAAATGGTTGATAGTTACCATCAAATAACAAATAATTGTAGCCATAACAATTTGTACATACTAAACCTTATCATCATAATGGTTTAAATATAGTTATAAACAAATTGGTTGATTTTTACTTGTTTATACCATTAAACTTATTAGTGCATGAGTCGAATATTTAAAAAAAAATCAATTATATAAATAATCTATGTGATTTGTCAAAGTAACAACTTTTAGGATATAACTTTAAAAGTTTGCATGAATTTGATATATATAGATTTTAACGTGTAAAATGTCGGTTTTTAACACTAACTTTATAAATATGTATCAGATTACCAGTTTACCCCTTTCTTTAAAACGACATGGTCTATTTATATAATTAGCTCATTTTAAAATGGCGAGTTCACTATTTTAAAACTTACAATATTAGTCTCCAAATTGTAACTAAACTTTATTACTAAGAAGTACAATTTGTTAGTTTGGTACTTATATGTATCATTTTCAATGTATTAAATCTCACTTGTTAACAATCAAATCTTAGCACTTTTTCTTTCACCGCCTCTACTTAAACCTAGAAATCTCTATAACCCTAGCACAAAGTTGAACAAAAATGTACTAAAAAGAACTAACACCGACAAGGAACTAAAAAGAACTAACACCAAGGTACATTGTGAAATGTTTAATGCTTTATTATATTAGTGAAAATATTGCAAAAACATGTCTTAGATGTACGAAGGTGAAAACATTTCTAAAGGGTAAAACTAAAATAATATTACAAGTTTAAAAGATTAATATTGTAAGTTTTTTTTGAGTGCAAAAGGTTATTTCAAAATATTTAGTGATGATGGACAAAAGAGAAATGGAAGAATAAAAAGTAGGAATGAAATCAATGGTATAAATGGAGGACTAAATAAGTAATTATGATGAAACAACATGTACCATTTATATAATTTGCTCTACTTTTTTTGTTTATAAATTAAAACTATTCATCATTTTCTCTAGTGCAACTTACCATTTTCTCACCACTCTCTTTCTGTTTCTAACTTCTTTACATTAATATTTCTTTCTTTCTTTGCTCTGCAACCCCCTTCCTTTCCACCTTGAAAATAACATCCTTTTGCTCTATTTGAATCTTTAATTTACCACAATTCGGATTGTATTTGAAGCATTTGTTTCACAAACCTAGTTAGGAGCCCCGAATTTCAAACCCCCGTTAACCTTCTTCCAACTCATTTTAAACAAGTCAGGTTTTCTTAATCTCTAGTCCCTTAGAGAATTTTATTCCACTGGAGCATAATCATCTTTGATGATTATTACCTTATTGGTCATGTTGATGACACGATAATTCTTCTTTGATTTATGATCCAGATAAATTCAATAAAGAAAACTGGATAAACTTTCGGGGGATACCTCTAACTCTAACACTAAACTCACTAGAGGTAGCTTAAGGCGAAGTGGTTATGAACGAAAAAGAAAAAAAAAAGGTTTAGGCGAAAAGATTGATTATTGAACCATGTTGTAAGAAGAAGCTAAATGTCAATAAAGAAAATAGTACAAAAGTTGTCTATTTTCCGTTGTTGATATTTAGTTTTTTTCTCTACAACTTGGGTCCTGCTATCTAATCTTTCAACGTAACCCTTTTTTCTTTCTCGACCATCTCTAATGAAGGTCCTTCAGGTGATCTTTAGTGTTACAGTTTGAGGTATCCCCACCACCAGTTTTATTCCATTCTTGTTGAATTTATCTGAGTTGTAATTTGGAGCAGAACTATCAAAGGGGGTCAAATCAACACCATCAATATTCATTGACATTGTTCTCGGGTTGAGACATAATTTTCAAGGGTTTGACACTTGCAATACCTGACTTTTATATCAAAATGAGTTGTTGGAAATTGAAAACATCAGGTGAAATTTGTGAGGCTTAACTAGGTTTGTGAATTAGATGCATCAAGTCCAGTTCCGGTATCTTAATCCTTGGTATGTTTAGGGTCTATATTGTTAAATTTTATGTGAAAGAGATTATCTTCTTTTTTTTCTATTGATTTTTGTTTGAATATGTTTTTTACATCTTATAAACGTTTTATATGGCATCCCAAAAAACGTGAATGTTACATACGATATTCATGTTATTTAATGTATAAAGAAATTATAAAATTTTCTTGTATTTGTTATTTCTGAAATCCATGTAAGAAAAACAAAAGTGGTTTACACTTATAAACAAATAATTGTAACATAGGCATAACAAGTTGTGGTTTAGTGAATGTTATGGATTTAATCTATCATTGACATTGTTACATCACTTGTTTTTATTAATCTCTCATTTCAATTTTTATCTCCCTTTTTAAGCTTAACAATACATGAGTTCAATATTATAAAATGCTTGTTTAACTGTTTTGAAACTTATTTTTTTTGGTCCACAAACTTTTAATCAACACTTCTTTTATAAAAGGGAACATTATTAGTGTCTTATATGTATTAATTTTAGTGTAATAAACCCAAAATATTCCCTAAAGCAGTTATTAAATTGGTACAGGACCAATAAAGAGCTATAAAGAAGCATCAATCCATTTTTATGTGAAAATGTTTAAGCCTTGATTATGCCAAATATCGAAAAATGTCAAAGTAAAAAGATTTCCACAGTATTAAAAATTTAAGAAAATAAATGACAAGTTTTAAAAAGGTAAAAATGTTAATTCACATCTAACGTCTGTGAACTATTTTTTGAGGTGCTAAAGTCATTGCAAATTTCTTGTTTCATATTTATAGCTTTCCTTTATATAAATGCTTAGACTTGTGATACTTTAGCATCACATAAAATGTGAATGTGACACCTAATTCATGTTATATAACGTATAAAGAAAATATAAATTTCCCCTGTTTTACATTATTCATGCAAATGTGAAATCCACATAAGAAAAACAAAAGTGTTTTACACTTCCAAACAAGTAACCCCAAAAATATGTGGTTTAGTGAAAGTTATGGCCATCGTCGACACTATTTACGTATTTGATCCCCTTGTTGAAATTAACAATGTATAGGTTAAATATATTAAAAATTTACCGCTTCACTATTTCAAAACTTGCATTTTGTTCCCAAACTTTTAATTAACCTTTCTTTTTCCTAAAAAGGAAGTATTAGTTTCTTTATATGTATCAGTTTTAGTGTACTAACCAAAATTCTTCCCATATGCAATTTCGAAACTGATATATGACCAAGAAAGAGTTATAAAGAAGCAACAAACCCTCAATATGAGAAAATGTTTATAGCTTAAGGATCCAAAATAAAAAAACAAACAAAGCAAAAGTGAAAACATTTTGAAATTATTATAAATATAAAGGAATAAAACCAAAACTTTAATTTTTAAAGTGAGAAAAATGCCCGGATAGTCCCTGTGGTTTCGTCTTTTTCCACCTATAGTCCCCAAGTTTCTAAAATTACCTGAATAGTCCCCAACTTTTCATTTTTTGTTCCCGGATAGTCCCTGGGTCTAACTTTAGTTTGTTTTCTCTGTTAAGTGGGTGTGAAATTACCAATTTACCCTTAATAATTAATAAAAAAACCTAACCTTTTACCCACCCCCACCCCCACCCCTTTCCCTTTCCCCTTTTCTTCTCTCCGACCGATGACCAAATCACCATCACCAGTTTTCCCTTTCTCTCTCTCCCTACTCTTTCTCCCTGGTACCACCATACCTCCACCGCAGCCATCACCACCGACCACCACCACCATCGTCACAACTACCCCTGCCACAACCACCACTTCTGCCATTCATTGAACAGGTTGAACGGATCTGGATGTTGTTCTGTTGATCGGCACGGATCGGGGTCTACTTGTGTCACGAACCTGCATTAGATAAGCAAACCTACTTTGGAACGGATCTAACTTGGATCTGATTGTTATAAATTTTTGCGAATCAAGTAAAGTAACGGATCAACTTCTTTAGTTGATCCGCACGGATCGACTTGTTGTTTTAACGAATCAACATTTCAAGCGGACCTACTCTGATTGTTTGAACGGATCAACACATTTCTCTTGATCCGCACGGATCCATAAGCACGAATCAAGGATTTGAAGACTAACGGATCAAGTAATTACAGAGGATCTAGTTTGTTTTAATTCGAACGAATCAAGAGCTCAAATCAATTATGTTTATATTCATTGCTGTCCATCCACTGAAAACAAGTACATCCGCTGAAACTTATTCATTCGCTGATGTTGTAGTCCATTCGCTGATGTTGTACATTCGCTGAAACTTACAAGTCATCCGCAGAATCAGTCTATTCGCTGAGACTTATTCATTCGCTGATGTTGTGGCAGGGGTAGTTGTGACGATGGTGGTGGTGGTGATGGCTGCGGTGGAGGTAATGGTGGTACCAGGGAGAAAGAGTATGGAGAGAGAGAAAGGGAAAACTGGTGATGGTGATTTGGTCATCGGTCGGAGAGAAGAAAAGGGGAAAGGGAAAGGGGTGGGGGTGGGTAAAAGGTTAGGTTTTTTTTATTAATTATTAAGGGTAAATTGGTAATTTCACACCCACTTAAAAGAGAAAACAAACTGAAGTTAGACCCAGGGACTATCCGGGAACAAAAAATGAAAAGTTAGGGACTAGTCAGGTAATTTTAGAAACTTGGGGACTATAGGTGAAAAAAGGCGAAACCACAGGGACTATCCGGGCATTTTTCTCTTTTAAAGTTGTAAAATGGTTATTGAAAATCAGGGGAGGACCTATGTTGTCCGGTGGGGGGGGGGGGTGGGGAGGGGGGCACCCCATGAATTTTTTTAGTGCTAAATGTATGTGAAAATCTCGAGCGCTCCCCATGAAATTTTGACTCCGCACCCTATGAAATTGTTAAGAGACAATTGCTGAAGAGAATGGTAATCAAAATAAAAATAAAAACGTCAAAAGTGTGTTCACCGGAAAAAGTATCCGAAGCTCTTGCAATTTTTAGGGAAGAAGACTTCTTTTATATTTATTTAATAAGTAGGGGTGTTTTTGTAATTACACAACTCCACTAAAAACTTTGTTCCAAAGCATTAGGCGACAGGTACATCTCTTTTCAAATACCTACTTTGACTTTTAAATTTGCTAGTTCTTTTTAAGAAATATTCTCTCGTAAGACTATTTGAAGTTTGGAATACTTAATAATAATAAATTAATTTTTAATTTTATCCAACTTATCACTTTTACTTGTTTAAATTTTATTAGGTTATAGTTTAATTTTATCCAACTCACCACAAAATTCCATGATTCCATATACTGGAAACACTATCTTCCACAAATCTCATCCACCCGAACAAGTTTTAGGAGACATCAATGCAGGAGTGCTCACAAGAAGCCAAACCTCAAATGTCTGCCTATTTGATGGTTTCATATCATTAATCTAACTTGTCAAATACCTAAAGGCATTAAAAGACAATAGTTGGGTAGAATTTATGTAAGAAGAGCTTCTTCAGTTTAAAAGACACCAAGTATTGGAACTTGTACCATTACCAAAGGACAAATGTCCAATTGGTACAAAATGGGTCTTCAAAAATAAAACTAATGAAAGAGGTATTATTATAAAAAACAAAGCCAGGCTTGTGGTTCAAGGGTAGAAACAAGAAGAAGGAATTGACTATGATGAATGTAGCAAGGTTGAAAGCCATAAGACTCTTCTTGGCCTTTGTTGTACCAATATCTTCACATGGAACTTATCAGAAATATGGTTAAAGCAAGACTTTTTAATACAAAAGCAGAGATCCAAGTCATAAAAAATTATCTCCTTCAAGCAACAGGTGCTACTCCAACTCCCAAACATTCTGCAGATGATTCCAGAAGGGGGAGAGTAGTGATAGCCTAAGAAAGCTTCCACCTACAAATTCAGCCAAAAAGGCTAAAGTCACTCAAACCACTATTCCATCCACTCAAACCACTGTCACATCCCAAACCACTACATCCACTACATCTCTAACGTATGTTAGCATTTCAAAAGTACCAACAGATGTTACAACAACATCACTTATCACTTCACTACCACCTATCCCTCAAACTAGAAAACGAAAAATGATCACTTCACCTATAAAAAAATCTTCCATCAAAACCACAACTTCATCAATCCTAACAACTTCACCACCATCATCATCTATACCATCTGCAAACCTTCCTAGCCAAGCCAGTGTTGAAGAATATTCAGAATTGAAGAAAAGGCATGCCCAAAGAATGGTTTTAGAAAGAAATCAAGGGTAGGATGATAAGCAATTCCTGCAGATTCTAACAGAATAATACAAAAAGGTAGAAACTTTAAGAGGCCATGCCAACATGATTTGCAGGAACCTATCTTATGACCCCATAATTGACGTAGATGTCAAAAAACTGCTTAGAGAAGATTGCCTTAATCACATCATGGAGAAGAAACCATATGATGCTGATAAGGAACACTTTACATGTTGGCCAACTAAATCCTTGCTAGATGAAATAGTAAGGATTGAAAAGTTGAAGCTATTCCCCAATATCACTCCTTCAACCCCAGATTGGAAAGATGGCAAAAAGCCAAATGACAAAAGGACTCTGAAGATGAGGATAACGAAGGAAGAACTGGCTTCTGCAAAGATAGGCACCATGAAAACAATGGCTAAATGGAATGAGTCAACAACCTTTGAAAGCTATAAATAGTAAGAAATTCAAAGAGAAAAGGACCCCTTATCACCAAAAGGCCAGAGTATAAGCAACTATACTTTCCTATCAAAACTTTGGTTAAGCCTTTTGAGTTCCCATCAGTAAGAAACATATAAAGAGCTGCAAGGGAGTTTTTAAAAGAAAATATGAACATAAAAAGGACACCAGGAAAGAGGACCTTGTCACACCCCCAAAATCCACCTGCGGATAACACCCGCTTCGAGGGCGTGACTGACCAGGATCCAGCCACCAATTATACTGAGCATTTAATTAATAGTAGAAATATTTAAAATCCGAAGTAATTAACAACATTAGAGTTTAGATTCGGTAATTAGTTTAACAAAACAGCGGAAGCATAAACCAAAATAGTTTTAAAGACAGTTCATTGATCAAAACAGTTATCCCAACACACGGGTTTGACGAACACTACACTTCCCCAAGTAGCAGCTCCTGAATCATTGGTTACCTGCAAAGCATGCAGTAAGGAGTCAACAATAATGCTGAGTGAGTTCACTAGTTGTCCAGTTTTAATTACCAAAAACTTGTTTCACCGGTTAATTTATCCGTTTATACATGCCCTGGGGAGCTACCCCAAAAGTTAGCGACTAAACTGTTTTTCCAATACCGAACACTAGGTAACCGTTGCGTATCCGCAGGATGCCCCGATGTCAATGTTCTATCATCATTGACGGATTTCTGAGTCTATTAGTTCACGCCCGTCCCAAACCAGGGCACGGTGTGAGGCTGGTAAACACCTAAATAGCGCTATCAACTAATAACCCGCTCGCCTAACCCGGCGACTAATCGGTATTTGTAGTAGGGACTTGAGTGATAGAGTTTCGTTTAGTGCCGTTAGTTGCAATCCGTATAAACTGTAATTAACCAAAAGGTTTCCCAATACCCGGGAAGGAAAAGTAAGTTTTGTTCCCAATAACTAGGGAAGGTATGTAAATGGTATCCCCTTTTACCAGGGGGTAGGATTGCCCAAAAGGTTTCCCAATATCAGGGAAGGAAAAGTAAGTTTTGTTCCCAATAACCAGGGAAAGTATGTAAATGGTATCCCCTTTTACCAGGGGATGGGGTTGTTGGTCTCGTGTCCCAAACCACCGGGACGCATGCTTTTAAGTTGTGAACTCACCTTGGGTTGCTCGGTAGGTTTAGGTTACTTGTCAATCACGTTGGTCACCACGTCCTAACATGGTTACCGGTATAGGTCAGGTTCGGTATACAAGTATTCACGTAAAACTTACACATAACTAACATGTATCAAGCATATAAGTAAACAGTGGGTTAATGGGCCGGCCTAAATAATTAAGCAGTCAACAGCAACACATAGTTCATTTAACAGATAGCCCAAGTTAACACAGAATGGCCCAATAACCAGAATGGACAGCCCACTCGCAACCAGCTGGTCTCGAGTCGCAACCAGGTGGTCTCGGCTTGTCACGCTGTGGTTACGAGTCGTAACCGTGGTCTCGAGTCATCATGTTTTGGTTGCGAGTCGCAACGGCGTGATTTCGAGTCGCAATCTCGTGGTTTCGAGTAGTCATGCTGTGGTTGCGAGTCGCAACTACGTGGTCTCGAGTTGTCTTGCCTTGGTTGCGAGTCGCAACGACGCGGTTGCGAGTCGTAAGCTGTCCCTTTCACGTACACGTGATGATGCAGATGCAACAGTCCGAAATTGTACCATGTATTCAGACCCAGATTAGGAAACAACCAATAAGGTTTCACTAACACTTTTCCTAAACTGACCAGCAATGAAAATAGATCAAACTTTGCCATTTTTACATCTTCAAGTCATATTCAAACAAGTTCATCTTATGTTCATCATTTTCTAGGGTTTTCATGCCAACATAAACACACATTTATGAACCGAAAATCACATATTTCTAGCAAGATCATCATGCAAGAACAAGAAACACACATGTTTGTAGCCGAAATCTCATATTTAACAACATCATTTTGCAAGGACAATGAAGCATAGATTGGTTAGCCATGAATACTCTTAGACTACCATTTTCTAACCATTTTTAAACATGTTACCACATATTGTCAAGCTTTACAAACCAACCTAAGAATCATGCATCTTGTTTCTAACCAAACATTTCTAGTTCATTTATCACACATAATTTCTACACACAAAATAGAACACTAACCGGTTTGAGAAGAAGAAGCCGTAAACAAGGAAAAGAACCGAGAAGATGGAGTGTCCGAGTTAGTGGTCTTGACCGAGTCCTTGTCCGGGATCCTTGCTTGAACCGAAAATTGAAAGGGATTGGGGTGTGTTGTTGAGGGTTTCTAGTTGAGAGAAAAATAGTAGAAGTGTGTTTGTGTGTTGTGTATGAAATGAGGGAAAGTGGGGAAAGATGGGGTATATATACCAAGGGATGTTTCGGGTTGGGCTTGGGGTTTCGGCCCAAACCGGTTACGGCCCAAAGGCCCACTCGCAACCGCCCGGTTGCGAGTCATGGTCTCGACTCACGTACATTTATATATAATACGTACATTCAACACACATTAAGCAAATAAAGATCACGTTTCCATTTAATAATATTTATATACACAAAATATTACAAGGTGTTCGTTCGGAAAAACCTCGAGTGTCACATTATCCCCAAGTTTTAAGAACTTTCGTCCCGAAAGTTGAAGCAGCCACTGCCAAGCTAGCGTGTTTTAACGGGGTGTCACATCATCCCCCCGTTAGTTTGGAATTTCGTCCCGAAATTCGGTTGTAGCTTCAGTGCTGGGGTTTTCGTTTGGGAATAACTGGGGATACTTGGACTTCATCTGGTCCTCCCGCTCCCAGGTAAGCTCTGGGCCGCGACGTGAGTTCCAACGAACTCGAACAAGAGGTATTCTAGTGCTCTTGAGGACCTTAACATCCCGGTCCGTGATTTCGACAGGTTCTTCGACGAATTTCAACTGTTCGTCGATCGTGAGTTCCTTCAGAGGAACTACGTGCGTCTCATCTGACAGACACTTCTTCAGATTCGACACATGGAAAACGTTTGTGAACTGCACCGAGTTCTGCTGGTAAGTTCAGTCTGTAGGCCACCCTGCCTATTTTCTCAAGGATTTCGAAAGGTCCAACGTACCGTGGGTTGAGTTTGCCTCGTTTACCAAAACGAACCACACCCTTCCAGGGTGAAACTTTGAGTGATACCCGCTCCCCAACCTGGAGCTCAAGTGGTTTCCTGCCCTTATCGGCGTAGGCCTTCTGCGTTGTCGTATTTGAGCAATCCGCTCAGTAGTGTCTATCACATGTTCTGGACCAGTGATTTGACTATCCCCCACCTCTGCCCAATAAAGAGGTGACCGGCATTTACGTCCGTACAATGCCTCAAACGGAGCAGCTCTAATGCTGGTGTGGTAGCTGTTATTATACGAGAATTCCACGAGTGGCCGATGCCTTTCCCAGCTGTTGCCAAAGTCGTTTACACAAGCGCGAAGCATGTCTTCTAATGTTTGAATAGTGCGTTCGGACTGCCCGTCCGTCTGTGGGTGATATAGATATGCTGTGCTCATAACTAAACGTGAGCCAAAAGACTTGTGCATTGCTTGCCACAGTTCCGAAGTAAAACGTGCATCTCGATCAGAGATGATAGAGGTGGGCACCCCGTGCCTCGAAACCACTTCCTTGAGGTATATCTTCGCCAGAGTGGAGAATTCATCTGTTGTCTTCGATTGCCAAGAAGTGTGCGGATTTCGTGAGTCGATCCACGATCACCCAGATAGTGTCGTTTCCGCGCTGTGATCTAGGTAGGCCAGTAACGAAATCCATGGAAATTTGCTCCCATTTCCATTGTGGTATCTCTGGTTGTTAGAGTAGGCCTGAGGGTTTCTGATATTCCGTCTTGACTCGCGCACAAGTCAAACACTTGCTGACGTAAGTTGCTATGTGGGCCTTCATGCTAGGCCACCAATACGTAGTCTTAATATCGTGGTACATCTTATCCGAACCAGGGTGTACTGAGTAGCGAGATTTGTGCGCTTCTCTCATCGCAAGTTCCCGTAAGTCGCCATAGAGTGGGACCCAAATGCGTCCTGTTACATAATAAGCACCGTCTTCCTTCTGTTCTAAGCGTTGCCTTGACCCGCGTAGGGCTTCAGCTCTAACGTTCTCTGGTTTCAGTGCTTCTATCTGAGCAGCTCGTATTTGCGAAGGTAGACTAGAATGGATCGTGAGTTGTAAAGCTCTTACGCGTTTAGGCGTAGTGTCCTTCCGACTGAGGGCGTCTGCCACTACATTGGCCTTGCCCGGGTGATACCTGATAGAGCACTCGTAATCATTCAGCAGTCCGACCCATCGTCGCTGTCGCATATTCAGTTCCTTCTGCTTGAATATGTGTTCTAAACTTCCGCGGTCGGTGTAGACGGCGCACTTGGTTCCGTATAGGTAATGCCGTCATAACTTAAGTGCGAAGATCACTGCTCCCAGTTCCAAATCAAGCGTTGTGTAGTTCCTTTCGTGCGTCCTAAGTTGTCGAGGGGCGTAAGCAATAACCTTCTCGCGTTGCATCCGTGTGTAACTGGGATCCTGATTCGAAGCATCATGGTATACCGCTAGATCACCCGTACCCTAGGGTGAAGATGATGCTCAGTGCATTACAAAGTTGGGATTCGAAAGCTGAAAAGACGTCCTCCTGTTTTGGTCTTTCACGAACACAACACCCTGCTGTGCCAACGAGACTTAAGCTGTGCGACCTTCGAAAATCTTGTGATTAAGCTGCGATAGTATCTAGTGGGACCAAGAAACTCCTGTATCCTCGAAGGGATCTTTGATGTTGATCAGTTCCTAACAAAATGGATCTTAGCGAGATCCATGTGTATTCCCACTTCGTTGTTTGATAAAAAGAAAATGTGTACTTCCCGAATCCTGAAGTCATACTTAGGTAGACTTCGCACGTAGACGCTCCTCCCCTAGAAGCTCTATAATGGAATACAAGTGTTGTTCAAGGTGCCCCTTTCTCCTAGAAGTGATTCAAAACGTACTAGATAAACACAGTTGCAGTGTGATCCATAAAGCAGCTGGTGGGTTGTTCACCCCAAAAGGTCATGGAATAATTCATCCGGTGTCTCCTGGAAATGGCCTTATTGCGTTCACTATGCCGTTTTAGGAACATCCTCCCTCTGGACTTCCATCTGATGTTAGTTCGTTCGCTACTCAATCTTCACATTGGAGCATGACCCATGTAACTGGTCAACAGGTTGTCAATACAGGATCGAGACAAACGGTTATGGGCTGTCACCTTGATGAGTTCTTAATAGTCAGTATACACAAGAAAAGGCCCATCTTCCCTAGGATAAGTGAGGCTCCCCCAAAGCGAAGAACCAGACCCTACAAAACTCCTGTCCAACGGTTCCTGTAGTTGCTTTGATAGGCCTTGCGACCTTCCTGGCGCAAAATGGTAAAAAGTACAAGTAATCAGGGCTGCCTCAGACGTGAGATCAAACTGAGATTCCGCCTAACAAATTTTCGGAAGAAAAACTGAATGTTCCTCGGATAGCACGCCGAGAGAAACAACGAACAACTGGTGGATCCTCGATCCACTTTTCCTTAGCCTTAACATCCGTAGCGGTTGCTAACACAGCGGAGTAATCCCTCTGTAGACGCTTCTGGCCTTCACAGCTGAAATGGCGCTAACTATTGAACTACTCTGACGCTTTAGAACAAATGCCGATTCTCCACACAAAGTTTTCTCCTCACTGGGTATATTCGCGTGATTCCTGGGTAACCAATTCACACTAACTACTGCGTTGTAACCATCGAGTGTGGTAGAAGGAAGGTCGACATCGGACACTCGTCCCACAAGGTCGTGTTTACATCCTGACGAACTCTTGAGATTCTATTTGACTTGCCATCAGTCGATTCCACATCTGGTTCAGTTTCAAGAAGTATCAGGGTCAAGCAGAACAGAGATGAAGCAAACAACTACCCATACCAGCTACCATGTTGCTACTATGCCTGGCGTCGCCGGCGCCAATCCTAAATGCCCTTCCACGAGCATCATTTCCAATGTTGTTGTTACGGTTGCGAGGATTTCCATTACTATCATCATTCCCTGGTTGTTGCCCTTGATGTTGTCGCGACTGTTGTTTCTGATGTCGTTGCTTGGAATGGTGCGCTACGATCCTTCACTGACAAGTCCACCTTGTCACGTTTCCGTGCCGCGTCCCAAGGTGTACTTATTGAGCTGGCCGTTACGCATTTCCGCACCATTGTCAATTGTCATCGCTTATGGCCCGACTGATTCGTAAGAGCTGGCTCCTATGAGCCGCTGACTAGGGTTAAGGGTTCGATTGGAGTCAATTCGCTGATGCTCGTTGTCGGTGACTAGGGTCGTTCAAATGCTGAAGCCAGTAAGGTACTACGTCTACCCTCTTGACTGAGTAATACACGGTATGTTGAGATAGTGTTGCAGAAGTGATCGCACTTCGGGATTTAAGACGTCAACACGTTAAGTTCCAGTAAGCGAAGAAAGGTGAGAAGGATATAGACCAATCGTTGTCGTTTCAACACCCATCCCGGGGATGTTCGTACAGGCACCTAATGTTCTACACAGTTTGCTAGGCGTTCATATGGGTGTTCAGGTACTACTCGATAGCATCGAGGTTCGAAAGGGGTGCAGGGAGAAGTGAAAAGATCGTGTTCGAGTAGGAGGCAATCATTGCTACGGCTCCTATGAACTGTTGTGTCTCTCATCATACAGATAACGAAACGGAACCCCTTTTTCACTTGTTAAGCCTCACTGGGACTCACATCCACCCCACTATATTATTATGTGTGCACCCACAATAATATTGTGATTTGCATGTTCATCTCAGCTCCTCTTAACTCATGTCAAATGGTTCCCCACACTCGAGTAGATTTCAAAGAGTATCAAGTAGTGTAAGTCATGGAGGTTTAGGGAATTACCACCCTATCAATCACATGATACGAGAAAGTGTACATAAATTCATGTTGGTGTGCTAACGTGCAATCACATGCAATATCGTATGTGGGCTTTCACTAGTTAGGCATACTAGTACGTATAGCGAAACAGGAAACATAAAGTAAGCAAACAAGTAAACACTGGTCCGAGCTATGAGGTCAAAAGTGTTGAGCCTTGCACTTGGAGTGTAGTGTCGTCACGAGTCACGGGTTATAGTCTGGTTTTCTCCAAAAAGATTTACCCCTTTTTAAAACCAAGTTCACTATAACCAATGGCTCTGATACCAATCTGTCACACCCCCAAAATCCACCTGCGGATAACACCCGCTTCGAGGGCGTGACTGACCAGGATCCAGCCACCAATTATACTGAGCATTTAATTAATAGTAGAAATATTTAAAATCCGAAGTAATTAACAACATTAGAGTTTAGATTCGGTAATTAGTTTAACAAAACAGCGGAAGCATAAACCAAAATAGTTTTAAAGACAGTTCATTGATCAAAACAGTTATCCCAACACACGGGTTTGACGAACACTACACTTCCCCAAGTAGCAGCTCCTGAATCATTGGTTACCTGCAAAGCATGCAGTAAGGAGTCAACAATAATGCTGAGTGAGTTCACTAGTTGTCCAGTTTTAATTACCAAAAACTTGTTTCACCGGTTAATTTATCCGTTTATACATGCCCTGGGGAGCTACCCCAAAAGTTAGCGACTAAACTGTTTTTCCAATACCGAACACTAGGTAACCGTTGCGTATCCGCAGGATGCCCCGATGTCAATGTTCTATCATCATTGACGGATTTCTGAGTCTATTAGTTCACGCCCGTCCCAAACCAGGGCACGGTGTGAGGCTGGTAAACACCTAAATAGCGCTATCAACTAATAACCCGCTCGCCTAACCCGGCGACTAATCGGTATTTGTAGTAGGGACTTGAGTGATAGAGTTTCGTTTAGTGCCGTTAGTTGCAATCCGTATAAACTGTAATTAACCAAAAGGTTTCCCAATACCCGGGAAGGAAAAGTAAGTTTTGTTCCCAATAACTAGGGAAGGTATGTAAATGGTATCCCCTTTTACCAGGGGGTAGGATTGTCCAAAAGGTTTCCCAATATCAGGGAAGGAAAAGTAAGTTTTGTTCCCAATAACCAGGGAAAGTATGTAAATGGTATCCCCTTTTACCAGGGGATGGGGTTGTTGGTCTCGTGTCCCAAACCACCGGGACGCATGCTTTTAAGTTGTGAACTCACCTTGGGTTGCTCGGTAGGTTTAGGTTACTTGTCAATCACGTTGGTCACCACGTCCTAACATGGTTACCGGTATAGGTCAGGTTCGGTATACAAGTATTCACGTAAAACTTACACATAACTAACATGTATCAAGCATATAAGTAAACAGTGGGTTAATGGGCCGGCCTAAATAATTAAGCAGTCAACAGCAACACATAGTTCATTTAACAGATAGCCCAAGTTAACACAGAATGGCCCAATAACCAGAATGGACAGCCCACTCGCAACCAGCTGGTCTCGAGTCGCAACCAGGTGGTCTCGGCTTGTCACGCTGTGGTTACGAGTCGTAACCGTGGTCTCGAGTCATCATGTTTTGGTTGCGAGTCGCAACGGCGTGATTTCGAGTCGCAATCTCGTGGTTTCGAGTAGTCATGCTGTGGTTGCGAGTCGCAACTACGTGGTCTCGAGTTGTCTTGCCTTGGTTGCGAGTCGCAACGACGCGGTTGCGAGTCGTAAGCTGTCCCTTTCACGTACACGTGATGATGCAGATGCAACAGTCCGAAATTGTACCATGTATTCAGACCCAGATTAGGAAACAACCAATAAGGTTTCACTAACACTTTTCCTAAACTGACCAGCAATGAAAATAGATCAAACTTTGCCATTTTTACATCTTCAAGTCATATTCAAACAAGTTCATCTTATGTTCATCATTTTCTAGGGTTTTCATGCCAACATAAACACACATTTATGAACCGAAAATCACATATTTCTAGCAAGATCATCATGCAAGAACAAGAAACACACATGTTTGTAGCCGAAATCTCATATTTAACAACATCATTTTGCAAGGACAATGAAGCATAGATTGGTTAGCCATGAATACTCTTAGACTACCATTTTCTAACCATTTTTAAACATGTTACCACATATTGTCAAGCTTTACAAACCAACCTAAGAATCATGCATCTTGTTTCTAACCAAACATTTCTAGTTCATTTATCACACATAATTTCTACACACAAAATAGAACACTAACCGGTTTGAGAAGAAGAAGCCGTAAACAAGGAAAAGAACCGAGAAGATGGAGTGTCCGAGTTAGTGGTCTTGACCGAGTCCTTGTCCGGGATCCTTGCTTGAACCGAAAATTGAAAGGGATTGGGGTGTGTTGTTGAGGGTTTCTAGTTGAGAGAAAAATAGTAGAAGTGTGTTTGTGTGTTGTGTATGAAATGAGGGAAAGTGGGGAAAGATGGGGTATATATACCAAGGGATGTTTCGGGTTGGGCTTGGGGTTTCGGCCCAAACCGGTTACGGCCCAAAGGCCCACTCGCAACCGCCCGGTTGCGAGTCATGGTCTCGACTCACGTACATTTATATATAATACGTACATTCAACACACATTAAGCAAATAAAGATCACGTTTCCATTTAATAATATTTATATACACAAAATATTACAAGGTGTTCGTTCGGAAAAACCTCGAGTGTCACAGACCTAGTTGACACAATCATGGGAAGACCAGTCTCCCCAAACTCATCAGCAATAACTCTCGTCCCGTCAAATCCTCCTATATATAAAATTCTAAAATGGAAGTCAAACAAAGACACCCATGAATTGGCTTTGTTCAGGGCTAGTGGGGAGGTGGAGAAGATCACAATGAAAAGTGACTCTGGCATTTGTAAGATTTATTAAGTCTACCACTAGAAAGGGACCCAGAAGACTCTATTTCTCTTAACTTTGAGTTACAATTCAAAGGTCAAATAAGAGAACAAGTAAACATCTATTTTGGCATCATCTGTTCTAGGGGGAGATTGTTGGATCTCCAAAAAAAACAGATGATATTCAAAAGCCAAAACACAACTCAAGGATCAAGAAATAAACAGTTGATAAAACAATTCTCTCCCCAAAGATAGTGAATCTTGAACACCTATTAAGAACATTTGTTCAAGAACAAAGCAAACATGTGATCAAGACTTGAAACCGTTGTTCAAGAAGAAACAACATTTGTTGAAAGCTAAAGACTGTTGAAGACCAAAGCACTGATGAAGTCAAAGGTCTGATAAAGAAAATCAAACATCCGTATGACCAAACAGATGTTTGGATAACTAAAACAGAGGATAGTTTAGACAGTGGTTTCCTAATGTAACAATATTTATCTTATCAATGTTTAGACTAGTTAGAACAGATGATAGGGTTAGCACAGATGTTTGCAACATATGTGGAATTTTTTCTATTAGGAATGTTAGATGTCACTATCAGGGTGATGTCAGCCTATCACAAACAGAGCTTTAGTAGTTAGTATAAATAGATCTCACATGTTAAAGATCTATTTGATCACATCACACATTCTCTTTTGTACGAATAGTTCTAGTGAGTGATCAGGCTGAGAGGGAGATTGTAGAATCATTATTGTAAAACCTTTGAATATTATGAATCATTGAAAAACAGTTGCTGATAATAACTCTCTACTTGTGAATTATATTGTGATAATCAGTATTTGTCTGCAAGTATCAAAACTCAGATCCTAACATATAGTTTACGATACAAAATAATACGTTGTTTTAAATACAAAAAATTACTATTAATCGTCGATTTTGGTTTGATTTGGTACCGTAACAACACTATGTCCGTTTTTAATAAATTTATATCTTAATGTTGATAAACATAGTTGCAAAGTTATATTTGTAAAAAAAAGAAAATTTAACGTAGCCAAGTTATTAAAAAATCAAACTAAATGATGAATAATATATTATTAAAAAGTTAGAAAATAATTTTTAGAAAATTTAGATCAAAAGTTAAAAAGAACACATAAAAATTTATTTATGATTACTATTCATCGACACTACGAATTAATATGTATAATGTATAATGTATAATATATATATGGAAAAGGATCCGTTAGGAACCACCCTTTATTGCGAGAACCGCGAGAACCAATGTGAACACAACAAAAAATACATAAAAATAGCTAAAAAACACACAGTTTTTTTTCATATTTTTTAGCGAAAAATCGCTAATTTTCGTTACAAAAAAAATTTTCTTTTGGCTACTAAAAGTAGCGATTTTTAGCTAAAAATATTAAAAAAATATTTGTGTGTTTTTTAGATTTTTTTTTTAGTTTTTTTTTTTAGGTTTTTTAGGGGTTTAGTTTTTAGCATTTTAGCTTGGGTGGGGGGGTGGGGGTTAGGTTTTTAAGGTTTTTTTGGTGTGTTCAAATTGGTTCTCATGGTTATCACAATAAAGGTGAGTTCTCAAATGAACCTTACCCATATACATATATATATATATATATATATATAACTATAGTGTATACGTTAAATATTTTTTAAGAAATTAAAGCACAACGTATAGAGAAATGTTTAAAGTATTATTATTGTAAATATTGCTAAACTCTCACAAATATACCAAAGCGTCAAGAAACAAATATTCTTATAGGTGCAACTAAATAATAGCAACCTATCCATACAACCTTCTACCCGAATCTTTTATGAATGATTATTTTTCTAAAAGGGAAAAAGCATTTAGTTTCTAATATGTATTAATTTATACTCCATCAAACCCAAAATTTTTCCCAAACCCAATTTTGAAATGAACATAAGTCCAATAAAGAGCTAACATGAATTAACAAACCATATATACAAAAAATATTTATGTCTTTATTACTATATTTGAAATAAAAAATAAAGCCAGACTGGATTTTTTTAAGTAATTCTAAATTAAAGATACAAATTATAACTTTTAAAAAGGTAATATAGTTATTTCAAAATTTTATTTTAGTATATTATTACTTATCGTGTGATGCTCAAAATCACGTAAAACGTGACTATCACATATACCTTATTCAAGTTATTTAATATATAAACAAATTATAAAGTTTTCTAGTTTTATGATATTATAATTTTCAAATAAGAAAAACAAAAATGGTTTATAGTTACCAACAACTAATTGTAGTATAGGCATAACAATTTGTACATACTAAACATCTTCAGCTAACATGAGCAACAAACCATGTATACAAAAATATTTATTTCTTTATTATCATATTTGAAATAAAAAATAAATCCAGACTGGATTTTCAATGTACTTTTAAATTTAAAAATATAAAACTATAACTTTTAAAAAGGTAAAATAGTTATTTCAAAATTTTAAATTTTAGTATATCATTGCTTATTGTCTGATGCTCGACATAACATAAAACGTGACTATCAGATATACCTTATTCAAGTTATTTAATATATAAAGAAATTATAAAGTTTTCTAGTTTTATGATATTTATATTTTTCACATAAAAAACAAAAATGGTTTATAGTTACCAACAAATAACAAATAATTGTAGCCATAACAATTTGTACATACTAAACCTCATCATCACAATGGTTTAAATATAGTTACAAACAAATTGGTTGATTTTTACTTGTTGTTTATACCATTAAACTTATTAGTACACGGGTCGAATATTTAAAAAAGTTAATTATATAAATAATCTATGTGGTTTGTCAAAGTAACAATTTTTAGGATATAACTTTAAAAGTTTGCATGAATTTGATATATATGGATATTAACGTGTAAAATTTCGGGTTTTACCACTAACTTTATAAATATGTATCAAATTACTAGTTTATCCCTTTCTTTAAAACGACATGGCCTATTTATATAATTAGCTCATTTTAAAATGACGAGTTCACTATTTTATTACTAAGAAGAACAATTTGTTAGTTTGGTACTTATATGTATCATTTTCAATGAATTAATTCTCACTTGCTAACAGTCAACTCTTAGCACTTTTTCTTTCACCGCCTCTACTTAAACCTAGAAATCTCTATAACCCTAGCACAAAGTTGACCAAAAAGGTACTAAAAAGGACTTACACCGACAAGGAACTAAAAAGAACTAACACCGAGGTACATTGGGAAATGTTTAATGCTTTATTATATTATTGAAAATATTGCAAAAGCATGTCCTAGATGTACCAAGGTGAAAACATTTCTATAGGGTAAAACTAAAATAATATTATAAGTTTAAGAGATTAATATTGTAAGTTTTCTTAAGCGCAAAAGGTTATTTCAAAATATTTAGTGATGATGGACAAAATGGAAACGGAAGAATAAAAAGTAGGAATGAAATCAATCGTATAAATGAAGGACTAAATAAGTAATTATGATGAAACCATATGTACCATTTATATAATTTGCTCTGCTTTTTTGTCTATAAATTAAAACTATTGACCATTTTATCTAGTGCAACTTACCATTTCTCACCACTCTCTTTCTGTTTCTAACTTCTTTACATTACTATTTCTTTCTTTCTTTCTTTGCTCTGCAACCCCCTTCCTTTCCACCTTGAAAATAACCTCCTTTTGCTTTATTTGAATCTTTAATTTACCACAATTCGGATTGTATTTGAAGCATTTGATTCACAAATCTAGTTAGGAGCCCCCAATTTCAAACCCCTTTAACCTTCTTCTATCTCATTTTAAACAAGTCAGGTTTTCTTAATGTCTAGTCCCTTAGAGAATTTTATTCCACCGGAGCATAATCATCTTTGATGATTATTACCTTATGGGTCATGTTGATGACACGGTAATTCTTCTTTGATTTATGATCCAGATAAATTCAATAAAGAAAACCGGATAAACTTTCGGGGGATACCTCTAACTCTAACACTAAACTCACTAGAGGTAGCTTAAGGCGAAGTGGTTATGAACGAAAAAGAAAAAAAGGTTTAGGCGAAGAGATTGATTATTGAAACATGTTGTAAGAAGAAGCTAAATGTCAATAAAGAAAATAGTACAAAAGTAGTCTATTTTCCGTTGTTGATATTTAGTTTTTTTTTCTCTACAACT
The DNA here is from genome assembly GCF_002127325.2 of Helianthus annuus. Taxonomy (NCBI): domain Eukaryota; kingdom Viridiplantae; phylum Streptophyta; class Magnoliopsida; order Asterales; family Asteraceae; genus Helianthus; species Helianthus annuus. The sequence continues at coordinate 144,763,754 of NC_035442.2, forward strand.
TGGGTCCTGCTATCTAATCTTTCAACTTAAACCTTTTTTCTTTCTCGACCATCTCTAATGAAGGTCCTTCAGGTGATCTTTAGTGTTACAGTTTGAGGTATCCCCACCACCAGTTTTGTTCCATTCTTGTTGAATTTATCTGAGTTGTAATTTGGAGCAAAACTATCAAATCAACACCATCAATATTCGTCGATATTGTTCTCCGGTTGAGACATGATTTTCAAGGGTTCAACACTTGCAATACCTGACTTTTATATCAAAATGAGTTGTTGGGAATTGAAAACATCAGGTGAAAATTGTGAGGCTTAACTGGGTTTGTGAATTAGATGCATCAAGTCCTGTTCCGGTATCTTAATTCTTGGTATGTTTAGGGTCTATATTGTTAAATTTTATGTGAACAAGATTATCATCTTTTTTTTGCTATTGATTTTTGTTTGAATATGTTTTTTTACATCTTATAAACGTTTTATATGGCATCCCATAAAACGTGAATGTTACATACGTTATTCATGTTATTTAATGTATAAAGAAATTATAAAATTTTCTTGTATTTGTTATTTCTGAAATCCATGTAAGAAAAAGAAAAGTGGTTTACACTTATAAACAAATAATTGTAACATAGGCATAACAAGTTGTGGTTCGGTAAATGTTATGGATTTAATCTATTATATTGACATTGTTACATCACTTGTTTTTATTAATCTCTAATTTCAATTTTTATCTCCCTTTTTAAGCTTAACAACATGAGTTCAATGTTATAAAATGCTTGTTTCACTGTTTTGAAACTTATTAGTTGGTCCACAAACTTTTAATCAACAATTCTTTTATAAAAGGGAACATTATTAGTCTCTTATATGTATTAATTTTAGTGTAATAAACCCAAAATATTCCCTAAAGTAGTTATTAAATTGGTATAGGACCAATAAAGAGCCTACAAAGAAGCATCAATCCATTTGTATGTGAAAATGTTTAAGCCTTGATTATGCCAAATATCGAAAAATGCCAAAGTAAAAAGATTTCCACGGTATTAAAAATTAAAAAAAAAATAAACGACAAGTTTTAAAAAGGTAAAATTGTTAATTCACATCTAACGTCTGTAAACTATTTTTCGAGGTGCTAAAGTCATTGCAATTTTCTTGTTTCATATTTATAGCTTTCCTTTGTATCAATGCTTAGACTTGTGATACTTTAGCATCACATAAAATGTGAATGTGACACCTAATTCATGTTATTTAACGTATAAAGAAAATATAAATTTCCCCTGTTTTACATTATTCATGAAAATGTGAAATCCACATAAGAATAACAAAAGTGTTTTACACTTCCAAAAAAGTAACCCAAAAAATATGCGGTTTAATGAAAGTTATGGCCATCGTCGACGTTATTTAGATATTTGATCCCCTTGTTGAAATTAACAATGTACACGTTAAATATATTAAAAATTAACCGCTTCACTATTTCAAAACTTACATTTTCTTCCCAAACTTTTAATTAACCTTTCTTTTTTCTAAAAAAAAATGTATTAGTTTCTTTATATGTATCAATTTTAGTGTACTAACCAAAATTCTTCCGAGATGCAATTTCGAAAGTGATATAGGATCAAGAAAGAGTTAAAAAGAAGCAATAAACCCTCAATATGAGAAATTGTTTATAACTTAAGGATCCAAAATATGAGAAATTGTTTATAACTGATATAAGGGAGATGATCAAATAGGAAGTTTATTTTGACTAGGAAGGATTAGAAGCAATAAGATTATGACATGTGTCAAAATTTAAAATAAAGAGGAAGAGTATTTTAATGTTATCCAATCTTCTCATTTCTTCTCTCTGTAACTTCAAAACCCACAATTTTCAAAACACACCATCTTTAATCTTTTCTTAACTTTCTATCTCAATAATCACTAAATTATAGTTTGATTTTCGTCCCCAATCAATGATTCAAACACCCAATCAACGTGTTCTTCAACTTTTTTGAAGAAATCCAGTTTAATTTCATACAATATCTCATTTTTTCCAGTGATAGTGATTTTGAAGCGAATCACTCGATTCGATCGCTGATAAGTGTTTCTAACATTCAAATTTCGTCAATCGTTGAAGAAATATGAAGAAATTGGCTTCAATCTATGTAAGTAATTTTTGAATTGCATTTTTACGATCGGGGTTTTTGAATTGAGTCATTGCGTTTTACAAATGTAACACCCCTAAAATGTAAACCTTTTTATTATAAATTCGATGTCGATAATAAACAAAATGAACTAACTAGGAATGAAAAATAACCTAGTTAGATAGAAGTCTTTTGGTAATACGTTAGTGTGTTTGAAACACCTAAAATAAGAACTAAACAATAGTTGGGGGGCCAAAGTTGTTAAGTATGAAACTAATAATATTAAATAAAAAAAAATCTGAACACACACCTAAGTGTGTGTCTGGTTCGATCAGAACACAGGAGCGACCAAGGAATCCTCCATCAAACCCTAACTCACACAAATCTCACACATTGAAGGTTCAAATCAGTTCTAAAACGAAATCCGAGCATAGATTGGGGATCTCCTTAGTAAAGGGATCAAGAGGTATGTAAAATTTCATAGAAAAGTTCTATCTAAATTTCTGGATGAACATAAGAAATTCGAGATTTGTGTTGCATGATTGTTGTATGGATGAATTTGGAATGAAATAGTGTCTAGGAATAAACCCTAGCCATTAGATTGTTGAATTATGCTCATTACTTGTGGAATTCATAATCACCATTGAAGGTGTTAAGTGGGTTTTGTAGATATAATAGCTTAGAATTGTATTGCAAGATGTATTCTTTTACTAATATTGCAAGCCATATATAGGCGACGTACAGTAATTGAAAAGAGCCTTTACAGGAGAATAAATCGGATCTAATTCTAACTATATTGACTTTACTATTTTGAATACAATTTGAATTTACGTTTAAATGAAATTCCCTCCTAATATAATTGTGTATGACCGGTTGACCGTAGTGTCTCTAATATGCCCCACCCCCGCAAGATGGAGGATCCGTCGGATACACCAATCTTGGAGCGATTATGAAGAAAAGGTGCCCGAGGGGTTTTGTTAACATGTCTACCAGCTGATCTTGTGAACTAACATGAAGAACTTTCAGATGTCCAGTTGAGACTTACTCTAGGACAAAGTAGTAGTCTAAAGCCACGTGTTTCATGCGTGAATGATAAACCGGATTTACACAAAGATATGTAGCACCTGTGTTGTCACAATATAGGGTCGGTGTATGTAAAGTAGGTATGCCAAGTTCTTGTAGCAGATTTTTAAGCCAAATCATTTCAGCGACGCGTTAGCAATGGCCTTGTATTCAGCCTCGGTTGAGGAGCGAGAAACGGACTTTTGTCTTGTGGACTTCTAAGATATAATATTTGTGCCAAGATATAATAAATAGGCAGTAGTGGACCTTCCAGCATCATGAACACCACCCCAATCCGAATTTGAAAAGGCCGAGAGTGTGAGAGGAGAATGGCGATTTAGAAAGAGACCATGATGAATGGTTCCTTTGAGGTATCTAAGTACACGTTTGAGAGCTTGCCAATGAGCTTGACGCGGAGCATGCATGAATTGAGACAGTTTGTTGATTGCGAATGAGATGTCGGGTCGTGTAAAGGCTAAATATTGAAGAGACCCGACGAGTCGACGGTACGGTGTAGCATCAACCGATGGTGAGGGGTCACTGAGAGACAACGGTTCTGAGGTGCTAAGAGGTGTATGAACATCCTTAGCACCTTCCATGTGAAACTGATTGAGAACATCTTGGATGTGTCTATGTTGAGAAAGAAATAGACCAGTTGATGTAGGAATGACCTCAACACCAAGAAAGTGATGAAGAGTGCCAAGATGCTTGATTGAGAATTTGTTGCTTAAGGCTGTGATGAATTGATCAAGAAATTTAGTGTCATTATCGGTTAGAACAATATCATCTACGTAAACCATCAAGTAAGACGTTACCTCATGATGTTGATAAATAAAAAGCGAGGCATCAGCTAAGGATTTTTTAAAACCAAAACGAAGAAGAAAGGCCGTAAGCTCAAGATACCAAGCACGAGGTGCTTGTTTTAGACCATATAACGATTTTTTTAGCTTACAAATGTGATTTGGGAATTGAGGATTGACATAGCCCGGTGGTTGAATCATGAAGACGTCTTCATGAAGGGTTCCATGAAGGAAAGCATTTTGACATCAAGTTGCCGAAGCGGCCAAATTTTAGACAAAGCGATTGAGAGGATAGTACGGATTGTGACGGGTTTAGTGACGAGACTAAAAGTGTCAAAATAATCCGTTCCATATTGTTGAAGAAAACCCTTAGCTACAAGACGTGCCTTATATTTATCAATGGATCCATCGGGTTTTCGTTTAACACGGAATACCCATTTGCAACCGATGGGTGTGTGAGAGGTAGGAGGTATAAGTTCCCATGTATGGTTTTGAATAAGAGCATTAAACTCTAAGTCCATGGCATGACGCCATTTCGGATCCTTTAAGGCTTGGTTATAGGTTGAAGGTTCAAGAGTTGGTGGTATTGGATGTAAAGTGGTGGTGTTAACAAAGTTGGTATTGAAGTACTTGGAGTTGGGTTTTCGTATTCGCGGTTGTGGTGATGGGTCAGGAGTAGGAGTGGATGGGAAAATGGAAGGTGAAGATGGGGAAGTAGGTGAAGTTGATTGAGAGTCATGAATGATAGTTTGTGATTGAGAGGATGTAGGCGTAAAGGGAGCTTGAGTAGCGGGTGTTGAATCGGGTGTATATGTGGGTGATGATGCGTTGGTAGTTGTGGATTGATGGGTTGTATTTGGCGGTGGGATTATATGATTAGGTGAGAGTGGAGTAGTGGAGGAAGAGGATGATAAATTAAGAGGTGTTGGTTGAGTGGAATTTTGCATGGGAACGTATGAATGGGATGTAGGTAAAGTTGTAGGTGCATGTGAACATGATAAGGAAGTTGTACATGGACGTACAGTTTGTTTTGCATCACATGGTTTTAGAAAATTAGAAACGGTGGGAAGAGATGAAATAGTGGAGGTATCAGTTTTATGTGGAAAAATATGTTCCACAAACTCAACATGCCTAGAATGATAGAGTCGGTGAGAAACCGGATCATAGCATTTATAGGCTGATTTCGAGACAGAATAACCAAGAAATATACACTTGATAGAACGAGGATGAAGTTTGGAGGGAGCATAAGGACGCAACCACGGGAAACAAAGACAACCAAACGGTTTGAGCTTAAGATATCTCGGGGAAGTTTTGTATAATTTATCAAAGGGTGATTTAAACTCAAGAATCGGAGTGGGTAGACGATTAATAAGATAAACTGCGGTTTAAAACGCGTGAGACCAGAAAGAAAGAGGTAACTGAGCATGGTGTAGGAGTGATAATCCTGTTTCGACAATGTGTCGATGACGCCGTTTGGCTACACCATTTTGTTCCGGGGTGTGTGGAGGTGTTGTAAAGTGAGATATCCCATTCTTTTGTAGATATGGAATGAGACCAATGAATTCGCCTCCATTGTCGGTGAATAATGAAACGAGGGGAGTGCGGAAGAACTTTTCAACTAAGATTTTAAATTGTGGAAATAAAATAGATACATCCGATTTTCGTTTCATTGGATAAAACCAAGTGTATTTAGAATAATAATCAACGAAAACGATGTAATATTTATAACCATCATTTGAGGTTTGAACCGGGCCCCAAACATCCGAATACACAAGTTCTAACGGTTTGTTTGCTTTAAACGAATTTGCACCAAACGGCATTTTATGACTTTTTATTAATTGAACAAGCATCACAGATTCACAATGAAAAGAAAAATTTGACATTTTATTTGAATTAAGTCCTAGATTCTTAAGAAGAATTTTTAGAACTTTGATCGATGGATGTCCAAGCTTGTGATGCCATGATAGAAGCGACCCGGTTGATGTAGTGATGGAGTTGATTTGTGGAAAACGACGAAGAGAATGAATAGCCGCATAGTAGATGTCGTTAATGTTCACTCCCCGCATGAGATGCGCCCCCGTGCGAAGATCCTTAACCACAAAATGAAAAGGAAAAAATTCCACAGAAACGTTATTAGTTTTGCACAGTTTAGCAACAGAGAGAAGATTATTACGTAATTGAGGAACAAAAAAGACATTATTTAGATTTAATGGTCGAGATGAAGTGGGTAATGTGGAGTGACCAGTGTGACTTATAGAAAGGCTTTTACCATTTCCTAGCACAATTTCATCAGGCCCACCATATTCGGATAGAGTGTGCACCGCTGAGCGTTTCCCAGCCGCGTGATCAGAAGCACCTGTGTCAAACATCCATGGTTGTGCCGAGGAGGTGTTAACCATGGGATTGGTCGCCGAAGCCATGGATAAAGTGATGTTGTTTTCTGTGAGAAAACGAGCCAACTTCCTGCATTCTTTAGTATCGTGATCAGGTATAGTGCAATATTGACAAAACAAAGAGTTTTTATTACCACGCTGGAAATGATTATTCCCACTTTGTTGACCTTGAAACCGATTTGATCTTGGTCCGTGGTTGGAAAACCGGTTTGAGCCACGAGATTCTTGACTAAATCTGGAGTTTGACCGTGATGGATACTTTTGTGTATTGTTTACGGTAGTGATTACCGGAGCTGCTTGAGTGCATTTGAGAGACCGCTCGTGGTCTACTAGTTTATGAAAGAGATCTGGGAAAGTGATCGGAGTATCTCTAGTCTTTAATGCAGCAGAGAGAGATGCAAAATCATCACCAAGTTGTCCCAATATGTGAACAGTAAGGTCTTCATTATGAACAGGACTTTGTGCTAGCGCGAGATCATCAGCAATGGCCTTCATTTCATGGAGATATTCCGCCACCGAACGAGAACCTTTGGGATTATTGGCTAGGCGCGACTCCAAGGAGATGATGCGAGATCGAGAATTACTCGCAAAACTTGCAGACAAGCATTCAAAAGCTTGTTTTGATGTGTCAGCTGACGAAACAATATGTTGGATTGCGCCGGAACAACTTTCGAGTAGAGCACCGAGGAGGATCTGATCTTGACGGAGCCATAGAGTGTATGCCGGATTGGTTTTGTGGTGTCGGAAGGAAGAGTTTTCGATGGTACGGGAACGGAGCCAGTAACATAGTTATCTAGACCAAGGCCAATGAGGGTAGCCATGACCTGTTTTCGCCAAGAAGGGAAATTATTTGGTGTGAGTTTGATGGGGAAATGCATATGGCTAGTGACTTCAACAATGGAGTTTGTCGACATGGTGAACTGAATGAGAAGAAGGAAGGTAATAATAATGTTGGACAAGAAAAAAGAAAGCTTAGAGGGATCGGAAAAAAATGCTCAGTGGAGCTTTATGGCTCTTGATACCATATAATAGCTTAGAATTGTATTGCAAGACGTATTCTTTTACTAATATTGCAAGCCATATATAGGCGACGTACAATAATTGAAAAGAGCATTACAGGAGAGTAAATCAGATCTAATTCTAACTATACTGACTTTACTATTTTGAATACAATTTGAATTTACGTTTAAATGAAATTCCCTCCTAAGATATTTGTGCTGACCGGTTGACCGTAGTGTCTCTAATAGTAGAAACATGTTGAACACTAGGATTATGATTGTTATTCTAGTGTAATTTGAGTTCCATAAAGTGATTTCAGAATGTGATGTGAAAAATCTACATGAACTTGCTTAATTGATGATTAATTTTGGTTACATAATTAGTCATGAGCTTAACCTTAAACTTCCAGAAATTATGCCCTTTAGGTGTTCGTAGAAATGCCTAAAAGAATGCCTAATGTTGAAAATTTGATCTAAAAACGCATACTTGTATATTTTGGCAAATTATATGTGAATGCTAAGAAAAGAGTTCTAAACAATTCGTGCTTGAACTCTATAGGAAAGAAAACCAGAACGTCGAGTGGACAAGCCGGTGGTGACGCACGTTTGAAGGGAGCGCTTTGAAGGTATGTAACCGTGACACCGTTACATTATGTTACTTGAAACATTATAGTCGTTTGAATTGGTGTTTATTAGAATTGGTAGTATTAGTAGAAGTGATGATGATCACTACCTAGTTAATCGAATTAATACTTGTTTAGAAAACGTTTGGTAGTCGTTGAAAATGGAGGATTTCATAAACGAGCCAAACGGGTCGAATAATTGTCTAAGTAGTCATTACGAAAGTGGTTAAATATCATTTGGCGATTGTAGATCATGGAGGCGTAAAACCATGAAATGGGTAATGATACGCCGATGATCATAAGCCCATGGAATGGGTAAATATGCGTAAAAGTCCCAATTTTGAGTAACATATGATTTGATGCAAAACTATGCGGGTCGAATAAGTATAATAGGGGATTATAGACTTTCGGTCTGTAAAATCAACTTTTTATTAAATGATCATGATAGATGCGTTGGTAATTTCATTACGGACGCGTAGGAAAAAGAATTACGTAAATCGGACAAACGGATAAAAAGTTATGAAGGTTTTCGTACTAAAAAACGGAAAACAAACAAAATCTGCAGGTCAGACCGTAAGCTATGGTCCTGGACCGTAGCCTACGGTCCAGAAGTTCTGTTGAAAAATCAGTGGTGAACCGTAAGCTACGGTCTGTGAACCGTAGCCTACGGTCGACTTCAAAACAAAATTTTTATTTTGTCTATTTGATGGTTTTGAGCTTTCGGGTCCGTTTGGACGGGTTCTAGGGTCTCATATACTAAGTTTGTGATAAATTTACAATGTAGGTGTGTTTGAACTTAGGATGGGTGAAGATCAAGTGACGAACATGAACCGAACACAACTTTTTGAAACTTCCGCGTTTATCTAACTTTGTAGTAAACAATATTCATGTTGTAAACACTTATCTTATCGTTTTTAGATATTTAAACTAGATGTTAGTTAACTAAGATACTATCGTCATGAAACCTTATCATTTTGTATAACTTTAGGAATTATGCATTTCTTATAAAAATGCGCATTTTATGGAAAATTATTAAACAAATGAGACGGGTGTTACAACAAAGTAATGAAAAAACACCGTTTTTTGTATTTTCAGTCCATTGGGTTTTAGAAACAACATTTTATTGTGTTTTTAGTTCATTGCGTTTTAGGTAAAACACATTTTATATGTTCTTAGTCCATTACGTTTTAGAAAAATACACTTTCTTTTGTGTTTTTATCTATTGCGTTTTAGGAAAACACATTTTTATGTGTTTTTTGGTCCAATGCGTTTTAGAAAAAACACATTTTGAAGTGTTTTTAGTCGATTGCGTTTTAGGTAATACACATTTTTATGTGTTTTTAGTCGATTGCGTTTAGAAAGAACACTTTCTTTTGTATTTTTAGGCCATTACGTCTTAGAAAAAAAGACATTTTTACGTGTTTTTTAGTCCATTGCACATTTTGAAGTGTTTTAAGTCTATTGCGTTTTAGGTAAAACATATTTTTATGTTTTTTCAGTCCAGTGCGTTTTAGAAAGAACACTTCCTTTTGTGTTTTTAGACTTTTGCGTTTTAGAAAAAAAGACATTTTATGTGTTTTTTGATCCATTGCGTTTTAGTAAAACACATTTTAAAGTGTTTTTAGTCCACTGCGTTTTAGGTAAAACACATTTTTATGTGTTTTCAGTCCATTGTATTTTAAAAAGAACACGTTCTTTTGTGTTTTTAGGCCATTGCGTTTTAGAAATAAGACATTTCTTTGTGTTTTCTGGCCATTGCATTTTAGAAATAAGACATTTTTTGTGTTTTTGGTCCATTGCGTTTTAGAAGGAAAGTTATTTTTTACGCTTTTTGTCCATTGCGTTTTACGCAACTGGGTTTTTGAATTTTTTTCGAAAATATAGCAATAGTATACTCGTTTTAAAGATAAAAAACGCTCGTTTTTTGGTGCAATTTTTATAAAAAAATAATGTCGTATGAAAGAGTTATTAACGTTTAAAAAATGGGGGGAGGGATTGGATAAGAGAGAAACTATTGCCCTGGATTAACTAGAATGTCCCTGCACAAACCCACACGCCTCTTTTTTTTTCAATTTCATTCATTTAATCTTATTTCTTGATTAAATCAATTGACGGTTAAAATTACTTACTAGCCTTCTTATCCAAACATGACTTTAGCACTCTAGCATCCCATTAAACATGACTTTGACATACCTTATTGATAATATTTATGAAGAAGTTATAAAGTTTTCCGTAAATACCAAACTATTCTAAACTTACAGGAATAAAACTGTAAGTTTTAATTAACGTATAAAGTTTTCCGTAAATACCAAACTATAAACTCAAACGAATAAAATTATAGTTTTAAAAAGGTAATATGGTTAATTCAAAATTTTATTTTCATATAGCATCATCGCTTAGAATGTGATACTTTAGCATACCCGTTATCACTCCTCCTTCCTCAAAACAACACTTTGCAAATGTTCTTTAACTTCGTAAATGTTTCTAAAATTGACATAACCTCAAGAATCCTAGAACAAAGCAAGCTTAAAGAAAATATTTCAGTCCATATTGTTCAAGCAAGAGATAGAAGAAAATAATCCCTAAAGAAAACAACCCTACTTCCAGCTAAAGTTAATGATACACACTGGAACCCTAATTTTAACTATTCTAGAGAAGGGCTAGGGGCGGATATGCGAGGAAACCCTAATACAGAAAGAAGCGGGTGTGCAAACTGCAAAGTCTGGCACTCCGTCGGGGGACTTCCTCTTTACCGGGTCATGACCATTGTTGGACTGGATCATCGTGATGGATCTCTGCTTGTGGGCTTGACTCTTATTTGGACCATAGCATTTGTTAGTGTGGTCGTTAGGTAACTCACCATCATTTAGAATATGCCTTTTGTCTAGTACTCCTAAATATCGGGACACGCCCCCAATGTACAAAATGAGCTAGGAAATACATTTTACATTTATATATTGAATTTTGTTCACCCTTAAAAGTCGACATGACCATTCCTAACTACTAATCACATGTATTAATATTTGAGGCTTTTAACCCTACATCCTGCTTGAGTTTTTGGATGCTTGTAGTTGGTTTTCACGGGACTTGGTGTTTGATGTAGAATTGTAGATTTGCTGCGATTGTTTATTTTAATTGATGTAAACGCCATATCTAACTTGTAGGTTTTGTAATTCGTGATAACCTGGATATCTCTATAAATCGTGTGAACACTTTCAAATTGAATTATCTTGTTAATACTCATGAATATTCATTATCAGAGAGATTAACATTGAGTATGAAATCATGTAACAAAATCTAACCAAAGTGTTTCTATTTATACATGGGAAATCAATACTATGTTTCATCGAACTGTCACAACTCTTTACAAAAGCTTTAGTTAACTGGCGGTTATAGCTATCAATTTGTAGAGTTTGCTATTGCTAAAAAGTTGCTACTGCAATCAAGTTTTCTATTGAGCATCACAACTCCATACCGGGACTCGGCCCCTTGGATCCTAGCAGGCGTTGTCCCGAACCCCGTCGAGGGGGCGATGCCCCACTTAAACCCCCTAGTTTTAAGGGCTTTTCCACTTAGAAATATTAGATTCTTAAGTGCTCAACCCTCTGGTTTTAAGGGTTTTGCCACTTAGAAATATTAGATTCTCAAGTGCTCAAAATCATAATATATTCAAACAATGATGCACTCCACACCTCCTAACTTGTGTTGATGTTTATTAAGATTTCTTTTTGGTATGAAACTAAACTCACCAATCTCGTTCGGATTGGCCTGATATGCTCCTCGTTTTGTTGCATCTTGGCCCCTTAGATCCTAATTGGTTTATTTTTTAAGAAATCTGGAGATGAAGCTTTCCATTGTTTCGTTATCATAGCTTTGAGTATGCAATACCTCGTTTTGATCCTTAATATGGCGCATCTGTTGGCTAAACTACCGAGTGAACTTCATGGAGAGATCCTCAAAAGTGTCAATTCCTCTTTTTGGCAAGCTATCCCACCAGACATGGGTTGCGCCGATCAAATTTTGGACGAACATTTTGCACCAAACTGAGAGTGACCAACATGCCACTCCCCCGTGTTGATAAAACAATTGAGGTGATCCTCGGGATCACCTGTGCCATCGTATCTGTTGACAGTAGGAGGCATCTTGAGTTTGTCTGGCAAAGGAGCTTCAGCGATGCATCTACTAAATTTCGACTTCATAACCAGCGGGGCTGGTTGGTAAGTCTTTGTCAAGTCATCATCGACTTCCAGGGGATGGTTTTGGTCGTTTTGATTGTACTAGTAAGGTTGGTTTAAGTTGCCACCTCCACCGGAGGAGGTCGAAGCAGTAACTTGGGTTGCTAGGTGTCTGTGTCTGGCCTTCATATGTAAGGCGTTGCCTCCTACTTCTTGTCGGGTGGTCGACTGGTTATTCGTTGGCGGGAAATGTTAATAATACTGGTATGAGTATGGTTGGCTTAGCCCTATAGCAGGAGGTGGACCATTACCTTGAGGCTGGACTGGCCCATATGCAGGAGGAGGCATATACCAGTAGGGCAGTAGGGTGGCACATAATAATATTGGGGGTGTAAGCTTGATTACATGGTGTAATTCGTGCGTACCGTGCCATCATCGGCATGGCGATGTTTTGGTGTGGTGGGTGGACAATGTCGTTGTAAATGTTGTTGTGTACAATGGTTGCATTACCGATGTTTAATAATAATGTGGTGTGGTAACAAATGGTGCCACTATCGTATGTACCGCCGAAGTGATGATCGGTTGGGTCATGCTCTGAGTGGCGTGTTGTTGTAATGACGTATAATGCGTCGCAATTACGGAAGGTGCAGTGACACCTTGTGTTGAATGTTGACGCCACGACATGTAAGAATACTTCTCCCTAGTCGTCAGGTCTCTCGTCGATGGTTGTATCGTAACATGAGTTAGTTCATTCTCAAACCCTGGGGTCGGTTCATCCTCTTCATAAAACTCAGCGCCTAAATCCCTGGTTACACTAGGTTGTGTGGGTGCTACCGTGAAAGTCGCACTTGGCTGGGTTCTTTGGCTGCCCGATGGTGTGACGTCTCCGGCTACTAGTGTTGTCGTCTAATTGCTCAGTATGGTTGAAAATAATGGTTTCTTGACTTAGTTCCATCCCACGGATGGCGCCAATGAAGAAAGGTGCACCTGGATTATGGATCTTCTTGGTGAATCTAGGTTATCTTCTATAATGGCAATCGGAGCTAAGGTCTGCAAATTAGAACACTGTTAGAACTCGTTACATAAAAGGGGTTATCCCTATGAACACCCTCCGGCATGAGAATACGACTTTGTTTGGTTCACATAATGTAATGGAATTGACAATAGAATTGGAAAACATTCCATAAAAAATGGTGTTTGGTTCACTAAAGATGAAATTTGAATGGAATAAATTCCTATAATCATGTGAATTTAACTTCCCATCTGAGATGGAATTTAAAACATTTCTATAGAATGTTTATATGTTAACGAAATACCCCCATTATCATAAAATCATTACTTGAAACTATGGGTGCAAATGAGCCGAGATGCTCACGAGCCACTCAAGATCAGCTCGATAAAAAGCTTGAACGAGCCGAGCCCGAGCCCGAGCTTGAAATTAATATCGATTAGATATCGAGCCCAAGCTCGAGCCTTGTAAGTGTAGCTCGTTTAGGCTCGTCAAACCTTATCGAGCTTAGAATACTTTAGGGTTTAAACTATGTATTACTTTTTTAATGATCTAGATGTTTTTTTAGTTGAGTTCTCATACTGTCAAGCAAAGATCGAGTCGAGCCTTGGCTCAATAACAGCCAAAAACGAGCTCGAGTCATGCTTTAGCTTGTTTTAACTCGCGCCATAGATACTTAGATCGAGCTTTCGAGCTGAGCTCGAGTTTTAAATTTTACTAACGAGCCGAGCTCGAGCCCAAAATCCAAGGCTCAAATTGAGCCGAGCTCGAGCTCGAGCTTCAGGAAGTTGTAACAAGCCTAGCTCGATTAAGATAAGCCTCGGCTCGGCTCGTTTGTCCCCCCTACTTGAAACCATTTATTATATAATGGTAATCATGTCAATTTAACCTTTTTACGATTCATTTCCATCTCAAATTAGCAAACTAAACATAATACAAGTTTTAAACAGAATTATTACAAATTCATTCAAAATCCAATTCCCTTTCTAATTCCAATTCCTTTAAAAATATCTATGAACCAAAAACCTTTTAAGTATTCGGTGTTGGGGAAAAGTGTTTAGAGAGAGTAATTATTGAGGAAGTGAATTGCATACCTTTTACTTGGTCTCGTATATTTATAGTGATCAGTGTATTAGGATTGTGCCCGACAAGTAGGATATCTGGTAAATAGTCTCTACTTTATGGAGATTCTAATATTTAAATGGATATTCGTATGGAATAGAATGTTTCGAAATAACTTTAAGATTTTATTATGTCAAAATGGGTGTTAACCGGTTCATTATTAGCAAAACCGGGTCATACCTCATCAACTCTTAAAAACATAATTACTAACAGTTATGCTTATTTAAATAAATTTATATTTATTTCAATAATCAGTTTTCTTACAACTAAGGGTCTGTTTGGTACGGGGTAATGGAATGAACGAGAGAATGGAATGGATGAGGTAATGGAATGGACGAGGGAATGCAATGGATCATTACCATTCCATGTCTTGTTTGGTTACTGAAGGGGTATGGTCCCAGATCTCGCGTCAGCATCGACCGCGAGTGACCATTACCCTTATCAAAACCCCCACCAGTTAACAACCTACTTGTGCCCATGCGAGAACGCATCGACACAAGGGGTGAATCCAATCTATCTAGTAACGAAGGGGGACTTACATGGAACATGAGAACGGTAGAGTGATGCGACATAGCATCACATCTGGTGTATGAAAACGGAAGTATTCACAGCGATGCGGCCTCGCACCGCGTCCAGTGAACACTTCTATCAATACAAGGAAGCTGGATAACAGCAACAGTCACCACAGGCGACGATGCGGCCAGCACCGCATCTCGCGTATTTCTTGATCACTAGCAAGAGACGCGATAACATCTGATGTTACCGCAGACAGCGATGCGGCTAGCACCGCATCCTATACGCTCAACAAGTGGGACTGACACCACAGTGCAAGTGGAACCAATGGCAGTCACCTGTCAGATCTACGGAAGCGACAGACTGACGTGGCGTCGTCTCAACGGCCGACATGTCTGACACACCTGCAAAGGTGCAGCATGCCGTCAGTCTATCCATCCACCTCCTCCTTCACTCCTCGGCTATAAATACCAACCCCAAACCAGGTTTGAGGTATCTCTTCACAACTCTCTCACTACTACTACTATCTTACTTTGCTTCCCGAGCAAACTACTGATTCTCACGCCGGAGAGTGGTAACAAGGAGCACCCCCCACCCCATCCTCCTTGTTACGAGTCACGGTTTGTTTCCTTGTGCAGGAGATCAACCCACCGGTGATCCAGCCAGCGATCCTCGAGAGGAAGGGATTAACCCTTCTTGACGAGACCAGTGAGTTAACCCTGCCCGGTTAACCATTGTTTCAAACCGGGAGACGTAGGGAAGTCAAAGAAAGAATAACCTGCATCTTGGGATTCTGCAACACAAAGAGCAACAATTGTTTATCCAACATATTGTACATGCAAAACAATGAAAAGGGATATACTTACCAACAACAACCGCAGGTTTCTTTTGCGCCGGAGCAGACCTTTTGGTCTGCAGTCTCCGTCGCTTTGGTTCACCACCACCAGCAGCCTTCTGCTCTGGTCCTCTTTTCTCACCAACAACGGGGGGACCCGCAGCAGTTCCCCCCGCAGCCGCACCACTACCTATAACACCCAAACCCTCAAGGGTGTCAGATACTACCACGTAATCGGTATATCCGCGATAACAAGATCGATAGGTACCTGCGGCTTCAGACACTGAAGAAGGGGCAACTGAGCCTTCAGCCCTCCCCTTGCCACGACCCCGCACGATTTTCTTTACCGGTTTCTTCTCCGCATGCTTTTTGGGGATGTGCTTCTCAAACTTCCCCAAATCCGCAAGGATAGCTGCATTGGAACAGTCAAGAAAACAAGTTAAAAAGATAAACTGGAAAAACAGATGCAACTTACGACATACCTCTTGTGTCTCCCGGCACCGGGGCATCCAGCACTGCGCGCGACGGTACGCGGAAGTTGCTAAGAATTTCTAGGTTGAAGCCTTTCTTCAGCTCAACCGCAATAAGCTCAACCCGGCCCTCAAAATCGGGCTCGAACATTCTCCACAAGCCAACCGCATCCACTGATACAACACATGCATGCAGGTTACTACAAGGATTAGGAAGTAAGGAAAACAACAAAGAGTAACAAACTTACCACCACTCTTTTCCCGTAAAACGGGCCTTGCCTTCCTATCCGGTCTAGTGAGCATCATCCGCAACACCCACAGCTGATTGTTATCCAACTTCTTGAGTTCAATAGGCCGCAGCCTAGAGAACCAATCCAGAGTCTTTGCGGTGGCAACAGGAATATCTTCATCAGAAACTCCAACGTTGACGTTCCTGAAAGACATGCTGGCATAAACCGCACAGGCTTTAACATAGAAGAATTTCTTCTTCCAGCCTGTCACACCCTTGGGAGGCGTCATCAACTTCAAGCTCCCATGCCGTTGAGTAAACGAGAAAAAAGCAGTGTTCACCGTCAGCTGGTAGAATCGCCGGAAATTTTCAACAGTGATGGGCAAGCCATGGGCACGAATGTATATTCAAAGTTCCTGATTCGAAACATTCCAAAGGGACTAAGTTGGGAGATATGGAGATGATAATACTCCAACACCTCCGCAACGAACACCGTCACCGGCAACCTAAGGTTGCCGTCGTTGAAAAAATCAGCCCACAAAGTTATATAACCGGCCGGAGCATCGGCACCGGTATCCCCCTCTTGTGGGTAAGTAGCATCCCACTCGTCGGCCATCTGCACAGTGGTCATCAGGAGTTTAAAACCACCCTTTGACCACTTCAAAACCGGTAACCCACCACCGGGAACATCAACGTCATCATCTTCGTCTTCATCAGCCGCTACTACCGGCTGTTCAGGGTTTTCACCCTCCACATTGTGTGGACTTGATGGTTCAGCCATCAGAAAATGTTGAAGAAACGAAAGAAAGTGAGTAGAAAAACTAAACTCAACCTCACCGGAAGTTCAACAAATATCGTCGGAGAAGACAAAGAAATGTTCTCTCACCGGCAAATTTTTGAAATTTCGAACAAGTGAGGGGAAACCACGAACGGTTTCCCCTTATATACCCATCGCAATTAATGCGGAGGGAGAAAACGAATCATCACGTTCAAAAAGAACGAATTGCGCGACACCACGTGTCAAGCGCCGTTTTCGCTGACGGTTATCACGCGCGCGTGGCCACCCACGCGCCTGACATAAGAGACGTTTACACTCTTTGCTACAGTGCATTTAATGCCTCGGGCAGTGCAAACGTCCTTTCATTTCAGCACATGCCAGAAAGATCTCACCAACTTCCACCAACTCACACGTGAGATCAGCCACGTATGCAACAAAAAGCGACTACCTTATCCAATTACAAGCGGCATGCGGTTTCTCTGGTTTACCGCACCATAACCCATACCGCATATCGTTTTTTTTACATACCCCTAAAAATAGGCAAAAATATATGTCTTAACATTGTAAGGGGGTATAATACCTTTCCGCACTACCCACGAGCACACGTGGAATATGCGGAAATGACACACACGAGCCCGTTCAGGTGTGTCAGATACTCAGAACCAGCATTGTTCTTTGGACTGAACCGCATCTCAGAAATAGGTAAACCGCATTGCCTTCATTCTCTTCAAGCTTCAAATCCCTCCTGTCCGGTTCACAACCGCAGAGGGTACATGAACACCTTCTTTAACTTGAAGAAGGAAGGGAATGTACGCACGCGCACATCAGCAACCCTGACTCCTGAACCTTCAAGAGCCACATCCGAGCAACACACCCGTTTCGATCGAATATGGGAATGCAAAACCGCAGACACTCATGAGTCACTGCGGACATAACCATAGCTTCCGGAAATGGTTGCTACGGTGGAGCCACAACTAACTCCACATCGAGGGACGAAACTACTCCAATGAAAACTCCTCGGTATTGGAGCGGGAAGGAAGGTGCCTAAGGAAGAGATGCGGACGAAATCCACAATAATCACACGAGCCCTTGTCGAACAACAAGCGGTCGAACAAGCGGTAACAAGTCTGCTTATGACTTTGTTACCCTACTTGTACGTTGGATAGAATAAACAATGATGGGCATTACCATGCCTATGATTATGTTTATTTGACCGTTATACAGAATCACATTGTTCGACCAAACATGGCCAACAATGACGCAAGTACCCAACGTTGCTCCCACAACCGTGGCCAACAATGTCAAGCAACGAGGTAACCGCAAAAGACATGCGGTTACTTGAGAGCTAATGGGAAGAACATGAACACCCCACGAACGGAATCATCATTAGATATCCAATCATGGGAACAACATGCTCTCTTCTTCATTCACCACTTCAAAGGTTGGGTCGAAGTTTGTGCACACCTTCAACCACATCTCAAAGATTGGTTCGAAGTTTGTACACTTCCTCCAACCAATTCCTACAGTTGGTTCGGCACACCAACAGGTGGCAACCAGCCAAAGGCTGAGAATTTCGCATCAGACGAAACATTTTCACCGGTACAGAAGAGGCGTCAAATGACCCTTCCAAACCTCCAACTTGATCTACAAACAGAAAAGACCATCCATATGGTCTAGGATCTTCTCCAGACTCCAAACTACCTTCTAAACACCATAGTCCAGTACTCCTCCCACATACAACTTGTATGTGGCAGCAACACTAGACTGGGGGGACTTGAAGGGGTATGGTCCCAGATCTCGCGTCAGCATCGACCGCGAGTGACCATTACCCTTATCAAAACCCCCACCAGTTAACAACCTACTTGTGCCCATGCGAGAACGCATCGACACAAGGGGTGAATCCAATCTATCTAGTAACGAAGGGGGACTTACATGGAACATGAGAACGGTAGAGTGATGCGACATAGCATCACATCTGGTGTATGAAAACGGAAGTATTCACAGCGATGCGGCCTCACACCGCGTCCAGTGAACACTTCTATCAATACAAGGAAGCTGGATAACAGCAACAGTCACCACAGGCGACGATGCGGCCAGCACCGCATCTCGCGTATTTCTTGATCACTAGCAAGAGACGCGATAACATCTGATGTTACCGCAGACAGCGATGCGGCTAGCACCGCATCCTATACGCTCAACAAGTTTGACTGACACCATAGTGCAAGTGGAACCAATGGCAGTCACCTGTCAGATCTACGGAAGCGACAGACTGACGTGGCGTCGTCTCAACGGCCGACATGTCTGACACACCTGCAAAGGTGCAGCATGCCGTCAGTCTATCCATCCACCTCCTCCTTCACTCCTCGGCTATAAATACCAACCCCAAACCAGGTTTGAGGTATCTCTTCACAACTCTCTCACTACTACTACTATCTTACTTTGCTTCCCGAGCAAACTACTGATTCTCACGCCGGAGAGTGGTAACAAGGAGCACCCCCCACCCCATCCTCCTTGTTACGAGTCACGGTTTGTTTCCTTGTGCAGGAGATCAACCCACCGGTGATCCAGCCAGCGATTCTCGAGAGGAAGGGATTAACCCTTCTTGACGAGACCAGTGAGTTAACCCTGCCCGGTTAACCATTGTTTCATCAGTTACCATGTGTGAATGGAATGAATTATTATTGTGTATTGTTCGGTAGGCAAGAAAAACGGAGTAATAAAATAAGTGGTGAGTGGTGGTGGTAATTGTGGGTGGTTATAGGTTGCGATGGTGGGTGTCGGCGGTGGCGATGGGTGGTGGTGGTGGCGGAGAGTGGTGGTGCGGCGGTGACGGCGGGTGGTGATGGTGGCAAGGTGGACGTTGGTGGTGGGTGGCGGCAAGGTGGACGTTGGTGGTGGGTGGCAGCAGAGGTGGCGGTGGGTGGCGGCGGCGGTTGGTGGTGATGGTGGTGGTGGTGGCATCGACGATGGTGGTGGGCGGCGGCGGCGAGTGGCGTTGGCGAGTGGTCGCGGCTGTGGGTGATAACAGTGGCGAGTGGGTGGCGGCGACGACGGTGGCTGTCGGGGTGAGGTGGTGGCGGGTGGCGTGTAACACCCCAAAAAAATGTTTAATACGGGAATAAGTGAAAAATGAATAAAATTTAATATAGATGGTGAATTATGAAAAATGATAAGTTAAATCATGGGAAGTGTTTAAAACCAAACACTTAACAAACTTGAGGGGGTAATATGGAAAATTGTAATTAACTAAGGGATTAATGATGTTTAACCCAAAAACACACATTTTGTGCGTGATTTGGGATCGATCAAGAAGAGGAGAAACAAGGGTTTACCCTTGTTCTTGCAAAACTCATCAATTAACAAAGGAATTCAATGTTAATCGGCTGCATGTATTAAATTTTCGATCTACTAAGCATACCTAGTGAAGTGGT
This sequence comes from Helianthus annuus, assembly GCF_002127325.2. NCBI lineage: Eukaryota > Viridiplantae > Streptophyta > Magnoliopsida > Asterales > Asteraceae > Helianthus > Helianthus annuus. The sequence goes on from NC_035442.2 coordinate 144,784,296, forward strand.
AAGTCGAATTTCTTGATTTGGTGAATTGTAGAAAAAGGGTTTCAACCCAATCATGAGTTTGTGGTATGATTTGTGTAAATTGGATGTTAGGGTTACTACCTAGAGTAGAAATCATGCTTGATTTTAGTTTAATTGAAAGAAAATTTTATAAACCCACTTGATGAAGAATTAGCATGAAAGGATGATCAAGTAGAAGTAAATATGGGTAATCTTGATATATGATCTTGCTTGCAATATACTAATGCTAGATAAATTGATGTGGAATAAAAGAATTGTATGAGCTAGATTGATAATCAATGATATCTAAGATGAACTAGTAGAAGTCATGCTTTGAATGCTTGTACATTATGCTTTACTAATATGACGCACACTAAGTGTTTGATGAAATGCTTAAGAGAATAAATGTGTGCAATTCTAAAAATTAGTAATAATGTTTGTCACTTGAAAATGAGAAATTTATGTAAACGATGGAATGAAAGTGTTGGGCTAAATGAATGAATGTGTTTAATGTAGGCGTGAAAGAAGAAGGCCCAAACACTAAGAAGACGGGAGACTCACAAGATCGAGGTACGTTAGTGTACACCCTATTTCTATTATGATAGTATATGCATTATAATCTCAATCAAATTGTGTTGTTATGCTTCAATTGTGGGAATTGAATTCTATGATTTTTCGAAAGTAAAAGTAAGGTTCGTCATAACGGATTGTAAGGAATGAAGAAGTTATGAAAGATAATGCATCATATCCGGTTCTTTTAGTTGAACCGGGTATGGGAAGTTATGTATGCAATGGACGAAAGCCTACCCGATCCGTCTTTCTCGGATCGGGGTATGATGTAAGCATGAAATGACTATGATTGTTCATTATGAACAAATTGAATGAAGGTGATGTAATGATGCTAGTATCCGTTCCTAACGGGTATGTTAAGTAAAGTATGCTTAGCCTCTATTTGAGACAAGCATGTAAGGAACCGTTTAACGGTTAGTAAAGTAATTGAATGATGCTTATCCGAAAAAGAAATAAATGGGTTTATTACCGAAAATTGTTAGTGGCGAAATACTAACCTATTTGTTATGTCAAATGTAGGTAAATCCTTAATGTAGGCGACTTGGCAAATTGGAGCGAGCATATGCACACTTTATGAACATCAAGCGCTTCCGCTATTATGTATTAATGTTTTGGGTCAAATGTCCGTTTTTGGTATAACATTGTTAGTAGTTACACTTGTTAATACTTGGTGTATGGTCTTAGTCATGTCTAGTCGAACGGGTCGTAAACTTGTTTGTTTGTTGATGGTTAATACAGGGATACACTCGACTTGCGGACGGGTCATGCCCAATTTTCGTTAAAATCATGTGTTAATGATATTAGCGTTTTTACCTTTTAAGTTGTGAAAGATTTGTACATTTTAAAAGTTTATGTTTTTAGCGTCTTTTGGATGTCATTTCTTCTAGACGCAAATATGAGTGTTTCAAGTTGGTATCAGAGCCCAGGTTTGAGGGATTCGAGCACAAGTAGTAGTGCTTGAACTCAAACTGACGGCTCGCTCGAAAGTGTGCTCGCTCCAAGATCGCCAATGAGGTAAAAATTTAAGTTTCGGTAAATTTAAGTATGTATAGTGTGCTTACGATGTAAATGTTTAAGTTAAGTATGTGGAGGAGTAATAATGGGAGGTGAAACGGGAAGTTCTAGGAACCGTAGGGCTGGAACCGACCCGAAAAATGATTAAAAAGGCCTAAAACAAGTCTGCAGCGAATTCAGCAAACGGGAGGCCGTCGCCGACGGGCTTCTGGCCGTCGCCGACGCCCCCCTATTTTGAGCCGACGCCTTATTCGACTGCTTACGGGAAGTGTGGCCGACGCCACTTTACAGGGCCCGTCGCCGACGGGGTCCTTGGGCGTCGCCGACGGGTTGTGTAAAGGCAATCTGCTGAAAAATTTTGTTTTTCACATTTAGAGTTACCGGGTTATCCAAAAGCCTATTTAATGATTATGTAGGGTCCATATAAGGCCTAATAGATGTATGTAACCACAATTAGTGGTTACGATGGAATGGATTCGAAAGAGTCGAAAGTGATGAATCAAATGACAAGATAAGAGTTATGAAATTTAAAAGATCAAAAATTGAAATGTAAGAATGTGAATTAAGTAAATGCAGACTAATGAACCATTATATAATGAAAGGCATGTAATGGTGTGAAAAAGAACGACACGAAATAAATGATGGAACGTAGAGAATTAGAAACTTGAAATGCATGATTACAAATGTTGTAATCAAAGGTTGAATTATGTGTTATATTGAAAGCTTGTGAATTATAATTTAAGTTCCCGTACTTCTCAGAAATGCCCGTTTTATGTTCTTGTCAAGTTATTAGAAGATATAATAAGTTATGTAAAGTTACGTAGACCATTAGCGATAAAGTAAAATTTAGAAAAGTCGAATGTAACGTATGGAATGGCATGAAATGGATGACGAATGTATAAAATGAAGTTGGAAACGTATGATAATGAATAATGAAGGAAGTAAATGTAGACTAAAGTACTTGAATATGTGAAGGAACCTGAATTGTTAATAAATGAACATAAAAAAAAATGATGATGAATGATGAGATTAATGGTGAAAATAAATTGAAGAATGTGAGTTAGATGGAATTCGTATGAGAATTCGGATAAATGTATGCTTTGATCAGAATTATGCATTAGAGGTTAGTACCCCGTGTTTGGAATGGTGTGATACTTATGTGTATATAATGATTTGCTTTAGTATGATAAAGAGGCGAATATGTGCTAAAAGTGAATCATACGAGCTTATTAGTAAAGGATATGTTGAAATTATGTTATATAGTTGCTTCGAATGAAATTTTCTATTTGTAGAATCATGAAGCATTAGCCATTAGCATGTGAAAGTACGTGAAAGTGAATGCATATATGTGTATCCTTTGGAGGATTACGTAAATTGTATGTATGAAATGCGAGGAATATTAATATTACAGTCTATCATATTTAGATGATTACATGTTCAAAAGTTTGAAGTGTGTAAGCAAGACAGTTGACTATCTAAAAGTCAACAGTATAGGGATATCATGAAATGGTCATCAGACACAAATACTAAAGTAAAGAGTTAATGTATTATGTATTAAGTGATTTACGTGTTATGCTTGATAATAGATTAGTTGTATGGATTTGAAATGAGATAGCTATTAATAAACGTCTCGTTTATACGAAATTTGACTAACGAAAGTCAATTAACGTATGAATAGAAAGAAAATGAATAGTTGTATGTATGCTCACATAAGCTAATAATGTTACGAATGTAATAATATGCAAGGATGGAAATCTCGTCAGTTGATTCAAGTATGGATGGCAAACGGGGTAAGAGGAAGCAATGAGGCAAATATGAACGTGAACACTAAAGGTAAGTGATTTTGCAATCACTTCAAATTTATCTACATGAAGGTGTATACATGTTTGCATATTCGAAATCAAAGTGAAATGTATAAATAAATTAGAAATGTTATGGTACGTTTTGTTGAAATTGTTGGCATAATGTTAAACCGATAAGACCTCATTATAAGGGTAAATCGGTCATAAATTTTAGTTGAGAAATTCTAAGACGGGAATGAAAACTTGGCAATGTTGATGAAAGGTATGGAAAGAATATTAGTCGGGATGTTAGCTAAATACATTTTGTAAAGATGATTCGAATTGAAAGTAAGTACAACGCGTACAACAATACTTATATACAATAAGTACTAAGTGTGATTAATTTTAAAAGGTCAAATTGTAGAAGACAGTAAATAATAATTACTTACAATTGCTAGAAGTATTACGTAAGAAATGACATGGTAAATGATACGACAGAAGAACGAAAGGTACAGATGAAAATGCTAGAATCTGAGAAATGAATTCAAACTGGTAAGAATGAAAGGTAATAAATTAAAAGTTCGAATCCGTAAGTGAAGACGGATTGAACAAGTGGGAATAAAAAGTAAGTACCAAACTCAAATAAGTTATACAGGTCAAATGGCGATCGCCGTTTGAACCCGGTATTTAATGTTCGGTTTGTCAAGTTTATTACTTATAGGTGAGCATAATGTATGGGCATGCATTGTCACGGTTTGGAAAGCATTAACCGTTGCAAAGTATAAATAACGAGTCAAGGGTTTTGGCCCGCGCCAGGTACATATAAAAAGATTATACTTTTAATAAGAGCTTAGGGCTCGACTAGAGAATGATGTGTCAGAATAGGATAACTGATACCCCATATGTAAGAATGTATTTACAATTAGACTTCCGAAAAGTCAAACGAAGTAAATGAAGTCCTTGCAATTATGCAAGTATAAAGTACGAATGTGTACCTCGATGCGACCACAATAAGTAAGGGGGTGTTAGTCTGACCTTGAAAGGTCAAACTGCGAAAGTTGATGAAATAACCAATAAAATGAAAGGATAGTATGTAAGAAATAGAATGTATGATATGTTTTAGCATGTACGTAAGAAAATTGTGAAAGAGACAATCGGCGAACAAACACCCTGTAGGACGCAAATATGAAAGGTTATGTGCTAACTTTTATTTATCGATAATATGATGGAATTCTTAGTGAGATGATAGTAATGAAGCTAATGGAAGGATGCTCACGAGTGGGAGCATATCTCATGAATGAATGAGACCAATTCTGGTACGGAAGTACATATAAAGAAGCGCATCGATCCGGCACACGGAAAACTGACTTATGCATTAAAGGACAGGTTAGTAAAATGTTTAAATCTTGATTAATGATTAAGAATCCGTAAATTTAATTGTAAGTGTGAACAAAATGAATGGTAGAATAATTATGGTATAGTATACAATGATCGACTTGTAACGGTCAGCGTGAGAAGGTATGAATGTCATTAAGAGGGAGATCTAAAGGCCTTAAATGAAAGTTGAGCTGAATTGGTTAAACGCTAGTATGGTGCTCGTACACAACATACCTAGTTGTTATCATAAGTAGTTCATGCAAGGAGCTAATAATATAGTATGCGGGATTAAATTTGAGGCTAAACTCAAATTTGTAATTAATTCAAGTGACGGTAGTAACCGTAGAATGATGCCTTATACTCATATTAAGTATGAAAAAGTAATTAGGAAGTGGGTAGCTTTGTATTAGTACCACTAAGTCATTAAATGTTTATAGTATACGTATAATGTTATGCTAAGCCCTCATATGAACAAGAAAGTAATTAGAAGAACGTTAGTAATGGGATAATGGGGTTTGCTCATGATTACAATAATGAATTATATCGTGCATGATCCATGTGCGGAATGAAATAAATCGATTTATTTATATTAATAAATGTATGAATATGTTACGCTTATTTAGAAAGATAGAAACAAGCCGTAAGCATAAGCTTGTACGACCAATAGTATACATTTGGAATAAAATTCAATGAACGAACCGCTAGTGATGACGTATGCTAGGAACTAGCATTATAAAGTGAAAACGACACTAATAAGAGCTTTAGATCAGATTCTGACTTATATTTGACTATGAAAGTAATTTACTTGGTTTAAGAACGAAGGGACAATGTGTACAAATACTTTTATGCATGAATGAAACCCTCGCCAAGATCCCGAATGCATCCATGTTGAATTAAGCATCGTGAATGAATAGATGAAAAAGTAAGAGTAGAAGTGGTCTAGTTGGAATGAGAAAGGTTTCGGGGACGAAACCTCCTTTAAGGGGGGTAGACTTGTAACACCCCAAAAAAATGTTTAATACGGGAATAAGTGAAAAATGAATAAAATTTAATATAGATGGTGAATTATGAAAAATGATAAGTTAAATCATGGGAAGTGTTTAAAACCAAACACTTAACAAACTTGAGGGGGTAATATGGAAAATTGTAATTAACTAAGGGATTAATGATGTTTAACCCAAAAACACACATTTTGTGCGTGATTTGGGATCGATCAAGAAGAGGAGAAACAAGGGTTTACCCTTGTTCTTGCAAAACTCATCAATTAACAAAGGAATTCAATGTTAATCGGCTGCATGTATTAAATTTTCGATCTACTAAGCATACCTAGTGAAGTGGTAAGTCGAATTTCTTGATTTGGTGAATTGTAGAAAAAGGGTTTCAACCCAATCATGAGTTTGTGGTATGATTTGTGTAAATTGGATGTTAGGGTTACTACCTAGAGTAGAAATCATGCTTGATTTTAGTTTAATTGAAAGAAAATTTTATAAACCCACTTGATGAAGAATTAGCATGAAAGGATGATCAAGTAGAAGTAAATATGGGTAATCTTGATATATGATCTTGCTTGCAATATACTAATGCTAGATAAATTGATGTGGAATAAAAGAATTGTATGAGCTAGATTGATAATCAATGATATCTAAGATGAACTAGTAGAAGTCATGCTTTGAATGCTTGTACATTATGCTTTACTAATATGACGCACACTAAGTGTTTGATGAAATGCTTAAGAGAATAAATGTGTGCAATTCTAAAAATTAGTAATAATGTTTGTCACTTGAAAATGAGAAATTTATGTAAACGATGGAATGAAAGTGTTGGGCTAAATGAATGAATGTGTTTAATGTAGGCGTGAAAGAAGAAGGCCCAAACACTAAGAAGACGGGAGACTCACAAGATCGAGGTACGTTAGTGTACACCCTATTTCTATTATGATAGTATATGCATTATAATCTCAATCAAATTGTGTTGTTATGCTTCAATTGTGGGAATTGAATTCTATGATTTTTCGAAAGTAAAAGTAAGGTTCGTCATAACGGATTGTAAGGAATGAAGAAGTTATGAAAGATAATGCATCATATCCGGTTCTTTTAGTTGAACCGGGTATGGGAAGTTATGTATGCAATGGACGAAAGCCTACCCGATCCGTCTTTCTCGGATCGGGGTATGATGTAAGCATGAAATGACTATGATTGTTCATTATGAACAAATTGAATGAAGGTGATGTAATGATGCTAGTATCCGTTCCTAACGGGTATGTTAAGTAAAGTATGCTTAGCCTCTATTTGAGACAAGCATGTAAGGAACCGTTTAACGGTTAGTAAAGTAATTGAATGATGCTTATCCGAAAAAGAAATAAATGGGTTTATTACCGAAAATTGTTAGTGGCGAAATACTAACCTATTTGTTATGTCAAATGTAGGTAAATCCTTAATGTAGGCGACTTGGCAAATTGGAGCGAGCATATGCACACTTTATGAACATCAAGCGCTTCCGCTATTATGTATTAATGTTTTGGGTCAAATGTCCGTTTTTGGTATAACATTGTTAGTAGTTACACTTGTTAATACTTGGTGTATGGTCTTAGTCATGTCTAGTCGAACGGGTCGTAAACTTGTTTGTTTGTTGATGGTTAATACAGGGATACACTCGACTTGCGGACGGGTCATGCCCAATTTTCGTTAAAATCATGTGTTAATGATATTAGCGTTTTTACCTTTTAAGTTGTGAAAGATTTGTACATTTTAAAAGTTTATGTTTTTAGCGTCTTTTGGATGTCATTTCTTCTAGACGCAAATATGAGTGTTTCAAGTTGGTATCAGAGCCCAGGTTTGAGGGATTCGAGCACAAGTAGTAGTGCTTGAACTCAAACTGACGGCTCGCTCGAAAGTGTGCTCGCTCCAAGATCGCCAATGAGGTAAAAATTTAAGTTTCGGTAAATTTAAGTATGTATAGTGTGCTTACGATGTAAATGTTTAAGTTAAGTATGTGGAGGAGTAATAATGGGAGGTGAAACGGGAAGTTCTAGGAACCGTAGGGCTGGAACCGACCCGAAAAATGATTAAAAAGGCCTAAAACAAGTCTGCAGCGAATTCAGCAAACGGGAGGCCGTCGCCGACGGGCTTCTGGCCGTCGCCGACGCCCCCCTATTTTGAGCCGACGCCTTATTCGACTGCTTACGGGAAGTGTGGCCGACGCCACTTTACAGGGCCCGTCGCCGACGGGGTCCTTGGGCGTCGCCGACGGGTTGTGTAAAGGCAATCTGCTGAAAAATTTTGTTTTTCACATTTAGAGTTACCGGGTTATCCAAAAGCCTATTTAATGATTATGTAGGGTCCATATAAGGCCTAATAGATGTATGTAACCACAATTAGTGGTTACGATGGAATGGATTCGAAAGAGTCGAAAGTGATGAATCAAATGACAAGATAAGAGTTATGAAATTTAAAAGATCAAAAATTGAAATGTAAGAATGTGAATTAAGTAAATGCAGACTAATGAACCATTATATAATGAAAGGCATGTAATGGTGTGAAAAAGAACGACACGAAATAAATGATGGAACGTAGAGAATTAGAAACTTGAAATGCATGATTACAAATGTTGTAATCAAAGGTTGAATTATGTGTTATATTGAAAGCTTGTGAATTATAATTTAAGTTCCCGTACTTCTCAGAAATGCCCGTTTTATGTTCTTGTCAAGTTATTAGAAGATATAATAAGTTATGTAAAGTTACGTAGACCATTAGCGATAAAGTAAAATTTAGAAAAGTCGAATGTAACGTATGGAATGGCATGAAATGGATGACGAATGTATAAAATGAAGTTGGAAACGTATGATAATGAATAATGAAGGAAGTAAATGTAGACTAAAGTACTTGAATATGTGAAGGAACCTGAATTGTTAATAAATGAACATAAAAAAAAAATGATGATGAATGATGAGATTAATGGTGAAAATAAATTGAAGAATGTGAGTTAGATGGAATTCGTATGAGAATTCGGATAAATGTATGCTTTGATCAGAATTATGCATTAGAGGTTAGTACCCCGTGTTTGGAATGGTGTGATACTTATGTGTATATAATGATTTGCTTTAGTATGATAAAGAGGCGAATATGTGCTAAAAGTGAATCATACGAGCTTATTAGTAAAGGATATGTTGAAATTATGTTATATAGTTGCTTCGAATGAAATTTTCTATTTGTAGAATCATGAAGCATTAGCCATTAGCATGTGAAAGTACGTGAAAGTGAATGCATATATGTGTATCCTTTGGAGGATTACGTAAATTGTATGTATGAAATGCGAGGAATATTAATATTACAGTCTATCATATTTAGATGATTACATGTTCAAAAGTTTGAAGTGTGTAAGCAAGACAGTTGACTATCTAAAAGTCAACAGTATAGGGATATCATGAAATGGTCATCAGACACAAATACTAAAGTAAAGAGTTAATGTATTATGTATTAAGTGATTTACGTGTTATGCTTGATAATAGATTAGTTGTATGGATTTGAAATGAGATAGCTATTAATAAACGTCTCGTTTATACGAAATTTGACTAACGAAAGTCAATTAACGTATGAATAGAAAGAAAATGAATAGTTGTATGTATGCTCACATAAGCTAATAATGTTACGAATGTAATAATATGCAAGGATGGAAATCTCGTCAGTTGATTCAAGTATGGATGGCAAACGGGGTAAGAGGAAGCAATGAGGCAAATATGAACGTGAACACTAAAGGTAAGTGATTTTGCAATCACTTCAAATTTATCTACATGAAGGTGTATACATGTTTGCATATTCGAAATCAAAGTGAAATGTATAAATAAATTAGAAATGTTATGGTACGTTTTGTTGAAATTGTTGGCATAATGTTAAACCGATAAGACCTCATTATAAGGGTAAATCATCCATTCCATTCCATCTGTCATTCCTGCATACCAAACACTACCTAATTCTTTTTCAGAACAAAGGTGGTATCTCTCTCGAAACAGGGTCTAATTGGTTTTTGGGGGAACAATAATTTTGAATGTGCCTTTGAGGCCTCTGTCGGTCTGTCCGGGGGTCTTATATGGATGTGGGATCCGAAAATAGTCAAGATTGTGACAGTGGTTAAGAATAGGAATTATCTTCTGATCAGTGGGTCGTTGGTGGGTAGCGGGGTGCCGATAAACTTAGTCAACATTTATGCTCCCCAAAGTGTTTCGGCAAAAAGACAATTATGGGATGATCTTACTTCTTTGCTATCCTCTGCGGATGGCCTTTGGTTGTTAGCTGGCGACTTTAACGCGGTCCGATCTCAGGATGAACGGAAGCACTCCAATTTCAAAGTAGTTTGTGCGGAAAATTTTAACAACTTTATTTACGAGAATGGGTTATTCGAATATCCGATGCAGAGCCAAAAGTTTACGTGTATAAGGGACAGTGGTAGGAAACTCAGCAAGTTGGACCGTTTTCCTTGTTTGCCCGGATTTTTTCAACAAGTGGTCGTCCGCTTGTGTGAGAGTGCTCCCGGCTAGACTCTTAGATCACTGCCCCATCATTTTAGAGGTAGTGGAGTTGAGATTTGGTCCTAGGCCATTTCGGGTTTTCAGTTCTTGAATTGGGCAGGCTGGTTTTGAAGAAGCGGTGAGAGAGGCTTCGGATAGTTTCGTCCCGTCCTCCCCCCCCGGACGTTAGCCTTTCTTTGAAGTTTGCTCACATTAGATCTCGGTTAAAGTTATGGAGGGACGAGTTTTTGTCAAAAGAAAGAGAAAATTTGGCTCTCGCGGAATTAGAGGCATTGGAATCGGAGATGGAATCAAGAGATCTTTCGGAAGAAGAAAAATGGATAATGGTGGAAAATAAAAAGATAATCAAAGAGGTTGAATTTAGAAAATGTTCGGATCTTAAACAAAGAGGGCGTACTAAGTGGGCTTTTGAAGGAGACGAGAACTCTAAGTTTTTTCATGCTTCGGTCAACTCTAGAAAAGCGGTTAATTCTATTCACGGCCTTAACATTATTGGAGTTTGATGCACGAAACCCCAAATAATTAAGAGACAAGTTCTATCATTTTTTCGTGACAAATTTAAGGACCCTCATCCTTCTCGTCCGGTGGCGGTGTGTGGTAATTTGAAAAAAATTTCGGAAGTGGACAACCTTGTTTTAATTGAGCCGTTTTCGGAGCTCGGAATCAAAAATGCTGTTTTTGAATGTGGAGACGATAGGGCCCCGGGTCCGGATGGGATGAATTTTAGGTTCATCAAGCATTTTTGGGAGTTTTTCAAAGAAGATTCTGCTAAAGTTTTTTATTGGTTCCATGCTCATGGTGACATTTCACTCGGTAGTGGGTCTTCATTCATTACTCTTGTTCCTAAGGTTGATGATCCGGCGTCTCTTCACAATTATAGACCCATTAACCTTGTCGGGGTGATTAGTAAAGTGGTCTCTAAAGTCATTGCTAATAGAATGAGAACGGTGTTAGATGATGTCATCTCTGATTCTCAATCGGCCTTTCTCAGGGGGAGGTATATTCTCGATGGTCCTCTCGTTGTCAACGAGATAATATCTTGGATTAAAAAGAAGAAGTCGAAAGCTTATTCTCAAGTTAGATTTTGATAAAGCATATGACAATGTTAATTGGTGTTTCGTGGTAAACATTCTTCAACAAATGTGGTTTCATGAGAAATGGTGCTCTTGGATCTTGGGGATTCTTAAATCGGCTAACTCGTCGGTGTTGGTCAATGGTTCGCCGACTTTCACTTTTAGATGTGAAAAAGGTATGAGACAAGGGGATCCCCTTTCTCCTTTCCTTTTCCTATTCGTGATGGAGGCTCTCTCTTGTATGATTGATAAAGCCAAAGAGGCGGAGGTTATAAGAGGCATCAAGATCCACAATAACGGGCCTTCCATTTCCCATCTTTTCTACGCGGATGATTCTATTGTGATGGGAGAATGGTCAAGAAATGAAGTGGTTAATGTGGTTCGTATCCTTCGGTGTTTCTTCTTGAGTTCGGGTTTGAAAATCAATATTGACAAGTCGAATCTTTTTGGGTTAGGAGTGGGGCTTGACGATGTTGAGGGATTGGCCAATGTTGTTGGATGTAAGCCAGGTTGCCCTCCTTTTAAATACCTTGGTCTCATAGTTGGTGCCAATATGAATCCTGTTGCTAATTGGCAACCGGTCATTGATGTGTTTCGTTCTCGACTTGCTAAATGGAGGTCCCACCTTCTTTCTATCGGAGGTAGGGTTATCCTAATTAAGTCGGTTATGGAGAGTCTTCCTTATTATTACTTCTCGCTATATAAAGCTCCCAAGAAAGTGATAGCCGATTTAGAGTCTATGGTGAAAAAATTCTTGCGGCGGGGGGGGGGGGGGGGGTTCGTTGGAGGACAGGAAGATGCATTGGGTCGCGTGGGATAAGGTCACCCGGCCCAAAAAAAATGGTGGTTTGGGTTTAAATAAATTACAAGTTGTGAACACGTCTCTATTAGCCAAATGGGGATGGAGGTACAAGATGGAAAATAATAGCCTATGGAGAAAAGTCATTGACGCTATCCACACGAGCGGGTGGGATGGGAATGTCTTCCTTACAAAAAAGCGTTCAGCGGAGTATGGGTTAGCATTTGTAAAAATTTCATCAACACAAAGGTTGAAGGGAAGCCTCTTAGGAACCTATTGGTAGGCACTGTTGGTAATGGAGAAAAGCTCGCTTTTTGGCTTGCTTCCTGGCTTTTCAACGAGCCGTTAAAAACCAAGTTCCCGGATCTCTTTAGTCTCGAGGCCAATAAGAAATGCTTGGTGGCTGATAGAATTCAACAGGATGGCAGCGAAAGTCGGCTGCTTTGGCGCTGGAGGTCTAAAATAATCGAAGCAGGTATGCTGGCTAACCTCGATCAGCTGTCAAATGCGCTAATCTTGGTGCAGTTATCGGCTAAATTGGATGGCTGGAAGTAGGGAGCGGATTCGGAAGGTAAGTTCTCGGTTAAATCGGTTAAGCGCTTGTTGATAGATGAATCAAGTTTCGATAATTCTTTCGTCATGACTTGGTGTAAGTGGGTTCCTGCAAAAGTTAGCATACACGCGTGGAGGTCGGAAATTGTCACACCCCGATTTCCACACGTTTCATCGGTGGGCCCGGTGGGGGATTACCGTGACGTAGTTGGCAACAATACTGTCAAACAACACAATATATAAATGCACAGCGGAAGCAAAAGATAGATATATTTCAATTGAATATAATTGTAATATCGTGTATCACAAATAGTTGAAAATAATCCATAGGGGATCCAAAAATAAATAGGAATATTGTTCAACAGTCTGATGTCCAAGCTTGCGAGACTTATTGTGGACTCTAGGAGAAGCCAGCCTAGTTCGTTTAGTACCTGCAGTTAACCTTTTTGGAAAAATACGTCAGTTTACACTGGTAAATACATTCAACCGACACTTTTGTAAAATGTTTAATAAAATTGATTTAAATGCACGTGGCATAAACTTTTATAACTTGGGATAATTATTTTAATATAATACTTGTAAACGAATTACATGTTTCTTTACGTTCAGTAGCCCGTTCCGTAGACCGGCTTAAAGACTAATAGACACACCACAGGTATAATACCCACAAGGTTAATCCTTAAGTGGGTTACCATTTTTCATATGCAGCTGTCAGGTGTACGCCTACAACCCGTGCTTAGGTCGTGGCCATCTCGTAAGATGATGCCAGGGATATCCGGGACATGGTCATAACCCCCCAAAGGCTTTAAGCAAACAAATCAAATTTTTAACGGGTCATCTTGATAATACTTAACCACTAATCGATTAAGGTCAAATGCCCGACCAAGCGGTATTCTATATCCCGTACCCCAAGCCCGTATAGGGAAATAAGTTAAAAGTATTTACCTTTGCAAGTATAGTTCACAAACAGCTAATGCAAGTAGCTTTTACCGGGTCTCCTATTCTGGAACGAAGGTTTATAATAACCTATTAGAATCCTAACGGGTCTTTGATTAAGCTTAAGCTTAGACCGGTTAGTTTTAACGAAAAGATACGGTTCGAACGCACGATTAAGCGAAGACCGGAATAAAATGTGATTTAGACCCGACAAGTTTGAAGACTTGTTTAATATGGGTACTCCAACCACATTCTGGATTTTGAGATATAAACGACAAGGTTTGACCCGTTTCGGCTAATTTATGCAAACTAGTTACATAATCCGAACCGAACGCGTAAATGGCGTAACGGGTAACCGTAAGAGTCCTACATAGGTTTCCTAAGTTAATATGCTCTAAAGAGGCTGTGGTATCAGTAGGATACCTTCCATTATGCCCATAACGAGTTTAATCCCAATATACGCCCAGTAGGGGTATTTTGGTCATTTTAAAGATTATAAAAGAGATTTCCGGGTTAAACAGGAAATCTGAGTTTTTCTGATCAGGATACAAAGTCCAAAATACTTTATTTATTATATGAAATCAGTAGTAATTGGATTCGGGTCAAAATACCATGTAGAACTCATTTTAGGTCCGAAAAGGGTATATTCGGTATTTACCGAATCAAGGTCATAACCGCAGGTTACGAGTAGGTTAAAAATAATTAAAAATCTTTAAAAATCCCAAAATATTACTTTACATCAGTGTGTAAAAGGTTTGGTGTCGAAATCTGGGTTTAGATAGGCTTTATGCTAATTGCGCCGTTTAATTACTAAAGTTTTCTTAATTGCGCTATTTAGCATAACTCCTATTCTAGACCTAGGATTGACATGAAATTTTAGGGACATGTTTAGAAGTCAGTAACTAAGGTCATTGTCCTTTCACATATCCAAAATTCTTGTTTTAAGATCAAAAGGGCATTATGGTCAACTTTTAAGCATATAACGGAAATGTGCAAACGACTCGGATAAACAACGAACTAGCCACAGAGGGTTATACCATCATGTAACCTGGTCCTAAGAGTGTCCTAAGGCATATCTAAATCATGCCAAATCGGGTCAGAACTGAAGTCAAAGCAAAAGTCAAAGTTTTGCGACTTTCGGTTCCAAACCGGGTCACAACAGTAAATGGTCGGATCAAACAAACTTAGACCAGTTATGATACTTATTATCAAGTTATATGAGTGATAAAATAGGTTACATGCCATCTACATTGTTAATTATGCGTTAAATCGAAAATTAGCATTCTGTTGACTTTCTAAGCAACTTTGACCCGACATTTGGACTAGTTAGAGTGGGAATCAGAGGGTGCCCTTTTAAGGGTTTAATGCCCACATAATTACCAACATATAACTACCTTTGATTCGACTAATCACTGGACCATTTGTGATTAATCGTTAAGTCAAACGTTAATTACGACGGATTGACTTTTAAGCTAAAACTAAGCAAAAACTAAACTAAGAAGGGTTAAGCACACTTACAGAAGTCCTATGCACGACCAAGGATGCATAGAGAGGACACTTGAGCTCCAAAAAAGATCAGAAGTGATGAATGAAGGTGTGGTTACAATGTTGCAATACAAGGCCTTTATATAGTAGTCTTGGATGCATTAGATCATGACAACAAGGTCTACAAGTGTAACCAGATCACCAACAAGTGTCCCTGAGTCCTAGGGGTCGTTTAGGGGGTGCCCATGCTGATAATAATGGCTAAGAGTCGGTTAAAACAGCAAACACTGCTGCTGCCAACGTTTTCTGCATCTGGGCGTTTGACGCGGCCCGTGTAAAGTCCTTCTAACCTTTACGTGGCCCGCCTGAATCCTTCTGACAGAAACAAATCATTCTACTGCTGGCGCGGCCCGCGTAAGACCTTGCTAACTCTTACGCGGCCCGCCTGAGACCTGTTGCAAGATTTTTCAAATCTTTTACATTAATGCAGTTGGCTCTTGGCTTTTCGGAGGGGTAACTTTGCATTATGAACCCTGCTTATTTACGTTCAAGGGCCTCGAGACTTTTACCCATCTTGTTATGTCCTCGGTTACTTTGTCACTACCCGAAAAGTCATAACTTTCAATGTTGACGCCTTTAACCCCTCATGTACGACTTCGATCATGACTTTCTCATTTTATAACAGAACTTGATGAAATTTATATCGTGCATTCTAGTGAGCATATGCTACCGTTACAAAGCCTCGGGTTTGTTAAAGGGTCACTCTGAGGTACAACTTAAACATGTTGACACATTTAACCCCTGTAGCTTGTAATCTCTCACTTTCTTCCACATTTCGTTCCGTATGATCCATGATTCATTCGTTTGAAGGTACGAGAATCATGTAGGGTTACTGTAAAGTGTATTTATCCCTTGTTGACATTTTGAACCCTTGAATCCACATACTTTCTATGTTTGTCAACTTTAGTCCCTCTGTAGTATTTATTACCACGTGCAAACTTATGACACGTGTCATTACTCTATAGGACGCAAATTTTCGAGGTGTTACATCCTCACCCCCTTAAAAGAAATCTCGACCTTGAGATTACTGAAACAAATGAGGGTACCTTTCTTTCATCATGGACTCTACCTCCCACGTGTACTCGGGACCTCTACGGGCATCCCATTTAACCTTTACAATCGGTATATACTTCCTTCGAAGCTTCTTAACCTGTCGATCCTCGATCGACACAGGTTTTTCAACAAACTTCAAGCTCTCATCGATGTGCACATCTGTATGCGGTATAACTAGTGATTCATCAGCGAAACACTTCTTCAGATTGCAGATGTGGAAAACATTATGAATACTACTGAGCTCTTCAGGTAAGTTTAACTTATAGGCAACTGATCCGACACGTTCGATTATCTCAAAGGGTCCAATGTATCTCGGGCTTAACTTGCCTTTCTTACCAAATCGCATCACTCCCTTCCATGGTGATACTTTAAGCAATACCTTATCACCTACTTCGAAGTTAAAAGGTTTACGCTTCAAATCTGCGTAGCTTTTCTGCCGATCACGGGCAGCTTTCAGACGGTCACGAATTTGGACAATCTTGTCTGTCGTTTCAAATATTATTTCAGGTCCTGTCATCTGGACATCTCCAACTTTCGCCCAACAAACGGGCGTTCTACACTTTCTACCATACAAGGCTTCAAAAGGAGCAGCTTTAATGCTCGTATGGTAGCTATTGTTATATGAGAACTCGACTAATGGTAGGTGGTTCTCCCAACTACCACCTAAGTCAATCACACATGCACGAAGCATGTCTTCCAAAGTCTGGATTGTACGCTCACTCTGTCCGTCCGTCTGAGGATGGTAAGCCGTACTGAAGTTTAAGCGCGAACCCAAAGATTGTTGGAAACTTTTCCAAAAATGTGACGTGTATCTGGTATCTCTGTCAGAGATGATAGACACAGGCACGCCATGTAGAGATACAATCTTATCTACATATAATTGGGCTAACATGTCGGAGCTATACGTCTCCTTGATGGGTAGGAAATGTGCTGACTTAGTCAACCTATCAACTATTACCCATATCGTATCATTCCCTTTTCTTGTCTTTGGCAGCTTGGTGATGAAATCCATCGTCACCATTTCCCATTTCCACTCGGGAAGTTCAGGTTGTTGCAACAAACCTGACGGCTTTTGATGTTCAGCTTTGACTTGCGCACAAGTCAAACATTTAGCTATATAGGTAGCTATGGACTTCTTCAAGCCTATCCACCAAAAGTTTGCCTTCAAATCCTGGTACATCTTGTCAGCTCCAGGATGAACGGAGTATTTGGAACTGTGGGCTTCCTGGAGGATAACTTCTCGTAGTCCCCCATATACCGGAACCCATATTCGTCCATTTAACCTTAGAATTTCGTCCTTGCCATAGGATAACTGTTCTTCAGTTACCTCTAGCTTTTCATTAGGATAGTTAGCTTCCAGCACAGCTTCCTTCTGTGCAGCTAACAATCTTTCATTCAAACTATTCTTTATCTCAATGCTCTTGGCATTGATTCTAATTGGCTTTACTCTTTCCTTCCGACTTAAGGCATCGGCGACTACATTCGCCTTGCCAGGATGGTATCTTATCTCACAATCATAATCATTTAAAGTCTCCATCCACCGTCGTTGCCTCATGTTCAAATCCTTTTGATTGAACAGGTGCTGGAGGCTCTTGTGATCAGAATAGATCACGAATTTAATACCATACAAATAGTGTCTCCAAAGCTTCAGTGCAAATACAACGGCACCCAACTCCAAGTCATGGGTGGTGTAATTCTTTTCATGCACTTTCAACTGACGTGAAGCATAGGCAATAACCTTGCCTTTCTACATAAGCACACATCCCATGCCGGTGTGTGATGCATCACAGTATACTACAAATTCTTCCATTCTGTCCGGCAATGTCAACACAGGAGCATTGCTTAGCTTCTGCTTAAGGATATCAAAGGCTTCTTGCTGCTTAGGGCTCCAGTTAAACTTAACATTCTTTCTTGTCAAAGAAGTTAGGGGTGCAGCAATCCTTGAAAAATTCTCAATAAAGCGTCTGTAATAACCTGCCAATCCTAAGAAGCTGCGAATTTCCGTTGGCGTCTTCGGCTCTTGCCAATTCATGACAGCTTCCACCTTAGCGGGATCCACTTGGATACCACGCTCACTAACCATATGTCCTAGGAATTGGACTTCTCGAAGCCAGAATTCACATTTAGAGAATTTGGCGTAAAGCTTTTCTTGTTGAAGTAGTGAAAGAATACATCGAAGATGCTTTTCATGATCAGCTTGGTTCTTCGAATAAATCAGAATGTCGTCTATGAAAACGATGACAAATTTGTCCAAGTATGGCTTGCAGACACGGTTCATGAGATCCATGAATGCCGCTGGTGCATTAGTGAGCCCAAATGGCATCACTAGGAACTCGTAATAACCATAACGAGTCCTAAATGCAGTTTTGTGCACATCTTCATCTCTAACCTTCAGCTGGTGATAACCTGACCTCAGATCGATCTTAGAGAAGTAGCTTGCCCCTTGAAGTTGGTCGAACAGATCGTCGATCCTGGGTAACGGATACCTATTCTTGATAGTAACTTTGTTCAGTTCACGGTAATCGATGCACAGACGCATCGATCCATCCTTTTTCTTGACAAATAGGATTGGTGCTCCCCAAGGGGACGAACTAGGTCTTATGAAACCCTTGGCTAGCAATTCATCCAGTTGTGTCTTTAATTCCTTCATCTCGGTTGGTTCCAATCTGTAGGGTGCTCTAGCAACAGGTGCTGCCCCTAGAATAATGTCAATCCTGAACTCTACTTGCCTATCTGGTGGTAAACCAGGTAGTTCCTCCGGAAAGACTTCAGGGTATTCCGAAATGACAGGGATATCTTCAATTTTGGGTTTCGGCTCATCGATAGTTACTTGTGCCATGTAGATGACACAACCTTTCTTCAGACACTGAGAAGCCTTGAGCATAGATACTTGCTCCAGTAGTCCATACCGGGTATCTCCCTGAACGGTAAGTGACTCACCAGACGGAGTCTTGAGCACTACTTGCTTCTTATTACAGACAATCTGTGCCTGGTTACGAGATAACCAGTCCATACCCAAAACTATGTCGAATCCGGCTAACTTCAGAGGAAGTAGGGATAACGGAAAAGAGTGGTCCTTAATGGATATGAAACATCCCTCTAAAATGGTTGAGGCGGTTTCTAAGGTGCCATCAGCTAGTTCCACCTCATATTTCACACTTAAGGTCTTAACAGGTAAATTCAGCAATTTGCAAAACTTATTGTCTACAAATGATTTATGAGCTCCTGAATCAAATAATATTCTTGCATAGACATCATTTATAAGAAAGGTACCTGATGTGTGCGAGGTGTTATATATTTTTGGTATATATTTTAAGCCCTTTTTACACTTTTAGCCAAGTTTTAAATTTATAAAACACGATATTTACTAACACGAAACACACATATGGGCAAGTGCACCCATCGTGGACGTAGTATAGTGTTGGTAAGATACCGAGGTCGTCCAAGGACACAAGAGCTTTTAGTACCGGTTTATCCTCAACGTCTAATCAAATCAAAATGTTAGAAAAAGATTTTAAACTAAGAAAATAAAACTAACTAAATGCTGAAAAAATAAAATAAAAATAAAAACAGATAGACAAGATGAATCACTTGGATCCGACTAATGTATTAGTATAACCTTTGATTATTTTCGCACTTTTGCACTTGTTTAAGAGATTATCTTAGTTATTGTAGTAGGCCCCTCTTTTGAAGGCGACGTTACCCTCAACCTAGTAGTTTGAGTCAGCAAGGATACAATCCTAAAGGGTCGGATTATTGAAAGATAATGAATTAAGTTATTAATGCAAATTATGGTAGGCCCCTCTTTTGGAGGTGACGTTACCCTCGACTAAGTAGTCTGAGTCAGCAGGGATACAGTCCTAAATAGCCGGGTTATAGTATTAATAGTAGTTAACTTATGAGGGGGTCAAAGAGTTTGGATCCCCACCATCCAATACCTTTGGGTATTGAAGGAGATCCTACTAAATTTGACCCAGGTCCCTTGCAGGACCTCTAAACGCTGAACAAGGGCAAGACCCTTACCAAACCGTTCCCTTAACCCCCGACCAGGTAGCCAACATACCTCCATATAGACCGTGGAGATATGAATGGTGAAAATCTTTTATTTTTATATAGACAGTAAAATAATGCCAAGACACCACGGACAAACGATAAGGAAAAGTCACCTTCAACATAAGCAACTAGTTATTAAAGTCATTAATACAAAACCAAATAAAAAGTGCAAAAGATTAAAAATAAAAAGTATTATACTAAACACTTGTCTTCACCAAGTGATGTAAGAGACTTAGGCAAACATGGCATTGATTGTCAAGAACTCTTACGATCAATCTTGGATCTCGAGACGACTCACACACTCTATGATGGACAATGGATGATGGTGGTGGATGATGGTGTTGTGATGGTGGTGGGTGGTGGATGAAGTGTGAGAGAGGTGGTGTGCCAAGGGATGAGTTGCAATGAAGCCAAGCAATCCTATTTATAGGGTGAACAGAGGCCTGGGCATGGCCCCGTGTCCGCTGGGCACGGCCCCGTGCCTGTCTGACACTATCTCTCCTCATTAATTGTAATTCGCAATTATAATTAATGCACCTGCAGTACTTTGGGCACGCCCCCGTGGTGAGCAATAGAAGCTTCTACAGGTTTGTCTTTTCTGCTGCTTCTTGGGCACGGCCCCGTGCTCGCTGAGCACGGGGCGTGTTCAGTCTTCTGCCTTCTCTGTTTTGCTTAGGAGGATGCTGTCGAGGGGTTGGGCAATCCACTTTTGTTCCTTTTCTTATATTTATGCTAGATTTAGCTGTCTTTTTGCTTCTTTTGTTAATTTGAGCTCATTTAATCCTGAAAACACAAAAGGAAGACAAAAACACACTTTTTCCAACATTAGTACTTAAAAAGGGTTAGTTTTATGCCTCATTTGATGTAATTTATATGTTGCATTTTACACACATCAGTACCTGTGATCACGTTGTCATCCTGCACAGCCTCCTTGGCGTCCATTCTGAAGACTCTAGCATTAGTCTTCTTTCCTTCATCCGCTTTCTTGGCATACTTTGGGCAGTTTGTCTTAATGTGCCCCTTCTCATTGCAATTGTAACACGTTGTGTCTTTCAGTTTCTTACACTCGAGGGTTTTATGCTCCGTGGATTTGCAAATCCCACAACGACCCGCCTAAGACTGGGATTTGGAGTCAAGTCTGCATTTCTCATAATGGTATTTCTGGCAAGTCTTACACTTGGGCTTATCCCCGGACTGATGCTCTTCTTTCCTTGAACCAGATCCTTTCTTGTGGTCATTGCTTCCACGGTGCTTCTTATTCGATCGACGCGAGTTGTCGTCATCATCGTGCTTTCTTTTCTCGGTATCCTTGTTCCTTAGCGATCTCAGCCTGATCGCATCCAGTGTGAGGGATAAGGATATATCAGCTACTGACCTGAATGTAGCTGGCCGGGAGGCTTTCACACTAGCCTTGATTTCTGGGGCCAAACCCCCAATGAAACGTGCGATCCTCTTGGGTTCCGGGGTCACCAGGTATGGAACCAATCTGGACAGGGTGTTGAAACTTGTGAGGTACGCCTGGCAATCCAGGTTCATCATGACCAGATATAGAAAATCAGACTCTATCTTTTCAACCTCGTGCTGAGGGCAGTAATTTTCCTTGATCGATAAGAGCAACAAATTGCTCCCAAGACATGTTGTATAAAGCAACTTTTCCAGAGGCTTGGATCAATGATCTCCACCAGGCCAAGGCCTCACCCTTGAATGATTGTGACACGAACTTCACAACATCCTTTTCAGCACACCCGCTGATATCAACCACCGTGTCCATCTCATCTACCCATGTCATGCAGTCTACCGCTCCTTTCTCCCCTGTAAAATCCCGGGGCTTGCATGAAACGAAGTACTTGTAGGAGCAACCTTTATCACGGGGTCCTTGGTTCAGCACGATCCTTTGAGACAGAACACTATGGTGGTTCGAAGAGTGACGATCATCATCTTTCTTCGGTTCTTCCTTCTTGGAGGGAGGCTTGCTATGTGCCTCGGAATGAGTCTTGGACTTAGAATGCGGTGCGGATAGCGTCCTACTTCGAGACCCGCTATATTCCTCATACTGCCGTTCTAAGGCCGTTGTAACAGCGTTGTCTACTAACGCTTTCAGTTCAGCACCCGTTATATTAATTCGAGCGTTATCATTCTCATTCTCCTTTGGATGACTATTAATCTCGTCCGAGTCAGCCATTGAAATCTTGAGCTGCTACATAAGATAATGACAACAGTTTTATTCGGGAGTTTATTATGGAATTGTCTTTTATGGCAATTCATTACCCATGGTTAACATAGACCATATTTGGTTAATTTGTTACTCACATTTATTTAGGATTTTAATGTAACTTATCCTAATTATAAACAAGGTTGTTAGTGGCACAAAAGCCTAGTCACAGGGACATTTTATATTATAAGCCAGGATTTCAGAGAATCAAGGCATGCAGGTTTGAACCTATTTCTTTACCTTTCTGACAGGGAGTCATAGACTACAACTGTCTTTTGTCTTATATGACAATGAGTATGGCCCGTAGGCACTACATCACTAATGGATGTTTGATAAACGATCATCTTATTTGATGATTTAAACCCATGATTTATAAATCATTAATTTAGGTTTTGGAATCCTTAGAAGGATCCTTGTGTAAAACGACACGGGTGATTTTAACGAATCACGTCTGCCAGGAGTGTTAACATGTTTACAGAGGTTAACCGGAATCAGAATCTTTTAATTAGGTTTTACCATCTTGGCCGGGTCTTAAAATGGCACGACGGCTAGGTTATACCATTAAGATTCTTTATTTAATACTGGTAGGCAGATTAATTTAAAAAAATGATTTTTGATTTATTTACTTCATATATTTATGCATATAATGACAAAATGAAATTTATAAACCTAACATTCCAGTACATATAAAAAGGATTACATACTGCCCTAAACAGGACTTTTAATAGACGAATTACCTACGCAGAGGTTTAACTAGAAAACAAGTCCACGCAGGGACCAACTACTACGATAGATGTCCACACAGGGACTTAAGGATAAGTCCACGTAGGGACTGAAAGGCAAGTCCACGCAGGGACTAAACGCACAATAAATGTCCACGCAGGGACTAAAACAAATAAATGTCCACACAGGGACTTGACTAAAATAGGAAATACAATAGTACATATAGAGACTAATGATCTCGCTTTTTCTTCCCTTTTAACAGGTTTGCTAGGCCTTTGAGGAATCCACGATTGTTCTTAGGCTCTTGCTCAAAGTCTCATTCCACTCTGTTCAAACGGTGGAGGATTTCTTCCTGCTCCGGTGGGGAAAAACGTGGCTGCTGCGAAAAGTGCCGAGCCGGAGGTCTAGCAGGTATTTGATACCCATGAGTTAAGTATCCCATTCCCCAAGGTGTTTCATAAGGTACTTCAGGGTAAAGGGCGTGGTAGTTTGCCGCCGCTTCTACATAAGGATCGACACCAATGTAGTTGTAGTGAGTGTGAGCTGGTTGCTCAAACGGGTTGTACGCTGTGGAACCGGCGTACGTAGGTATCGGGTTATCATAACCGAATGGTGGCGGAGGTGGTGCAACTGGTGCAGAATTCACCTCTGCAGGGTGGTTCGAAGGTCCACCCATTTGTGGGTCTTCAGGCAGTGGCGGAAAATGACTTCCACTTGAGTGGCGAGGGATGCTAAAGTGAAAATCCCCTCCTCGTGTGGACATCCGCGCGCCTGATCTCCTACGCCTTGGCGGATTTGGAGGTGCTTGATGAACTGGTGGCGGTGGAGGCGGTGGCGTGACTGCCACGAAACGCGAATCCTCGGAAGGATCCTGCTGCTGCTGTTGTTGCTGCTCATGAGGTGATAAGTGGTGAGAGGGTGTAAAGTACCACTCGCACTGGTTGAACCTCGCCTGATAACTGTCGGGACCCTGATAGGGTGTTCCATGGAAGGATGATCCATCAGAGATCTCGATAGGATGGTTGGGGGTGCCTCTTGCAGGCTCGACGGGATTCGTGTCCTCGTCCATATCTATCGCGTTGTCTTCGGAGAAACGGTCCTCTGGTCCTAGAGGGTTAAAACCTACCGGTTCTTGGATAAAGTTTGCCGGGTTGAATCGGCCCTGAAAGACACGAGTAGGGTCGCCAAAAGAACGGTGCGAAGCAGAACGCTGGAGAGGTATAAATGAAGGTTGAGGGTTATCGGGCTCATTTTCTGAGTTTGGTCCAAAAGAGTGACGGTATGAAGGTGTCGAACTGTGTGAGGTAGACCGTCTAGCGGGCTCAAAGAGGTTCCTCCTGTTCCTTCGTGGTTCGTCACTCCTTGTGCTGGAAGGAGCTCGCATGTGTGAAGGTCCGGCCTCGTGATCATGGGTAGTGATTGGCCCTTTGCCTCTTCCTCCTCTTCTAATTGCTGGTGGCATATTTCCTGCTTAAATAATTTTAAATCAACAACAAACAATAAAGGACAAACTAGAACAACAATTCGAATTCGTCCTATGTTCTTGTCTAGACTCGAGTATGTGCAATTGTGTCATTGAGATTAAACACATAAGGATAGTGTTTAATTCACTCAACGTTGGCTCTGATACCAACCTGTCACACCCCGATTTCCACACGTTTCATCGATGGGCCCGGTGGGGGATTACCGTGATGTAGTTGGCAACAATACTGTCAAACAACACAATATATAAATGCACAGCGGAAGCAAAAGATAGATATATTTCAACTGAATATAATTGTAATATCGTGTACCACAAATAGTTGAAAATAATCCACAGGGGATCCAAAAATAAATAGGAATATTGTTCAACAGTCTGATGTCCAAGCTTGCGAGACTTATTGTGGACTCTAGGAGAAGCCAGCCTAGTTCGTTTAGTACCTGCAGTTAACCTTTTTGGAAAAATACGTCAGTTTACACTGGTAAATACACTCAACTGACACTTTTGTAAAATGTTCAATAAAATTGATTTAAATGCACGTGGCATAAACTTTTATAATTTGGGATAATTATTTTAATATAATACTTGTAAACGAATTGCATGTTTCTTTGCATTCAGTAGCCCGTTCCGTAGACCGGGTTAAAGACTAATAGACAAACCACAGGTATAATACCCACAAGGTTAATCCTTAAGTGGGTTACCATTTTTCATATGCAGCTGTCAGGTGTACGCCTACACCCCGTGCTTAGGTCGTGGCCATCTCGTAAGATGATGCCAGGAATATCCGGGACATGGTCATTAACCCCCCAAAGGCTTTAAGCAAACAAATCAAATTTTTAACGGGTCATCTTGATAATACTTAACCACTAATCGATTAAGGTCAAATGCCCGACCAAGCGGTATTCTATATACCGTACCCCAAGCCCGTATAGGGAAATAAGTTAAAATTATTTACCTTTGCAAGTATAGTTCACAAACAGCTAATGCAAGTAGCTTTTACCGGGTCTCCTATTCTGGAACGAAGGTTTATAATAACCTATTAGAATCCTAACGGGTCTTTGATTAAGCTTAAGCTTAGACCGGTTAGTTTTAACGAAAAGATACGGTTCGAACGCACGATTAAGCGAAGACCGGAATAAAATGTGATTTAGACCCGACAAGTTTGAAGACTTATTTAATATGGGTACTCCAACCACATTCTATTTTTGAGATAAAAACGACAAGGTTTGACCCGTTTCGGCTAATTTGTGCAAACTAGTTACATAATCCGAACCGAACGCGTAAATGGCGTAACGGGCAACCCTAAGAGTCCTACACAGGTTTCCTAAGTTAATATGCTCTAAAGAGGTTGTGGTATCAGTATGATACCTTCCATTATGCCCATAACGAGTTTAATCCCAATATACGCCCCGTATGGGTATTTTGGTCATTTTAAAGATTATAAAAGAGATTTCCGGGTTAAACAGGAAATCTGAGTTTTTCTGATCAGGTTATAAAGTCCAAAATACTTTATTTATTATATGAAATCAGTAGTAATTGGATTCGGGTCAAAATACCATGTAGAACTCATTTTAGGTCCGAAAAGGGTATATTCGGTATTTACCGAATCAAGGTCATAACCGCAGGTTACGAGTAGGTTAAAAATAATTAAAAATCTTTAAAAATCCCAAAATATTACTTTACATCAGTGTGTAAAAGGTTTGGTGTCGAAATCTGGGTTTAGATAGGCTTTATGCTAATTGCGCCGTTTAATTACTAAAGTTTTCTTAATTGCGCTATTTAGCATAACTCCTATTCTAGACCTCGGATTGACATGAAATTTTAGGGACATGTTTAGAAGTCAGTAACTAAGGTTATTGTCCTTTCACATATCCAAAATTCTTGTTTTAAGATCAAAAGGGCATTATGGTCAACTTTTAAGCATATAACGGAAATGTGCAAACGACTCGGATAAACAACGAACCAGCCACAGAGGGTTATACCATCGTGTAACCTGGTCCTAAGAGTGTCCTAAGGCATATCTAAATCATACCAAATCGGGTGAGAACTGAAGTCAAAGCAAAAGTCAAAGTTTTGCAACTTTCGGTTCTGAACCGGGTCACAACAGTAAATGGTCGGATCAAACAAGTTTAGACCAGTTATAATACTTATTATCAAGTTATATGAGTGATAAAATAGGTTACATGCCATCTACATTGTTAATTATGCGTTAAATCGAAAATTAGCATTCTGTTGACTTTTTCTAAGCAACTTTGACCCGACATTTGGACTAGTTAGAGTGGGAATCAGAGGGTGCCCTTTTAAGGGTTTAATGCCCACATAATTACCAACATATAACTACCTTTGATTCGACTAATCACTGGACCATTTGTGATTAATCGTTAAGTCAATCATTAATTACGACGGATTGAGTTTTAAGCTAAAACTAAGCAAAAACTAAACTAAGAAGGGTTAAGCACACTTACAGAAGTCCTATGCACGACCAGGGATGCTTAGAGAGGACACTTGAGCTCCAGAAAAGATCAGAAGTGATGAATGAAGGTGTGGTTACAATGTTGCAATACAAGGCCTTTATATAGTAGTCTTGGATGCATTAGATCATGACAACAAGGTCTACAAGTGTAACCAGATCACCAACAAGTGTCCCTGAGTCCTAGGGGTCGTTTAGGGGGCGCCCATGCTAATAATAATGGCTGAGAGTCGGTTAAAACACCAAACAGTGTTGCTGCCAACGTTTTCTGCATCTGGGCGTTTGACGCGGCCCGCGTAAAGTCCTTCTAACCTTTACGCGGCCCGCCTGAATCCTTCTGACAGAAACAAATCATTCTACTGCTGGCGCGGCCCGCGTAAGACCTTGCTAACTCTTACGCGGCCCGCCTGAGACCTGTTGCAAGATTTTTCAAATCTTTTACATTAATGCAGTTGGCTCTTGGCTTTTCGGAGGGGTAACTTTGCATTATGAAACCTGCTTATTTACGTACAAGGGCCTCGAGACTTTTACCCATCTTGTTATGTCCTCGGTTACTTTGTTACTACCCGTAAAGTCATAACTTTCAATGTTGACGCCTTTAACCCCTCATGTACGAATTCGATCATAACTTTCTCATTTTATAACGGAACTTGATGAAATTTATATCGTGCATTCTAGTGAGCATATGCTACCGTTACAAAGCCTCGGGTTTGTTAAAGGGTCACTCAGAGGTACAACTTAAACATGTTGACACATTTAACCCCTGTAGCTTGTAATCTCTCACTTTCTTCCACATTTCGTTCCGTGTGATCCATGATTCATTCGTTTGAAGGTACGAGCATCATGTAGGGTTACTGCAAAGTGTATTTATCCCTTGTTGACATTTAGAACCCTTGAATCCACATACTTTCTATGTTTGTCAACTTTAGTCCCTCTGTAGTATTTATTACCACGTGCAAACTTATGACACGTGTCATTACTCTATAGGACGCAAATTTTCGAGGTGTTACAGACATGGACAAAATTCCGACAGTCGTGGCGCTAAGGAAAAGAAATGTTAATATTGGTGACTCTATTTGCCCTTTATGCAAATCGGAGGAGGAGACAGTCGATCACGTTTTTAACTCTTGCTTCATTGTCGCAAGTGTCTGGAATGGAATAAGCTCTTGGTGTAAAATCTCTAATTTTTTTGCATTCTCCATCAAGGACCTTTTTTCTTTCTACAAAGAGCTCAACGGATCAGAGAAGAAGAAAGATGCGGTTCAAGGAATTATTTTGATTGCTTGTTGGAGTATTTGGCGTGCTAGAAACAATGTTATTTTTTCTAATGCCGCAGTCCGAATCAATGGTATCATTAGTGAGATTAAAGCGATAGGTTATTTATGGTTTTCTTGTAGATCGAAGTATAAAGGGGTAGATTGGAGAGGTTGGGTTTCTTTTGTAAATATGTAAGTTGTTGTTGGGTGTTTCGTTGCTGGCCCGGCTTGGATTGGCGTTTGTGTTAATGAAAGTTACTTTTCAAAATAAAATAAAAAAAAATCTTTTTCAGAACATTCTTATTCAATCATTAAATAAACTATAATTTAAAACCAGAATTACTTTTCGCCAAGCACGAAAAAACATACTATTTAATATTTCACCAAAAAACTAAAAGCTAATTCTTTAGTCTCTATAAGTGTAAACTTGATACAATGGTTTCATCAAGTCTCTAAATACAAAATGGTATTTACATAATACATCACTCTCTCAAAACGTACTACATTCATGAGCCAGCCATGTCTGAATACTCATCTTCTTCATCAACAACTACAGATATCTCATCGTCTTATAGATTCAGCAACCACAGTTGTAGTTGTTCATTTGCTGTTCAAATTGTATCCAAATCAATGTCAGACAGGCTGCTAAATAAGTTTGTGGATACATCAGAATTCAATTTTGATTACAAACAGAGTGGATTATGGTCTCCTCCAGTCCCTCCTCCTAAATTCTTCTTAAACTCACCCGCGGGTTTCATCTGTTCTGTCGATGAGATGCTCAAGAGATTACATAGCATCCGTGAGACCAAAATATCCAGATTTAAGAGGTTCCTCAGCTGTTGTTTTGATGTATGATTCAGTTTCATCATTTACATTCATGGTCATGTTTTTTATTTTTGAATTGTCACTAAGTGACGGTGTAAATGGTGTAATGATAGTAATAATGATGAATTAACTTCTTGTTTTTAGTTTGCACTAGTTTGTTTTTTTTTTTTTTTGTTTTTTTTTTTTTTTTGAATGGCTAAACTTGCATGTCATGAGGATTGAACCCATGACCTCCATCTATTTTACATCTTACCTAAATCACCAACATCATTGGGCTATTCCCAATGGATTTTGCACTAGTTGATACCTGATATTCTAGTATAAAAGTTTGCATGATATCATTTTACATGTTTTTGGATTTAAAAAATAGCCCCAGTTAAACTTTTTATAACTGTTTTTTTTTTCTTTTGTTACAAGTCTAGTAGATGAAAAAAAAATACTTCATTTATAAATTTACTATGCATAGCAACAAAAATGATGAAATAATGATATATAATACATTTAATCTACAGTGTATACACACTGACAGTTACAAACTAACTATTTATTTACAACCTAACATAGTTAATGTTAATGTTAATTGTTAAAGCTAACTAACTATAAATAAGTAATGCATCATATATATTAAATGATTACCTATCAATATATCAAAGGATTTATGACCTGTTGGTCTAGTGGTATTGTGTCCCTCTTACAAATGTGAGATTGTGAGTTCAAATCATTGCAAGTGCTAAACAAATGTGAGATTACCTATCAATATATTAAAGAATTTGCCTTTAAAAAAAATCAAGGGACAGAGACATAGAGTGCTAAACAAAGTTACTAACTTTTTTATATCCATATCCACTACACTTATGAATCAAGCATGTGTGTGCATACATATCATTACAAATTAAACATCAGGAAAAAAAAAAACAAATTATAAAACTTAAGTTATTATTTCCGTTTAAAAACTTGTTTATATGGGTTCAATCAATGTCAATATATATTGCACTTTCTGGTTTTTCAAATTTCACTTGCTGTATCAAATTGATACTCCAAGTCCTCAAACTTTAGTTTTTTTCAACGTGGACACATCCGCAAAAAAAAGAAACAAACGCAGTTGATCTAAGAAGTTTTATTAGTGGAGACTGAAATTGCGACACTTAAAATGGGTTAAAATTAATTACATTATATCATAGAACAATTGGTTTTTCTAGACAAAATAATGCATTTACACAAATTTACAAGATTTTGTTTAGAAAAAAGGTTAAAAAATAAAAAGAAAATATCACTGCTAAGAATTGTCTTTGATCAACTCCTGAACAAGTTACTTTTCATTTTGTATTTATTTTTAGCTTCTGCTTTAGCGAGAAAAAATAGAGGAAAAGCTGACATCTTGTTTATTATTTTGAATTGGTTAACAAATTTAACATTTATTTTAATGTCTTCCCCATTAGTTAAGTTATGTGATAAGTCAAGCATTATGATATAATTTCTTTGAAATAAAAAAATGTCATATATAAAGAGGTTGGCTATACACACATCACTAACGATCTAATCTTACCGAATTTTTAAACGGCCCTTTGAAATTGCACATAATGATCGTTTGAAGGTTAGGGCTTGCATCATACCCCCAACCTTTAAACCGCCATTTGATTTTGGGGGTGAGGCATGTATGATTAGTAGGCCCTTATATAAGTTCAGTGTAATCAGAGGCGATGCTTTGAAGGGGCCGGGAGGGGCGCCCGATCCCCCGAACTTTTCGGCAAGTAGCGTTATATATGTAGTTTTCGTTTAGAAATTTTTGGGTATATATGTTTTCGACCCCCCGGTTCTATAGAATTTTTGGGTATATACATTTTCGACCCCCTGGTAAAAAATTTCAAGCTTCGCCACTGAGTGTAATGTCAGTTTTTGCCTAGCTAAAAGGTTTTCCAATACAAGGTCCTTGATCAAGCATTAATATTTTTTTCGTTCAAAATAAAATATATATGGTGTTGGAATTCGATCCCCAATAATTTGAATGTGTTAACAATGACCCTTCAGCAAGCATGCCCAGTGGTATGCTTAGAAAAAGCAGAATGTTCAAAGAAATTATCTGTTACATTCTGCCTTCTGTTAAAGCCCACTGATCTTTATGTTCCAAACTTCAAACAAAACAAGCATTAGCTACAACTTGTTTCAAAGTTTGAATGTTTGAACGACTCAATAATCACTGCGCCCTTCTTCGTTTTTTTCAGTTAGATTCCTCCTTTTTCTGAAAATTCTTTTTGTATTAAGGGATTTCTTTTCATTTATTATTTATTATTTTTTTTTTGACAGGCAAGGGAAACATCTTTATTACTTGTATAACAAAACAAAGTCCAACATAGCAAGGAGCTATATTAGACATGATTCCATGTACACAGTAAACAAACAGAATACTTTTAAAAATTCAAGCTAAAACATCTCCGGTCTTTCCAAGTCACACCCGTTAACTTTGATCTGTTCACACCAAATCAAATGTGTTTTCTTTTATCTCTTCCACTATCTTATACTTGTTCGCCTCGTTTCCTCTGAATAGCTTCCCGTTCCTTGCATTCCAAATACTCCATGAAGTTTGCAAAAAAAAAAACAGCATGAACTACTTTTTTTCTGGCTCGTTGCGATACCAATCTTCTATGCTCTGCAGTAATTCCCTCACAGTATACATATGTTGGTTACTAGGCAGTTTCATCCAGATAAATACTTGCTTACATACCTCGTCTGCGAACTGGCATCGCACCTTGCCATTTTTTGTTTAGCTAGTTAATACGTTTGAGGGAACCGTTCTCTTAACGTGCCACCATTAATCCATTCATTGACCCAAAGCAGTGTTTTTTTCACCCGAGCCCACTTCACTAACCAAGTGGTTCTTCAGATTAATACCAGATTAATACCGTATTTCATAAATTCCTCCTCTATTCCACCTATTGCCTTCCATACCCCGAATTTGATTTTTTTTTTATCGGTAAAATCCTTGTTGTTTTAGTATAATTATGAATTGCTTGAATGGTTTTGACCCAAATTTGATCCGGATTCGATTTAAGACACCACCACCACTTCACCAATAATGCTAAGTTTAGCTCCTTAAAACTTCCCACCTCGAGCCCCCCCCCCCCCCCCCGTTCTTTTTGGTGCTAATATTTTTTCCCACTTGACCCAATTGATTTTTTTTACACCCCCACATCCTCCCCACAAGAATCTTCGCCGAAGGCCTTCAAGTGTCTTTACTACTGCAACCGGTGCTCTATATACACCCATGTAATAACTGGGGAGGCTTCCTAGTACCGACTTGATCAACGTGATCCTACCGGCAAAGGATAATAGCTTTGCTTTCCACATCGATAACCTTTTGTTGAAAGTGTCGATTACCTCCTTTCAATTCCCCACCCTATTCATGTTTTCCCCTACCTTTAGCCCCAAGTACATGAATGGTAATTTCCCATGTTTACAACTCATCATGCTAGCCAACTGTATTACTTCTTGTTCCTCCACTCCTATACCGAATAAATTACTTTTTCTATGGTTCAAATTTAGACCCAAGATCATATGAAAGCATCTTAGAATTCTTTTCAAGTTCACCAAATTTTCCTCCGTCCTATCCCCCATAAAAATCACGTCATCTGCGTACGTCTTTTGGTAACAGGACACCTTTGATTCTTTGACGACGGGCCCATAGGTTGCCCCATTTACCCGTCTTGGGTTGATCTCATGTAGGCCCAACAAATAAGAGCCCAAATGCTGATACTTGCCCATTAAGGGACTTTCTCTTGAAACAGGCGAAAAAAGAGATACTTTACAAAGAAAAGAAAGCATTAAATGCCTGATAAGAATAGGATCTCCGGCTGGCACTGTACCACCAAGCCGGCACCATTAAATGAGGATACAATCCTACCGTTGGGGCTCAGACACGTGTCTGAGTCCCCCAAAGACCGATAGAATCCATTAGATCATCTCGGTACGATCCCATTGGAAAGATAAGGGATTCCGGCTATATAAGGAAGGTAAAGAATGATCTAAAAGGCAAGTCCAGGGTATCTCACTTAATGCTCTCATTTATTCCGACCACAATTCCGTTACATAAAATACACACACACATTTATATCAGATTCACACCATAGAGATTGTTCCGGTGATCACACTCATTGGAATAAGTCACTCTTGTAACGCCCAGCGTCCCTGAACTTTAGGAACTTGTCAAGAACAGTCCCTGAAGTTTAACTTTTGTCTATGATTAGCCCCTAGTCTATGTGGATTGCCTATTTTCTTGTAATGTCTAAAACTAATGTTGGAAATGCATAATTCTATACATACTTAGAATGCCTAATGTTATGCTTGAATGTCTATCCGGAGTGCCTAATGTTGGAATGCCTAAATGAGGAATGTCTATGTGTGGGATTGTCAAATTCTATATAACTAAAATGCCTATACACCTAGAATGTCAAACTCTATGTGCTTGGAATGTCTATATACTTGAAATGTCTAAATCTACTTGTGGAATGCCTATATATTTGGAATGCCTAAATCTTTTTGGTGCTTGACTCCTTAGACTCGAGAAACTTGATTCTTGGTTGAACGAGAGACTGGAGCCTTGTCACTGGCGGAATCTACTAATCTTGAAAACTCTTGATGTATTTGCTCTAATCTAGTTATTCTATTACCCTACATAACGCAACGCCTAACTCAACGCGTAAAACAAATCAGAATCGGGAACGCGGAAGGATGGGATGGCCAGAGTGGCCATCCGATCGGATGACCATCCGATCGGATGACCACCCAAGTCGAACCACCCTTTCTCTTCTCCTTTTCACCTATAAATAGGTTGTTACATCACCATTTTGGGTGATGCGACAGCTCTGCTCGACCAAGAACACGCGCACACGACTTTTCTTCATTCTCTCATCGATTTCGGTACGTTTCAAGCTATATTATTGTACTTTCTTACTCTACACATCATCCTCTACGTGATTCTCACTTAAAATCACACTTTTCACCGTGAAATCTCTTAGATCTGAGTTCTTGAGGGTGATGTCATCATGGTGGTTTGTACAACTGTCATGTGATGTCATTCTAAGCAAGATTTAGCCCGGATCTAAGGTATTTCATACGTGTTACACTAAATCTAAGCTAAATCAAAGAGTTTTTATACTAAAACTTAAGTTTCTTCATTTCTTTCGTCAATTTCTGATTTACTTCAGTGATAAACATGCCGGAACAGACTGTAGACTCGATCGGTGGTCTAGAGTTGGTTTGGGAACGGATTGTTCACTGATTAAGACGATCACGGGATGGATTCCGGCATAAAACCGTCACCAACAGACAAACGGGTCGGACTGGGGTGATTCCCGACCGATCGGAATGTCTGAGAAATGACAAGTAACTGTTGCCTCAGTCTGCACCGAGACGTCACCATTAAATTTCAAACTTAGAATCTTTGCAAACATCGGTGAGCTATCAATCTTGGAAATCTAAACGGACAGCCGTCCGATCGAACAGCCATCCGGTTGGAATATCAAGTTATGAGCACTCATCTGAATGGCCCGTCTTGAGTCTTTGTGGGCTGCGGCTCTTTGCTCCCAGTATTCTTTTTTATGCCCCAGAACAGCTTTTCAAACTTAAGTAAGGGTACGTGTGTACATGATAACAAGGAAATTTGGATTACCATCCGATCGGACAACCACATAAGTCTTTCTGATCATCATAAATGTCTTACCCGAACGGATGGCAACCCGATCGGATAGCCATCCGATCGGGCAGCCATTGTCACTCTACACACACAGGGCCATCCGGTCGACTGGCCATCCGATCGGACAACCATCCAATCGGACAACCATCCGACTCAGTGACCCTGTTAACTCCTTTATTCAATTCCGTTACGCTGCCCGACTCTTACCCCATTGCAATCTAATCAGGCTAATCATAAAAGAGCTCCATTTGATCCAATAACAGTTGCGACTGTTAAGCAATCATTGTGAGTATACTCGATCCCCTTTTTACTTTAAACTTTTGGGGTGTAACATGTATTCTATTAAACTAAATATTTTTGGCAATCTATACTCTATCCCGTGTGTTTGTGAAAACTTGTGCATTCTAGTATTCTATTTGTGCTACGTGACCTTTAATCCAGGGTGTTTAGTTCCGCCTTAACAATAGTAGCGCTATAGGGGGTGCACCTCTCCCATTATTCTTCGGGGGTATTGTTAGGAGGATTCTAGTTTACCTTGAGTCTTGGGTAAACACTAAAGCATCGGGATACTTGGGCTATCACTTCGTGGACTGCGACTCTAGCACGACTGAAACTATTCTTATTGCTTACACTATTGGTATGAGTTGTTTTTAATCTATTATTCTATTATCAAACTTGTATACTCGCCAATACTTTTGTATTGATATTTTAATACATGTTGCAGGCTGATAGGTTGCTGAGGAACATGGAAAAACGAGCTAGGATGATGTCCTAGAAACGTCGCCTAGTTAACTTAGCATTTTGAAACAATTTGAACAATTTATGTTTGGTTTGTAATGTGATAATTGTGACGATGTTTTAGACTATTTGCATGAAATCTATTAATCATTATCAAAACAAATAGAGTTATGGAAATCTCATGGACAATCTGAACGCTTAGTGCTCGCACCCCGATGTTTCCGCCATCGGTTGGGTGTGACAGATTGGTATCAGAGCCATAACTATAGGGAATTAGGATAAGTAGGAATACTTGCCCTAGTCTATAGTTCTAGGAACTTGACTCTTATTTGTTGTTTAAGACTTATGCATTCTACCGTATCTGCTTCCTTGCAGCACACGTCCCTATTAAACTTACCTGCCCTTCCTAAGGCTAATACAATGTACACTTTATACTATGAAGACACTGTTACACAGTGTTCATTTTTAGCACGAGATTTGTCCACAGGATAGGAGTGACATCCGAACCTTGAGGGGAAATTCTCCATATTATTCTAGTAGGTCTTGTCTGCGGATAAGAGCCGACAACATTTAGGGTACTACGTTGTCAAGTTAGAGGTGAAACTCAGACCTTGATAACTAGTCCCACTCCTTGATGATTTTATGTCTCGCCAAAGTCTCGTAACTGCCAATCAATTGAGTGCGCGAAATGACCAAAAGGACGAATATCGTAGGACTAACATCGATGACATATTTGTCTAAGTAAGTTAAGACGCGTTACCTCAATTCGAAGGGGGTTTGAATCACTTTGGTTAGTCGCCGTTCCTCTACCAGGAACAATCCTATGTTTTAAAAGCCTATCTCTTTTTTATGTTATCTCAATTTTATGAAAGTGGTTTTATCTATAAGGTTTTGAACTTAAAGGAGTTAACAGGGTCACTGAGTCGGATGGTTGTTCGATCGGATGGCCAGTCGACCGGATGGCCCTGTGTGTGTGGAGTGACAATGGCTGCCCGATCGGATCCGTTTGGGTAAGACATTTATGATGACCAGAAAGACTTATGTGGCGTCCGATCGGATGGTAGTCCGATCGGATTGCCATTCGGATGAGTGCTCATAACTTGATATTCCAACCGGATGGCTGTTCGATCGGACGGCTGTCCGTTTAGACTTCCAAGATTGATAGCTCACTGATGTTTGCAAAGATTCTAAGTTTGAAATTTAATGGTGACGTCTCGGTGCAGACTGAGGCAACAGTTACTTGTCATTTCTCAGACATTCCGATCGGTCGGGAATCACCCCAGTCCGACCCGTTTGTCTGTTGGTGACGGTTTTATGCCGGAATCCATCCCATGATCGTCTTAATCAGTGAACAATCCGTTCCCAAACCAACTCTAGACCACCGATCGAGTCTACAGTCTGTTCCGGCACGTTTGTCACCGAAGTAAATCAGAAATTGACGAAAGAAATGAAGAAACTTACGTTTTAGTATAAAAACTCTTAGATTTAGCTTAGATTTAGTGTAATACGTATGAAATACCTTAGATCCGGGCTAAATCTTACTTAGAATGACATCATATGATAGTTGTACAAACCACCATGATGACATCACCCTCAAGAACTCAGATCTAAGAGATTTCATGGTGAAAAGTGTGATTCTAAGTGAGAATCACGTAGAGGATGATGTGTAGAGTAAGAAAGTACAAGAATCTAGCTTGAAACTTGGAAGTGTACGTCGACGACATTGTCATAAAAAGCCTGACTGAGATGGCCATGATAGACGATATAGCCGAAACCATCAGAGCTATGCAAGACGTAAATATGAAGCTGAACCCTGGGAAGTGTTGCTTCGGGGTGGAGGAAGGGAAATTCCTGGGAGTAGTGGTCACTAAAGGAAGGAATAAAGCTAATTCAGAGAAAACCCAAGTTGTAGCCGAAATGCGATCCCCCCGGTCCCTAAAGGATATTCAATAACTAAACGGGAGATTAATTGCCCTGAACCGTTTTCTCTCAAAGGTAGCTGACAGGACCCTTCCTTTCATGAAGGTACTGAAAGACTGTCTCCAGACAGACAAGTTCAGATGGACCCCAGAAGCTGAAGCCGCTTTCCGAGAAATGAAAGATTACATCTGTAAGCTCCCAACCTTAGCCACTCTGGTCCCTGGGGAGGACTTGCTTTTGTATTTATCTGCCTCGAAGACAACCATAAGTGCAGTAATGATGGTGGAAAGGGAGGGAA
The DNA here is from genome assembly GCF_002127325.2 of Helianthus annuus. Lineage (NCBI taxonomy): Eukaryota > Viridiplantae > Streptophyta > Magnoliopsida > Asterales > Asteraceae > Helianthus > Helianthus annuus. The sequence goes on from NC_035442.2 coordinate 144,822,181, forward strand.
GACAGATCCCAATATACTTCATCAGCAGGACCCTCAAAGGTCCAGAGGACGCTATATGTGTCACACCCCGATTTCCACGTGTCACCGGTGGGCCCGGTGTGGGGTACAGTGACGTAGTTGGCATCGTCATAGACAATCAACACAATATAATAATGCACAGCGGAAGCAGAATAGATACATTTCAACTTTTAAATAAAGTGCAGTAATAATATCACAGTAGTTGAAACGGATCCACAGGCGGATCAATAAAATAAGATAAAAATTTTTCAACAGATATTTGTCGTCCGAGCTTGCGAGACTATAGTGGACGCTCTTAGGAAACAGCCAGCCTATTTTCGTATAGTACCTGCACTTAACCTTTTGGGAAAAATACGTCAGTTTACACTGGTAAATACAAATCGACTGACTCATTTTGAAAATGATTGAAAATTGATTTAAATGCACAAGGCATAAATATTTTTATTAACTTGGGATAATTATATAATATAAACTTGTGAACGATTTACATGCACTCGTATCTTTGGTGGCCCGGGATCTGCTGTCCGGGCTAAGAATTTAATGACACACCACATTAAAGAGTTATACACGCCGAGTGTACGCCTACACCCCGTGCTCTGGTCGTGGCCATCTCGTAAGATAATGCCAAGGATATCGGGACACGGTCAATAACCCCCCAAAGCCTAAAGTAAGACAAGACTGTTTAAACGAAGTCGCACAAGCTATTCAAGACTGTACACCCATAAGGAGCAGGACTTGTGCGCCCGATCAAGCGGTATTTTAAATACCGTACCCCAAGCCCGTATAGGGAAAATAAGTCAAAATGTATTTACCTGAGCAAGTATGTAACACAAACGGTAAGTGTGGTAGCTTTTACTGGGCCTCCTAATCTGGAACAAAGGTTTATAATAACCTATTAGATTTCTAACGGGTCTTTTATTTAAGCTTAAGCTTTGACCGGTTAGTTTTAAGGATGATACGGTTCACGCACGATTAAGCGAAAGACCGGATAGAATGTGATTTAGACCCGACAAGTTTGAATACTTGTATAATATGGGTATACTAAATACATTCTGGATTTTGAGATAAAAATGATGACGTTTGACCCGTTTCGGTCAATTTACGCAAACTAGTTACGTAAACCGAACCGAATGCAATAAGGGCGTTACGGGTAGCCAAAAGAGTCAAATGCAAGTTCCCTGAGATAATATGCTTAAAATATGATATTATATCAGTAAGTTATGTTCTATATTGCCCGGAATAATTTTAAACTCAATTTATGCCTTAGAAGGGCATTTTGGTCATTTAAAAGATAATAAAAGAGTAAAATTAGAAATCTGAGTTTCGGGTCTGGTTCATACAGTAAATATACTTAATATAACATATTATATCAGTAGGGTATGACCCATATATCAAATTTATCATTTAGAGCCAAACTATGCACCGTAGGGGTATTTTAGTAATTTCACAAGGGCTAAAAATGCCAAAACTGGAAATCTGAGTTCATATACTTATACTTACTGTTATTATATGAAAATATGCAAATTACATCAGTAGGTATAAGTCTTATATGTTTAAAACGAGTATAACGCTTACTATGCGCTTAAAACGCTAAATATGCGATTTAGAGCCGTTTCCGGGTTTATATATGAAAGCTGAATTTTTATATTTCCAGAAGGCTCAAAATAATTTATTTAACATTTAAAATCAGTAGAAAAAGGTTTCGGGTCAAAAGGATGTGTAGAACTCATTTTATGGCTTAAACGGTCACAACCGACATAACCCGAAATAACTAGGCGATCTAGGATCCGTTCAGCCAAAAATTAATTAAAAATCATCAAAATTCCCAGAATATTATAATACATCAGTTGGTAAAAAGTTTTATACCAAAACGTGGCCAGAAATAGGTCATATGCGAAAAGGGCCGTTTATGTAAATTAAGAACATAGTTTTACGCTAATGGCCATAACTCACAATCTGGACCACCAACTGATCCGAAATTTTCGGTGCAAGTTTATATATTAGAAATAAAGATTTCTATCCTTTCACTTTTCCAAAAATCACGTTTTATATCAAAAGGGCAAAATAGTCAACTTTTAAGCATAATCGGAAACATGCAATTTAATCGGCTAAGCATAGACTTAATCAACAAAAATTCCAGAAAGTGTTACCAAAATAAAAATGGTCAAAAATACTTTCCAATACAGATCTCGAACATGCATGTACGAATCCGAATCGATAGTCTACGAAATAATCGTTTTACAAGACTTTCGGTTCCGATTCGTGTCTATACTATAGATTGTCGAGTTGATGATGATAAAACGCATTCTTATATGTATTACAAGTTATTTATGATGATCAATCAGATTGCATGTCTAATATATTAACATTCAAGCTTATTTTTGCAAAAATCACTTCTGTTGACTTTTTAGAAACATGTTTGACTCGACAATTAGCATGCATATAGTGGGATTCAGATAATACCCTTTAGAGGGTTTGTTTCCCACATAAATACCAACATATATCAGGTTTCAATTCGAGAAATGACTGGTTGAAATTCGTTTAATCAGAAAGTCAAAACTTATGATCTAACAGTTTGACTTTTAACAATAATCAAAACAAGAACGGATTAGAGAACGAATTGGAAGCTTACAAAGGTCCTATAGGTGCTTAGTGAACACTAGGATGCTGCCTTGACGTTCAGATATGCTCCAGAAATCTGCCTTGAAGGTTCTTGCAAATGAGAGCTTCTTGTTTACAATTTCAAGTGCCAAGAATGAGTGAATAATCTGATTTAAAGATGGATTCAGAGCCTTGGGAGTAGCCTACTGTAGTAATAGCCATGCATGGGGTTTAATTGGAGCATTTGGAGGTGGTAACAGCTGGATTGCACACAAGATTTGGACCCAAATAGCTGAAATTACGAGTTCTGCACCTGGGCCTGGGTCGCGGCCCGCGTAAGCCTGTCCAGGCGGGCCGCCTGGCCTCTGTTGCTGTCAAACTTTGCCACATTTTGGCAGTTTTGGTCCCTGTCTTCGTGATTAATGTTTCGGCTTCATAACTTGACCCGTAAACCCCCAAACTTGGTTTCTAAGAACCTTAGGACTTTTACCAACATGAAAATGTCCTCGGATAATTTTGCGCTCAACCGAAAAGCCCTGATATTCGACGTTGACGCTTTTAGTCCTTCAAGTACGGTTTTGGCCATAACTTTCTCATACGTTGACGAAACTTCACGAAATTTTAACCACATATTCTAGTGAGTATATTTTAGCTTCTCAAAGCTTCGGGTCTGCCAAAAGTTCACTCAGAGGTATAAATTAAACATGTTGACACTTTTGGCCCCTATAGTTTGCAATACTTCACTATTGTGCAATTTCCGCGTCGTATGATCCATGAACCATCTGTTTAAGGTTATAAACATTATGTAGGGTTATCATAGAGCCTATTTATCCATTGTTGACACTTTGGACCCTTACGTTCCATAGTTTTCACTGTTTGTCACTTTTAGTCCCTCTAAGGTATGTTTTCACATACCGGAACCTTATGACACGTGTCAAGACATTATTGGACGAATTTTTTCGAGGTGTTACATCCTCACCCCCTTAAAAGAAATCTCGACCCCGAGATTTATTCAAACAAATGGGGATATTTTTCTTTCATCGTGGATTCCACTTCCCACGTGTATTCGGGACCTCTACGGGCATCCCACTTGACCTTAACAATAGGCACGTGCTTCCTTCGAAGCTTCTTTACCTGTCGATCCTCAATCGACAAAGGTTTTTCCACAAATTTTAGACTTTCGTCTATGTGTATATCTGTATGCGGTATAACCAGTAAATCGTCAGCGAAACACTTCTTCAAATTACAGATATGGAACACATTATGAATGGCACTAAGCTCTTCAGGCAAGTTTAACTTGTAAGCGACTGACCCGACACGTTCGATAATCTCGAAAGGTCCTATGTATCTCGGGCTCAGCTTGCCTTTCTTTCCAAATCTCATCACACCCTTCCAGGGCGATACTTTAAGCAATACTTTTTCACCCACATCAAAGTGAAAATCTTTGCGCTTAGGATCCGCATAACTTTTCTGCCTATCCCTGGCAGCTTTCAGACGATCGCGAATCTGAACGATCTTGTCTGTCGTCTCAAAGACGATATCTGGTCCTGACAGTTGGACTTCTCCAACTTCTGCCCAACAAATGGGCGATCTACACTTTCTACCGTATAGGGCCTCAAAAGGCGCAGCCTTTATGCTGGAATGGTAGCTATTGTTGTAGGAGAATTCAATCAGTGGTAAGTTCTTATCCCAACTACCACCCAAGTCGATCGCACATGCACGAAGCATGTCTTCCAAGGTTTGAATAGTACGCTCACTCTGACCATCAGTCTGAGGATGATAAGCCGTACTAAAATTCAAACGAGTGCCCAACGACTGTTGGAAACTTTTCCAAAAATGCGACGTATATCTAGTATCTCTATCGGAGATAATAGATATAGGTATACCATGTAACGCTACTATCTTATCGACGTATAATTGAGCTAACATATCTGAGCTATACGTCTCTTTGATGGGTAGAAAATGAGCTGACTTAGTCAGTCTGTCTACTATGACCCATATGATATCATTTCCCTTTTTCGTCTTTGGCAACTTGGTGATAAAATCCATTGTCACCATTTCCCACTTCCATTTGGGAATTTCAGGTTGTTGAAGCAAACCTGACGGCTTCTGATGCTCGGCCTTGACTTGCGCACAAGTCAAGCATTTAGCTACATGCTCAGCTACTGACTTTTTCAAACCAATCCACCAGTAGTTTGCTTTCAAATCCTGGTACATCTTATCAGCTCCAGGATGAACGGAATATTTAGAGCTGTGGGCTTCCTGGAGGATAACATCCCGAAGTCCTCCATAAACTGGAACCCATATTCGTCCGTTTAGTCGTAGCATTCCATCTTTGTCGTGGGATAACTGCTCCTCAGTTACTCCCAACTTTTCTGCAGGATAGTTAGCTTCCAGCACAGCTTCCTTCTGTGCAGCTAACACCCTTTCATTCAAATTATTTCTTATCTCAATGCGCTTGGCATTGATTCTGATTGGCTTCACCCTTTCCTTTCTGCTTAAGGCGTCGGCAACTACATTGGCCTTGCCTGGATGGTACCTTATCTCACAGTCATAATCATTTAGAGTTTCCATCCATCGCCTTTGACGCATGTTCAATTCCTTCTGATTGAACAGATGCTGAAGACTCTTGTGATCCGAATAAATTATGCACTTGGTGCCATACAAGTAGTGTCTCCATAGCTTTAAAGCAAATACAACCGCACCCAATTCCAAATCGTGGGTGGTGTAGTTCTTCTCGTGCACCTTTAGCTGGCGAGAAGCGTAGGCAATGACTTTGCCTTTCTGCATGAGTACGCAACCCATGCCCGTATGTGATGCGTCACAATACACCACAAATTCCTCTATTCCATCAGGCAATGTCAACACTGGCGCATTGCTCAACTTCTTCTTCAAAATATCGAAGGATTCCTGCTGCTTAGGGCCCCAATCAAACTTAATCTTCTTACGGGTCAACGAAGTTAGGGGCGCAGCAATTCTTGAAAAGTTCTCAATAAATTGCCTATAATATCCTGCCAATCCAAGGAAACTGCGAATTTCCGTAGGCGTCTTCGGCTCCTGCCAATTCATGACTGCTTCTACTTTAGCGGGATCTACTTGGATACCACGCTCGCTTACAACATGTCCAAGGAACTGGACTTCTCGAAGCCAAAATTCACACTTCGAAAATTTGGCATAAAGCTTCTCCTGATGCAGAAGTTTGAGAATACAACGAAGGTGTTTCTCATGATCAGCTTGGCTCTTCGAGTAGATAAGAATGTCATCAATGAAGACGATGACGAACTTATCTAAATAAGGTTTGCAGACGCGATTCATGAGATCCATGAACGCGGCTGGTGCGTTAGTGAGCCCAAACGGCATCACTAGGAACTCGTAATGTCCATAACGAGTCCTAAACGCTGTCTTGTGTACGTCTTCCTCCTTGACCTTCAACTGATGATATCCTGACCTTAGGTCAATCTTGGAGAAATAGCTTGCTCCTTGCAACTGATCGAACAGATCGTCGATCCTGGGTAACGGATATCTATTCTTGATAGTGACCTTGTTAAGCTCACGATAATCGATGCACAGACGCATCGACCCATCCTTCTTTTTAACGAACAAGATTGGCGCTCCCCAAGGAGATGAGCTAGGTCTAATAAAACCTTTAGCTAATAGATCATCCAACTGCGTCCTCAACTCCTTCATCTCCGTTGGTGCCAATCTGTATGGTGCTCTTGCTACAGGTGCAGCGCCTGGTATGATATCTATCCGAAACTCTACTTGCCTATCTGGTGGCAAACCAGGTAGCTCTTCAGGGAAAACCTCAGGATATTCTGAAATAACAGGAATATCTTCAATCTTCGGCTTCGGCTCATCAATGGTAACTTGTGCCATATAAATGACACATCCTTTCTGCATGCACTTGGATGCCTTGAGCATGGACACTTGCTCAGGCAATCCATGCTGGGTATCTCCTTGAATAGTAAGTGACTCACCAGACGGAGTCTTCACTATCACCTGCTTTCTATTGCACAGAATCTGGGCTTGGTTACTCGACAACCAATCCATGCCTATCACTATGTCGAATCCAGCTAGCTTAAAGGGAAGCAAGGATAACGGGAAAGAATGATTCCTAATGGATATAACACATCCATCTAGAACAGTCGAGGCGGTTTCTAAGGTTCCATTGGCTAATTCCACCTCATATTTCACACTTAAGGTTTTAACAGGAAGGTTCAACAATTTACAAAACTTATCATCTACAAACGACTTATCGGCTCCTGAATCAAACAAGACTCTAGCAAAAACATCATTTACAAGAAACGTACCGGTAATGACGTTGTCGTCAAGGACTGTTTCCTTAGCGTCCATTCTGAAGACTCTCGCATTAGTCTTCTTCCCATCATCTGCTTTCTTCGCATTCTTTGGGCAGTTGGGCCGAATATGCCCTTTCTCGTTGCAACCGAAACAAGTTGCATCCTTCATTTTCTTGCAATCCACAGCTTTATGATCTGTGGACTTGCAGATCCCACAACGTTTCTCGAAAGACTGGGACTTAGACTCCTGCCTGCATCTCCCAAAATGATGCCTCTTACAAACCTTGCATTTGGGTTTCTCACCCGACTGATCCCCTTTCTTGAACCCCGACCCTTTCCTATGGTCGTTGTTTCCCTTGTGTCGTTTCTCAGATCTTCGTGAGGTGTTATCCTCACGTTTCCTTTGGTTTTCCTCCGAGCTCTTCATAGCTCTTAGTCTGATGACATCTTGAGTGAGGGAGAGGGATAGATCAGCTACTGATCTAAATGTAGTAGGCCTTGAAGCCTTGACACTTGCCTTTATCTCCGGTGCCAGACCCCCAATAAATCGAGCGATCCTACACGGCTCCGGGGTCACCAAATAAGGCACTAACCGGGATAAAGTGTTGAACGTAGTAAGATACGCTTGACAATCGAGGTTCTTCATAATTAAGGATACAAAATCCGATTCAATTCGCTCGACCTCGTGCTGCGGACAGAAGTTCTCTTTGATCAGTGCTACAAACTGATCCCAGTTCATGCTATATAGGGCGGTCTTTCCAGTAGCTTGTAGAAGCGACTTCCACCATGCTAACGCGTCTCCCTTGAACGACTGGGATGCGTACTTCACAACATCCCTATCAGCACACCCGCTGATATCAACCACAGTATCCATCTCATCAATCCACGTCATACAATCGACGGCTCCCTTTTCCCCAGTGAAATCTCTGGGCTTGCAAGATACAAAATACTTGTACGTACAGGACCTGCTGTACGTGTCATGTTTCAGCTTAATCTCCTGCTTTGGGACGCTGCTGTGGTTGGAGGAGTGATTATCATCCTCAGCTTTCTTCGGCTCACTCTTTTTAGAGGGTGGCTTACTATGAGCCTCAGAATGAGTCTTGGGCTTTGCGTGCGGTTCTGTTCGGGTCCTACTCCGAGTACCACTAGATTCCCTGAATTGCCTATCCATAGCTTTGGCAACAGCGTTATCTATCAGTGCTTGTAACTCTGCACCGGTAACGTGAATCTTTGCATTATTTGAGTGTTCCCCAGAATGACTGTTGGTCTCCTCCGATTTGGCCATTGTAGCTTTAAGCTACAATAAAGGACAAGGTCTATTTTAGAACCTAACAGTATTATCGTTCTAGACGATTTATTAACCATGGTATCAAGAACCTTAGCAGTTAATTTAATAAATTTCATTCAGGCTCTTATTAGCAATCAAGGAATGAAAATATATATATTGGCACCATAGGCCTAGTCACATGGACAATTACTAAATTTATAAATTAGATTTTTACAGGATTATAAATTGTATAATTAAACAAATAATCCTTTTTTTTTTTAGACAGAGAGTCATAAACCACAACTGTCACTATATGACATAGTCATAACCCGTAGGTATCAAGTCATTAATAGACTTGTATACAGATAAAATCTGTAGATAATTTATTAAAAAGGGTGGCTTGTGTGATTCTACCGGTCACGCTTAGCCAGGAATGTTAACATGTTTTCAGATGTTAACAGGGAGTTGAATCCTTTCAACCAGGTTTTACCGTCATGGCCAGGCCTATTAATAAGGCATTCAAGCTAGGTTATACCTTACTAAGATTCTTATAAATGGCAAATCAAATAAAAATTGATATTTCCATTATTTTAATATTATATTCATGCATATAAACAAAATGAGAAATTCAAATTAACCATTTCAAATTTCAAATAAAGTACTAGTACATATTTGCCCTAAACGGGACTTTAATTCAAATAACACGAATAACATGCCCGCGCAGGGGCTAAACAACTAACAACAACAACAAATAAAATAAAACAACCCACGCAGGGGTTAACAGAACGACATACCCTCGCAGGGGTAGAATAAGGAAAATATACCCACGCAGGGGTAGAGTACAGGAATAGATGTCCACGCAGGGACATGAGTAATGAGATAACAATCAAAGGATTCAATGATCCTTCTTACTCTTACCCTTGAGTAAGTCAAACACCTTCTTGAACATGCCACTGTTGCGTCGGCGATCAGCTCGCATCTCGTGCTGCAACTCACGTCGCATACTGTTAATCCCATGCAGGATTTCTTGAACCTGCGGCGGCGACATCATAGGCGCCGGTGGCGGTGGCTGGTACTGCTGCGGCTGCGGTGGCTGTGGCTGCTGGTAACCCGCAGGGTAGCCAAAGGTAGACTGCCCAGCAGTCCAAGTGTCTCCAAATGGTCCACTAGGTGGAAGTGAGTTGTAGTTCACAGCTTGCCAATAAGGGTCTCCTGTGTAATCATAACCCTGAGGGAAAACCTGCTCGAACGGGTTAAACTGAGCTGCGCTGGCATAAGCCGGAATCGGCTCTCCATAGTTCTGCGGCGGCAGAGGCGGGATCGGTACTGAAGTGACCTCCGATACGGGATGCTGAGACTCCCCCGTCTCGGACTCCTCGGGAAGAGGTGTGTAGCGGCTGCTACCAACATGTGGAGGGGTGCCTATGCGAATCCCTCCGCGCGTAGACATGCGCGCATTCCTCCTTGGCCTCTGAGGCGGAGGAGGTAAAACTGGTGGCGGCGGTGGTGACGGAGTGATCACGTCACGCCATAGGGCCTCAGATAGGTCCTGCGGTAGAGGCGGCTGCTGCTGAAGCTGCTGCTGCTGCGATTGGTGCTGCGAGTGCACCGGCGAAACCTGGTGAGACTGGAGCATCGGAGAGTTGTGGCTGGGGGTGTAATACCAATCATACTGCTTAAATCTCTCCTGAAAGCTGTCTCCACCATTGTAGGGTGATCCCCTAAATGGCGACCCATCCGATATCTCGATGGGATGGTTGGGCGTACCTGACGGTGGTAGCGAGGGGTCCGTATCCTCGTCGACGTCCATCTCGTGACCACCAGAAAAGTGGTCCTCCGGTCCGAGTGGGTTATGACCCACTGGCTCATCCACAAAAGCATCAGGGTTATATAAACCCTGGTAGACTGGTGCTGGATACTGGTGCGGTGACTGATGCAAAGGTATGTAAGATCCATGCGAACCATGGGGCCCATTCTCCGAGTGGGGCCCAAACGAGTGGGGTAATGACGGTGAAGTGCTCGCGGATACCGAGTGTCTAGCAGGCTCGGCGAAAGACCTCCAAAGGTCGTTGGCGGCTGTGTTGTGCGTGGCGGATGGAGCTCGCCTATGTGAGGGCCCTGCCTCATGGTCGTGAGATGTAGCAAATCCTCCTCGACCTCTCATACGGGGCGGCATAGTGATCCTGTCAAAAGTCAAACAAGTTGCACAACAAATATATAAGACAAAGCAAATAATGAGATTAAAATAAAATAAACGAAATGTTGAACATTTCCTAAGTTCTTTGTCTAGACTCGAAAATCGAGGAATGTGCAATTGTGTAACTGAGATTAAACACAAAAGACTAGTGTTTAATTCACTCAGCGTTGGCTCTGATACCAACCTGTCACACCTCGATTTCCACGTGTCACCGGTGGGCCCGGTGTGGGGTACAGTGACGTAGTTGGCATCGTCATAGACAATCAACACAATATAATAATGCATAGCGGAAGCAGAATAGATACATTTCAACTTTTAAATAAAGTGCAATAATAATATCACAGTAGTTGAAACGGATCCACAGGCGGATCAATAAAATAAGATAAAAATTTTTCAACAGATATTTGTCGTCCGAGCTTGCGAGACTATAGTGGACGCTCTTAGGAAACAGCCAGCCTATTTTCGTATAGTACCTGCACTTAACCTTTTGGGAAAAATACGTCAGTTTACACTGGTAAATACAAATCGACTGACTCATTTTGAAAATGATTGAAAATTGATTTAAATGCACAAGGCATAAATATTTTTATTAACTTGGGATAATTATATAATATAAACTTGTGAACGATTTACATGCACTCGTATCTTTGGTGGCCCGGGATCTGCTGTCCGGGCTAAGAATTTAATGACACACCACATTAAAGAGTTATGCACGCCGAGTGTACGCCTACACCCCGTGCTCTGGTCGTGGCCATCTCGTAAGATAATGCCAAGGATATCCGGGACACGGTCAATAACCCCCCAAAGCCTAAAGTAAGACAAGACTGTTTAAACGAAGTCGCACAAGCTATTCAAGACTGTACACCCATAAGGAGCAGGACTTGTGCGCCCGATCAAGCGGTATTTTAAATACCGTACCCCAAGCCCGTATAGGGAAAATAAGTCAAAATGTATTTACCTGAGCAAGTATGTAACACAAACGGTAAGTGTGGTAGCTTTTACTGGGCCTCCTAATCTGGAACAAAGGTTTATAATAACCTATTAGATTTCTAACGGGTCTTTTATTTAAGCTTAAGCTTTGACCGGTTAGTTTTAAGGATGATACGGTTCACGCACGATTAAGCGAAAGACCGGATAGAATGTGATTTAGACCCGACAAGTTTGAATACTTGTATAATATGGGTATACTAAATACATTCTGGATTTTGAGATAAAAATGATGACGTTTGACCCGTTTCGGTCAATTTACGCAAACTAGTTACGTAAACCGAACCGAATGCAATAAGGGCGTTACGGGTAGCCAAAAGAGTCAAATGCAAGTTCCCTGAGATAATATGCTTAAAATATGATATTATATCAGTAAGTTATGTTCTATATTGCCCGGAATAATTTTAAACTCAATTTATGCCTTAGAAGGGCATTTTGATCATTTAAAAGATAATAAAAGAGTAAAATTAGAAATCTGAGTTTCGGGTCTGGTTCATACAGTAAATATACTTAATATAACATATTATATCAGTAGGGTATGACCCATATATCAAATTTATCATTTAGAGCCAAACTATGCACCGTAGGGGTATTTTAGTAATTTCACAAGGGCTAAAAATGCCAAAACTGGAAATCTGAGTTCATATACTTATACTTACTGTTATTATATGAAAATATGCAAATTACATCAGTAGGTATAAGTCTTATATGTTTAAAACGAGTATAACGCTTACTATGCGCTTAAAACGCTAAATATGCGATTTAGAGCCGTTTCCGGGTTTATATATGAAAGCTGAATTTTTATATTTCCAGAAGGCTCAAAATAATTTATTTAACATTTAAAATCAGTAGAAAAAGGTTTCGGGTCAAAAGGATGTGTAGAACTCATTTTATGGCTTAAACGGTCACAACCGACATAACCCGAAATAACTAGGCGATCTAGGATCCGTTCAGCCAAAAATTAATTAAAAATCATCAAAATTCCCAGAATATTATAATACATCAGTTGGTAAAAAGTTTTATACCAAAACGTGGCCAAAAATAGGTCATATGCGAAAAGGGCCGTTTATGTAAATTAAGAACATAGTTTTACGCTAATGGCCATAACTCACAATCTGGACCACCAACTGATCCGAAATTTTCGGTGCAAGTTTATATATTAGAAATAAAGATTTCTATCCTTTCACTTTTCCAAAAATCACGTTTTATATCAAAAGGGCAAAATAGTCAACTTTTAAGCATAATCGGAAACATGCAATTTAATCGGCTAAGCATAGACTTAATCAACAAAAATTCCAGAAAGTGTTACCAAAATAAAAATGGTCAAAAATACTTTCCAATACAGATCTCGAACATGCATGTACGAATCCGAATCGATAGTCTACGAAATAATCGTTTTACAAGACTTTCGGTTCCGATTCGTGTCTATACTATAGATTGTCGAGTTGATGATGATAAAACACATTCTTATATGTATTACAAGTTATTTATGATGATCAATCAGATTGCATGTCTAATATATTAACATTCAAGCTTATTTTTGCAAAAATCACTTCTGTTGACTTTTTAGAAACATGTTTGACTCGACAATTAGCATGCATATAGTGGGATTCAGATAATACCCTTTAGAGGGTTTGTTTCCCACATAAATACCAACATATATCAGGTTTCAATTCGAGAAATGACTGGTTGAAATTCGTTTAATCAGAAAGTCAAAACTTATGATCTAACAGTTTGACTTTTAACAATAATCAAAACAAGAACGGATTAGAGAACGAATTGGAAGCTTACAAAGGTCCTATAGGTGCTTAGTGAACACTAGGATGCTGCCTTGACGTTCAGATATGCTCCAGAAATCTGCCTTGAAGGTTCTTGCAAATGAGAGCTTCTTGTTTACAATTTCAAGTGCCAAGAATGAGTGAATAATCTGATTTAAAGATGGATTCAGAGCCTTGGGAGTAGCCTACTGTAGTAATAGCCATGCATGGGGTTTAATTGGAGCATTTGGAGGTGGTAACAGCTGGATTGCACACAAGATTCGGACCCAAATAGCTGAAATTACGAGTTCTGCACCTGGGCCTGGGTCGCGGCCCGCGTAAGCCTGTCCAGGCGGGCCGCCTGGCCTCTGTTGCTGTCAAACTTTGCCACATTTTGGCAGTTTTGGTCCCTGTCTTCGCGATTAATGTTTCGGCTTCATAACTTGACCCGTAAACCCCCAAACTTGGTTTCTAAGAACCTTAGGACTTTTACCAACATGAAAATGTCCTCGGATAATTTTGCGCTCAACCGAAAAGCCCTGAAATTCGACGTTGACGCTTTTAGTCCTTCAAGTACGGTTTTGGCCATAACTTTCTCATACGTTGACGAAACTTCACGAAATTTTAACCACATATTCTAGTGAGTATATTTTAGCTTCTCAAAGCTTCGGGTCTGCCAAAAGTTCACTCAGAGGTATAAATTAAACATGTTGACACTTTTGGCCCCTATAGTTTGCAATATTTCACTATTGTGCAATTTCCGCGTCGTATGATCCATGAACCATCTGTTTAAGGTTATAAACATTATGTAGGGTTATCATAGAGCCTATTTATCCATTGTTGACACTTTGGACCCTTACGTTCCATAGTTTTCACTGTTTGTCACTTTTAGTCCCTCTAAGGTATGTTTTCACATACCGGAACCTTATGACACGTGTCAAGACATTATTGGACGAATTTTTTCGAGGTGTTACAATATGCCTCTGGGGGAAGTTAGCTCTGGCTCTTGTCTTTGCATCCCGAAGACTTAGAAGATACTTCCAAGCACACAAGGTCACCCTAATGACGGATCAGCCCCTCCAAAAAGTACTCAAGAGACCAGAACTATCAGGCCGATTGGCCAAATGGGCAGTTGAGTTGGGAGAGCACTCATTAGAATACAAAGCCAGAACTGCCATGAGGGGACAAATACTGGCTGACTTCTTGGCGGAGGTCCCGGAGGATGAAGAGAAAGAGCTCTTAAAGTGGGAAGCCCTGCAGAAGGAAGAAAAATAGAAGGAGGATGAGGCAATATGGAAACTACTCACAGATGGGGCCTCAAGCGAAGAAGGTAGTGGAGCGGGCATTACGTTGATCAGTCCTGGAGGAGTTGAGCTAACCTATGCCATCAGACTAGACTTCGAGAATACCAACAACACTGCAGAATACGAAGCCCTTTTGGCAGTGTTGAGACTAGCCAAAAGAATGAAAGCAAGGTATGTGGAAGCCAGTACTGACTCACAGCTAGTGGTCAAGCAGTACCACGGGGAGTACGAGGCAAAGGACAGTATAATGGCCCAGTACGTGGCCAAAGTGAAAGAAACAGCCAAGACTTTCAAGACCTTTAAGCTAGAATACATCCCCCGAGGGAGAAACAGGAAATCTGATGCACTTAGCAAGCTGGCTTCCGTGGCATTTGACCACCTATCAAGAGAAGTCAAGGTGGAGGTCTTAACCTCCCTCTCCTTTGGCACATAAGAGGTAGTTGCGATTGAAAATGCACAGGATACGTGGATGACACCGATTGAAAGATTCCTCAAAGATTGAATACTACCTGAGGGTGATTGGGCAGCCCGGAAGGTAAGAGTCAAAGCTTTGCAATACGAGTTGCTTGACGAAGAACTTTACCGAAGGTCATACCTGGGCCAATCCTTGAAGTGCGTCGATAGTGAAGAAGCTAAGTATGTGATTAGAGAAATACATGAGGGTATTTGCGGTATGCATTCTGGGCCAAGGACAGTAGTGGCAAAGGCGATGAATGCGGGATTTTATTGGCCCAGAATGTATGAGACAGCATCAGAGAAGATCAAGAAATGTGATAACTGCCAGGTCCATGCGCCAATGACACACTGTCATAAACACCCAATGATACCTGTGTCGACATCTTGGCCCTTCCAGAAGTGGGCCATTAACATTATCGGGCCATTTCCAGAAGGCCCAGGAGGGGTTAAATATGTGGTGGTCGCCATCGATTATTTTACCAAGTGGGTAGAGGCAAGGCCCCTGGCAAAGATAACCGGGGAACAAATGAGACGGTTCGTACTGGACAACATCATCTGCAGATACATGGTCCCAAAGGAGCTGGTGAGTGACAATGGTGTCCAATTTGCTGGAAAACCCTTCAGGCCATGGTGTGAGCAGATGCACATACACCAGGTATTCACTTCCGTTGCCCACGCCCAGAGCAATGGGTTGGTAGAAAGAGCAAATCAAAGTGTTATTAAGGGAATGAATGGGAGACTCGGGAGGAAGCAAAACGGGTGGTTGGAGGAACTGCCATTTGTTCTATGGGCATATAGGACCACTCCCAAGGACTGCAACGGAGAAACACTCTTCAGCTTAACCTATGGGACGGAGGCTGTCATCCCAGCTGAGATAGGATCCCCAACTGCCAGAATGAAGCTCAGAGAAGCCGAGAATGAACAAGATCTCCGAATGAACCTAAACTTGCTTGAAGAGAGAAGGGAAATAGCAGCGATCGGGGAGGCCAAGTATAAGAAGCATCTTGAAAGCTACTATAACGCCAAGATGAAAAGGCTAAATCTCGTCCCTTGAGACTTGGTCTTGAGAGCAAATGAAGCTAGCTTGCAAGAGAGCACCGGGAAACTAGGGCCTAACTGGGAGGGGCCCTACCGGGTTACTTGGGCAAACGACAAGGGAAGTTGCAAACTGGAAACACTTCAAGGCAAGGAAGTTCCAAGGACATGGAACCTTATGCAACTCAGGAAATACCACATATGAAAAATAAAGATGCCTTCAAGGGAAAACGGCCAGGGAGCCACTTTTGTAAAGAATTAACCGCTAATTAAGGGATTACCCCAAGGAAAACCTTTTGTAAAATCTTGTACTGGAGGACATAGTCCCCAAGAAATGTATGGTAATGAACAGTCCACTTGTTCCTTTTGATAAAAGTGCAAGTCTTGTATCAGGGCAGAGGGGCCAAGAAAACTACAAACCTAATAACAAACACACGTGTGAAAGGTATACTCAACATGCCAAACGCCCGGCTGTGGGGCTAATCAGGGCCTAGCTAGCCCAAAGAGAACCGACAAACAAGCTAGAAAACATAATCTGACATTATAGACTTGTCCAAAGATTGTCCTCGAACAGACAATCTTGGTTTATAAAGAAAACCACAAAAAGAAAACAACACACTTTTGTAAGCAAACTACAAAAAAGAACTAACACATACACACCGGAAAAAAGAAACTTTCTGTGTATAAACTACAAAGTAAACATACATAAACAAGGAATCTTACTAACCCTGAAAGAAAAGGCTAGTACACAAACAAACAAACTAGAAAACCTAGCAAACAGATTAACGGAATTTTTGCAAACATGCTGCAAATAACCAAAAGTCTCCAGGAAGACGATGGGCTGGCTCCCGGCAAGAACACCAGCAAAAAAGAACACCGCACCAAAAACAACAAAAGCAAGTCGACAATATACAGTCAAAAGACGGCTAGCAGGCCATACATTAGATACCGGGAGAGCCCCGAAACGAAGGCCCTCCCCTATACATCAAAAAGTTAACAGTGTTGTAAGGTGCATAATTGTTTAGTTACAACCATATCGAAATAGTGAATGTTTTGAAACTACTGGGAATAACCCCCAGACAGAGACTTCGGAGAAGAGGGACCAGCGGGAGTCAGCAGTGCTTTCAGCTCATCAATGGACATCATGGGGCGCTCAAGGATCTTTTCAAGAAGGGCAGGGGTCTTACCCCCAAAATCTTTATCCAGTTTAGACAGCCACTACTTGGCCTTGGGATTATAAAGTGGGGTCTCCTTCCTGCCCAAGCCTTGAGCTGAGTAAGCATACCCATCCTTCAAGCCTGCTTGATATCCCACGTCCCGGTAAACCCTGTAGACCTGTTCAAGACTGTTTTTAAACTCCTCCGACTGGAAGACGGCAGTAAGGAATGCCCCGAAGCCCTCAGTGATCAACCAGTGCTTCTCCTTGGCTAACCTCTGGTTATCATCTGACGTCATTCCATACACAGCATACATCATATCCAGATCTTTTTGAGAAACAGAGTTAAGCTCCCTCTGATGCTTTAGCTCAGCGGCCAGCTCCTCCTTCTCTTCAACCAAAGCTTCCATCTCCCTCGCCCAGGCACGTTCCTTTTTCTCCAGCATAGCACCAGCTCCCTGAGAAAAAATGATTACATAAACCCCGAGGGAGTTAAAAAAATAAAAAATAAAAAAAAAGAAGGAGGGGGGGAGGAGAATTAGGCACCTCTCCTCCTGCAATTTGCGCTCAACATCAACCACCTGACACCGAAGCTCAGCAGCGACGGTTTGAGAAGTCTTGAGATCACTCCTGAGCCCCTCATTCTCCCTCCTCAGATCATCAACTCGTTGAAACATGCCAACACCCCTGAAAAGCCCTTCGCAAAGCGACATGCAATATTGATCATCGAAGAGATCATCCCTCAAGGCAGAATTCATAAATCTATGGGAGGGAGGAACAGCATGAGTCAAGAAGTCCCGGGCAGTTTCAGGGGTCCCCACCACTGAAGACTGAGTGATTTCCCACTTTGGGACATACGGAGCTGGAAGGGCATCGGCAAACAAAGGAGCCAAAGGGGATCGAGAAGCAAAACCCACAAAATGAGAAGGTTTGTTGGTCCCAGTGGCATGGTGAGGAGAAATCTCAAAAGCTGGGGTAATGCGAGCAACACTTACTTTAGGAGTCTTGTCCCTAACACGAGAACAGGAAGGGGCAGTAGGGATCTCATTAGGAGCATGAGAGCTTCCCTGCTCCAAACACAAAAAAAGAAAAAAAGGGAGGGAACATTAGAAACACACCAGAACAAGTTTAATCCAAAAAAAGAAACAAGGAACTAAGAACCCGTTACACCAAAACAGAAGTTAAATGGAAGACTTACCAACAAGGGCTCACTCACAAGACTGGAGGATCGAAAATGCTTGGATAAGGAGCCTTAACCCCAGTAGGGGGAAGTTCGGAAGCAGCTTTTGTGGCAGGGAAGGCTTTTTGACCACTGGCACTCCGGAGTCTCAGCCGGATACCGTGTGGGGCAGGAACTTGCTTGGGACTGACAGCTTTCCGCTTGCGAGCCAAACGACTCTCCAGGTCTTCCTTGTCACCATCACTGGAACTCTTCGCTTGTAGGGAACTAGGGGAGTCCTCCTTCTCACCAAAAGAAGCCCCCTCATCTTTTTCCCCGGCAGCAGAATCTCTTGCCTGAACTGATCCCTTAGTAACTCTCGTCTCTGTACCCCGGTTCAAACCCGGTTCAACTCTATCATCAACCACAAACTTAACATCCCTGGAATCCCCCTGAAGCAAGCCCCACAGGGTTATCCCTACACAAAAGAAATACTAAAGATCACTACACAAATCCCTAAGAAACTTTCAGAAAAAAGGTAGGCACAACAAGTCAAGAACAAGAGAATATCTTTCTTGCCAAAGAAAGCCTTTGGCAGAACCGACTAGAAGGGGCTTAGTCCTCCCATAGCCAGGATCCCTTCAGAGAAAGTAAAAGCTCTCGTTGGATTCTCGTACATACGCTTCCACTAGACAATTTCATCAGCAGACAAGACAGGAATACTGTCTTCAATGGCAGCCTTGGCATCCCTCAACGGTGGGGACTCTGGTATCATGGCAGCAGAAACAAAAATAAACCTGCTTTTCCATTCTTTAGGATAGGTAGAGGTCGGCATGAAGGAGTAACAAGGCTGAGATACACTATCCTTCCGTTTGGCGAAGGTGAACCAGTCCCCATCTGAATTTAACTTGTAAAACATGCAAAATAGGGGGATCGACGGCTCACCGGAAACCGCCACGCAGGATAACTCAAAATGCACAACCCTCATAAATCCTAGAGGGTGCAACTGGGAGAAATGAACTTTGAAATGGCGTAACAAGTCTATCTTGAAAGACGAAAGTGGATACTGGACACCACAAGAAAAAAAACGACAGAGTGTAAAGAACGATCCGATCAGGAGTGCACTCGGCCGAGTCATCAGGACCGGGTAATGTAGGGGAAAAGCGCTCGGGTATCTTGTAGGTTTCAACGAAGGATTCCAAATCCTTCACCGTCAGGACAGATCGGATCATGGAACGGCCGGTACGACTCATGGCAAAAGGGAAACGGTGATCGGAAAGTTATAGTGAAAGAAAAATGTGGAAGAAAAGTAGTGGGAATGAAAGGAAATTCAAAAGGCTATGAGGGTTTTAAAGAAGGTAACTGACGAGGGGGGAAAACTGTCACATCACCATCCTTTCAAATTAAACCACCGTGCACGTGTATTAAGGGGATTAAACCCCCGCCATTGATATTCGGCGATTAATGAGCCTCGATAAAAGAAGGGGCGCGTGATGATTAGCTAAGGGTGGGCCCACATTCTCAACCCAAGAGAGCTACCCCCATGGACAGTTATGATTCAGCCCAGGGGCGGACCCACATGGTACGGGTCGGGGTCCACGGACCCCAATGTTTTTTAAAAAAAATAGTAGAACCGGCATGTTAATTTTTTAAGGACCGCATAAAATAAATTAGTTGGACCCCATAGTATTGAAAACAAAGATGGTGTGGTGGTAAATCCTCTTATGTTCCAACAAATAGATCTCAAGTTCAAGTCTTTCATCTCATCTTTTTAGTGTATTTTTTTCATCAAAATTAAACTCGTGCTTTAAAATAACACAACCATCCATTGACCCTCTAATTTGCTTCTTTAATATGATAAATTTAATATCTCCAAATGATTTTATTTCACATTTGATTACTAAATAAGACTTCCAACATATAGTGGCATTCATAAAAAAAAAAAAAACTTAAACAAAATTTTGAAGTTATGCTTAAAAATGATTCTTAATAATGTAGTGGTTGCATGTCCACTAAAGACTTATACATTATTTCCTAGCCCCAACCTGACACGACTACGATGACGACCTGAAAATTTTAATGTTTGTTTGTGAAAAAATTTTATACAAAAAAATGGACCCCAATGGAAAAAAATCCTGGATCCCTCACTGATTCAGCCCTGGATCATGAGATTTGAATCTCAGAACCAGGGACTAAAGATGACTTGACGACGGGCCCATAGGTTGCCCCATTTACCCGTCTTGGGCTGATCTCATGTAGGCCCAACAGATAAGAGCCCAAATGCTGATACTTGCCCATTAAGGGACTTTCCCTTGAAACAGGCGGGAAAAGAGATACTTTACAAAGAAAAGAAAGAATTAAATGCCTGATAAGAATAGGATCTCTGGCTGGCACTGTACCACCAAGCCAGCACCATTAAATGAGGATACAATCCTACCGTTGGGGCTCAGACACGTGTCTGAGTCCCCCAAAGACCGATAGAATCTGTTAGATCATCAAGGTATGATCCCACTGGAAAGATAAGGGCTTCCGGCTATATAAGGAAGGTAAAGAAAAATCTAAAAGGCAAGTCCAAGGTATCTCACTTAATGCTCTCATTTATTCCGACCACAATTCCGTTACATAAAATACACACACACATTTATATCAGATTCACACCATAGAGATTGTTCCGGTGATCACATTCATCGGAATAAGTCACTCTCTTACTCTCCGGCAAGTTTACTTATTCTCACGCCGGAGCTTGGTCACAGATCCCCCCTCCGGGGCCCTCCGTGACGAGGCTAACGGTTTCCTTTTTTGTAGCAAACGAAGGCTGGGATATTCTGACGTCAGAAGACCCTTTGAACGTCATCAGGGATTTGGATATTCGACACTATCCCCCATAAAAATCGCGTCATCCGCGTACGTCTTTTGGTAACTGGACACCTTTGATTCTTTGAATAAGCCTTCAGCGATTGCTTTGGTCATCAATATATGCAATGCCTCCATTATTATTATAAATAAAAGGGGGAAAATGGATCCCCTTGTCTTAACCCTTTTCGATATTGGAACTCGCCAGACTTAATATCAAGATTTTCTTGATTTAACCTACGACTGATCGAGATGAGAATGTTTATTGGTGAGGATATTTGTTTCAAGTTTTTGTTGATTTTAATATGTTGTTGGGTAAGGCTATGCGCTATTTTATAGGCATAATCCTCACTAATCACTAGGGGTGTTCTTCGGGTTTTTTAATCAGGTTTCGGGTTTTTCGGTTCGGGTTTTTCGGGTTTTCAAAACTAAATATTTAACCCGATAACCAAACCTTTCTTGGTTCGGTTTCTTCGATGTTCGGGTTAAATGGTTTGGGTTAGAACGGGTTGGGTTAGATCCGGTTTTGGGTTAGAAAATGAACTAGGTTAACAAATAAATACAACCTTCTAAAATTTAAAATATCAATATTACTTATTAGCGAACACTACAGAAACAATTTTATAAACAACTCTTCTATAGTAATTTAATACAGATTATAAATTGTAAAATGAGTCTTGTCTTTTAATTAGAAACAAATTACTAATTGTAACATGTTTAATTCCATACATTATATATTATATTTACTTTTTCAATCGAATATTACTGTATAGTTATTAAACAAGTTTTTCTTAAATGATTGGAACTAAAAAGCTATCAAGAATAGTTTAAAAGTTAATTATGAAATAAAACAAAACCACAATCCCAAATTGTATCAACCAATTGTTAAAACCAAAACGTATCAATAAGAAAAGCCATTAGAATAAGTTTGATATTCTTCTTCACTCTTCACGGTTGGTCGCATCATGGAATAGGAAAGGATTATTAGTTCCTTTTAAAAGATATGACTATATGTAGAAAATATGCTAATTGTTTTAAAGTTATTTCGGGTTTTTCGGGTTAAACCGTTTACCCTTTATTCAACCCGTTAACCAATCCATAGAACTATATTCGGGTTCGGGTTTACAGTTATTCGGTTACTAGTTCTTTGGGTTTTGTCTACTTCGGGTTCGGGTGACTTCGGTTTTGGTTTGGGTTTCGGGTTTCGGTTAAAAAAGACAGCCCTACTAATCACCTTTTTTTAATTATTCGGATATATGTCTTGTTCTCTGATTACACCTCAAATGCAATAAAATCCAGAATTTAGACATTTAATATTTCGAATGGAGTACCTTTAGTATTTTTTTAATTAAACAATCAGTTATCATTTAAACCAAAGACGATTACAAACTAATGACAGGTAGACGAGCAACAAGTTGCACTGCTATCTCCTTCTGAATAGCAAACCCTACCCTGCTAAACACAAAATTTTACCCCTTAACATACGCGGTGTTACTGCTTACCACCTGCTGAACCCGCTTGAGGAACCGCACCGCGTCAGGGGCGAGAGCGCCAAGGGTATCGAAAGCGAACGGGACGAACACGTGCTTATTCTCGATGCAAGCTTTTTCGTGCTTAGCTACTTTGCCCGCCTCTGCCTTGATTGTATCGTGAAAAGTGTATATATTAGTTCGAAAACAAGTTCTAAATGGGAATCACTAGATTAAAACAGTGTAGTATAGAAGGCAAGATCAGATCGTGGACACTATGAGCAAACTCTCAATAACGAACCTCTACCGACTCCTAGCCTAGTTTAATTGAGATTTTGGGATTTACTTCTAAACCTACTAAGGCAAATAACTATGAAAGTAGAAAAATTGTGATTCCAACTAATGACTCAACACAGTAGAATGAGCCACTTCGCTTTGTTCGGTTTGTAAACGAGCCAAGCACGAACAAAGGTCCGCTCGGTTCGGTTCGGTTCGGCTCGTGAACAACCCTAATGGAATCTAGAAAGTCAACATCCCAAACATAGGTAATTGCTGCTTCTAGAAAGAATTCTTCATGTTAAATGGTTGAGATTTAATCTCAGCTTGATTCAATGGCCAAGATTACTTGTTGATTCCATTGACTTTAATGATAACATAATAATATATAATGTACCGTAACATCACGCAATTCATCTCTATGAAACGTAATATTATATAACGTAATTGATGTAATATAATGTCATGTAATGTACCTTTACGTAGCATAACGTAACTTGACACAAGGTAATGTGGTGTAATACAAGGTACCCATAACGTAACGTAACGTAATGTAATGTGAATGTCACGTAATGTACATTTATATATACTACATAATTCATGGACGGAAATAGTGTCAGGCAGCTGTCTAACACTTCTCCATTGATCTGGCCAAATTACGATTTTACCCCGTTTAATTTACAGTTTTCTCATTGGTTTTGTTTTTCCCCTCTCAGCCACGGTTTTGCCTTAGTTCAAATTTACAGATTTGACATCGTTTTTATTTTTTTTCCCTGTCAAATAACGATCAGAGTAAAATTATAGTCATGCCATCGTTTTAGTTTTTTTAGCTACCTCATACTTCTCCATTGGTCCGATCAAATTACGATTTTGGTCCGTTTAAATTTACAGTTTTACCATTGGTTTTGTTTTTTTCCCTCTCATCCAAATTAAGTTTTGGCCCTTAGTTCAAATTTACAACTTTGCCATCATTTTTGTTTTTTTTTTTCCCTGTCAAATTACGATTTTGCCCCAAAATTATAGTCATGTAATCGTTTTATTTATTTTTATTTTTTACAAAACTATGATAGTGTTTTGTGTCATTTTTTTATAAAACTATGGTAGTGTTTTGTTTTAATTAGTTGACTCGGTGTAATTTTTATTCATCCCAAGCGGTTGCCTAGCCCATGCTTATTTGTCCTAAAAAATAACAATTTTGCCCTCAGTTTAAAATAATAGTTTTTCTATCGTTTTAGTTTTTTATAACAAATGCATCGTAGTGTTTAAGTAATGTGTACAAGTAACCGAAACACAAACGTATATGTTATGAGAGAGAAATATTCGGCTTAATGCCCCACAACGCGGCCGAGGTAAAACGTAGTTATGTATACATTTACATAATGTAATGGAGAGGAATAGTGCTAGGCAGCTGCCTGCCACTTCTGCATTGGTCCGGCCAAATTACGATTTTGCCCCGTTTAAATTTATAGCTTTGCAATTTTGTTTTTTCCCCTCTCAGCCAAGTTACGGTTTTGCCCTTAGTTCAAATTTACAGTTTTGCCATCATTTTTATTTTTAATTACGATTTTGCCCTAGTGTAAAATTATAGTCATGCCATCGTTTTAGATTTTTTTAGCTGCCTGACACTTCCCCATTGATCCGACCAAATTACGGTTTTGGCAAGTTTAAATTTACAATGTTGTCATTGGTTTTGTTTTTTCCCTCTCAGCCAAATTATGCTTTTGCCCTTAGTTCAAACCTATAGCTTTGTCAACATTTTTGTTCTTTCCCCTGTCAAATTACGATTTTGCCCCAGTGTAAGATTATAGTCATGTTATCGTTTTAGTTTTTTTTACAAAACTATGGTAGTGTTTTGTTTTAATTAGTTGACTCGGTGTAATTTTTATTCGTTCCAAGCGGCTGCTTGGCACACGCTCATTTGTCCTAAAAAACAACTAGTTATTGCCCTGCCCGCATTAAGGGGCATTAAGCCGATCAATACTTCTATCTCATAACATGTATATCTGTGTTTCTGTAACTTATACCTACTACTCATAACATGTTCTCAAAGAAAAATTACATCGAGTCAATCAAATAAAACAAAACACTGCCATATTTTTGCAAAAGAAACTAAAACGATGGAAAAACTATATTTCTAAACTGGGGCAAAATTGTAATTGATCAGGACAAATGAGCGTGTGCCAGGCAACCGCCTAGCACGAATAAAAGTTACACCAAGTCTACCAATTAAAACAAAACACTACCATAGTTTGGTCAAAATAAAAACTAAAACGATGGCATTATTGTAATTTTACACTGGGTCAAATTCGTAATTTGACAGGAAAAAAAATAAACGATGGCAAAACTGTCAATTTGAACTGAGGGCAAAATCGTAATTTGGCTGGAAGGAAAAAAAACCAATAGCAAAACTGTAAATGTAAACGGGGCAAAATCGTAATTTTGTTGGACCAATGGCTGCCTGATACTATTCCAAAAAAGCTAAAATGATGGCATTGTTGTACTTTTACACTGGGGGCAAATTCGTAATTTGACGGAAAAGAACAAAACGGTGAAAAAACTGTAAATTTGAACTGAGAGCAAAATCGTAATTTGGCTGGGATGAAAAAAACACAAAACGAATTGCAAAACGGTAAATTTAAACGGGGCTAAATCGTAATTTGGGTGGACAAACGGGGAAGTTAAAAACTAAAACGATGACTTGACTGTAATTTTACATTGAGGGCAAATTCGTAATTTGACAGGAAAAAAACAAAAATGATGGGAAAACTATAAATTTGAATTGAGGGCAAAATCGTACTTTGGATGGGAAGAGAAAAAACAAAACCAATGGCAAAACCGTAAATTTAAACATTGTAAAATCGTAATTTGGGTGGGCCTGCCTGGCATATTCCCCTCCATGGGAATTGTATGATAGTTGGTTTTGCCCCGCCCGCATTGCGGGGTACTAAGTCAATTATTTTCTTTCCCGTGATATGTATGTTTGTGTTTCGTTTACTTGTACTCATAACATGATCTAAAAAAAATTACATCGAGTCAACCAATTAACATAAAACACTACCATAGTTTTGTAAAAAAATTAAAACCATGGGATGACTATAATTTTACACCGAGGGAAAAAACGTAATTTGACAGAAAAAACAATGGCAAAACTGTAAATATGAACTGAGGGCAAAATTATAATTTGGTTGGGAGGAATAAAACAAAACCAATGATAAAACTGTAAATTTTAACGGGGCAAAATTGTAATTTGGTTGGACGAATGGGGAAGTATCAAGCAGCTGCCTAGCACTATTTCCCCTCATTGTAGGAAAAAAAGATGACAAAACTGTAAATTTGAACTGAGAGCAAAATAGTAATTTGGCTGGGAGGAAAAAAAACAAAACCAGTGGCAAAGCTGAAAATTTTAACGAGGCAAAATCGTAATTTGGTTTGACGAATTTTGTTAGTGCTAGGCAACAGGGGCAAAATCGTAATTTTGAACATGGGCAAAATCATAGTTTTTAACTGTGGTGAAATCGTATTTTTTTCTGAACCAATTGCGGAGAGCCAGGCGGCGGCAAAACCGTAATTTTGAAATGAGGGCAAAATCGTAATTTGTCAAAAGCTAAAACGATGACAAAACTATAATTTTGAGCAGTGATAGAATCACAATTTTGAGCAGGTGTAAAATCGTAGTTTTTAATTAAGGACAAAATCGTATTTTTCTTTTTTACTAATGGGGGAGTGTCAAACAGCTGCCTAACACTATTCTCCATATTGTATTTGTAGCATAGATAAATAAATATAAATATGATGCCGTAATATTTATAATGTGGTATAATAAAATGTGCTTCAAATAAAGTACATGATGTAAAATATTACAATCAATGTTTTAAATATCGGTATGAACCGGTCGGTTATACTGGTTAAACTGGATACCGGATATGTGCCCGGTACGATAAAGGCCGGTAAAACCCAAATACGGTATGTCTTATGTACCGCCGGTAAATCCGGTTCTACCGGTTCAAACCATTGAACCGATTTGCATTATCTTAAAATTTGATTTTTTTAATTATAAAAGATACGATATTAATGTAATACCGATGTTTCATTGTTGGTAATTAACCTAGCGCTTTCCATTACAATATTTTATCGCTATTGAAACTGTTACTCACATCATCCATCCAATGTAATATTGTTTATAAGTAATACAAATGCTCTTAAAAAATGCATAACATTTTACAAGAAAACAATTGTTTTTAGATAAAATCATAATCAGTTATGTAAATCTTAATTGAGATTGGATTGTTTTTTAGATTAATTTGTATTTTATGGAATTGTAGTGTTAACTAGTGACCCGGTTAAACCGCCCGGTACTACCCGGTTCAACCGATTAAACCATTTCAGAGCCTAACCCGATATGAATAAAAAACGGATTTTTAAAACATTGATTACAATGACAATAACTATTATAATAACATTAATTAACTATAATGTAGTATGATGTAATATAACATTTAAGAAATCAGATTTGGTAGGAACCACAACTGTTATATAATGCAAATCCGATCTAATTTATATATTATTATTATACATAATAACATTTTGGGTAGGGGCTTGGGAACAGTTCCCGTTTCCAGGTTTTCCCGACCTTCATCTGCCGGTCATTCCCACCTCTACACAAACCAGCGCATAGACATATCATCCACCAAATTATACCACCAGCAACCAGCCAACCACCACCCAGCCCCAAATCCAGTTCCGGCGACATCCACATCCAGTTACTACCATCGCTCACCACCGCTCTGCTCCGAATCAACGTCACCTGCTAGCATCGATCAACACCGCTCTACCCCAAATCGAAAGGTCGGCGCTTTATCTACTCCGTCAACCGACAACTTTCGTCGGACGATTAGGGCTCCAACAGGTAGGCTTCAATAAAATACGTTTTTGTTCGATATGGGTAATGTTGAAGAAGATGACCTTCACCCATTTGTCTTGTGTCAGTGCCATTGTTGTTGATTTTTTGCCCTAATTTGTTGCTCCACTACTATGAAATATGTGGCCATTTCTTATCTTGCAGTACTTCAAAATTCTGATCTAAAACTAAAACTAAGGTGTTGGGCCAAAATTGCCACGGTAATCAAACTCAGCTAAATAATCTATATATAATCTATATAATCCTACATTGATGAACAAGAAAAAAATAAATGAATATGCCTTTACATAAGACTTATTCAACCCATGAAAGTAAAAAAGTTATGGGTCTTACCTCAGGGACGATAAGGGCATTTTACTCAAAAATATATTTTCACAAGACTAATCTATTTCTGGGAAACTTTTGACCTGTTCGACTATTTCAGCCTCTTTTGGTTGACCCGTTAGAGATAATGATAGGGTTAGAACAGATTTAGAGGAAAAGAAGCTAAAGAGAAAGATAATTTCACCAAATCTGTTACTATTATTCCTTCATACGTTTAACATAAATAGATATGCAAGTTACAATCATACCCCTTGCATAATAGAAAATAACAAAAATACCCTCAAACTAGAAATCAAAGTTTAGATACTAAAAACATAAATAAATAACGTAACAATACTCCCTCCTTAACCCACTTTTTGTCCTCAAAAAGTGATTCAAGGAACCTTGTCTTCATCCTCTTCCGTTGCTTGTTTTTCATCATCTACCACTTCAAGTATGTAGAGTTGTTTTTTCTTACACTTGTGCCCCGGAACGAACCTTTCGGTACACCAGAAACATTCCCCCTTTGCCCTTTTTTGCTCAAGTTCATCACTCGTCAAACGCCTCGATCTAAAGATTCCTGGTGTAGAACTTGATGGCTCGGTTGTTGGACTTGGCAGCAAGGGTAGTTTTGAACCATTAACGGGAGGTGTTATTTTGACATCTTCGGGTTGCAGCCCATCCTCCACAGCGTTGAAACGCTTCATCAAGCATGTGTTGTTCATAGTTTGAATTCTTGCTAACCCATACGCCTCACGTAGTGTTTGAGGCTTGAACATCTTTACCGGCCCTTTTATTTCCGGCTTCAAACCCTTCAAATATAGGCTAACAGCATAAGGTTCGCTAACGGTAACCTTGTTAAGCAAGCGATCAAAACCTGAATTATATTCTTGTAGACCCTTGGCGTTATCAGTAAGTTGAACGAGAGATGCAATCTCTTCCATAGGGTCTTCAAACATTGCATCAGAAAAACGGGCAGAGATCGAACGAACATAGTCCGCCCATGGGACCTCGGCAACCGTGGCGTTACGGGTCTTCAAGTAGGCACGGTGCCATTGGAGGGCATCACCTTCCAAGTGAACCGCAGCACAACGTAATTTCGAGTCATCAGGAGTGTCATCCATCGAAAAAAAATGTTCGCAGCGATAGACCCACCCCTCAACATCGTCCCCCGAAAATTTAGGGAAGTCGATCTTACCGATACGGAATGGTTTGGATGTTCGTGAGTCACCATCTGGGCCGGAGAAGGACCCGAAGGAACTGCCTGACGATTGAACTCCCTTGTCACGGACAGCCTTCAAGATTTCTTCCTGTTGCTTCGATGATTGCTCCTGTTGTTTCATCAAAGCGGCTAAGGCAGTTTGGATATCAGCGATCGCCTTATCGTGGGATTTGAGGGTGTTGTCGACTTCTTGGTTGCGGGTCATGGCGGCGGCGGCAAGGTGTTCCGATGAGGAATCGGAACGGCTCTGATACCCTTGATAGGGTTAGAACAGATTTAGAGGAAAAGAAGCTAAAGAGAAAGATAATTTCACCAAATCTGTTACTATTATTCCTTCATACGTTTAACATAAATAGATATGCAAGTTACAATCATACCCCTTGCATAATAGAAAATAACAAAAATACCCTCAAACTAGAAATCAAAGTTTAGATACTAAAAACATAAATAAATAACGTAACAGATAAACATGACCCGAGTCGACTCATTCATAAATAAATGGGTTCATATTTCTACCTCTTACGTCTATATTGTAAATTTATAGCTGCTGAATACATGGCAGTGCTAACATGTTTTGTTGTGTAATCAGTGCAATCGGTTTTGGCTTTCTGAACTTCTTTGGCTCTCTTTTTGGGTACTTGATTCAGGTGAACAGTAAAAAGGATGCAAACAGTAAACCATCACTTCACTGAGCTCTCTCACAGCCGTAAAAGAGAACATGTGCAAAGAGAACAACCTTTTATCTGCAGGTCTAAACCGTCCAACCCCCAATGGGTAAGTCTCCCACTGCAAGCATGGTTCACTGGTCCAAGGTTTCTTCTTTGGGCGATGACTTCCTCTATAAATGACACTTCATTTAGTGCATTTTGGACATTCCGATCAGCTCTGATTCTCTTAGAATCCCTGATCTTCCTTCTTGAGTAATTGTTCCACTCAAGTCTCTCTTTTCCACATTCAACACAACAAACATTTCTTTTTTGTAAAAGTCTAAAGGGCTGTTTGGCAACTTCTGAATTATTTAGTGTTAAACCAGTAAGAGATCTGAACCATTAAAAGCCAATATAATGCTTAACCGTTAAGTGGCAATTGTCTGACCAATTCAGATAAGAGGTCTTAACCATTCATACTCAGTATAATGCTTAACCATTTAGAGGCAAAGGTGAGTGAGTTATTTGTAAATATAGAAGTTTGGGAGAGTAACGTTAGCCATTCAAAAAAAAATTATAAGATCCCTAGGTGACTTGTCGACTTCAACTCACCATTTTGCAAATATATGTGTGTAAATGTAAAGATGGTGGTTGTTAACAAAAGTAACGGATAAGAGTACCAAAAGGTGTTTTTATTGAAATAACAAACATAATAGTAGTATTTCATAGTTTCAGAGAAAAAATAAAGAGTTAAATGCCATTTTAGTCCCTGTTGTTTGGATCATTTTGCCAGTTTAATCCAAAGGTTTCATTTTTAACATGTGGGTCCAAAAAGGTTTCACAGTTGCCATTTTAGTCCACTTGATTAACTTCATCAATTTTTTTTGTTAACGAGAAGGCCAATTTGGTCATTTTGTATGTAATTTTGTTAACTAAAAAGGCAATTCAGCCATATAAAATGATCGAATTGGCCTTCTCGTTAACAGAAAAAATGGATGAAGTTAACCCAGTGGACTAAAATGGCAACTGCGAAACCTTTTTGGACCCACAGGTTAAAAATGAAACATTTGGACTAAACTGTCAAAATGGCCCAAACCACAGGGACTAAAATAACATTTAACTCAAAAATAAATTTATCTGTAGATAGCTATTTACAGTAACTATCTATATCTATATCTATATCTATTATATATAATAAATGAAAAAAATATGGGACACATGTCACTTGATTAGGGCCTCTTGATTTTGGTTTTGGCGGGAAATGGGATGGGTCTTTTTTTCACATATTGGTTCGGGTCCGTTTGTATTTGGATTGATAATTCGGATCCATATATAATATCTTGTAAAAAAATGCCTTCCTTTTTCTGCTATGTCACAACAAACTTTCATTACCCTCTTCTTGAGATCCACCGCCGCCTCCATAATCATTCCTCTTTCATTCTTTCTTTTCAAGATCCCCCTCCATCAGTGACTTTAATCATTTATCAAGAACGATATTACAAGTGAAGATTTGATACAATACATGTATAAGTCTAAATCTTCGATTGCTAATCTAAATATGTTCCGATTGAACCTTTTTTGCATATTTATAATAGATGTTTGATATTCGGCTATACAGACTGATCAATACTTCGATTCTTTAAAAAAAATAAGGTATGTTTTACGGTTTTGATTTTATAATTTATGATTTATTAGGTATTGGATATTCGATTTTGTTTATTCAGGTTCATGTGTTTGATGTTCGGCTATACAGATTCATTCGACTATATTTTCATGTGTTTTATAATTTATGATTTATTAGGTATTCGACTTTATTTATTCAGGTTCATTCCGATTTAAGGTTTTGCGATGTTGAAGATAGGGTTTCTTTTTTTCGCTGGATTGTCTTTATGATTTAGGGTTTCTAATTGTTGATTTTTTTTTTTGGTTTTTAATGTCTTCCTTTTTCCGATGTTCTGTTTCAGTAACTCCTCTGCAATCTTATTAAAAAGCTGAGTAGCCTGCTCATGATTTAAGATTAGTGAAACAGAACTGTTGTCCTTGACTTCAATTTTGATCTTAAACTTAGGAACAGGTTGAACAATAGTTTCGTAACATTAGTAATTAGAGCACTCATAAACATCATATTTCTTAAAATCATCATAGTCATCGGGTGCGATATATTCTTCAACCCCATCAGAAGCCTCATGTGAACATGTAGGACACGTTATGTAGTAACTCCTCTGCAGTCTTATTTACATGTTCTTCGTTATGGAGACGAGTACATCTAAGACATTTATTATTTTTACTTATATATATGCAGATTTAAATCTCAATCCTTTTGTCTTCAATATGTCTTTTTATAAAGTCCTTACGTCTTTTACTTCGAATATATTGGTAAGCTTATTATACTAACACATCGTTTTTGGTTATTTTTTTCTTTCTGTTCATTTTGAGGTGCATGTCAATCCTTGGGACTCTTTTGAAGTGTCAATCAGCAAGGATGTGAAGTCTAATTGTTATTTCTTCAGTGATGGGTGGGACGATATTAGTGCTTACCTTGGTCTTCATGGTCAATTTAAGGTGCATATCAATCCTTTTGTATGTTTATTGTTATCTGTTTTTATATTCCAACTTATTTGTTTATTACGTTATAAACAATAAACAATTAATTTTAAATGTACCATAATTATAATTGAAAACTAAACTTTAACTATACTGGAAAAATTGTCTGGATCTATATAATGGTAAATTAACAACCCAGTAACCGATTACGTTGATTTTTTTACATGATTTTGAAATTCAAATTTCAAAAAAAGATTTACATATATTCATTTAAAATTTAGATTAAAATCTTTAATGTATTCTAATGTTTATTTTTGGTAAATTTAAAAAATCATCTTTCTCTTATAATTATCATTTATTTTTGGTCAATCAAATTATCTTTTAAAATAGATTCAAAAATCAAATTTTAAAACTTACAACTTTCTATTAATGTGATACGCTTACTTTATTCTATTACTTAAGTAAATTTCAATCAAAAATTTCCAATACATTTCTATGTTAATTTACTTATCAATTTTTACACTTTAATTTGCTATACTTTCTTAAATTAACTCCCCTATGTTTTATTATATATACATCTTCGTAAACATCATCTCATTCACGCTTTCGATTTCATCTACCTATTTTCTCTTACGTATCTTACTTCATTGTTTTATGTAGTTTTTATTTATTTTCTTTATTATTTCAACTTTTGTCCTTAATTAGTATGTTGATAATTATAATAATCCTTCCTTTTTTATTTGATTTTTGAACTAACTGTTAATTTGCTACAGAGTTTTGAACATGAAACTTGAAAACATAACCATGTTGAACAATCTCAATCTGTTGACAAAAAACTATACGCTCAAGTTGAAGATCATTTGCCTTTGGTGGAAATGATGCATGGCCTTCCGACTGAAACTTTTCGTGTAGAGATGATATGTATGGATGAAGAGGTAACATTTTTCAATTTTTATTATAGTGTCATTATATTATTATTATGTATTAAGTATGGGTCTTGATCTCTTTAACTTTTTTTTATTCAATAAGTTAATTATTGTTTTTTTTTGTAGGGGCAAAAGATTCAGACCCTTTTTTACTCAAGGTCAATTGTATGTTGCGTTATCAAGAGTTAAGACGAGAGAAGGTGTCAAAATTTTAATATTCGATGACGAAGGAAAACCAACCAATGAAACTGCTAACGCCGTTTACAAAGAGATTTTTGGAAATTAATGATGTAAATTTTTTTATTTGTTTCTATTGACTTCAAACTTTGTTTCATTCTGCTAATGTTATAGTATGTTTCTGAGCTGTTGATTTATTTTACATTTGGTCAACTATGTCTTCTATTCTTGTGCTTCCATTTGTTATTGAAAATGAAAAATGTGCCTTTATTGTTATAAAACAACTGGGTCATGTATGCCTTTAATGAGTAGAACAATATTTGATCATTTATTTAGATCATCTTTAACTATTTGAAACAATTTAAATTGTTTTCTTGGAATGTATTTTTGTTTTTAGTAGTTGAGCCTTAAGAATTGTGTTGTTAATGTTTTGATGATATTATTCCAAAGTGATTCAAAATTATACACTGTTCAACATTTTAACTAATAAAATTAAAGTACCCGGGAAGCAGTCCCGGGTGATAACCTAGTATATAATAAATAAACAAGATGTGGGACACGTGTGAAGTGATTGTGCAACCAGAGTGGATTTTTGGCGGGAAAAATATGAGAATCCTTATGTTTTCACACGGGATCCGAATTGGGTTAATCATACCCGCATAGTTTGACCCGGGTATATAATGAAAAAAAAAACCATAATCATTCACCAAACCCTATGCCGATTCTTCCCTGCCGATTCTTCCCTGTCTTCGATGCACAACCTCTAGAGGCAAACCCTAGAGGTTATCCACAACTGTGATCCACATAATTGTCCAGTTCACCGCATAATCGTTGCCATCCACATGGAAATCGACGCACACATCAAAAACCCTAAAAGCTCCAACTTTCTTCTTTAATCGCCTGACAAAGGATTCCAAAATCAAACCGATTCACTTCCAGGTATTTCGATTCTGTAGATATTGATTCTATACTTTACATTCGTTTATCAACTCATTTTTTTTTCTAAAATTTGTCTGTTTCATCGCCCAAGAGGAAGATGGTGACGGTGGTGGTCACCTGAAGAGGGAAGATGACAACGACATGGGTTGATTTAGGGTTTCTCCATTGGTGGTCTTGTGATGGTTGTGGTTCTAGGAAATGGCGAAAGGGCGGCGGCTAGGGTTCCACCAACACATAAATCTGACCGATTTTGGTTTCGGCAGGTACTGATAAGTTGTTGATCCGTTTTGTCCAATTGAAATTAGGGTTCTTAATAATGTTCATCTTTTGTTTGATTTTGTTTGATTTTGAAATTAGGTATGTTCATATTTTGTTTGCTTATTTACAGATCTAGGGTTTGCGTTCAATATTCTGTATCTGATACTTGGATGGTCTGAGTCAAAATCGACAGTACGATGATACATGGAAGGATGAAGGTGTTGACGGTTTTCAATTCTTCACTCCAATGTGAGTTTATTTTACAATTACCTTGATTTGTTTTAACTTTGTAACGCTGATTTGATGTTAACATTAGGGTTTAATCGATTTGTTCATAACTTCATATTACCATTTATTTTTCTTCAGATTTGTTCAGATTACATTTTTTTACTAATCAGTTTCTTTTTTTTAATAATCAGTTCAGATTAGGGTTATTAATATCTTTTTTCTCATAAAGTCGATTTTAATTAGTTTATTATTAATATCTGTTGTTCCAAATCTGCGGTTGATGAATTAATTTTACGAAATCGCTTATAAAATTTATGTTCATGTACTTAATTTCCAACGTTTTCGTACTGATTCGTGTTCTATAATCTGAGAAATTGTTTAGCGGATAAGGCAAAAGGGAGGTGATTGGTGTATAACTAGACATACAGAAGGTAATCATGTCATTTGTGATTGAACTAAATTGATTTACAAATCTTGATTCGTATTGTGTAGTTTTGTTAATTGTGCTTGATATCAAAGTTAATTGGTAGATGGAAAAGTACCAATGTATTATGATACGTTATAAGACTTCTTATTCAAATGTAACACCTCGAATTTTTGTGTCCAATGATGTGTTAACACGTGTCATTTGATTACACGTGGCATTTGTATTTAATAAAGGACTAATTTTGACAAACCTTGAAAGTATGTAAATTCGAGGGTTATAAATGTCAACAAGGGTAAATATACTGTATAGTAACCCTAAATAAATGCTTGAACCTTCAAACGAATGTATCATAGATCGTACGAAAGCGAAACACGAAAGAAAGTGAGAGATTACAAGCTACAGGGGTTAACTGTGTCAACATGTTTAATTATACCTCTGATTGACCCTTTAACGTTCCCAAGGCTTTGTAACTGTATTATACACTCACTAAAATATAATATATAAATTTCGCGGAGTTTCGTTATGAAACGAGAAAGATACGATCGAATTCGTAGGAGAAGGGTTAAAAGCGTCAACAGTGAAAGTTAAGGCTTTCCAAATAATTAATAAACTAACCGGGGACTTAATAATGCGGGTAAATAACACGAGGCCCCTATCGGTAAATAACCGAGGGCCAAACCGCAAAGTTACCCCTTCAAACCCGAAAGGTCAGGTAAATCATTACGAAAGATTTCGTTATTAATTACCAGGATTTCGTAATCATTTCAAAAGATTTAAGATTTCTGAAATTTCAACCTCTCGCGACCCGCGTGAAGTTTAAGCATAAGTTGAGGCGGGCCGCGAGCCTCCTAAGATACGCGCCTGAAATTTGAAACTCAGGCGACCCGCATTAAAATGGCATGGAACTCCCATGCGGGCCGCGTGGGACGCCCAGATGCAGAAAGTTGTAACATCTTACCTTTTGAGCATTATGAACGACCAAGAACCAATAAATGAGGCATGGGTGCCCCCTACTCGACCCATAATCCTCCAAGACACCTGCCATTCATCCAAGGGCACTTGTAGACCCTTGTGTGATGATCTTGGACCATGACATTGGCTATAAATAGCAAGGTTATGTCCATAAGTTCATCACAACTCAAAACACTTCTATCTGATCATTTCAAGAGCATCCAAGTCTTCTTCTTTGCTCTACAGACAAGTCTCAAGCTTCTGTAAGTGATCTAACCCTTTGTGGTTTCACATTTCCTTAGTAAATAGCTAAAAACCAAACTGTCGTAACTACGGTTTGACTTTACAATAAATCAGTGATGGTTCAGTCTTACGACGAATCAAAAATGGTTTTGAGTTGGTATTTATGTGGGTAATAAACCTCTAAAAGGGTTCCCCCTGATCACCACTCTAACTATGTCAAATATCGAGTCAAACGCGCACTTAAAAAGTCAACAGAAAGCTATTTTAGCGATTTATGCATAATCTGTAATGTACATACTAAGAAACCTGTTTTGACACTCATAAAATATGATATTAAGTATATAGACTTGTTTGCGCTCGTTTGAATCGATCATTTGCTATATTGAACCGGTTCGGAGCCGAATGTCGCAAAAGTTTGACTTTTGCATTGACTTCAGTTCTGACCCGTTTTAGTGAGGTATAGACATACCTTAGGACTCTCTTAGGACCAGGTTACATGATGGTATAAACCTCTGTGATCGGTTCATGAGTTATCCGAGTCTTTTACGCATTTCCGTTGATCGCCTAAAAGTTGACCGTAACGCCATTTTGAAAATAAAACGAGTATTTCGGACACGTGAATGGACCAGAACCTTGCTTATTAAATTATAAGCATGTCCTTAAAGTCTCACGTCAATCCGAGGTCTAGAATGAGAGTTATGCTAAATGGCGCATTTAAAGTAAACTTTAGTAATAAACGGCGCAATTAGCATAACGCCTATCTAAATCAAGATTTCGACACCAAAACTTTTACCCACTGTATTAAAATAATATTTTGGGAATTTTAAAGATTTTTAATAATTTTTACCTCGCTCATAGCCTGCGGTTATGGCCACGGTTCGGTAAATACCGAATATGCCCTTTTCGGCCAAAACATGAGTTCTACAAGGTCTTTTGACCCGATTCCAGTTTCTACTGATTTTAAATAATAAATAAAGTATTTTAAGCTTTATAAGCTGTTCGGGAAACTCAGATTTCCAGTAGAACTCGAAAAGCTCTTTAAAAGTCTTTAAAATGACCGAAAAGCCCCTACGGGGCATAATATTAACTTAAACTCGTTACGGGCATCACGGAAGGTATCCTACTGATACCACAACCTCTTTAAGGAATATTGACTTAGGAAATAAGCGTACGACTCTCATGGTTAACCGTTTCGCCTATTGCGCGCACGGTTCGGCTTATGAAACTAGTTTTCATAAATTAGCCGATACGGGTCAAATTATATTATTCGGACCCCAAAATCCAGAGTGTGAACCATAGACCCATATAAAACAAGTCTCTGAACTTGTTGGGTCAGAATCGCACTCCATTCTCGGTTTTCGCCTTTTCACGCGATTAAACCATATTCACATATCGGAACCAACCGGTCTAGGCTACGGCCATTATAAAGACTCGTTAGGATTCTAAGAGGTTAATTAAAACCTTCGTTCCAGATTAGGAGCCCCAGTAAAAGCTATCGGTGATTTAATCCAAATTAAGGAAATATACTTGCAAAGGTAAATACTTTAACTTATTTCCCCTATATGGGCTTGGGTTACGGTATATTAATACCGCTTGATTGAGCATTATATTCTTCCATCGCTTAGGTGGTTAATTAAATAATATGATCGGCTCATTTAAACAGTTTTGTTTCTTAAAAGCCTTTGGGGGGTTTAATGACCGTTGTCCCGGATATCCTTGGCATCATTTTACGAAATGGCCACGACCATCGACATCCCGATGTAGGCGTACACCCGGTATATATTGTCGACATTAAATTAAAAGATGTAGCCGTTGGTTTTTATACTACGGTTTTACGCAATGTGGTGTGTCTATAAATCTTTAACCCGGCACGACCCGGGCTACTGAACGCATAAAAGAACATGTAAAACGTTCACAAGATTTTAATAATTTTCCCAAGTTATAAAAGAGTTTGTGCCTTGTGCATTCAAATCAATTTTAATAAACATTTTCAAATGTGTCAGTTGAATGTATTTACCAGTGTAAACTGACGTATTTTCCCCAAAAAGATTAAGTGCAGGTACTATACGAAATGGGCTGGTATAGGCGTCCTAAGCATCGTACATAGTCTCGCAAACTCGATGCTGCATTTGAATGAACAATATTTATTACTTTTTGATCCGCTGTGGATATATTCAACTTCTGTAATACATTTGATATTACAACCAGAGGTTGAAGTTTATATATTTATCTTTAAGCTTCCGCTGTGCATTATATAATTGTGTGGTTTGACTATATTGTTGCCAACATCGTCACGGTAATCCCCCACCGGGCCCACCGGTGAGACACGTGGAAATCGGGGTGTGACAGGTTGGTATCAGAGCCAACATTGAGTGAATTAAACACTATCCTAGTGTGTTTAATCTCAATGACACAATTGCACATACTCGAGTCTAGACAATAACTTAGGACAAATTCGAATTGTTATTCCAATTTTGTCTTTTCTTTTATTATTGGAATTTAAAGTTTTATAAAGCAGGAAAATGCCACCTGTTATATTCTGAGGAAGAGGAAGGGGAAGAAGAGGCAGAGGAGAAATCGTGACACATCACGATAACGAAGCTGGACCATCAGGTACAAGACATCCTTCAATGACAAGGAGCGAAGAACCACAACGACGAAGAGATCTCTACGAACCCGCGAGGCATTCCACCTCACACAGCTCGACGCCATCCTACCGGCACTCCTTTGGGCCAAACTCAGAGAATGATCCCAACAACCCACAACCTTCCTTCATACCTCTACAACGTTCGGTATCGCACCGAAATTACGACGACCCTACTCCATACTTCATAGGTCAGTTTAATCTGGCTGACTACATACAGGAACCTTCAGGCTTTGTTCCATTAGGGCCACAAGATCATTTCTCCGAGGACCATATGGATGAAGATACTGATCCAACTGAACCTGCGCGTGGTACGCCCACGCATCCGATAGAAGTCTCTGATGGGTCATCCTTCCATGGCACACCCTATCAGGGACCAGACAGTTTCCAAGCGTTGTTCGACCGACATGAGTGGTACTACACGCCACCCCAACAGACATCTCAACAACCGCGACATCCACAGGATCCCTCTGAGGATTCACGCTTTGTGGCAGTTACGCCACCACCTCCGCCACCGGCGCAACCAGTAATACCTGATCCGCCAAGGCGTAGGAGGACAAATGCTCGTATGTCTACACGAGGAGGAGGGGGTATCCACTTCAGCACTCCTCGACATTCTAGTAGTAGCCACTACCCGCCACTACAAGAAGAAGGACCTTCAAGTCCTATACAGGAGGCGAACTCCGCACCAGCTGCACAAAATTCGCCACCATTTGGGTATGACCAACCCATACCTGCTTACACGGGTCCAACGGCTTACAACCCGTTCGAACCGTCACAAGCACAATACTACTACGGCTATGAGCGCGACCCATATGTGGTGTCGGCAAGATATAATGCGCGCTACCCTGACGGAGCACATGGAAACATGGGACCACCGGACTACTCAGCTCATGGGTATCCAATACCTCCCAGACCTCCAGTTCCGCATCAAGCGCCACGACCACGTTTCTCTCCTCCTGAACAGGAAGAAATACTCCATCGACTAGATCGTGTGGAGAGAGAGTTCGAGGAAGAGAAGAAAAGCCACCAAGGATTTCTCAAAGGCTTGGCGAACCTACTAAAGGGCAAAAAGAAGAAACGTGACCACTAGCCCTTAATAGTTGTACTAATGTAATTTCTACCTTGAAATAAGTCCCTGCGTGGACACTTATCGTATTTCCGTCCCTACGCGGACTTATCTTTTAGTCCTTGCATGGACACCTATCTTGTATTAGTCCCTGCGTGGACTTGTCACTTATTTTAAACCTCTATGGAGGTATGTACTATTTGAAAGACCCGTTTAGGGCAATATGTAATTGTATTTGAGATTATGGAATGTATGTTATGAGTTTTGTTTTAATATGTATAAAATAAATCAAAACCATTCCTTTTATATTGATCTGCCTAGATAAAGAATCTTAAAAGGTGAAACCTAGCTTGGTGTCTTTTAAGATCCAGTCAAGATGGTACGACCTAATTGAAAAGATTCTGATTCCCTGTTAACCTCTGTACGCATGTTAACAATCATGGCAGATGTGATTCGTTAAAATCACGCACGTCATTCTTATGCAATAATCCTTTAAGGATTTCAAAACCCAACTAAATGATTTATAAATCGTGGGTTAAATCACCAATGAAGGTGATCAATCTTATTAAAACATCCATTAGTGATGTAGTGCCTACGGGCCAGTATTATTAAAACATCCATTAGTGATGTAGTGCCTACGGGCCAGTATTATTAAAAACATCCATTAGTGATGTAGTGCCTACGGGCCAACCATATTAAAACATCCATTAGAGGTGTAGTGCCTATGGGCCATAATAATTGTCTTATAAAGACAAAAGGCAGTGGTAGTCTATGACTCTCTGTCAGAAAGAGATAAAAGAACTACGGTTCAAATCTCTATGCCTTTGATTCTCTGAAATCTCGGCTAAAATTATAAAACATCCTCGTGATTAGGCTTTATGCCGCCAATACTATTTATATAGCTGAAATAGGATATATTCAAATCCTAATATGTAATGAAATAATAAGTTAACCAAATATGGTCTCTGTACCATGGTTGACAAATTGTCATAAAAGACAATTATATAATAAACTTCTAAAATTTTGTTATCTTCTGTAACAGATTCAAATTACAATGGCGGATCCCAACGGAGAGAATAGCCATACTAATGATGATGAATACGACAATGCGCCAGTGCATCTGACAGGCGCACAGCTGAAGGCTCTGATTGACAATGCTGTTCAGGCAGCTCTTGATCGTCAATATACTGAGTTCCAAGGCAGAACCGTGTCAAAACCACCCTCTAAACCAAAGACACACTCCAAACCACCCTCTCAACCCAAGAAAGATGACGACAAACACTCGTCCACTGAGAACAGCGTCCATCGCGATAGAGAATATACTGATGCATTAAATGCTAAGGGTTGCACCTACAAATACTTTGTATCTTGTAAACCCCGGGAATTTACAGGGGAGAAAGGTGCTGTTGATTGTATCACCTGGCTAGATGAGATGGACACTATTGTGGACATCAGCGGGTGTGCAGCGAGGGATGTGGTGAAGTATGTGTCCCAGTCATTTAAAGGCGAGGCCCTGGCGTGGTGGAGAGCGTTGGTGCAGGCATCGGGTAAGTCTGCTTTGTACAAGATGACATGGGAGGAATTTATTGCTCTCATTAAGGAAAACTACTGCCCTCAGCATGAGGTTGAGAAGATCGAGGCTGACTTTGTGTCACTGGTGATGACGAACCTGGACTGCCAGGCATATTTGACGAGTTTCAATACAATGTCTCGTCTGGTCCCATACCTTGTGACCCCGGAACCTCGAAGAATTGCCCGTTTCATTGGGGGCTTGGAGCCCGCGATAAAGGCGAGTGTAAAGGCCTCTCGGCCAACGACCTTCAGGTCAGTTACTGACCTCTCCTTGTCTCTCACCTTAGACGCTGTCCGTCTGAGGACACTAAGGAACAAGGAGGCTGAGAAGAGAAAACGTGAGGATGATACCTCACGAAGATCAGGGAAGAAGCACCGTGGAAACGGTGAAGGCAAAAGAGGGTCGGAGGCGAAGAAAGATGGGCAAGCTGGTGAAAGGCCCAACTGCAAAATCTGCAAGAAACCCCACTCTGGGAAGTGCAGGTTTGCATCAAATTCACAGTCACAATCAAAGACTCCTTCCTGTGGACTATGCAAGTCCAAGGATCATAAGACTGTGGAATGCAAAAAGATCAAGGATGCAACCTGCTATGGTTGCAACGAAAAGGGGCATATCAAGAGTAACTGCCCTAAGTATGCCAAGAAGGCGGAAGAGACCAAGAAGTCAAATGCGAGAGTTTTTCGCATGGATGCAAAGGAAGCGGTCCAGAACGACAACGTGCTTACAGGTACTTTTCTCGTAAATAATATATTTGCAAGAGTACTATTCGATTCTGGCGCTGATAAATCCTTTGTAGACCAGAAATTTTGCCAACTACTAAATATGCCTATCAAAACCCTTGATGCGAAATACGAAGTAGAGTTAGCAGACGGCACGATAGAAACCGTCTCTACTGTTCTAGAGGGATGTGAAATGTCCATTAAGAACCATTCTTTTCCTCTATCTCTACTCCCTTTCAAACTAGCGGGTTTCGACATAGTCCTAGGCATGGACTGGTTATCCCGTAATCAGGCCCAAATCATTTGCGGCAAGAGGCATATAGTGCTAAAGACTCCGAGTGGTGAATCGCTTACCATTCGAGGAGATACGCAGTACGGATTGCCCGAAGACGTATCTATGCTGAAAGCTTCTAAGTGTTTGAACAGAGGCTGTGTAATTTACATGGCTCAGGTGATAATAGAAGAACCTAAGCCGAAGATCGAGGATCTTCCTGTCATTTCTGAATACCCCGAAGTTTTTCCTGAAGAACTACCTGGTTTGCCACCAGATAGGCAAGTGGAGTTCAGAATAGACATCATTCCTGGAGCGGCTCCGATAGCTAGAGCACCTTACATGCTAGCTCCAACGGAAATGAAAGAACTGAGGACCCGGTTGGATGAACTGCTGGCAAAAGGTTTTATCAGACCTAGTTCATCTCCCTGGGGAGCACCAGTCCTATTCGTAAAGAAGAAGGACGGATCGATGCGGTTGTGCATCGACTATCGAGAGCTAAATAAAGTGACCATAAAGAATAGATATCCTTTGCCGAGGATCGATGATCTATTCGATCAGCTGCAAGGAGCAAGCTATTTCTCGAAGATCGACTTGAGGTCGGGCTATCATCAACTAAGGGTCAGAGATGAGGATGTACATAAGACAGCATTTAGGACTCGCTATGGTCATTACGAGTTCCTAGTGATGCCTTTTGGGCTCACAAATGCACCGGCTACGTTCATGGATCTCATGAATCGCGTCTGCAAGCCGTATTTGGACAAATTTGTCATAGTCTTCATCGACGATATCCTTATATATTCCAAAAACTAAGCTGACCACGAGAAGCACCTCCGTTGCATTCTCGAATTACTACAGCGTGAGAAACTCTACGCCAAATTCTCGAAATGTGAATTCTGGCTACGAGAGGTTCAGTTTTTAGGGCACGTTGTGAGTGAGCGTGGTATCCAAGTAGATCCCGCTAAGGTAGAGGCAGTCATGAACTGGCAAGAGCCAAAGACGCCTACCGAGATCCGTAGTTTCCTGGGGTTAGCAGGGTACTACAGGAGGTTTATTGAAAATTTTTCGAGGATTGCTGCGCCCTTGACTTCCCTAACCAAGAAGAAAGAAAAGTTCATTTGGGGCCCAAAGCAGCAAGAGTCCTTCGAAATACTGAAGCAAAAGCTAAGCAACGCACCTGTGCTGACATTACCGGAAGGTACAGATGAATTCGTAGTTTACTGCGATGCATCACACACAGGCATGGGATGTGTGCTTATGCAGAAGGGCAAGGTGATTGCCTATGCTTCAAGGCAATTAAAAGT
Organism: Helianthus annuus; assembly: GCF_002127325.2. Classification (NCBI taxonomy): domain Eukaryota; kingdom Viridiplantae; phylum Streptophyta; class Magnoliopsida; order Asterales; family Asteraceae; genus Helianthus; species Helianthus annuus. The sequence goes on from NC_035442.2 coordinate 144,866,377, forward strand.
GCACGAAAAGAATTACACCACCCATGATTTGGAGTTGGGTGCCGTTGTATTTGCACTAAAATTGTGGAGGCATTACCTTTATGGTATTAAATTTGTGATTTATTCTGATCACAAAAGCCTCCAGCACCTGTTCAACCAGAAAGAGTTGAACATGAGGCAGCGCCGTTGGATGGAAACCTTGAATGACTATGATTGCGAGATCAGGTACCATCCCGGCAAAGCGAATGTGGTCGCTGATGCCTTAAGCAGGAAAGAAAGGGTAAAACCTATTCGAATCAATGCCAAGAGCATTGAGGTCAAGAACAATTTAATTGAAAGGATTTTAGCTGCACAGCGAGAGGCTGTGTTGGAAGCTAATTATCCTAATGAAAAGTTAGGAGTAACTGAGGAGCAGTTGACTCTTAGCAAGGATGGAATCCTTAGATTGAACGGACGTATATGGGTTCCAATTTATGGAGGACTACGAGATGTTATCCTCCAGGAAGCCCATAGTTCCAAATATTCAGTCCATCCTGGTGCTGATAAGATGTATCAAGATTTAAAGGCAAACTATTGGTGAATAGGCTTGAAAAGTCTGTGGCCGCCCATGTAGCAAAGTGCTTGACTTGTGCTCAAGTCAAAGCCGAGCACTAAAAGCCGTCTGGCTTGCTACAACAGCCTGAACTTCCCGAGTGGAAGTGGGAATGCGTAACTATGGACTTCATAACCAAGTTACCCAAAACCAGGAAAGGAAACGATACAATATGGGTCATAGTCGATAGGCTGACTAAATCAGCTCATTTTCTACCCATCAAGGAGACGTATAGCTCTGATATGTTAGCCCAACTTTATGTTGATAAGATTGTAGCCTTACACGGCATACCTGTGTCTATTATCTCCGACAGGGATACTAGATACACATCTCACTTCTGGAAAAGTTTCCAGCAATCTTTGGGCACGCGTTTAAACTTTAGTACGGCTTACCACCCACAGACGGACGGTCAAAGTGAGCGTACTATCCAAACGCTTGAAGACATGCTTCGTGCATGTGCGATCGATTTAGGTGGTAACTGGGATAAGAACCTACCCCTAATCGAATTCTCCTACAATAATAGCTACCACACCAGCATAAAGGCTGCGCCTTTCGAGGCATTATACGGTAGGAAATGTAGATCGCCTGTTTGTTGGGCGGAAGTAGGAGAGGTCCAATTATCAGGACCAGAGATTGTTTTCCAGACAACGGACAAGATTGTCCAGATCCGGGAACGTCTCAAGGCTGCCCGCGATAGGCAGAAAAGCTACGCTGATCCAAAACGTAAGGATCTTCACTTCGAAGTAGGTGAAAAAGTGTTGCTTAAGGTATCACCCTGGAAGGGGGTGATGCGTTTCGGCAAGAAAGGCAAACTGAGTCCGAGATACATAGGACCTTTTGAGGTCATTGAACGGGTCGGGTCAGTCGCCTATAAGTTGAAATTGCCTGAAGAGCTCAATGGAATTCACAACGTGTTCCACATCTGCAATCTCAAAAAGTGCTTCGCCGATGAATCATTGGTGATTCCACACACAGATGTGCATATAGATGAGAGCTTAAAGTTTATAGAAAAACCTTGGTCGATTGAAGATCGACAGGTGAAGAAGCTTCGAAGAAAGCACGTACCGATTGTAAAAGTCAAATGGGATGCTCGTAGAGGTCCTGAATATACGTGGGAAGTCGAAGCTACAATGAAAGAAAAGTACCCCTATTTATTTGAGTAAATCTCGGGTCGAGATTTATTTTAAGGGGGTGAGGATGTAACACCTCGAATTTTTGTGTCCAATGATGTGTTAACACGTGTCATTTGATTACACGTGGCATTTGTATTTAATAAAGGACTAATTTTGACAAACCTTGAAAGTATGTAAATTCGAGGGTTATAAATGTCAACAAGGGTAAATATACTGTATAGTAACCCTAAATAAATGCTTGAACCTTCAAACGAATGTATCATAGATCGTACGAAAGCGAAACACGAAAGAAAGTGAGAGATTACAAGCTACAGGGGTTAACTGTGTCAACATGTTTAATTATACCTCTGAGTGACCCTTTAACGTTCCCAAGGCTTTGTAACTGTATTATACACTCACTAAAATATAATATATAAATTTCGCGGAGTTTCGTTATGAAACGAGAAAGATACGATCGAATTCGTAGGAGAAGGGTTAAAAGCGTCAACAGTGAAAGTTAAGGCTTTCCAAATAATTAATAAACTAACCGGGGACTTAATAATGCGGGTAAATAACACGAGGCCCCTATCGGTAAATAACCGAGGGCCAAACCGCAAAGTTACCCCTTCAAACCCGAAAGGTCAGGTAAATCATTACGAAAGATTTCGTTATTAATTACCAGGATTTCGTAATCATTTCAAAAGATTTAAGATTTCTGAAATTTCAACCTCTCACGACCCGCGTGAAGTTTAAGCATAAGTTGAGGCGGGCCGCGAGCCTCCTAAGATACGCGCCTGAAATTTGAAACTCAGGCGACCCGCATTAAAATGGCATGGAACTCCCATGCGGGCCGCGTGGGACGCCCAGATGCAGAAAGTTGTAACATCTTACCTTTTGAGCATTATGAACGACCAAGAACCAATAAATGAGGCATGGGTGCCCCCTACTCGACCCATAATCCTCCAAGACACCTGCCATTCATCCAAGGGCACTTGTAGACCCTTGTGTGATGATCTTGGACCATGACATTGGCTATAAATAGCAAGGTTATGTCCATAAGTTCATCACAACTCAAAACACTTCTATCTGATCATTTCAAGAGCATCCAAGTCTTCTTCTTTGCTCTACAGACAAGTCTCAAGCTTCTGTAAGTGATCTAACCCTTTGTGGTTTCACATTTCCTTAGTAAATAGCTAAAAACCAAACCGTCGTAACTACGGTTTGACTTTACAATAAATCAGTGATGGTTCAGTCTTACGACGAATCAAAAATGGTTTTGAGTTGGTATTTATGTGGGTAATAAACCTCTAAAAGGGTTCCCCCTGATCACCACTCTAACTATGTCAAATATCGAGTCAAACGCGCACTTAAAAAGTCAACAGAAAGCTATTTTAGCGATTTATGCATAATCTGTAATGTACATACTAAGAAACCTGTTTTGACACTCATAAAATATGATATTAAGTATATAGACTTGTTTGCGCTCGTTTGAATCGATCATTTGCTATATTGAACCGGTTCGGAGCCGAATGTCGCAAAAGTTTAACTTTTGCATTGACTTCAGTTCTGACCCGTTTTAGTGAGGTATAGACATACCTTAGGACTCTCTTAGGACCAGGTTACATGATGGTATAAACCTCTGTGATCGGTTCATGAGTTATCCGAGTCTTTTACGCATTTCCGTTAATCGCCTAAAAGTTGACCGTAACGCCATTTTGAAAATAAAACGAGTATTCCGGACACGTGAATGGACCAGAACCTTGCTTATTAAATTATAAGCATGTCCTTAAAGTCTCACGTCAATCCGAGGTCTAGAATGAGAGTTATGCTAAATGGCGCATTTAAAGTAAACTTTAGTAATAAACGGCGCAATTAGCATAACGCCTATCTAAACCAAGATTTCGACACCAAAACTTTTACCCACTGTATTAAAATAATATTTTGGGAATTTTAAAGATTTTTAATAATTTTTACCTCGCTCATAGCCTGCGGTTATGGCCACGGTTCGGTAAATACCGAATATGCCATTTTCGGCCAAAACATGAGTTCTACAAGGTCTTTTGACCCGATTCCAGTTGCTACTGATTTTAAATAATAAATAAAGTATTTTAAGCTTTATAAGCTGTTCGGGAAACTCAGATTTCCAGTAGAACTCGAAAAGCTCTTTAAAAGTCTTTAAAATGACCGAAAAGCCCCTACGGGGCATAATATTAACTTAAACTCGTTACGGTCATCACGGAAGGTATCCTACTGATACCACAACCTCTTTAAGGCATATTGACTTAGGAAATAAGCGTACGACTCTCATGGTTAACCGTTTCGCCTATTGCGCGCACGGTTCGGCTTATGAAACTAGTTTTCATAAATTAGCCGATACGGGTCAAATTATATTATTTGGACCCCAAAATCCAGAGTGTGAACCATAGACCCATATAAAACAAGTCTCTGAACTTGTTGGGTCAGAATCGCACTCCATTCTCGGTTTTCGCCTTTTCACGCGATTAAACCATATTCACATATCGGAACCAACCGGTCTAGGCTACGGCCATTATAAAGACTCGTTAGGATTCTAAGAGGTTAATTAAAACCTTCGTTCCAGATTAGGAGCCCCAGTAAAAGCTATCGGTGATTTAATCCAAATTGAGGAAATATACTTGCAAAGGTAAATACTTTAACTTATTTCCCCTATATGGGCTTGGGTTACGGTATATTAATACCGCTTGATTGAGCATTATATTCTTCCATCGCTTAGGTGGTTAATTAAATAATATGATCGGCTCATTTAAACAGTTTTGTTTCTTAAAAGCCTTTGGGGGGTTTAATGACCGTTGTCCCGGATATCCTTGGCATCATTTTACGAAATGGCCACGACCATCGACATCCCGGTGTAGGCGTACACCCGGTATATATTGTCGACATTAAATTAAAAGACGTAGCCGTTGGTTTTTATACTACGGTTTTACGCAATGTGGTGTGTCTATAAATCTTTAACCCGGCATGACCCGGGCTACTGAACGCATAAAAGAACATGTAAAACGTTCACAAGATTTTAATAATTTTCCCAAGTTATAAAAGAGTTTGTGCCTTGTGCATTCAAATCAATTTTAATAAACATTTTCAAATGTGTCAGTTGAATGTATTTACCAGTGTAAACTGACGTATTTTCCCCAAAAAGATTAAGTGCAGGTACTATACGAAATGGGCTGGTATAGGCGTCCTAAGCATCGTACATAGTCTCGCAAACTCGATGCTGCATCTGAATGAACAATATTTATTACTTTTTGATCCGCTGTGGATATATTCAACTTCTGTAATACATTTGATATTACAACCAGAGGTTGAAGTTTATATATTTATCTTTAAGCTTCCGCTGTGCATTATATAATTGTGTGGTTTGACTATATTGTTGCCAACATCGTCACGGTAATCCCCCACCGGGCCCACCGGTGAGACACGTGGAAATCGGGGTGTGACATCAAACTTATTGTTTAGGTCCACAATACGTTTCTTGATCTTGGTGATTCGAATATTCTTCGGCCATACATGAGTGATGCAATACAGATATATCTAAAGCATGTGAAGTTTTTAAAGCAAAAGAAGCAACACCTTCAGTTGCAGGTATCTTGACTTAATTGACCTTTTTGTTCATTCATCTTTCTTTGTTACTGGGATTATCCTCACCGTTTAATTTCCTGATAACAGTTTCAGCTTTGCGTACACTTCAATATGAGGTCACAAAAACCTACGTACAAAGTGTTAATTCATGGATGAGGTCTTCAACTAAAGAGATATTAAAGCGAATTGTGGGCCCTGGTTTCTGTTCTAGAAAGAAACTAATCTCCTGGTGCACAATTTCTCCCTTGCCTTTAGGATTTCGTTCAGTTATGGTCACTGCAAAGGATCAAATAGATATCTATCTATACTATATATAAAAGCATATCCCAAGGACTTCTTAAGGTAATTTGCAAACTACGAATGAGAAGAATGAGAAGAAATCCAAAAAGGAAATCGGAATGTCTAAATGTTACCAGAGATCTGGCTCAATTCCCTTTCGTTGTTCTTTTTTTTTATCTCAGGCTTCAGCAAACTACGAATGAGAAGAATGAGAAGAAATCCAAAAGGAAATCAGAATTGAAGCTGCAAGTGAGTTAACAATACATATTTATTAGGTTGTAGTTTTTTTTAGTTAATTAATCTTTTGGTTATTTGATCTTATTTAGGCGGTAGATTGGTGTAAAAAACTTGTAGGATTTGTTGGTGGTCAGAGATTGACTGTGTGGTGATCGACATTGTGGAGAAGTACTTTGCAATTTGGGATTTGTTGGTGGTCAGGTTTTTTTTTTACTCTGCGGAATTTTAGAATCTAGATCTGAGATTGTGAATTGTTTCAATGTGAATGTAATCTATCGATCTTACTTGTAAATACGTTTCGGACAGTGAATACTAACTACTTACGTGTTTGGATGTGCTTTTCACAGGGTATGTAACTGAGAAAAGGAGCTCTGTTTCATCAAGACAGAATGTGACTTTAGATTCGCCGTTAATTAAAGTAACACCTTATTCTGACATGTGTTAACATAACATTTTACAGAAACGGTTCGGGTCGAACATACATCTGGTGGGTGGAGATGGATGGATTCCTGCTTATTTTACTGTTCGCGTCGAAACGGTTCGGGTCGAAACGGACAAACGATACCGGATGAAATGGTACGCGTTGAACCCGTCTCGGTCCGAAACTTAATTATTTTGTCGGATTATTCCTTCAGGTGGTGGTGGTGGTGTTTTTGCTGATGCTGCTGCAAAGTTTCGATATCGTGATGCGTTTTGATGCTATTGGATGTACTTATAACTACGTTTGTTATGTTGAGGAAGAAGGTAGTAGGAATGTTAGTTTAAAGTTAAAAAAATGGGATCTGGAATGCGAGTGAAGGATTATTCGTAACCGTGGTCTTAAAAGCAGAAATCAGAATAATGAATCATAAACTAAAGTTCGAGTTATGTCAGGAACCTACTACATCTTACAGAAGGGACTGATTATCGTGTTTTGATAATACATAACAAGCCGTTTTTAGGGTGCCTGGATTTGATACTGATCATCTTCTTATCGTGTTTTGATAGCTGTTTTTAGGATGCTGGGGATTGATACCGATTATCTGCTTATCGTGTTTCGATACAATAACAATATGTTTTTAGGGTGCCAGGTTGATATTGATTATCTGATTATATATGGAGTGAAATACGGAAATGAGCTGCTTAGAATGATAAGTAGTTTGTGGTTTCTTATCTCAAGCTGATTATCTCGAAAATTGAAATAGGAGTTGTAATAAGCAATCCCAAGTAACTGTGAATGATTTCTGAGTGTTAAAGGAGGTATGATAAAAAGTTCATTTGTTATTAAAATTAATTTAATTTTTTGCCTTATGTGGTCTTTTTGTGTTCCTTTGCATATAAACTTTATGTTGTCATTGATAAATCTGTTGTATAGACATATGAATTAGCCAGACGTCAGGTTCTAGAGAAGATTGAACGTGTTGGGTGTGTAAATAAACATGTTTTAGTAATGCATGCCAAGTGTTTGTTGATACGTTTCAAGGAATTTAGCCATTATTTTCCTTTTTAAACAGCCAAGATTTTCGATGTGAATAACTAAATAGAGCATGCTTCTTGTATTAGCTAACAACGGATTAATTTTTTTAGTAATTAGCTTATACACTCATCTTTTTGTTCGGTTTCAGAAATAGCGATGGTTTTGAAGGGTTTTATGTTGGTGGACTAAGGTTTATGATAGTTGTATTGTTCGAATTTCAATTTCAAGTTATATATAGAAAACAATCTGTTTAAGATAACCCAGTTGAATTTGACCCGTTTGTCCTTTGACCCATTACTCAACACGCCCAACCTCGATCGTCTACATTTTATTACTCAATGAACCTGACCTTGCCCATTTACACGTTATTATTTAACGCATTCGACCTTGCAGATGGGAAACGTGAAAGCATGAGGAAATGCAATACCCCTAAAACAATATCTCATGTATTAACCTGCTCACTTTAGAAACTTGTCAAATGTAGTTATATTTCTTTCGTACACAGTTAAAAAGAAAATGCCTAAAGAAGAGTGCAGGTTAGATGGGCTCAGCCAAATCGTTTGTATTAAAGTGTGGGTATGTATATGCGTATTACAATCAAATCTATCCTTTTATGATGATTTGGACTTTATATTCAAAGTTATGGGTCGATTTGGTTTAAGCTTTATTCTTAGTGGGTCAGAATGAACGTATTTGAAATTAAAAGAAATTCATCGGGTCATATTTGTAATACGTGTTATGGTACTTTCAACTCATTCCACAAAATGTGTTGTTATTTATCTACAATTCTTTTGCTGTTAGATTTGCATAAGAAAACTAAAACAATAGTTTATTTTTATTTCAGCAAAACTTAAAGGTCACCAGGTAGGTGCGTGGCACTAGGGCATTGTTTCTGTGAAACTACGATCTTGCGTTTGGCTGCTGCTATAAAGGTAAAACTGGATCGTAAACAAAGGCTTGATTTCTGCCATAGAGGTAAGCCAGCAATCTAAACCTTTAAATAAAATATATGGTAGTTTGTATGGATTAATGGGCTTCGGACCACTTTCACCCCTTTTGATTCATTCCGGACCATCCCTATGTCAATATAAATTGCATATAGTGGGTCATCAAGTTTCTTGACCTGCAGGTAACACAGAACCATTTTTGTGGTTGTAAAAAAGTTTAGTGGTTTTTGTAGTTAGAAAAAAATACGAGTGGCTTCAGTACGACATTGAAGAAGTTGTAGCAAGAAAGAATGTTCAGTGCAAAGTATTTGGTCTTTTTGTTTAATTTTTAAAAGTTTATAACTATTGTAATATGAGTTGGCAATTCACGTTGAGAACTTGAGATATTAATTTAATCAAAACTTTATTATATGTTTAGAACACAGCAAAGAGTTGGCAATTCAGGTTTAGAGATTAATTTAATCAAAACTTTATTATATGTTTAGAACACAGCAAAAAAAACATAGCCAAATTCCATACATTTATCAATTGATTTTTTTTTATTTAATGATTTATGTAATGTAATATTAATGGTTAGACCGAACGGTATGGGGGACGTCTCTGGAAAAGCGAAGCCCGTCCACACCACCCCCTCTCGGTCCGTCCCGTCGCCAAACTCACCCCCATTGCCGCTTGTGGCAATCCTCCCTTTTCCTTATCCAACACACACATGCACATTACCAGATAAAAGATTAAAAGGCTGAAGATGCGACAACCTAACAAAACTCATAAGCAAGCCTTTAGAAAAGATTATAAGTTTGGTGGGACTAGGAGGGCTATGAAATTGTTCGGTTGGAACATGAAGTTTGGTGGGGTTTAGTGTATATACCATCCTTTTAACACATTTGTGTTACTTATTTTTTAATCTTTTATCAGGTATCTAGATGCATTGACAAACTTGCTCACAAGAATTAAGATTTGGGTTCTTAAATGTGATAAAATGAAGGGGTATTGGATTTTAATAAATCCCAAGTTTCACTAATTGGCCGGTAATAATCCCAACTTCAAAAATTGCCTACAACAGTCCCAACTTGTAAGATTTTGGCCACCAATGATCCTTGTCTAACTGGGTTATAACCTTGTTGGGCTGGTGACTTGCAACTTATTCCGGCGACCCGTTTTACCCCTGAAACCACCAAACGAGACCACCACCACCAATCATCTCCGACCTCCTGTAATCTTCTCCGCTTCTCAAAAGTTTAAAATTTCCACCATCTACGCAACTCCGGTGACCTGCAGCTTATTCCGACGACCTTCTTTACCCCTGAAACCACCAAAGGAGACCACCACTTGTCATCTCCAACCTCTAGTGACCTTCTCCGCCGCTCAAAACTTCAAAAACCTAACTGGGTAACCCAGTTAGACAAGGATCATTGGTGGCCAAAATCTTACAAGTTGGGACTGTTGTAGGCAATTTTTGAAGTTGGGATTATTACCGGCCAATTAGTGAAACTTGGGATTTATTAAAATCCAATACCCCTAAAATGAAAAAAAAAGCAACTAATTAATGGTAAATTTTGTCTTTACCACGGTGGTGATGGTGGATGCATTGGATAAAGCAACATCAAAATCCAAAAGACTTTTTTAACTATCCCGTTGCAATGCATCAGATGATGTTAACTTGTAATACATATAAATCAACGAATATCTCAACAAGCTTAGTATCGACTCCAAAGTTTATATTATATAGTATCGACACTAAAGTTTATATTATATATTTAAACACTTAGAATTTGGTTGTTTTTTTTCTGTAGAGGGGACTCAATTTACTAAGGGAAAGGTTTTGGCAACTCGAAGGATATGCATCTTCAAAGGGACTCGACTATCTTTAAATTGTATATCCACTTTGTCACTAACACTTTGGTTGTATTTTATTTTATTTATACACGTAATATTTATCACATACTGATTTCAACCTTCTTAATTGATAATGCTCAAGTCATAGGCTTACCTAAAGTCAGGGTTGTATTCTATTGTGGTTGAAAAGAATATTTATTTTTACCATGCTTGACTACATTAGAATTTACACTGAATGAACTTTTTAGAGTTAAAAATATATATATATATTTTTTGGCATATTATGAAAAGATCCTTGTGATACAATATTAATAGTTGGAAGAGGGCCCCCTGTTGTGGAACTCGTGGATGAAGTTGCAGATTATGAAAAGAATCCAATATTCTGATACAATATTAGTAGATGGTTCATTGTTTGAATGATCATGGACGGTTAATGGTTGATGAGAATTTACAGGTCAGGGTTTTCGCTAATATTTTTGCGATTTGGGATGTTACCGATGTTCACGTAACTTGGCCCATTTATGCATTCTTTTCATGTTTTTCTTTTTCGCTCAAAAAATAATATTTATCTACTTTTATTTTTATAGATGTGGTACATTGAGGTTTCTCACACATTTTCATCAGCCATGTATTTAACGGGTCAAACGGGTCAGAGTCACTCAAAGCGTATCTATAAGGAATAAGGTCGTCTAAATGGTTTTATTCAAGAGTATTACTGACATAATGTAATTTTTGTAATGGTCATTATGTGATTGCGGGTCAAATCCCTCTTCTTATTTTCAATATGTGACTGCAATTTAGGTCCATCTTCTTGATAGAGAATGAAGCGGGAATGCAGGATTATTCTAATGGGCTGATCAAAACAGGGCATATCTCATCTGCATTGGTCGTTTAGTGACATAAATAGAAGAAAATCTTCATTTAAGGTATACTGACCCACAGATGATTGATAAAGATAACTGATAACCATATATTAATTATTAAAATTAAAAGATTTTGATGATAATAATAAGGATAAATGATAACCGTATATTAATTAATAAAATTAAAAACTACATATTAACGTTTTTATTATTTATAAAGATAAAGATAGTTTTAATTGTTTATATAAAAGTTTATAATCTTTATCTTTATTTACTATCTAATAACCGATTGGTAATGAAACTGATGACGAACCGGACTCAGTTAAAAATTATTTCCAAATTCTAATCAATCACAAGTAGTTCAAAAGGAGCAAGAAAAATATTTGTTGTTAATTCCTCTGCTACTACTATACTAACCTAATCAAATATGAAAGTAAAACTATAACATCATATTAGGGTTATCTTCCAATCAATCACAAGTAGTTCAAAAGGAGCAAAAAAAATATTTGTTATTAATTCCTCTGCTACTACTATAGTAACCTAATCAAATATGAAAGTAAAACTATAACATCATACATACATGAAAATTAAAAAAATAACATTTTTTTCTTTTAACGTTTTCTTTTACTTTTTCCGCTTATTAATAACTATTTAATTAAAAATTTAATCGATTTAACCATGCAGGATAAGGATCATTACAGAACACTAATTATTGCGAGAACAAAAAGAACAACTCTAAATCACAAAATTATGGGATTTAAGGTTCATATTTCATAAATTTTATGTTTGTTACATTCATATGTGTATAATATATACTAAAAAAATCATATATTTTTTCCTACACATTATCTATATACATGTAGGTAATTTAGCCTACACATAGCCTACATGTGTGTAGGTTATTTAAAAACTGAAGATTTTCAAAAACAGTTTTAAATGCTAGTGTGAGAAACAGTAAATCTTACATTTTTAACATTTTCATTTACTTTTTAGATTTTTAGGATTGAAAAAATGAGTGATTCATTTTGTTCTGTGTGTTCTCGCAATATTTAGTGTTCTGCATAGAACCTTCCCCTAACCATGCGTAATACTTAAGTTTCTAACCTATTAATAAATAAATAAAAAATAAAGTAAAAATGCTAACTTGTGTAATACACAAGTTTCTAACCTAACAATAAATAAATAAAAAACAAAATAAAATGTCACAATATATCAAAGTTCATTTTTGTTCAAAAACATATCTTGACGACCATATGTGTTAAAAAATTATATTATATTTAATCAACCCGTGTAATACACGTGTTTATTTAACCAATGCAGTACACGTTTTTAAAGATGTAATTTTTTTATAAAGTTATATTTATTCAACTCGTGTAATATACGGGGTTATAACCTAGTATATAATATAACTATTATTAAAAAAACAAAAAAGATTAAATATTATTAGAAAACAATCAAATATTATTAAAAAGATGAATTCGCTGATAGATAATTATACTAAGAATAATAAAAATTTATATTTTTCTATAAGAAAAACACTATTTTGGGGTGTCGATTTGTGTAAAAAGATCATTACTATTTGTTTGAATCTATCTATATGACTCGTGTAGAGCAATCGCCAGACAATATAAATAATGCTATACGACACTTATAAACCTTATACGGGCCGTAGGTACACATACAGGGTTTTCAGATTATCCATGTGGGGGTGTCTACCTTGATCAAAATCAAAAGCGTAAAACAATAAAAGAATCTCCAACCAAAATGCACATGGCAAATGGATACGTTACAACGTCTTGTCGTACCTTTTCTTTTTTTTTTTTCCTTTTTTTTAATTATCATGTAATATATCGATTGAATGTCATTTTAAGATACCCAAAACTAACATTTTTTTTCGTATTTAACCGAATAATGCATAATTAATTCTTTTTGAACAACGACTTTCTTGTATTGGACTATCGCACTTTTCAAATTGGAGAGTCATGTTACTCTACTCCGACCAGTCTATGTTTTTTTTAAACGGGCCTACACTGACTTCAGAGTTTGGCTTGGGCGTTTCCATGGGAAACCATACCGCCGCCTGTCACTTGACGGTCTTTGAGCTACCACAAGAGCAGAACCCTCTAGCGTAACACACGGTAGAACGAAAACCAGGGTGGGCTTAGGATAGACCCTAGCACCTCTGCAATGAGGCTAAGCTCTGTCTATCATTGCCTAATCCACCAAACTAACACAAGTGAGGATTGAACTTGGATCTTCATTGGAGAACCCAAATCTCTCTACTACTAGGCCACAAGTAGTGGATTAATTAGTATTCACACTTTATCCCCCTTACAAAAAAAATTAACTACCCCACATTTTTTAAACTACCGTAACTTTTAGGTACGCTAATATTTTTTTTAAAATACACCATAAAAACGAGCCTTTTATCCCTTTAATTTGAGTATAGTATTCCTATAATTGTTTTAGTTAAAACATGATATATTACATAATTAACAATGTCTATGGGTGAGCAATAACTGAATCGTTAACTAAAAGCGAAAGAAAACCGCACCAAAATCAACCAAAAACCAAATTAAGTGAATCGTTAACCAAAAACAAACTGAAAACAAAGAAAACCGCACCAAAATCCCCATTTTTTGGTGTTTCCCAATGAACCTCACACTATATATATATAGGATCAAGATCAAGAGAAAACCCTCTTGACTTGTGAGAACTTAGAGAAATCTGACTTTCCGTGCGAGTTTAGCCACCATTTTGCCCACACGTAGATTAAAATATTACAAACACAGCTGTAAAAAAAAATTCGGTGTTTTCAGCTTTTTAAGATGCTGTAAAAAAAAACCGTTTGACATTAGCATGAATCAACACTTACACCCTCTGTAAGGGTTTTTTACGGTGATATAAATCAACAAAAACTTTTTTTTTTTTTGAAGTGTTGATTTTTTTTTTTTTTAGAATTTTTGGTAAAGAAAACTTTGGGGAAACCTTTTGTAAAGCGAGTTCTCTAAGTTCTCACAACTCGTAGGAGTTTATATTTTACCCTAACCCTATATTATATTAATTATTTAAATATATTTTTATTTTATTTGTTAACATATTTTTAAATAAATTGGTAAAAAGACTAAACTACCCTTATGTGATCTGATTTAACTTAAAAATAAACTAGGTTAGGACTAAAGTTCATAACGTGCAACATTTTGAAACATTAAGTACATAAGTTATCGATTTTAAAGACAAGGGAAACCGCCTAAAATTTGGTATAAAGATAAAAGACAAAACTTGCAATTCATGGTTATAAAAAAACATAAAATACCTAAGTTTCCTCTAAAACTCCGTCTAAATTTCCGGTTGTCTTCTCTCCATCTTTCCTTCCCAACTCTAATCTTAACTCTCTCAAACCCCCTTCATAAATCGCACACCAATCACCAAGTTGAAAGTTCTTGTTTAGTTTTCGGCTGAGAACGTTCAAACCAACACGGGGTTTCAATTCATTCAAAAAGGGTTATTGGATTTAAACAACCCCAATTTTCACTATTTGGTCTATAGCACGCCCAACTTACGAATTATACCACATCACTAAATAAGTGCCACATCGGATGCCACGTCAAGTTAAGTCAAATGCCACATCACTAAATAAGTGTCACATCAGATGCCTCATCATTAAAAATCTCACGTCACTACACAGATGCTACATCAGCAAAAACTAATTGGGTTAGCGTTCAATTAGTTCTGGAGTGACAGAGGAAAATAAGATGGGAGTGGCGTACGATTTGTAAATTGAGAGTGTTATCAGAAAAAATGTGAAAGTTGTGGTTATTTAAATCAAGTATTCCTTAAAAAAAAATAAAGCACCTTCGTTTCAAGCAGTCGAGCGCCTTCTTAGTCTTAATTACTATTCTAATACCTCCAAGTTCCGATTAATGTTGGCCACTATCACTAATCGATCCAACCATCAGAGCTATTCATATTTCAAGTTTTGCTTGGGTAGATTTCGAATTTTGCTCAAACTTCGTGGTGTCGCCAAAGGAATCTCACTCACTGATGGGTGTAGATTGTTTGATTTGGGTAGTTTTTAGGCTTTAGAAAACATATTTCTCTTAAAGGTTATTGGATTTTATCACCGCCAATTATCGGCATTTGGCCGTTGTCATCCGCAACTAATACTATGACACCCGACACCCCTAACTTGACTTTTTGTTTGTGTTCGCACCACCCAGTTAAATCTTCACTAACTAGGTGTGTTTTTTATCCGACGTGGCATAAATTTGATGAGTTGGAGCTGATTACGTGGCGATGATGTATCTTTAACCTTCATCTCCTTCTTTATAACACCAGACAAGTCC
Source organism: Helianthus annuus (assembly GCF_002127325.2). Classification (NCBI taxonomy): domain Eukaryota; kingdom Viridiplantae; phylum Streptophyta; class Magnoliopsida; order Asterales; family Asteraceae; genus Helianthus; species Helianthus annuus. Next base: position 144,881,639 of record NC_035442.2, read on the forward strand.
AAAACAAACCCTAATTTCCTCATAATCGGTAATTAGTGTGCAATTAATTAGAATAATTCACCAAATTACATTAAGATGCATTAAAATAATCAATTAAAACACTTTCCCCAAATTTCTGATAACATTTAAAGCTCCTTCACATATTCAAAATCAACAACCAATTGATCGATTCAAATCAAGCAGAAACAAACTGTTAAGAAAGGAGTATTGAGAAAGTAACGTGATGGGCAGATCTTTTTCTAGGGCTTGAATAACATGATCAAGAAATCCAGTGCTGATTTTTGGATCATATCTGTACGTACTCTGAGCATCTCCGTCGTCGTTGTGGTTGTCTTCGTCGTCGCTGTTGTTGCCGATGGATGAACTGCTGGATGAGTTGCATTCTTCTTCTTGGATAATTCTCATGAAGGACGTCGTTTCGGATTTCAATTGGTGGTTAGATGTTGTTGCAGCCTCCGTCGGTGGTGGTGGTGGCAAAGGATCGTCTGGTTTGAGTTTCATATCTGTTGATTTGATTATATGGAGGGAGGTTAGGGTTTATGAAATGTGTAGAGGAAGATGAAGGAGTAACAATGGGCGCCCCTGTTTAGAATTCGCCATTTGTATGGATGGAAATTAGGGTTTGTTTGGACTTGTCTGGTGTTATAAAGAAGGAGATGAAGGTTAAAGACGCATCGTCGCCACGTAATCAGCTCCAACTCATCAAATTTGTGCCACGTCGGATAAAAAACAAACCCAGTTAGTGGAGATTTAACTGAGTGGTGCCAGCACAAACAAAAAGTCAAGTTGGGGGTGCCGGGTGTTAAAGTGTTAGTTGCGGGTGGCAACGGCGAAATGCCGATAGTTGGGGGTGATAAAATCCAATAACCCTTCTTTTAAACATGTTAAGACTTTCAAAGGAACTAAGGGGTCGTTTGGCAGCATCTGAATGGTTAAGTGTTGAACCAGTAAGAGGTCTGAACCATTAAGTGCTGAACCAGTAATAGGTCTGAACCATTAAAAACCAGTATAATAATTAACCGTTCAGAGGCAAATGTTAGACCAATTCAGATTACAGGTATTAACCATTTACCATTCAGACTCAGTATAATATTCAGACTCAGTATAATGCTTAATCATTCAGAGGCAAATGTCTAAACCATTCAGACATCTGTTCGCGAAACAAATAGTCTAATTTATTATGTACTGAACCAGTAAGAAGTTTGAACCATTAAGAGCCTCGTTAAGAGGGAAACAAACAACCACTTAACCAAACACGTTTTCTAATATTAATGATAATATTTTTAACGGTCATCACATAATACTTCAGTACATAGAGATCTCAAAGCAAACTACATATTATATCTATATGTCACAACCACTTATGTAATAACTTTTTCTTGGTCTAGAAACATTACTCCATTATAAAACAGATTTTGCCCCCCCCCCCCCCCCCCCCCCCATAACACCACAACCCCCACCACCTACCCCTATATTAACAAAACTGGGGAAGAAGATTCTGTTTAAAACTTCAAAAATAATGACGTTACGACTCATATCCCAAACATGCCAGTTGTTTTACGCGCTTTCCTTATCACCACCAGGCCCACCTGCACCGCCACCAGGCCCACTACCATAGTGGGCCCAATAACCCATCACCGTCCAATCAACTAACATACACTTGACACTGAACCACACTCTTACCCAACTTGAACCCGGGTACCACCGTGAACTCCACCGTCCGGTCACTTTCCGGCGACAAAAACGCCTCTTCATTCACACTCTCCATAAACACCTCCGAGAAGCGACCGCCCTTTTTCACCTGAAAAACCGATGCTCCGGTTTGATCAGTTGCGAAAGCGAGGCAATGCAACAGCCAAACTCGCTTCGCAACCTCGGCAAACGCCTCGAAAAATGTCGTTTCCGGAAATTTGCCAACGGAAACTAGGTTCCGTTGGTTCAAATTCCCGAAAAGAGACATTTCCATTTTGGGATGAACAAGTTGTAAATACTTGTTATAACAAAACCTAGCAAATGATGACGTGGGCTTCCATGTAACGTATTCTCTTGGTCTTAGGTACTTTAGCTCCATGAACCTATCAAAAAACAACTGTTGTCGTTTAACGGTTTTTCGCTCACCCGAAGTTGAAAAACTCGGGTGAGCGAACCCGTTAAACATCTCTCGACACACGAAGGACTCAAAAGTGAAACATATATGTGTTTCGTTCCAGTAGACCGCGTCCGGATGGATGGATGCGGCTGCGGATGGAATATCCCAATTGGCGAATTCCATTTCCGTGACCATTAACTTCACGAAAGTTCTGACCGATTTCGTAGCGTGCTTCAAGAACGCTACGAAATCGGTTGGTGTTAGTTTCGAGAACTGGAGATTCTCCTGGCGTGACAACGGACCGCTAGAATTCAATCTTCGTTCGATCAACTTGTTTTCCCTCTCCATTTCCTCCAGCTTCTGTTTCAACAAGGCGGTCTCGGACTCCTTTGATCGGCGCTGATCAACGAGCTTCTTTTTCGTAATGTCGTATGTTTTCACGAGATTCTTTTGTTCTTGAAGCTCGGCCAACAGTAAGGTGGTTTCGGACAACGGGTAGTCAAGATTCTTCTTCAAATAAGATTGTTTTAACTCGGATAACCGTTTTAGTTCAGATATAATTATCTGATCAGCTGACTGGATTCCTTCAGGGTCGTAAGGAGATTGCGAATACTGCAACCCTGCGTAAGTTGCTTTTACGGACGATATTGTGGCGAAAAGTTTGGCGATCAATGCATCCATGGCTGCTCTGTATTGAAGCTTCTCAATGTCTTGATGGAAGTGAATGTTTTCGTTGATGTTCGGTTTGTCTTGATTTGGTTTTTCGAATGTTTTCGCTTTCTGAAGTTTGTCTAAGTTGGTTGCGGCTCGAATGTGTAGAACTTTGGCGAATGTTCGAGCTAATTTGCTCTTTCTTGGTGTCATGGTAGATTGGTTGATTGGATCCATCTGAAAGAAAGAAAGAAAGAAAGAAAGAAAGCAGGATGAGTATGGTTTTAAAAAATATGAAGGCAATATGCTTTGATAAATAATATAATATCATAAACAGTATTTTCATGAAATTTCCTGTTTTGCCTTTTTGTTACAGGAGGTCAAGGTTACTTTCCTTTAACGCCTGGTTTAGGTCAACAAGTCCACATCATTCAGACACCTTATCTGAAAACAATATGCAAACAGATCGGAGTATGATTTAATTCTAAGAAACATTTTTTTACAGCACAATGAGATGCTGTTGTTCAACAACTATTATAGAGCCTACTAACTAACTAATACATTAAGTACTAACCAATGGGTTCTGGTTGGATACACTTTTGTGTTGGATAGGTGGTCTTCAAGAGGTTAGACTGCGGGGTATGGGGCGGGGGTTTGGGCGTGGGTGGGCTGAAAACGCCCAAGCCACCACCCTGGGTGGGCATGGGTTTGGGCGTGGCCCCTTTTCCGTGGGTTTGAAGCCGGGCGTGGGGCGGGCTAGCAAGGTGACATGGCAGGCTCTCAATGGCTATGTGTCAACTCATGCCCCCAACCCAAGCTCCCAACTCAAGCCCCACCCCCAACCCAAGCTCCCAACTCAAGCCCCACCATACCCCATGGGCGTGAGTTTTTTTTTCCATTTTTTTCCCATTCCACGTGTCAACAAATGCCCCAACCCATGCCCCAACCCAAGCCCACCATACCCCATAGTCTTATGGTCGAAAACTAATTAAAGTTGGATTTTTCTTTTTTGTAAAAAATGGGTATTTAGAAAAAAGTTTTTGACATTGGGTTATTTTTTTTAGGTGCTTTCGAGGATGGGTCTTAGTGGGTTTTAAAAAAATTTGTATCTATTGAAGATAGTGTTGAACAGTTGACGAGAAAGGAGATCAACAAAAAAACAGAGTCTAAGATCTGGATGACACATATTCGTCATAATACCCATTTAATACACCTAAAAGTACTCCTTTGTGGACGCTTTTTTTTTTTTTTTTTTTTCCTAAGGGTGGAGGAGGTGGTCACCAAGGGGGAGTGTTTAAACAATTTTCTAGTCAATAATATTAAGTCATGTTAAGTCCATACTTTACTCCTTATTTTGCACTCAATCACTGGCAATGGTCAAACACATGGAAAGTGGTAAACAATTTCTTTTTTTAAAGATAAATTTGCAATTGGTTGGAAGGGGTTGGGACCCACCATTAATTCCCTCACCCTCCTACCTCTCTCCTCTTCAAACAGTCGGTGAATACTCACCGATCAAGTCCCTCACTATTCACCGAAGTGATGTCACCGAAGGGGTGGCAATGGTTCCCCGTGCGGCAACCCAAGTCCCCGCATCCACTCCCCGAAATGACTCCGTCCCCCCTAAAACACTCATTTGTAAAAAAAAGATGGTTAGATTCGAACCTAGAGACTAGAATCCCTATTTTAAGAACTCAAACGCTTACCACTGTGCCAGACCCTTGAAGGTTTAATTAAAAAACTTTATTCCAATAACATAACATAATACAATTGGTATTCTTGAATATTTAATTCTAGTTTATTGACGAATTGTCATAATCATTAATTCCCTTAGAAACTCCATGAATGCCTTAAAAGTGAAAACTCAAGGAAAAGTCTTTAGATATATGATTCATTGAATCATATTATCTTTTTCAAGAAGTGCGATGACAAATTGCCAATGTGTACCACACCCTAAAGAATATAAAAAAATATCATAAAGTTTAATAATATCTCCACCCACTTGTTAAAAAAATCAGACCCGTACACAAGAGTAATAAAGTACACATAAATAACATAAATAGTCTATACATAGGTCCATGACCAAACTAAAGAGTTTTCACATTTTGCTGATTTCGGTTTTAAAACACATTTATAAGTAGTTGCACTAAAAAAGATAGTTGGATTAGGTTTATTATAAAAAAAATGCCATCCTAAGAGGATTCACATCCATTCCATCAAATAATGTGTGTGGAGTTTTTATAATCTAAAAAGTATAAAAAGTGGTTGTGAGTGGAGGAGAGAGAAAATGTTACTGTTCATCTGTATATTTGGGGAGACACTGTTCACCCCCTATAATTTTTTAATATATTTTGAAAATGGTTGTGAGTGAAGGAGAGAGAAAATGTAATGATAAAGGTATAAAAATATTATTTAATTGAAAATGAGAGAGAAAATGTAGTGTTTTTTAGTGTAATTTAGGATGTAAATATGGTAAAATGGATGTGAATGCTCTAATAACAACTTCAAAAACTTATTCTATATCATTTACCAAATCCAAATTTAATAGGAAAAAAAAAAGATGTAAAGAAACTGATGAGACCCACCGGTTTTGGATACATAAATGAGGATATATTCATTTATAATTTAACACCGAAATGGGTAGAAAAGATACATGAGGTGGGTCCATTGTGACCCAGATTTTACGTGAAAAGAAGTCCATTATTTTGGTTGCTGTGCATCGTCAGCAGAGCCCCTGATATTTTACAGAAAAAGCAAAACTTGTCTACATGCGGATGAATAAAGATAAAGAACACGGTACTGACTTTTCGAACGTTGCTAAAATGGAACAAAATTAAGATATTATTATTATTATAAAGTTTTTAACATGTAGTTATTGTGTAAATATACTCTAAATATAAAAATTAACCTCAGTTTGTCTAAATATACTCTAAATACACTTCAACCTGTCTAACCAATTTGTTACAGCCTCTCAACATGTTCAACCCACTTGTAACAACCTATCAATATGTTTAAAACGTTTATAACCCTTAAAACTCCTTTAGATACAAAAAAAAAAAAAAAAAACAGTAACATCCTACTTAGAAGACCAAGTGTAGTGTTTAACTAAAAAATGCAAAAAGCAGTGTCATGATAAAGGCTTTAACTAAAACACTCATTTACAAGCCTATAATAGTTTAGCTAAAAATTACAAAAATAAAAAAGATGTGTGATTCGTTGATGTTTAACGGCCCCAACACTTTTTTACTTTTTTCATTCATGCCCGCCATGGCTTGGCGCCGTTGTGGCACCCTTTGGCGCCCCTGTTTAACAACCATAACGGTCATGGGAGGCATGGGGTCTAGGGGTGGGCGGGAAGGACCGCTAGCCAAGGCATGTGTTTTCCGAAGTGCACATTTAAAAAAAAAAAATCCGATATTTAATTTAAAAAAATTGAAAAACCAATATAAAACAAGTTATGTTAGGCCCATTAAAAAAAACTCATTTAAAAACCACTCTTAAATCTTATAACTTAGCCATTTCGTTAAAGTCTCAAGAGGCATCAAACAGGACACCTGAATTTTTAGGACCCGCAACAGTGCCTAGCTTTCCACCAAGGTGATGCGAAAGGGAACACTTATAAGAAGGTCTAAAGAGGGTGAAATAAGGACCAAAAGGAAAGGAAAGAAATCCAACATCTTACAAACAGAAAATTAACAAGAAATTTACCTTCACGAGTGGAGAAGACGACTTGATTCGAAACTCAATAACACATAGCAGCAGAGCGTCCTCTGAAATTCAACCAACCATAATCAAAAGCAGAAATGAAACCTAAAACCTCAAAAGCATATAAAGCCCCAACTCTTGGTTGGTCATACATACAACACCAAATGGCAACACATTAATACATTAATACAATAAACAAATAGTTTAGCTGTAAACAGGTGTTTTGCTTTATTATTATACAGAAATAAAAAAAAAACAAAAGGAAACCCATTAAAAACTCTGATCCGACAAGATTCATGATGCAAAAGAATACCATTTGGAGCCGATTTCATACCTAACCACAAAAGGGAACCTTCGATTGTGAACTTATTAAAAGTTATTCCATCTGCACCAAAATGCTGAAATATTTAATCCCATTATCGGAAACAAACAGATGATGAGGCAAGTAGAATTAAGAAATGTATGAAGAACAGAGGATGGACAGAACAAAGGTCAAATATATCTGATGGTATTGGCAGCTGAGAAGACATTGGGAATTTAAAAACGCTTGAAGCTAGTTGAGTTTGATGAATGGTTTTTTACTGTTTTGTCCTTGGGGGATTTTGTTTCAAGGGTGGTCATTTTTCCTTTTTATTTTTTGTGTTCTAGGGTGGAGGGTATGGTTGCGGTTAGGGCTGTAAACGAACCGAACGTTCAGCGAAGTTCGTGAACCGTTCGGCGGGAAGTTCGTTTATGTTCGTTCGATTAGCTTAATGAACGAACACGAACAAAAAGTTTTATTCGGTTAGCTTAGCGAACGAACACGAACACAGGTCTCGTTCGTTTAACTGAGTTCGTGAACATTCGGTATTATGTTCATTTGATTATATTAAAAAATAATAAATAATAAACATTTTATCTAAACATATTGAAAACTTGAAACCCTCTTTTGTTCTAAGTTAGCTAAAATTTGGACATTCTAAGACATTTTTTAGGATAATTATGTCTAAGTTAGTTAAATTTTATTCATCGTTTGGTGGTGTGGTAGACTTCTTGCGTTTTGATTTATCATTTGATAGTTGTATTTAACTACTTATATCCAATGTTTAAGGATAACAATGTTTTCATTTTTTTTTTTCAAGTTAAATGTTTGTTTGCGTTCATTTTTATTTGCTTGCGTTCGTTTGTGTTCGAGACCGGTGTTCACGAACTGTTCGTGAACAAGTGAATTTCCTTAAGGAACGAACACGAACATATACTTATGTTAGCTATGCGTTCGTGAACAGTTCGCGAACATGTTAATTTCCTTAACGAACGAACACGAACATAGCCTTGTTCGTGTTCGTTCGGTTCGTTTACAGCCCTAGTTGCGGTGAGTGTGATCGGGGCAGGGCCGGCTCAATGGAAATAAAATAAAGCAAGAACTTTAGGCCTCCAGTTTCCTAGAGCCTCAAATTCTAACAAAATATATTATATGTTGGTAATTTTGGCTTTGAGATTGTTAACATTGAGGTTTATGATCTATAATTATGCGTATACAAAGATGATATATGAATAATAAGATCAACAGCAATTTTTTTCGTTTACAAAAAGGACCCCAAGTTTGCTATCTGCTTTAGGCCTAGAAAAATTTAGAAAATTTTGAGCCGGCCCTGGATCGGGGAGGGGGGTTGCCGAGTGGGAAACGATTGCTGGTGGTGGATTGGTGAGTGGGGAGTAAGAGAAAAGGGGTGTGGGCGGTGAGTATTCACCGAAGGTGAAGAAAAAGCGATGGAGGAGAGAGAGAACCAATAATTTTTTTTTAATTGAGTGGGTGTTTAAACCATTATCAGTGTTTGAGTAGAAAATGAGGAGTGAAAGGAGGGAGTTGACATGACATGAGATTATTGGGTAGAGAAAACTCAAACACCCTAACTCATCGCAACCATACCTTCCACCCTTAAAGTGTGAGTGATTGACTAATTGTTTCAATGGTGAAATTCTTGTTTATATGAGTGAATGACATTTTGATCTTGATTGTGTTCTGCTCATTTTCCTTATATGTTTGGATTGGAAAAATTTGTTATAGAAAAGGTTAACTACATAAGTAGCTCATTTTTTTGTTTGGTCATCTCTATCTTTAAGTTCTTCTGCTAATTTGGCAACCGTTGTAAAAAAATCAAGAATAGAACCAGAAGAATTGGACGAATTTGATGAGTCGGGTGGAAACGAAATACTTGAACCATCCATACGTATTTTTTTAAGTTATAGAGTGTTGTATAGTAATGAAGATTTGTGTTTGAAAAATGGTTAAAGTTTAGATTATTTAAAGAGGGAAAATATTTTTTTCCAAGCAATTAACAGTCATATGACCGTTTACCAACGTTTAAATAATCTCATCACCAATGTGAAGCCCACCACGCCACAAGCCATAACTACCATGATAGGGGTCATCGCGGCGATGTTATCACGCTACCACGTCATGCCCATTAGGGCACGCCTCTTCCCCCATGATATGGGAAGGGATCATGAACATCCTTCTCATTTGCTCTAAAATGTTCCCCAAGTTAGAAGAGAATAAGCGAAACCAAACACAAACCTCAAGGATGGTGTACTTGCAAGAAGGATTCAAGTTATCAAGTTGGTTTATTCATTTGAGGATTAAAATAATCTTTACGAAAGATAATATCATATACATGATGTGATGTAATATAATGTCACATTGTGTACCTACACACAACGTACGTAACATAATATGATAATGAAATGTGGTGTAATCTATATAATGTGATATAATACAATGTATCTTTGACGTAACAAGATGCAATATAATGCGATGTGATATAATACATCGCACCTTTACATAACATAACACAATGTGATATAATACATTGACAATAACTTTAATAATATTAATGAATATAACTTAATATGATGTAATACGATATTTAACAAATCATATTACGCAGGAATCAAAAACCCTATATAACACAAAACAAATCTCAAATTTATTCAAATGCTTAGTTCAAGCAAATTGAATTGTCTCATGGGGAAACTATTGTTTCTCTTTATCTTATTACTTAATATTTTTGATACACCTTATGCGAATATTGTTAGCAACTATAGCGACAATAATTGCATTACATTTCAGGTTGTTGTTCATATCCAAACTCACGTAAATAATCTCAGACTTCATTGTTACTCAAAAGATGATGATCTTGGAGATGTTACTCGGAATGCCGGAGAGGAATACCAAATCAGATTTTGCTTAGACTTATTTGGACGTTCACACTTCTGGTGTCATTTTAATTGGGAATCAAAGGAGGAGGAGTTTAATGTTTTCAAAGATGTGGCACCACCCAAAAGTCAACCTTATTGTACTCAAATAGGACACAACATCGAGTGTTATTGGATGGTAGATAACATGGGATTTTGGATTCCTCGAACCCTCCAGCCCCAACCCAGTGATTGGGTCAGATTATATGATTGGACCCCAACCCAGGGTCAGAGTATATGATTAGAGCTAAAATTATTATCTTTTTACCTTATAATAATATCTATGTTTTCGTTTATTCTTTTTTTAAAGTTAATAATTTATTTTTTTTTTTTATTTTGGACGGCAAGAATAATTTATTCAATCACCATAAAAGAACATACAAAATTGCACCAAGGTGCTAGCACAAAGTTGTAGAGCACCTATTACATCATATACAACATCTAAATTTTGCAAGTTAAGTTACAAAGTTAAAAAGACACCAGTTTGCCCAGCTTAAACCTTGTTCTTTCGCCTTGTGCTTCATCCACATAAATGACATCGCCTGTGTTTCCCCGAAAATCCGATCGATTGATGCCCGCTTGCCTGAGAATATTAACTCATTAAGTGTTTTCCATATCGCCCAACATGACGCTATAAAAATCAGTTTTAACAGACTACTTTTGTGACCTGAAACATCGCCGGCTTTGTATAAATTGAGCAGATCCCTTACATTAGAAACTGGAGTCCAAGGGATGTTGCACCAGCGCCACCTCGGATCCACCTCAGCCATGGAGCCCCCTTTAATTTGCATGGTGTGGATGGAGCCCCCTATTAAACAAATTTAAAAAATAAAATTCATTGGTTTAAATCAAGTGGTCCCCACCTGATAAAGCTTTTCCCTCTCGTTGTTACCAGGATGGTGTTAGAAGAAGAAAAAATAATTTAGAAAAATAATAGATCTTCAACATCATCTCCATATTTAAGTCTTTCATATATTTTTTTTTTCGTTCTTGTAAAGCCTATAAATAAAGGCTCATTTTTCCTGTTTTGTATGCAAGAATTAAATCAATAAAATTCAGTTCTTTTGATCTTCTTTGATTATCATTCACAACATGATATCAGAGCAGAGTTTCTGATCCTTAGTGTGTTTGTTCATCCCAGCCAAATCCAATCTCAAACCCTCAGGAACCTAACAACAAAATCAAACTCAAAAAAATCATCCAATCGCTCAACATCTTCGTTGCAATCCCTCAACCCAGATCCAATCGATCATTCAAACTTCATTTTTTTTTCAATTTCAAATCATTCCGAAATCAAACTTCGGAAAACTCGATCCAAAAAAAATCAGTTCCGAATCATTCAAAACAACAAAACCAACCTGTTTGTGGTTATTCAATCAGATCTGATCGACTTCGGCTAGTTCGTTTTCGCCGGAATCATCTCCTGTGTCTTCTGTAACTTGTTTCACTCAAAGTATCATACAAACCTTTCAATTCGTTTTTTGCCGCAGCCCACCAAAAACAAAACCCTATTTTTTTGCCGCAGCCTGATCGTTTTTCCGGTCAACAGCCGTTTGCAACGCTGCTGCACCACTGCTGCCCCACATCCAATTTCACCAAAACCCTAAGATCCACAATAAATCCGCTGCACCACTCCCCTGGCGTATTTGTTTTGAAGGATCGATTAGAGTGTGGATTAGATGTTGTTGTGAGAAGAACAAAGATAAAGCAAAACAAAGAAGAAGGTTAATAGCGGCGGACTAAAACGACAGTAGGGTTTGATCCAAAAAAAAGAAGAAAGTTACTTGGCGTATTTATTTGTTTTTATGGGTGGTCCCTGAGCGGATTTATTATTTTTGGGCGACTTAAATCTTGAACGCGAGTTCAAGTGGCACGGTGTATTTAATAAATACGTAGGTGTATATAGTAAATACGCCGATAAGAGAACGGGCCTGGTTTCGTTAGTCTAGCGTAATTGTTAAATCTTGAACGCAATTTCAAGTGTCTAGTATTTACACAGCTGCCATGTCCAGAGACGATAGCTCAAACAACCGTACCAACAATGACAATCTCGCAATTCAACTTGCGAATCTTCTTCGAATCAACCTTAATACCCAATCTCAAACACCAAAACAAACCTTATCCGATAGCTTGAAGATCAGTATCAATAGTCAAAATTACGCTCTATGGGCTCGAATGATTCGAGTTGCTATTGGGGGGAAATTTAAGAACCTGTTGAGCCATATTACAGGAAAACCTGCCCCACCAAACCCATCAGATGAACAATACGAGCAGTGGGAACAGGACGATCTAGTCGTGTTCTCCTGGCTCATACAAAACATTGAACCAGGGTTAGCCGGTAACCTCACCGAGTTTCCCACTGCGAAGGCGTTGTGGGATGCATTGGTGGTTACATATAGCAGTGGGAAAGATAAACTGCAAACCTTCGATTTACACATCAAAGCAAACGAACTCAAGCAAAACGGCTCGGCCCTAGAAGATTTCTTGATCAAGTTACAAGGCATTTGGGGAGAAATAGATCGAAGGGATCCGAACTCAATGACCTGCTCTGCTGACATAGCAACATATAACAATATCAGGCCTGAACAAAAATTATTCCAATTCCTAAATGCTCTTGACAGGAAGGTTGACCCAGTCAAAAGAGAAATCCTTCGGTGGGATCCACTTCCCTCGGCTCAACAAGCCTACGCGGCTATAAGGAAGGAGATGGCACATCAAGGAATCCTTGGTACCATCTCTAAAACTTCACAGTACGGCGTGGCAGCAGGGCTTGTCGCTGGCGGAACCACTGAAATCGATGGACAGGGGTTAATCTCGAAGGGACAGCGGCGGTCAGACTTCATTGGAAAATTATCATCCCGAATCGACAAATCCAAACTGAAATGTAGTCACTGTGATATGAGGGGACACACCAAAGAGCAGTGCTTTAAAATCGTGGGTTTTCCTGACTGGTGGAGTGACAATCACAAAACCAAGAACCCTAATCAAGAGGGTAAAGGTTGCCACTACCATAGGCAATTATAGTGCTACTAGCAACAACAGCGATGAGAAGGATGGCGGCAGTAATGCTTGTAAAGAAATAATTAGTGTTCAAAGTGAAGGCACATCTGAGGCTGAAGGTCAGGGTGGATGGACGTGGCACTGAGCACCCAAAACTTCAAAAACCCAAAACCAAAACCCAAAAACTCAAAAACCCAAAACTTCAAAAACCCAAAACCAAAAACTCAAAAACCCAAAAACCAAAACCCCAAAACCCAAATCAAATCGGATGCCAAAACCCAAATGGCCAAGTTGAATTTTGGAAATCCCATAATTCAACTTGAGGGGGAGTGTTAGAAGAAGAAAAAATAATTTAGAAAAATAATGGATCCTCAACATCATCTCCATATTTAAGTCTTTCGTTTTTTTTTTCGTTCTTGTAAAGCCTATAAATAAAGACTCGTTTTTCCTGTTTTGTATGCAAGAATTAAATCAATAAAATTCAGTTCTTTTGATCTTCTTTGATTATCATTCACAACAGATGGAGCCCCTCCTGTAGCGCCCCCCCCCCCCCCTTTAAATCCGAGGGTGTGAAGGTATAGCGCCCCGGGGCGCTATAGATGATGAGTTGGCGGGGGTGGCGTCCCCACACCCTCCGGCCTTAACAACTTTGATAAACATATGGAATTCAGTTGATGTGTAATGTGTTTAACCTCAGTTTGTCTAAATATACTCTATATATAAAAATACATTTTTTTAAGATCAACACTTCAACCTGTCTAACCAATTTGTTACAGCCTCTCAACATGTTCAACCCACTTGTAACAACCTATCAATATGTTTAAAACGTTTATAACCCTTTAAACTCCTTTAGAACAAAAAAAAAAAAGAAAAAAGAAAGAAAGAAAACCAGTACCATCCTACTTAGAAGACCAAGTGGTCCAAGTGTAGCGTTTAACTAAAAATTGCAAAAAACAGTGTCATGTTATGTACACAAAAGGGCTTTAACAAAAACACTCATTCACAAGCCTATAAGACTACGGGGAGTGGGGGTGTTGGTTGGGCGGGGAAAGCCCTTCAACGCCAGCTGCTTCACTTCGGGTTGGGCTTGGGCTTGGGCGTGGTGTTGCCCCTTTGGCGTGGGTATTCAGCCTGGCGGGGGGCATGGTGACTTGGCTTGCTTTAATTGGCTGGTTGACTACTTTAATTAAAAAAAAATCACATGGCTGGCCACGCCAAGCTAAGCCACGCCACGCCACACCACTCATTGTTCACCATAAACTTGTGGATCCCACCATCGCCACGTGTCGAGCAATGCCCCCAACCCAAGCCCCTCCACTCCCCGCAGTCTAATAGTTTAACTAAAAATTACAAAAATAAAAAAGGTGTGTGATTGGTTGATGTTTAACGGCCCCAACACTTTTTCTCTTTCACGCCCGCCATGGCTTGGCGCCCCTCTTTAACAACCATAACGGTCATGGGAGGCCTGGGGTCTAGGGGTGAGCGGGAAGGACCACCAGCCAAGGCATGTGTTTTTCGAAGTGCACATTTAAAAAAAAATCCGATATTTAATATAAAAAAATTGAAAAACCAATATAAAACAAGATATGTTAGGCCCATTCAAAAACCACTTTTAAATTTTATAACTTAGCTCATTATCTATTTCGTTAAAGTCTCAGAGAGGCAACAGGACACCTGAATTCTTAGGACCAGCAATGGCCCCTAGCGTTCCGCCAAGGTGATGCGAAAGGGAACATTATTAACATATCACACTTGGTCTTATAAGAAGGTCTAAAGAGGGTGAAATAAGGACCAAAAGGAAAGAAAACAAAACAGTCAACCAGAAAATGAACAAGAAATTTACCTTCACGAGTGGAGAAGACGACTTGATTGAAAACTCAATAACACATAGCAGCAGAGCGTCCTCTGAAATTCAACCAACCATAATCAAAAGCAGAAATGAAACCTAAAACCTCTATAAAGCCCCAACTCTTGGTTGGTCATACAACACCAAATGGCAACACATTAATACAATAAACAGGTGTTTTGCATTATTATCATTATTATACACAAATAAAAAAACAAAACCAATCACAAAAAGAAACCATTAAAAACTCTGATCCGACAAGATTCATGATGCAAAACAATTCCATTTGGAGCCGATTTCATACCTAACCAAAAAAGGGAACCTTCGATTGTGAACTTAAAAGAATATATTAAAAGTTATTCCATCTGCACCAAAATGCTGAAAAATTAATGAAGAGGCAAGTGGAATTAAGAAATTTATGAAGAACAGAGGATGGACAGAACAAAGGTCAAATAATGTCTGATGGCATTGGCAGCTGAGAAGACATTGGGAATTTAAAAACGCTTGAAGCTAGTTGAGTTTTTTTTTTTTTTAACGGCAAATTTGAATCACTGACGGACCACTGGAGTATCATCGTGCCATCAGCAGAACCACCCCATATATCCATCTCCACTAGACAATAATGCCTATACACCAATTCAGGAGGAAACCCAATAAATCTGGGAAAAACCCTCTTTGTGGGAATCGAACCCATGACCTAATGGTCATAAGCCTTATCCCACCACCAAGATACCACTAGGCTATAATGCCATGGGTGCTAGTTGAGTTTGATGAATGGTTTTTTACTGTTTTGTCCTTGGGGGATTTTGTTTCAAGGGGTTAGTGTGGTCATTTTTCCTTTTTATTTTTTGTGTTTTAAATGATTTAAGTGTGAGTGATTGACTTTGACTAATTGTTTCAAAGGTGAAATTCTTGTCTATATGAGTGAATGACATTTTGATCTTGATTGTGGTCTACTCATTTTCCTTATATCTTTGGATTGGAAAATTTTGTTATAGAAAAAGTTAATTAAGTAGCTTATTTTTTTATTTGGTCATCTCTATCTTTAAGTTCTTTTGCTGCTTTGGTAACCATTGTAAAAAAATCAAGAGTAGAACCGGAATAGTTGGACGAATTTGATGAGTCGGGTGAAAACGAAATACTTGAACCCTCCATACGTACGTATTTTTTAAGTCATAGAGTGTTGTATAGTAATGAAGATTTGTGTTTGAAAATAGTTAAAGTTTAGATTATTTAAAGAGGGAAAATATTTTTTTCAAGCAATTAACACTCATATGACCTTTTACCAACGTTTAAATAATCTCATCACCAATGTGAAGCCCACTACGCCACAAGCCATAACTACCATGATAGGGGTCAATGCGGCGATGTTATCACGCCACCACACCATGCCCATTAGGGCACGCCCCTTCCCCCATGACATGGGAAGGGATCATGAACATCCTTCTCATTTGCTCTAAAATGTTCCCCAAGCTAGAAAGAGAATAAGCGAAACCAAACACAAACCTCAAGGATGGTGTACTTGAAAGAAAGATTCAAGTTATCAAGTTGGTTTATTCATTTGAGGATGAAAATAACTTTTACGAAACATAATATCATATATACGATGTGATGTAATATGATGTCACATTGTGTACCTACACACAACGTAAGTAACATAATATGATAATGCAATGTGGTGTAATCTATATAATGTGATATAATACAATGTATCTTTTACGTAATAAGATGCAATATAATGTGATGTGATATAATACACCGTACCTTTACATGACATAACACAATGTGATATAATGCAATGACAATAACTTTAATAATATTAATGAATATAACTTTATATGATGTGATACGATATTTAACAAATCATATTACGCAGGAATCAGAAACACTATATAACTCAAAACAAATCCCAAATTTATTCAAATGCTTAGTTCAAGCAAATTGAATTGTCTCATGGGAAAACTATTATTTCTCTTTATCGTATTACTTAATATTTTTGATACACCTTATGCGAATATTGTTAGCAATTATAGCGACAATAATTGCATTACACTTCAAGGTGTTGTTCATATCCAATCTCAGGTAAATAATCTCGGACTTCATTGTTACTCAAAGGATGATGATCTTGGGGATGTTACTCGGAATGCCGGAGAGGAATACCAAATCAGATTTTGCTTAGACTTTTTTGGACGTTCACACTTCTGGTGTCATTTTAATTGGGAATCAAAGGAGGAGGAGTTTAATGTTTACAAAGAGGTGGCACCACCCAAAAGTCAACCTTATTGTACTCAAATAGTACACAACATGGAGTGTTATTGGATGGTAGATAACTTGGGATTTTGGATTCCCCAAACCCTCCGGCCCCAACCCAGTGATTGGGTCAGAATATATGATTGGACCCCAACCCAGTGATTGGGTCAGAGTATATGATTAGAGCTAAAATTATTATCTTTTTACCTTATAATAATATCTATGTTTTCGTTTATTTTTTTTTAAGTTAATAAATATTGCTCAGAAAATGCATATCTTGGATTTTGCGTAGTTAACACTCAAATATTGATTATGATTTTAATAGTCTGTCACAAGATCACAACCTTTATTCAATATGATTGAATATGAATCTTGGCGAATTAGTCATCAAACGGGTCAACTTGTTATGTTCATTTAGCCACATGAGTACATGAACTTTGTCTTCCATGCTCAACTGTAACCGTTAATATTTCCCTTTAGGATTTTAAGTCAAATATCAAACCTCACCACTTAAGCTCTTAAACATCCCATAATTTTAGCACCAAAATGATTTTTTTTATGAACCACCTTAAATAGGCTTCGGCCCTATCATGGTACTGGGTACTTGCTGTAAATATATTGGCTTAGGCGGTTAGACCAATACGATTATTCTTGGCTCTTTTTAGTGTTTTATTTGGGCTCAAATTTATCATTGTATGTATGTCCTAGGCCCTTTAAGTTTCCATTTGCGGTTTCACACCTTCAGTCCTTCACTGTTTCTACTCTAATTAAATTTTCAAACTAATTTGTTTTAAACGCACGCAAGGGTTGAGATGTGATCGGTACATGTATCGAAAATATATCGGTGTTAAATTTGAACAAAATTGGGTATCGAATGCAGTACCGAATATTTTGGTACGAGTATTGGTACTAGTATTTCAGTACCGTACCCATTTTGGTACCCACTTTGTTTTTATTTTATTTTTTAAGCACCGGTACGAGTACCAAATAGGTAAAATCATTACGAGTACCAATACAAATGGGTACCAAATAGATAAAATTGATATGAATACCGATATGATATGGGTACCAAATGGGTACTGATGTCAAAATCAATAAAACTAGGTACCGATACATGTACTGAATACCTAAAATCGGTACGAGTATTTGGGAAACAAAATTATCATCCCTACATAAGGGAGAAGGGGGCACTTTCCTAGCAAGCCACAAGTATTTCATCACCATCTAATAGAATTATGCCACCTCATTTAAATTAATACAACATAGTTCAATCCAAATAGGAGGGGGCACTCTCCTAGTTCAACCCACTACCTTATCTTCTTCCGGGTTGTGAAACTCAGCATCGTTACTTGATCAAACTAGTTGAGTTGGTTGCGACAGTGCACCCACTCAACCCGCACCAACTCGCATCAACCTTGCACCTTCCGAACATGGCATGGTTTGTTTTTGCATAAAAATGAAACTTCTGATTTAACATAAAATTATATTAAAGTTATCGGGTTAGAACAAATGATGGGTTCCACCTGTAATAGAATACACAATAAAATAATGGTATGCAAAAAACATCCCTTTTCTTCCCCATCCTCCTTAAGAGAGAGAAAAATGATGGGCTTCACCCGTAAATATGTAAGAAGAGATACGTACATTTTGTAGCACCTTTATAATAATACATTCAAAAGAGGTCTAAGGGTAATATAACCAAATATAAAATGATAGAATAATACATTCAAAAGAGGTCTAAGGGTAATTTCGTAGCACCTTTATAATAATACATTCCCATGCTTCTGTGAGGGAATATACTTCAACTTGTTTAAAGGTAACCATTTTGTTTCGCAGCTTATATATCTTACACAGATACCCAAAAACATTTCGACTAGGATGTCCCAAGTGGTTATAGAACCTCCCGGTTGTGAAGCAAGCCAAGTCCGGGTTTGCCACAAGGCGATAATGGAAACAAGCGAAGTTTGATTGCATCACACGATACTCCGTTAATCTTGAAAGTGTCACAGAGTTAAAAGAACAATTTTATATGATCTTTAGTACCCTCGTCCTCTAGTCCAGAAAATTGGCAACAAGTTTGAATTAATTGAATAACTGAAGGTGGAATTTGAAAATTTTCTGCATGCGTAGTAGATCAAGTGATACTAGGAGTAAGATTCGTAGATGGTCAAATATGATGCGAGATAGACCTTTCGGGGTCTCCCATTGCTTCTGGTATTTCAAGTTCCCAGATTTTTGTAACTTCAAATGTAGACTCCAATTAGATTTCCACATGTGTTGTCTTATCTTTCTTCTTAGAATTCTTGCATGACGTTCGTTCGGGTTCAACAAGCGGTGATACCAATTTGTTGGACCGTGATTTACGCATAAGAATAACTGCACACGTAAACTAGCAACTGTACCTATCATTAGCATAGTATAGCTCAAGTAAGTTACCGAGTATTAGTTCGTGGACACGATAGCTCTTAATACTAGGTTTATCTACTAATATGTAATCTATGAAATATTTAAACTTAAAGATTAACTAAGAAAGCAAAGAACGCGATCAAAAGGTGTAGAAAGAAATCAAAGGTTAAGATAATATAGCCATCCAAACTCGAATCAACGAAGAGTGATTGACATGATGAAATATATTGTTTATAGAACTACTTTAAGAACTAACTTGATAATAGTGTACGAAGTGCTAAGATGGATTATACCTACTACGGTTAATCCTACCAAATCAAGGTTGAAAGCTATAGACACGCCTCAAAGCCTAATTGGGTAAAGCTAAAATTGCTATGGATTCTTATGATTTTGGGTTTCAAGATTGGATTCGAGATTAAACTACGAACATAGCAACTTACAAATAAATCAAGATCAATCATATAGAAAACTCTAACTAGTTTCCAGGTCCTTTTATTCAGATCCTTCCCGTAGGTAGCCTATATGTTTTACCAACTATGATCCTAAGTTATCTATTACCAATTAAGGTTTCAATCCCTAAGTTAATGGGTGTCAATATAACCTAGAGATATAAGACATCGAAGCAAACATGTATAATCTCATAGAAAGATCGATACAACCACATAACCAACATCACGATCAATACGCAACACATGCTCATACACATCATGAGATTAAATCCATAACAAACTACTGAAATCGTAATACATAAACAAATCAAACATCAAGTCATTCAACAGTTCATATCCCCCGGATAGTTGTAAAGATGTTTAGTTGGACAATAATAGTAAAACCAATACTGAAATCATATCAAATACAAGTTCAAATATAAGAAAACAGTAAAGAAGTAACTCGATAGGTCAAACCTCGCTTCCTACAATGTTAGATCTTCGATTCTCTCATCTTTTCGCTTGTTTTTCCTCCAAATAGCACTCATCTAGCCTTTTTCATTATTTCAGCTGTCAAAAATCTATATCTAGGGTTTCCTAGGTAGAAATAGGCGGTGGCAATTTGGGTTTCAACTAGAGTACGAATCGTACTCTAGTAAGCAAGGTACGGTCCGTACCTTTATTAATCTGGACCCACTAGGGTTTTGTTTTATTCCTTGTTTGTCTCTTTATGTGAGCAACAGGGTATGCGTCATACTCTGATATTTTCTTCTATCTTCTTCCTTTATCCACCCGAGATTCTCTATTTCATCCAAATTTTCTTCTTTCCGTCAAATACCTACAAATTATTGACAATTCATTAGTAACTATCTATCCTTATCAGATTTGTGGTAAATTAGTCTAAATACAGGTCTTTTATATATGAACACTATGTGTCCTTTAGATCACATAAGTTGTCTAAACGTATCGAGAGTTGAAACTTTACTTGAAAAATAACTTATGATTTGGATTTACCTGATGAGGACCCATTATATTGTCAAACCATATGTAGAAAATTTAATACACATTTATCAGATATGTTTTACATTTATCTAAAAAAATATGGCGAAACATCAAACATTCATTAATCAACGAGAAATGCGGAGAGAAGGAAAAGTTCAAGTAGTAACCAATATTCAATGTTTAACTTTTATATAATACCTTAATGAAATCAACGAGAAATGCGGAGAGAAGGAAAAGTTCAAGTAGTAACCAATATTCAATGTTTAACTTGTATATAATACCTTAATGAACAAAAATATAAAAAGACAATGAGGTAACACTACATGTAGCTAACTTGGAAGATATAAAATAACGGACTCCTACGACATGACTCAAAGTGATTTTTAAAATTTTGATATGTTTGCTTGGTGGAAAGGTATGGAAGATCAATTTTCGATCCTAGCCACTATAACCCGAGATCCACTAACCGTCCAAGCTTCTACAACAATTTCAGCATCTATTTTTTTTCTACCAGTGGAAAGATTATATCACTTACGAGAACACGACACACTCCAGAATTGGTCAAGATTTCCATTACCTTAGAGGATTATTTGGACATGGTAGAAATAATCCAACATATTTTCTCACTTGAAGGCGAATTAGAATACAAAGGCAAAATATACACGGACAAGGTAGACGGTGGATTGACAAATCCAATGTCCGATGATGAAACCGCACTTGATGATTATTTACACTCAAATAGCTCGGGTTCGGGTCAAGGGTTTCACCCGTAAAACCGGTTCTCAACCTAAACCAGTTTGGACCAAGTCAATACCACTTTGAGCCTAAATAAAAAAAGAGAAAAACGCCCACATAGTCCCTGTTGTGGCACCCGCGGAAAATACACCGTCATCCTTACTTGACGTCGTGCATTTGTGGATTGCTTATCAAATTTCGGGACAAAATTTCTTTCAAGTTGGGGATGATGTGACAACCCAAGTTTCCAAGGTCTTTCCTCGACACGTTACTTGTTACAAACTTTGTTTTTGGTAATTTGTTTGCGTGTGTGTTGCATTATGGATTGGTTAATTAATATAAACTTAATATAAACTAGTAAACTCTTGCAAATTAAAACCATACATGATGAAAAACTAGTGTTTCACCACATAGTGTTTCGCCACATATCTTACCCGACGAAACATGGGTGTTTCGCCGCATGGGCTTTCGGCCCAGATGAGGCCCAGCTGACTGTTCGACTATATATACATGCACAGGGTTACGAAACACTTTTTAGCAAACCCTAACCTACTCCTAGGAGTGCGACGACAGTTCTTTTCTTTGTAACCTCTTCCCTCTTGCGAAGCCTATTCCCTGTGATCAAACCGTTCGATCTCGTGGTTAGTGCATCATCTTATTATTAGATTGTTTGCTATGCATTGTTTGATGATTGCTATGTGTTGTCTGTGATTTATTGTGAATGAAGGGGTTTGTATTAGAAACCATAATCATATGTTGTGTTAATTAGGGTCTTGATATCTTAACGTTTAAGCCTATAGATTGGAACACGTACGATAAAGATTTGATTTGATGTCTTGTATTTGGTCATGTTTACTGTTTGGTTGATGATTCTGGTGTTATAAGAATAGGCGAATTGTTAAGGCACTTGTTGCATGTTGTTGATAATTGAGAACTGAATAATTGATCGATGACCATGATATAACTACTGATGATGATTAGGGTTCTAGAACATGTCGAATTGTAACCCTTGGATCTGTAACTGTTAGCTCCACGAAACATAGGTGTTTCGCCACATCACCTATCGACGAAACATGGTATAACGTCCATAATTTTCTTTTTAAATTTACTAAAATAAATACGTACTATTTCTAACGAAATTTGGGCATGACCCATTCGTATTAGGAGTGGTCCCCTGTTTTTCACATTCAAAATATAGATTTAGCGTGACGCTTTAAAATAAGGACATATTATATACCATCAAACGACTTGACACGCATACGAAATTTGATAAGTTCAAAATACATACAAGTACTAAGTTTATAACTACTAGACTTAAACAAAGTGACCAAAATATTGAGCGTTGCCTTCATTACAAAAGTAGCGGAGCGTAGAGCGGTCTTGAAGTGTGTTTATTCCGGGCGAAGCATGAAAACTAAACATGAGATTTACCTACATGGTCACAAAAATGAAAACTCGTTAAAACTAAATTTCTTTCTTTAAACCAAAGAATCCAACTCACTAACTTATAGCCTTTATAACATTCGCAAATTGAGCTTTACTACATACTTTCATTCTTGCACGGTAGTATGTTCCAAAAGGAACGCCATGCCTTTCCTTCTAATCTTTCAATTTCATCATTCGACCCGTTCATAAAAGGGTCCATACATATACTTCTTTCACACTCGATTAAAGTTGACACATGTAATGTTAAACATATTGTTATAATAGAAAACATAAATTGTACAAGAAGCGTACCTCGATCTTGGTTCCCTTGTTGCTTCACTTGACTCGAGCCCTCTTCCTTATCACCTATACATAACCATTCATACTTTTAATTTATGTCTCATACTCGTTTGCTCACACCAATGGATAATACTTCATAAAATTTGCACTTGCTTCATAAGCACATTCAATTCACATAAAATTTATGACTATCAAAGCTAACATCTTTATTAAGGCATTTCATCAAACACTTGGTGTGCGTATCATTAACAAAGCATAAAGTACAAGTGTTCAAAGCATGATCCTACTTGTTCATTTTCTAGTCTAACAAGAATCACCCAAGTTCATATCTTTCTTTCATCCTACCTTATCACATCTAATTTCTCTATATCCAATCAAGGTCAAGTATCAATTTTTCATCTAATATCACACATGGAAGGCATTATGTTTATGATTTCTTCACAACAATTGGGTAATACACTTAAATCATTCAAACAGATCTAAAATCAACAATAATTTCGACCACTATGAAACCCTAACTCTCAATTACATGAGATATCCACATAATTTCATGTTTGGGTTAAAACCCACTTTCTACAAATCATTCAAATCAGAAATTCCTACTTACCAAGAGTTGAACAAGCTTAGATTATTTGATTTAGGGTTCATGCATCCATTAGAACTCCTAATTTCCTTCTGATTTTTGAGAATTTGTGAAGTTAGGGTTTGTCTCCTTGCCCTCTTGCTCAACACACCAGAATGTGTGTTTGTGTTTTTCCTTTTTCTTTTTATTTGTTTTAATTAAACTTTCATCTTTTTTTAACAAGATTAGTCCCTTTACTTACTTATATTGTTCAATTGTCATGTAACCTTCCTTCTAATCAAATTACTAGTGTAAATACTTAACTAGGTTAAATATAACATGACTAAGCATTTTAAGTAACATTCATAAATTGCATATTTTGGGGTGTTACACATGGTGGACTTTTGTCACACCCCATCGACGAAACATAGAGACTTTCGCCAATAAGCAACCCGACGAAAGATGGCCTTTCGTCACAAGGGTCTTTCGCCGGGTAAGTATGTGAACTGAACAGTAGGTGCATTGATGCTGATCATGACAAATACTTGTGTGTATACGATCTTTGTGATATATCAATGAGAATGAGAAACGTAGTTCGATTAGTTGGTATAACAAACCCACCTGTTATGTTCCGTGTTACTTGTGATAAACACATGAAATGTGTACTTGTATTAGAAAGGTGAATTGGTTACCTGATATACTGTGAACTTGTGTGAGATGCAAACTGTGTGAAAATAATGACTTGTATATTTGTGAAACAGATATTCATTGGTAACCATGGTAGGGTTGGTTGATTAACTTGGAAACGGGTAACTTAACAAACCGAGCAAACCAAGGTGAGTTCACTGCTCTTTTTCTAAGCATGCGTCCCGGGGAGGGACATCTGGTAGTCGTTCCGGGGAGGAACGTCAGGTTATTGGGATGTTGGTTATTACACTCATTTCTATCGATAAGTCCCCTTACATCCACCTATTAGTTGCCGGGAAGGAAACAGGGTTATTAGTTGATAGCGCTTAGGTTTGGCACCCTCACACCATACCGGGGAGGACGGGTGTGAACTAATTACCTTAACCACTTGACTAATGTTTTGATGGAGGCATTGGGGTTTGGGCAAATAAATCTAGAGCCATCTGCGGTAATCGAGTTAATAACAACATCAAATCAAATCATTGAATTGTCTTACACTCATATCTGGTAACTAAAACGTATTAACAAACTTTGAACTCACCAGCGTCGTCTGACACACATGTCTACATGCTTGCATGTCGTTAGATTCTTGATATGGACTTGCTATCTGGGAGTGCTGGAGTGGTCATGGGTCGAGACTCTTGGATACTTGCTTCGTTGATTATGAACACATGTTTTGATACAATTGATTTACAGTTTACATTAAGCTTCCGTTGAACATTTACTTTGGTTTAACTTATGACTTGGATTTATATTTTGAAATGAATGAAATGTTTTATTTAAATATTATGCGTAGTTCAAAGTGATTGGTGGCTTGCATCCTGGTACGTCACACGTCCTGCGGTGATTCCGCATGTGGTATTTTGGGGTTGTGATAGTTTGGTATCAGAGCCACTAGTTATAGTGAACTAGGTTTTAAAATGTTTTATAAAACCAGACTATAACCGAACACCTTCGAAAATCGACTATGACACTCAGCTCCAGATTGCAAGGTTCGTCTTCTGTTTACTTTATGTATTACTTGCTTAGCAGTTACACACACACGACTTGCATGAAATAACATATTTGACACCTTGATGTGATTACCTGTGCGGCATGTTTTGTGAAGTTGATAGTGTGATACTACTCTTCGACTTTTGTGATTCTTAAATCCTATAATGCCTTTCGTATGCTATTTGAATGTGGGGGAAACTTCTAGCGCAAGTTAAGAGGCATTGAGATAAGCATGCAAATTGCCTTACTATTATAGGTGCACACATAATAACAACATGAGGTGCATGTGAGTCCCAGTGAGGCTTAACAAGTGTGAGAAGGGTTCTGCCCTATTGTTTGGTGTAAACTTTGTAGTTTGTATATGTCAACGTGAGATTGACTCCTACCTTACCTCGATTCTTAAACTTGGTCCCTCTCCTTATATAGAATCATGAGTGGACGAGGCCATGGACGTGGACACAATGCTATGACTCAGGTTGAGTTGACAAATCGGATCAACACCCGTGTGGCTGAGGCATTAGCAGCCTACCAAGCTGGTACGATATGTGCTAAATTTTCTTTATTCTTGTGTCGCGCACACAAATCTTACCCTTGTGTTGTATTTCCTTTCGTCCATTAGGTCAGCCTGCGAATCAGAATCAAAACAATCCGCCTGCTTGCACGTTTAAGACATTTATGGATTGTAAGCCACAGACCTTTAGTGGGACTGAAGGGGCTGTGGGGCTACTTCGATGGTTCGAGAAAGCTGAGTCAGTGTTTGCTTTGTGTAATTGTCCCATGGGGGACCGTGTGAAGTATGCTACAGGCACCTTGGAGGATGGTGCCTTAACTTGGTGGAATGCCCAGGTGCAGATGTTGGGCATCAAGATGGCTAATGCAACAACTTGGGATGATTTTAAGGAGTTGATGCGAGAAGAGTACTGTCCTCGTGATGAGATTCAGAAGCTTGAGAATGAGTACTACGATTTGCAGATGGAAGGATCCGAGATCGAGGCTTACACGAAATGATCTCATGAACTAGCAATTTTGTGCCCTAACCTGTCTCGACCTCCACATCGACGAATTGAGTTGTATCTCAAGGGCCTAGCATCAACTGTAAAGGGTTATGTCACTGCTGCAAACCTTAACAATCTGCCCCAGATCATCCGTTTGGCACATAAGATTACTGAACAAGAGGTCGAGCGTGGCTCATTACCGCCTCGTAAATCTGCTACTACCTCTACTGCTACAGCTACCACACCTGCTAGTGATAACAAGCGCAAGTGGAACGATACTGACAAAGCAACCAGTGCTAGTCAATCTCAGAAAAGGCCTGACAATAGCAACAACCGCAGTTTCAGTCAGTCGTCCTCAGTTAATCAAGGCCAGGGCAGCAACCATAATCAGGGCTCCTACGTTGTTAAGAAGCCAAAGTGCAACAAGTGTGGTTTTCATCATTATGGATCATGTGTTCGGACCTGCCGTAGGAACGAAAAGGTGGACCATGAGGCCAAAGACTGTAGAGCCCCGCACCCAAAGCAGCAGCAGTAGCAGAACCAGCAGCATCAGCAACAGCAAAGGCAGCAGCCCCATCAGAGCCAAGGTTATAGGAAGGGGTGCTTCCAATGTGGGGATGAGGGCCACATTAAGCGGGATTGCCCTCAGCTGAATCAGAATACCAACGACAACAACAACCACCAGAACAACAACAACAATGCTGGGAACAACAACAATGGTAACAATGGGGGCAATGGTGCTCGTGGAAGGGTATTTACGATCGGTGTTGGTGATGCTAGGAACGACGACAATGTCATGACTGGTACGTTTTCTGTGAACAACCTCTTTGCTTTTGTATTATTTGATTCTGGTGCCGATTGGAGTTATGTGTCCCTAGAGTTCAGTCAGCAATAAGGGTTAACCCCAACACCTTTAGAAGTTAAGCACGTAGTAGAATTAGCTAATGGTAAAACGATTGAAGCTTCACATGTCCTTTTTGGGTGTAAACTAGATCTTGTGGGTCAAGTGTTTGATATTGACCTCCTTCCTGTTACCCTCGGTAGTTTTGATATAGTGGTTAGTATGGATTGGTTGTCCAAACATCAAGCTGAGATTCTATGCAAGGAGAAGATCGTACGTATTCCTCTCCCTAGTGGAGAGTCATTATCGGATCAAGGGCATCGTAGTGGGACGATGGTTGGTATTATCTCAGCTATGCAAGCACAGAATGTCTATGAAAGGGGTATCCTGCTATTCTAGCACTTGTTACTGATACTCCATCAGAAGAAAGAAAGATTGAAGACCTGCCAGTTGTTCGTGAATATCCTGATGTATTTCCTGAGGAACTGCCTGGTTTACCTCCTCACCGTCAAGTGGAATTTCAGATCGATCTTGCACCAGGAGCGTCTCCAATTGCTCGTGCTCCTTATCGTCTTGCACCTAGAGAGTTGCAAGAGTTATCTAATCAACTTCAAGAACTGTTGGATAGGGGTTTTATCCGACCATGTTCTTCACCTTGGGGAGCCCCAGTTCTGTTTATGAAGAAGAAAGACGGGTCCTTTCGCATGTGTATTGATTATCGGGAACTCAACAAGGTGACAGTTAAGAATCGTTATCCTCTACCACGTATCGATGACTTATTTGACCAGTTACAAGGGTCAAGTTTTTATTCGAAGATTGACTTAAGATCGAGCTATCACCAGATGAGAGTCCGAGAGGAGGATGTTCCAAAAACGGCTTTTCGAACGCGGTATGAGCATTATGAGTTTTTGGTTATGCCGTTTGGGTTGACGAACGCGCCAGCAGTCTTCATGGATCTCATGAACCATGTATGCAAACCGTATCTCGACGACTTCGTTATCGTGTTTATCGACGACATTCTGATCTTCTCAAAGAACAAGGAGGATCACGAGCGGCACTTGCGACTTATTTTGGAACTCTTGAGGAAGGAGCAGCTTTACGCGGAATTCTCAAGTGTGACTTCTGGATTCGAGAGGTACACTTCCTTGGCCACATTGTGAATGAATCAGGGATACACGTGGGTCCTGCTAAGATTGACGCTATAAGGAATTGGGCGGCACCAAAGACTCCTTCAGAGGTGCGACAATTTCTTGGACTCGCTGGGTACTATCGCAGGTTTGCTAAGGACTTTTCGAAGATAACCCAACCTCTTACTTCATTGACACAAAAAGGCATTGTATACTCGTGGGGAATGAAACAAGAGGATGCTTTTCAGCTACTGAAACAGAAACTCTGCAGTGCACCAATTCTGTCTCTACCTGAAGGCACTGAAGATTTTGTGGTATATTGTGATGCTTCCATTCAGGGTCTCGGTTGCGTGTTGATGGAACGCGAGAAGGTGATAGCCTACGCCTCGCGACAGTTGAAGGTTCACGAAAGGAATTATACGACACACGACTTAGAGTTGGGAGCCATGGTGTTTGCACTCAAAATCTGGAGGCATTACCTGTACGGTACTAAATGTACTATTTATACCGACCACAGGAGCCTTCAACATATTTTTTACCAGAAGGATTTGAATATGGGACAGCGTCGCTGGGTAGAACTCTTAAATGACTACGACTGTGCAATCAAGTATCATCCGGGTAAGGCTAACGTGGTAGCTGACGCTCTCAGTTGAAAGGAATCGAAACCCAAACGTGTTCGCGCTTTGCAGCTCACCATTCATTCTAACCTACCTAACCAGATCCGTTCTACACAAACTGAAGCGTTGAAAGAGGAAAACATCGAAGCTGAGTACTTAAGGGGCATGGAGAAACGACTTGTAGAGAGATCGGATGGTCTCCTCTACTTCATGGAACGTGTATGGATTCCTTTGTTCGGTAACCTTAGGGAGCTTGTGATGGACGAATCACACAAGTCTCGATACTCTGTTCACCCAGGTTCGGATAAGATGTATCAGGATCTCAGAGTCATGTATTGGTGGCCAATGATGAAAGCTCACATCGTGACTTATGTGATGTTTGACCTGCTCGAAGGTTAAAGTGGAATATCAGAAACCGTCTGGATTGCTGCAATAACCAGAAATACCCATGTGTAAATGGGAGCAAATCACAATGGATTTTGTCACTGGGCTACCGAGAACTCAAAACAGGAACGACACAATTTGGGTGGTCGTTGATCGTCTCACGAAGTCAGCGCACTTTCTAGCAATCAAGGAAACAGATAAGTTCTCACAATTAGTTGTTGTATACCTCAAGGAGGTGGTTTCTAGGCATGGGGTGCCAACTTCTATTATCTCTGACCGTGACCCGCATTTCATCTCAGATTTGTGGCAGTCGATGCACAAATCATTCGGCTCATGTCTCGACATGAGTACAGCTTATCACCCGCAAACGGATGGTCAAAGTGAACGAACCATCCAGACACTTGAAGACATGCTGCGGGCGTGTGTGATTGATTTTGGCAAGGGTTGGGAGAAACAATTGCCTTTAATAGAGTTTTCTTACAACAATAGCTACCATACCAGTATTCAGGCAGCTCCATTCGAAGCATTGTATGGACGCAAGTGTCGTTCACCTCTCTGTTGGGCTGAGGTGGGTGACAGCCAGGTCACGGGCCCTGAACTTGTGTTGGAAACTTCAGAAAAGATTGTTCAGATCAGGAACCGGATGGCGGCAGCGCGCGACCGTCAGAAAAGCTATGCTGATAAGCATAGGAAACCGTTGGAGTTCGCAGTTGGTGATCGTGTTATGTTGAAGGTCTTACCCTGGAAGGGTGTGACAACCCGAACCTTCAAGGTTAGTGGCGTTTAATCTTGTGATCTCAACTTTTGTTATTTCTCGCCATTGTGTTAAACGTCCTGTGCTGTCATAACTCTGTTAGAACTCTAAGTATGTTAATTCTGTAAACACTCATATCCTTAGTAAACCCGTTAACGTAAAGCATGATAACATATGTTGCGGGTGTAGTGGACCGATTTAGGCACATGTAGGCTTAGTGGGCCGCACATTTTAGTGGGCTACACACATGACAAGAGTGGTTTAGCACATGCACATTATACTTGGGCCGCATCTCCACAAATTCTATTTGGGCTGCTACTTCACATATACACACACCCAAAGCTTGTGGACTACCTATTCATGGTCATTGTTCATATACGGTTGGGCCTGGTCATTGTTCATATACGGTTGGGCCTGGTCAAGCCCAATAGGATTTGTAGATTGGGGCGGCTAGGAGTTTAATAGGATTTGTAGATTGGGGCGGCTAGGAGTTTAATAGGATTTGTAGATTGGGGCGGCTAGGAGTTTAGCTTATATACACCCACAAGTTACGTAAACTTGATAACACAAATATACCCCAAACTTTAGCACAACTTTTACCTATTCATCTTCGGTGATCTACAGTGGATGCAACCCCCCCTTCGAGATACCGTATTTGGCTTGCGGTTAGTGTTTTGTGTTCATGTTAATTTTATTTAATTGATAGTATGTGTGCATGTTTGGTAAGATGCTTGTGGTAGGCCGGTTTACATGGTTATTAGTGTAGTGCTACGTATGTGGATCGAATAGTTTTGGGTAGGGTATAATAGTGTTAATCGACTGAATGGTTTCTTGATTTAAGGCATCCTATAATTATTGATAAGTTTGATATTGATAATGGTTGGCCGATGATTATAACACACATAAATTGATTCTTGTTGGGCCTGTTAGTGGCCGTGGCACACACACTAATGGTGCACAGGGAATAAACAAACTATATTGGTTGTACACTATAATTGTGGCATGTTACACGAACTAAATTGGGGCTGAACAGTCCATGATAATGGCTTATACTTGGGCTGGGCTGGATTGGGTTATTTGATATAGAAGGGTTAATTTGATGTAAATGATCTCCTGTTAACTTTTGGGTAACAAGTAAATGTTAGTATGTAGGGGTAATAATTGCATGTGAAGGTAATGACCAACCCATGTGATCTGATTGTTTTGCATTTAGTCACATCAAATTCAGTGTTAAATTATTAGAACAGTGGTTGGTAATTCAAGTTTGCATGTGATTGCCATAATTAATAACCCTTGACCATTAATAGATGCATGTATTGAAAGTTATCTGTGATTTGACGGCCATCCAGTGTCTGTTTGCAATTGTTAATGAATTATGTGAAGTATGAACCGGTGATGGAAAATGTATATACAACTGGAATACCAGTAATGTGATGACAATAGATAACTAATGTACATGAGTAATTGTTACGACTAGTCATATATTATGTGTTTCTGGTACATCACTGGATTAATGGTGTATGTAATACTTGTGCGCTACATGTGTAATATGTATAAGGAATTTGTGATTGAGTGTTACGAAACTGACAGTTACTGGTAATTATATTAGGATTTGATCGACCAATTGTAAACACGTAACTAATCTTACCGAGCAAACCAAAGGTGAGTTCACTGCTCTTTTTCCAAGCATGCATCCCGGGGAGGGATATCGGGTAACGTTCCGGGGAGGAATGCTAGTTATTGGGATGATTGTTATTATTACTCAGTTTCTATCACATAAGACCCCTTACATCTACCGACAGTTACCGGGGAGGCAACGAGGTTATTAGTTGATAGCGCGATTAGGTTTGGCACCCTCACACCGTACTGGGGAGGATGGGCGTGAACTAATCTCCTTAAAGCATGACCAATGTTTTGATAGAGACATCGGGGTTGGGCAAATACGTCTTGTAGCCATTTCGGTAATCGAGTTAATAACAACATCAAATCAAATTGATAAACTGTTTTATACATGTATCTGGTAACTAAACTCGGTAACAAAACTTTGAACTCACCAGCGTTGTCTGACACACTTGTTTGCATGATTGTAGGTCATTAGCTGTCTTGCTTTGGAACTTGCTGTTTGGAGTAGCTGGAATGGTCATGGGTCAACTGGATGGATTTATGTTATTAATCTCTTGATACTATACTTTGGTTTTGAAACTGTTTAATTTTGCTTCCGCTGAATACTTTGGTTTTCACTTAAACTTGTTGATGGTATTTTATTAATAATTAAGGATTTTATTTTGAAACTTGTACGCGTTCAATGTAATTAGTGCTCGTTATTGGTATGTCGCACGCCTAACAGGGACATTCCCTAGGTGGTATTTTGGGGGTGTGACAAAGGGTGTGGTGCGTTTTGGGAAACGCGGCAAGCTTAACCCTCGTTATGTTGGGTCGTTTAAAATTCTAGAACGAATCGGTAAAGTGGCCTACAAGCTAGAGTTACCTGCTGAGTTGGGTAACGTTCATGATGTTTTCCACGTATCGCAACTAAAGAAGTGTTTGTCCGATGAAACACTTGTGGTACCGTTTCAAGAGTTAAAGATTGACGACAAGTTGCAGTTTGTCGAAGAACCAATTGAAATTATGGACCGGGAAGTCAAGGTTCGTAAGCACAGCCGTATTCCAATCATGAGAGTTCGTTGGAACTCAAGACGTGGACCGGAGTTCACGTGGGAACGCGAGGATCAGATGAAGCTCAAGTATCCACATTTATTTCCAGATGACAAGTCCAAGTCTGGCAAATCTAAATCTAATACAACTAATGAATTTCGTGAAGAAATTCCCATTCAAGTTGGGGATGATGTGGCACCCGCGGAAAATACACCGTCATCCTGACTTGACGCCGTGCATTTGTGGATTGCTTATCAAATTTCGGGATGAAATTTCTTTCAAGTTGGGGATGATGTGACAACCCAAGTTTCCAAGGTCTTTCCTCGACACGTTACTTGTTACAAACTATGTTTTTGGTAATTTGTTTGTGTGTGTGTTGCATTATGGATTGGTTAATTAATATAAACTTAATATAAACTAGTAAACTCTTGCAAATTAAAACCATACATGATGAAACACTAGTGTTTCGCCACATAGTGTTTCGCCACATATCTTACCCGACGAAACATGGTTGTTTCGCCGGAGGAGTGTTTCGCCGCATGGGCCTTCGGCCCAGATGAGGCCCAGCTGACTGTTCGACTATATATACATGCACAAGGTTACGAAACACTTTTTAGCAAACCCTAACCTACTCCTAGGAGTGTGACGACAGTTCTTTTCTTTGTAACCTCTTCCCTCTTGCGAAGCCTATTCCCTGTGATCAAACCGTTCGATCTCGTGGTTAGTGCATCATCTTTATTATTAGATTGTTTGCTATGCATTGTTTGATGATTGCTATGTATTGTCTGTGATTTATTGTGAATGAAGGGGTTTGTATTAGAAACCATAATCATATGTTGTGTTAATTAGGGTCTTGATATCTTAACGTTTAAGCCGATAGATTGGAACACGTACGATAAAGATTTTAGTTGATGTCTTGTATTTGGTCATGTTTACTGTTTGGTTGATGATTCTGGTGTCATAAGAATAGGCGAATTGTTAAGGCACTTGTTGCATGTTGTTGATAATTGAGAACTGAATAATTGATCGATGATCATGATATAATTACTGATGATGATTAGGGTTCTAGAACATGTCGAATTGTAACCCTTGGATCTGTAACTGTTAGCTCCACGAAACATAGGTGTTTCGCCACATCACCTATCGACAAAACATGGTGGACCTTCATCACACCCCATCGACGAAACATAGAGACTTTCTCCAATAAGCAACCTGACGAAAGATAACCTTTCGTCACAAGGGTCTTTCGCCAGGTAAGTATGTGAACTGAACAGTAGGTGCATTGATGCTGATCATGACAAATACCTGTGTGTATACGATCTTTGTGATATTTCAATGAGAATGAGAAACATAGTTCGATTAGTTGGTATAACAAACCCACCTGTTATGTTCCGTGTTACTTGTGATAAACACATGAAATGTGTACTTGTATTAGAAAGGTGAATTGGTTACCTGATATACTGTGAACTTGTGCGAGATGCAAACTGTGTGAAAATAATGACTTGTATAATTGTGAAACTGATATTCATTGGTAACCACGGTAGGGTTGGTTGATTAACTTGGAAATGGGTAACTTAACAAACCGAGCAAACCAAGGTGAGTTCACTGCTCTTTTTCTAAGCATGCGTCCCGGGGAGGGACATCAGGTAATCGTTCCGGGGAAGAACGTCGGGTTATTGGGATGTTGGTTATTACACTCATTTCTATCGATAAGTCCCCTTACATCTACCGATTAGTTGTCGGGGAGGCAACAGGGTTATTAGTTGATAGCGCTATTAGGTTTGGCACCCTCACACCATACCGGGGAGGACAGGCGTGAACTAATTACCTTAACCACTTGACCAATGTTTTGATAGAGGCACTGGGGTTTGGGCAAATAAATCTAGAGCCATCTGCGGTAATCGAGTTAATAACAACATCAAATCAAATCATTGAATTGTCTTACACTCATATCTGGTAACTAAAACGTATTAACAAACTTTGAACTCACCAGCGTCGTCTGACACACTTGTCTGCATGCTTGCAGGTCGTTAGATTCTTGATATGGACTTGCTATCTGGGAGTGCTGGAGTGGTCATGGGTCGAGACTCTTGGACACTTGCTTCGTTGATTATGAACACATGTTTTGATACAATTGATTTACAGTTTACATTAAGCTTCCGCTGAACATTTACTTTGGTTTAACTTATGACTTGGATTTGTATTTTGAAATGAATGAAATGTTTTATTGAAATATTATGCGTAGTTCAAAGTGATTGGTGGCTTGGATCCTGGTACGTCACACGTCCCGCGGTGATTCCGCATGTGGTATTTTGGGGGTGTGACACCTGTGGTTTACTTCATTTTCACCTATAGTCCCAACTTTTGCAATTTCGTTCCCGGATAGTCCCTGGCGTGGATGGGGGTTAGTTTTTTGGTGTTAAATGGGTGTGAAGTGACCTAATACCCTTACTATTAAAAAATAAATACGTAATTAATTATCTAATATAAAAAGAAACTTGACCCATCTTTTACCCACCCCACCCCCTTTTCTCCAGGTTTCTTCACAATATCAAACACTGAAACACACACCACCACCACCACCGATCAATGACCACCACCCTGCACCTCCAGTCACCGACGTCTCCAACAATCACTCTATCACACCCCAACCGATGGCGGAATCATCGGGGCGTGGCACTGAGCGAAACAGATTGTTCAAGAGAATCCATAACAACTTTTAAATGACAATATATTTAACGTTAATATCTCATACTACTAACATATAAAGCAATAACAGTCATTACAGATAGCGAGTCTCATAAACAGATACTGTCCCGACAACTCAGATTTTTATTTAGCGGGTTTCTAGACTTCCTAGCTTGTTTATCACAGCATAGCATCCTATTAACCTGTCACATACATTAAAATAAGGTCAATACATAAAATGTAAAGGTGAGTACACAAGTTTGCATAGCATATAGTATAGAAAGCGTTTACGCATCACCAGCATGTAACACGTAGAGAGGTGAATCAAGTAAGCTATCGACAATGATATAAGCAATACCAACATGACTGTGAGTTGTAGAATGCGCGACACATGTCCACCACCGTGAACACGTGAAGTAGTAACCTTAAGAACCCCTAAATAAACAGGTGTTGAGTCCAAACTATAGTACTATCGTTGCTGATGTGAAAATTATGGTCTAATAAAAACTAACCTAATCTAGACACCCTAGTTTTAAATTTATAAACTAAGACTCTCGAAAAGCTAGACCACTGACAGGCAAGTGTACCTATCGTACGTAGTAAAGCCTAATGAAGTCCGAGTATCGAACCCACGAGACACTAGCGACGCTAACTAGACCCTGACTCAACTAATTACTTAACTGGTTTATTTGGTTTTGATTTGAGGTTTTAACTAATTAAAATAAAGGAATTAACTAAGACGAACTACACTACCTAGACGCAGGCTGAAGACTAATAAGGTGAAATCAAGGATGAGAAAGTACTACCCAGGTTTGGAATCCTATTCGTGACTATCGGTTTTCTCTCGGCAATGGTAACTATGATGGAACCAGCTTCTAGTAATACGACACTCTAAGACTAAAGATAGGTTGAATCTCCTCCCGGTCTCATCAACTTCTCCTAAGGTCTAAAGGTGAAATAAAGCTCACTGGTATGAATTGGATCACCTCCCGGTCTCTCCAACAATACTAAAGTACCCAAAGACTAGATCTCCTCTCGGTCTCCCTAATCACAATACACCCTAGAGTGTACGGGGTAACCTAAAAACACTTGACAAGACTTAGGAAAACAAATAATACTAGGGAACTTAGACAGATCTCCTCCCGGTCTCACTGCACCTAAATACCTAGCACCAAAGACAATCCTAACTATCTATCTCCTCCCGGTCTTAAGAATAGGTAGAACACTAAACTCCTCTAAATTATCAAACAAAGTTCCTATGGAATACGAGCTCAGTAAACCATAAACTAGCTACAAACACAAAGTAGATAACCTAACATGCATCTATACATGAAAGACATTCACAAAGACACACGAGGAATGGTTGAACGATAATAAATTAGAGTAAAGCACGCACACACATCTAATCAAATATTATTAGGTCTTTTACTTTAATATTTATCTATCATAAAATTACCAAAAACCGACAAATTACCAATTGACACGAATAATCATCACAAACCCGGGTAGATAAACTAATTAGTCAAGAATCATAGTCAAGAACAATAATAAACAAGTCTGAAATAACAAATAATTCATGTTCATAAGTCTAAAAACACAAAGTAATTAAAACTGAACACTAACTATTTGTGAACTCGACCCGATTTTTGATCGTGACTTGAACCCTCGAACCTAACTCTTTTCTTTCTCCTCTTGTCGCACCTGATGCTCTGATCGTCAGCCGTCTGTTTTCTTCTGTCGTATATGTCTATATGGTTATATAATGGCCTTTCTTGCTACTGATATTTTTCGTGAACAATAGGAAATCCCTTTTGCGGCCCAATAATCACACTTCATTCATGGCCCACTCATAAATAATAATTAAAATATGGCGCTAACCCTTCTTTTTTTCCGTTCCTCTTGCGTCTAATATGCAGCCCAAGACTTCAAAATAATGCTCCTTTATATTTTTTTCTTTTGATTTGGTGTCTCGCCCAACAACCACAACTATATATATGTAAGCTTTTTTTTCTTATTGATATAGAGATAAGTGGGTCTGACCTAATCAAGGAAAATAGCTACAAATTTTAATTCAGTAACTGGCGTTCCACTCTGCTCAACTGTCTGGTTATCTCTATATTTCTCATTTTTGCTCCATTTACACCAGGACCTGTCAAAACACAATATAATATAATATAATACTAAAAACTAAATAAAACAAATAAAACTATACAATAATTATACACTTTACACGGGACAAATATGTGTATTTTACCACACATCAAATATCCCCACACTTAAACTTTTGCTTGTCCCTAAGCAAAATCCCAAGCAGCATGTCCAACTTAAACACTTAACAATAACGCAAGTCTCGAACAAATTATAACGCAAACTACGAATCATCAAACACAACAGTTTCACAAGACTTACATCGTTCAAAAGGTTGACGAATCATAACATTTAACTGAAAACGGGCCTACCTAATCAAGCTTTTCTTACCTTCAAGCAACCAATCATGCACTGTTAATACCCCTCACAATATCACTCATCTCTCGGCTGATAAATATATTATTTTGAGTGAACTCTCAAAACCAAACTATGAAGCACACTATCATAAGCTTGTACGCCAATCAGAATTCCACCTATTTGTTAAGATTTAACACGGATCAAGAGGGCTTTATTGGGTAGGTAAGGGCTACGGGTAGGTTATTTTATTCGGAAACAATGGGCTAACACAAATGAACACACGATAAACCGGATAAATACGAAACAAATACTAACATATTGGTCATTTTGACCTACAACTTTATTCTATTTCTTCTCTTGCTTTTTTTTTTTTCAATTTTTCATTTTCTTTTTTTTTTCAATTTTTTTTTATTTCATATTTTTTCTTTTTCTTTCTTCACAAATATAATAATCACGTAACACGATCCGGTTATCAAATCACAAACAGGTAACAAACGAATGGCTAGGCTCAAAGTGGTATCTAAGGGTAGTGGTGAAACGGGTCAAACACAAAGGCTACATAAACAAGGTGATCCTAATGGCTCTATCATATCCATGCCAAATCCTAACCGAAGGTCTCAAACTGTATC
Organism: Helianthus annuus; assembly: GCF_002127325.2. Taxonomy (NCBI): domain Eukaryota; kingdom Viridiplantae; phylum Streptophyta; class Magnoliopsida; order Asterales; family Asteraceae; genus Helianthus; species Helianthus annuus. Next base: position 144,920,087 of record NC_035442.2, read on the forward strand.
AAAACGCACAAGTTCTAAAGTAATGCAACAAAGTCGGTAAACACACATGAAACGAAAATAATGATCATATATATATATATATGACATGTAAAGGCTCAAATCTCACTATCATGTGGAAAATAAGGCTACCGATATCGACAATGCACAACCAATTAACTCTTCGGCTCCATCCACTATCCTAGGCATCCCAAAACCTTTTACTCCAAAAAAAAAACTGATTCAATCAACCTACTATCCCGCAACTTAAAGAAACATGTGCTCTCCGACTCGTAAATTCGACAATAAAACCGCTTTTGACCGACGTGTTGAAAAGGTTTTTGTTTTCTACGCGCTAAAGGACCGGGACTCGCAAAACCATTTTTTTCTTTTTTTCAAATTTTTTTTTGATTTTTTTAAATTTTTTATTTTTTTTATTTTTATGACTCAAAAACTAAGACCTAAACGATAGTTTTCCATCCCCACACTTAAACTCTACATTGCCCTCAATGTAGGATGGAAAACGACTCAAAAAAAAAACTAAAATAAATAAGAAAAAAAAACAAAGGGCAAATTGGAAAGGACTTAGCTGGTTTTATAATCGCATAAGCTCCAAAACTCTCGTCCAATCCAGCTCGATCGTATAGCATTCCATTCGCGATCGGCTCTGACACTGACTGGTATGCTTAGTAAATGCCTAATATCTGATAAGCAGCTCCAAAATCACCCGAATGGAGATTGAGTACGGGTGGTACATATTTAAACCTGCATAAACAAAAACAAGCAAAAACCCAAGCAATACCGACTCTAAAAAAAAAAACTCAAACCAACGAATTTAGACTCAATACACAAAAACTACGATTCTATACAAACTCTATAAAACCTCCCCACACTTGAATTTAATCAGGAGGTTTCTCCTTTATCCAACCTCGGTCCAACCCATTTAATTCTAATTGTTCATCATTATTTATTAAAAATTTAACGATGAAACTAGAAAATATTTTAGGACATTCAAACGGGTCAGACCACCAAAATTTAAATTTACCTGGACCAAACCTGATACGATGCATGTAATGAGGAGAATGGTTTTCTGTACACTTTAATGTTCCATTAAGCTTCCTTTTGTACCATCTCTGCACCCTCAGACTATGTTGATCCAAGTTTCTCTGTGCCTTCTCCCGTGATTTTATATATGATGGCGATCCAACATCTAAATCTTTCACGGGCCAGCTGTCAAACTCTTCAGCCACTTCCTCATTTACGTTCGGTGTATATTTGATCTCCATGGTCGGCGTCTCTACAAGTAATGCCTCTAGATAGGCGAGATCACCAACCGGGTCAAATTCTTCATCTTCAAGAATTGGTAAACCTACCAACTCATCACCAAACTCTTCCTCCCAAGATGGTATATGCATCCCTCTCTCATTTTCCATCTTGTCAAGCGGCTCATCCACGTCTTCCCCCTCATCATCATTCCAGAAGTCGTCATCAGTGGGTTCAGGACCGTAATACCACGGCGTGGAATACCAATTAGGTGTCACGTCCCGTTGAACCGGAGGTGGGACTGAATCGTCCGTTGTCGTCTCCAATTCTACATCTGACAATTCTGGATCACCGAGAAGCTCTTCTTTAACATGTTCTTCCTTAGCTTCTTCTTCTTTCACTCCCTCATAGCTCTCAAAGTCAATATGATCAGCATAGTAATCATCCCATGTAAATCGTATTATACTTTGATTTTTTTTCTGTTTCATGTAAACCGGACAATCTTCATACCAGTGCGGTCCGCCACAGTGTTGACAACTTAGATCCACATGCTGATTCATGCCTTCCCTCAACATCTGACCCAGTGTCTCGATCATTCGCTGAAGAATGGTGAACATTTCGGGAAACCTCGGATCTCCTTGGTCCTGTGCTGTTGATGTTATCTGAGCGAATATTTGACATGATTCCACAAACGCCCAAACATAGGGAGGGTACTCGCTATGATAACCTGCCATAAAGAGAATAGCAAAAACAGCACAAAGTAGAGAGGAAAGAAAACAAGCTAACTAATAAAAAATATTTACAAAAACAATGACTCGACACACTACTACTAAACACAAACTCTAAGACTCAAACTCTAAGACTCAAATTACAAATAAGACCAATTAAACAAATAAGATCAGTCAAAGCTAATAACGCAATCGCCTAAGTGTCCCCGGCAACGGCGCCAAAAACTTGATGTGAAAATTATGGTCTAATAAAAACTAACCTAATCTAGACACCCTAGTTTTAAATTTATAAACTAAGACTCTCGAAAAGCTAGACCACTGACAGGCAAGTGTACCTATCGTACGTAGTAAAGCCTAATGAAGTCCGAGTATCGAACCCACGAGACACTAGCGACGCTAACTAGACCCTGACTCAACTAATTACTTAACTGGTTTATTTGGTTTTGATTTGAGGTTTTAACTAATTAAAATAAAGGAATTAACTAAGACGAACTACACTACCTAGACGCAGGCTGAAGACTAATAAGGTGAAATCAAGGATGAGAAAGTACTACCCAGGTTTGGAATCCTATTCGTGACTATCGGTTTTCTCTCGGCAATGGTAACTATGATGGAACCAGCTTCTAGTAATACGACACTCTAAGACTAAAGATAGGTTGAATCTCCTCCCGGTCTCATCAACTTCTCCTAAGGTCTAAAGGTGAAATAAAGCTCACTGGTATGAATTGGATCACCTCCCGGTCTCTCCAACAATACTAAAGTACCCAAAGACTAGATCTCCTCTCGGTCTCCCTAATCACAATACACCCTAGAGTGTACGGGGTAACCTAAAAACACTTGACAAGACTTAGGAAAACAAATAATACTAGGGAACTTAGACAGATCTCCTCCCGGTCTCACTGCACCTAAATACCTAGCACCAAAGACAATCCTAACTATCTATCTCCTCCCGGTCTTAAGAATAGGTAGAACACTAAACTCCTCTAAATTATCAAACAAAGTTCCTATGGAATACGAGCTCAGTAAACCATAAACTAGCTACAAACACAAAGTAGATAACCTAACATGCATCTATACATGAAAGACATTCACAAAGACACACGAGGAATGGTTGAACGATAATAAATTAGAGTAAAGCACGCACACACATCTAATCAAATATTATTAGGTCTTTTACTTTAATATTTATCTATCATAAAATTACCAAAAACCGACAAATTACCAATTGACACGAATAATCATCACAAACCCGGGTAGATAAACTAATTAGTCAAGAATCATAGTCAAGAACAATAATAAACAAGTCTGAAATAACAAATAATTCATGTTCATAAGTCTAAAAACACAAAGTAATTAAAACTGAACACTAACTATTTGTGAACTCGACCCGATTTTTGATCGTGACTTGAACCCTCGAACCTAACTCTTTTCTTTCTCCTCTTGTCGCACCTGATGCTCTGATCGTCAGCCGTCTGTTTTCTTCTGTCGTATATGTCTATATGGTTATATAATGGCCTTCTTTCTTGCTACTGATATTTTTCGTGAACAATAGGAAATCCCTTTTGCGGCCCAATAATCACACTTCATTCATGGCCCACTCATAAATAATAATTAAAATATGGCGCTAACCCTTCTTTTTTTCCGTTCCTCTTGCGTCTAATATGCAGCCCAAGACTTCAAAATAATGCTCCTTTATATTTTTTTCTTTTGATTTGGTGTCTCGCCCAACAACCACAACTATATATATGTAAGCTTTTTTTTCTTATTGATATAGAGATAAGTGGGTCTGACCTAATCAAGGAAAATAGCTACAAATTTTAATTCAGTAACTGGCGTTCAACTGTCTGGTTATCTCTATATTTCTCATTTTTGCTCCATTTACACCAGGACCTGTCAAAACACAATATAATATAATATAATACTAAAAACTAAATAAAACAAATAAAACTATACAATAATTATACACTTTACACGGGACAAATATGTGTATTTTACCACACATCAGTTGCTAAGGGTGGCATGCAGTAATCACTGTGTAAACATAACATACAAGCATTCATCGAATCACGTATAACATGCGAGAGCGGTTAGCGTTTGTAAAGCGTTTAAGTATAGTGTGCGCTGTGTTTTGATAGAGAACGTATGTAACACCCAAAAGTGCGTTAAGCGAAAAAGGGTTCGAGTATACTCACAATATGTGTTTAACAAGTAAACACAGCCTTGATTGGATTGAAGGGAGCGCATTTGAGTTAGCCTGTGAACACTAGCATAAGTCGTTGAACAGCGTGTAACAAAATGTCGGGGAGTTAAGTGTTCGAAAGGTGATCCGATCGGATGGGTCTCCATTCGAGCGGATGGTCATCCAGACGGATGGTCATCCGAGCGGATGGCCATTCGAACGGATGGCCATTTGAATGAGGGTGTGTGTTTGTGAATCGTTTAAGTTTGAAGTTTCGTCAAAACATTTAAGTATTGAAAGTTAAAAGGGACAGGTCACTTGGTCGGATGGTCATCTGATCGGATGGCCACTCGAGTGGGCGATTTGTTATTTGAAAATTTGTAAAATTTTCTAAGTAAAAGTTTTGAAGTTTAACGGAGACGGCGTGACGGCGTGTCGAACAATGGAAACATACCGACTGCAGTTCATTCGATCGGATGGGAACCACCCCATTCGACCAGACTCACCATTCTTGATGAAGATCCATGTTCAACCCGTTAATCAGTCATCTCTCCGGTGGAAATCAGTTTTCAGGCCGGCTCTCAACTATGGAACGAGTAGAGAGTCTGAATGAGTCCAGATTCCATCGGTTTTGAGTAGAAAAGTGAAGAAAGTTTGAAAACAGATGAAAAGTGTTGAAATCTTATTGAGATTAAGTTAAAAGTGTGGAAATCCAATAGATCTAGAACCAGTCTCGATCAAATGGTGTTCCTTAGCCATTTGCCAAAGCAAAACAGGTGGAAGCCACCTTCAAGAGGTCTAAATCAGCGATTTCAGAGAAAAAGCAAGTGTTTGTGTGAGATCTTGATGGAGAAGATGATGTAGAAGTGATTAGAGATGAGAGTTGTACAAGATTTGAGGAAAAATACTTACGAAATAGCCTTGAATCGTGATCAAAAGTGACTGAGAGCGACTTGAGTGCGTGTGGTCGGATGGAGGTGTCAAATCAGTGAAGGGAGGTGTACGGGTAGCATTTATAGGCGTGCGAGAGGGTTAAGTCGGTGGAGAGGCGGTGTATTCGGTAGGATGGCGTCCGGTCGAATGGCTATCCGATCGGTTGGTCATCCGAGCGGATGTCCATTTGATCGGACGTCCATTCGGACAGCCGAGATGCGTTTGTTAGTTTTCCAACTTTCGTTTCGCGCGTTAAGCGTTGCATTGCGTTTAATCGAGTTGCGAGTATGCGTTTGAGCGTATAAACGTTGCGTTGATAACCACATAACATTTAAATAAGTAATCACACAATCTAACACATAAAACTAAAATGCATAACAGTAAATCCATGTTTCGAGTCTGCGTTGAGTTTGCATTTGCGTTTGCGTTACGATAGCGTTGTGTTAGCGTTTAGTCTAAACAAGTGATGTAACATGCGATAAAATGCGTTAAGATAGTAAGCGTAATAAAATAGCGTTTAAATGCGATAACTGCGTTTTGAATAAGCGTTGTAATACGTGTTTAGTACTGCGTTTGAAAATCATAGTTTAAACCCTTTGCGTTAATCGGAATCTCGGGAGTACAAGCGGTAACGAGAAGAATAACAACGATAAGTAATGACCCGAAAAGTTGGGTTGTTACAGCCTCCCCTACTTTAAGGAATTTCATCCCGAAATTAAGGCGCAGGCGTAACAAAGAATTGTGGATATTTAGCTTTCATATCACTTTCAAGTTCCCAAGTGAACTCGGCGCCGCGTTTGCCTTCCCAGTGAACCTTCACTATAAGAATGCGAGAGCGTCGAAGTTTCTTGGTCTCTCGATCCATGATTTCTACTAGCTTTTCCACGAAGTGTAGAGTTTCGTTTACTAGCAAATCTTCAAGAGGAACATGAAGATTTTCCTCGGCTAGGCACTTCTTGAGGTTCGAGACGTGGAAAGTCGGATGTACGTTGCTGAGTTCCTCTGGTAATTCGAGTCGGTAGGCCACTTTGCCAATTCTTTCCAGAATCTTAAAGGGACCCACGTATCGTGGCGCTAGCTTTCCTTTCTTGCCGAATCGAATCACCCCCTTTCAGGGTGAAACCTTTAGGAGTACGTGATCACCAACTTCAAACTCAAGGGGATTGCGGCATTTTTCGGCATAACTCTTTTTACGACTCCGAGCTTTCAAGAAATTGTCCCGTATTTGGAGGATCTTGTCAGCCGTTTCTTGTAATAACTTAGGAGGTGATTTGAGCGTCTCCGATCTCGTGCCATACAATAGGTGATCGACATTTTCTACCATATAATGCCTCAAAAGGTGCCATTTGAATACTAGCGTGATAACTGTTGTTGTACGAGAATTCTACTAAAGGTAAATGCGAATCCCAATTACCACCAAAATCTATAACGCACGAACGAAGCAGGTCTTCAAGGGTGCGAATCGTGCGCTCAGTCTGACCGTCGGTCTGGGGATGGAATGTAGTACTGAGATTAAGAGTCATACCGAGAGCGGATTAGAATGTCTCCCAGAGACGCAAAGTAAATCGACCATCGCGGTCAGAGATGATGTCACGAGGTGTCCCATGTCGACAAGAGATTCGTGCTAATCGTTCAACCTTATAGTCTTCTCGTATCGGTAAGAAGTGAGCGGATTTCGTAAGATGATCAATGATAACCCAAAAGCTATCGTGACCTGAGGGAGTGCGAGGGATTTTCGTAAAGAAATCCATAGCTATACTCTCCCATTTCCACATCAGGATCTCGGGTTGTTCGAGTAAGCCAGAGGGTCATTGATGTTCTGCCTTAACCTTTGAGCAAGTTAGGCACTTTGAAACGTATAGCGTGATATCCTTTTTCATTCCTGGCCACCAATACCTGGAGCAAAGATCCTGGTACATTTTGTCGGCACCGGGAGTAATAGAGTATCAGGAATTGTGGGCTTCGGTTAACAGAATCTCTCGGAGATTATTGCGACTAGGTATCTAGATTTGATCGAGGTAGTGAAAAATACCATTCGGTTTATTCACTAGTTGATTTTTGGTTCCGAGTATTCTTTCATCCCTTAAGGTGTTCTCGATAAAACAAGTGTGTTGAGCGTCGCGAATGAGAGCTTTGAGGTCGTGTTGGGCTTGAACATTACAGGCACTGTGTAAATAGCTTCGTCGGCTAAGAGCATCAGCAACGACGTTTGGTTTGCTTGGGTGGTAGCGTATCTCGCAGTCGTAGTCGTTGAGAAGTTCGACCCATCTGCGTTGGCGCATGTTTAGTTCTTTCTGGTTCAAGATGTGTTGTAGGCTCTTATGGTCGGTGAAGACCATACACTTGGTACCATAAAGGTAGTGTCCCCAATTCTTTAATGCAAAAATAACTGCACCGAGTTCGAGATCGTGGGTTGTATAGTTCTTCTCGTGGACCTTGAGCTGTCGAGACACATACGCGATAACCTTGTCTCTGTTGGTGCATATGTCTGTCGACTTCGTCTTGTATCGAGTCTTGTAATAGATTAGATAGACCAAGACACGTAATACGAGAAAAATGGGAAACAGGTCTGAACTGATCAGTTTGTGCGAACTGACCAGTTCGTGCGACCTGGCCAGGTCGTACGACCGGACCAGGTCGTGTGGGACTGTTTGGTGCAACCTGGGCTTCCCTATATATATAAGGTCTTGGTTTCTCATTTGTAACTTCTGATTCCGGTAGCGAAGCTCTGTCGAAGTGTCGCCAAGCCTGTAAAACGTTGTGAAATCAATACAAAAGACATATTATCTACATCTAAGTGTATATCAAGCTGAATGAAGATCAAATCAATGAATTCCGCCTCTGATTTGGTCAAGAACTCTTCTGAACGTCTCGTTTGATCGATTCAACGATCCTAACAAGTGGTATCAGAACTCAGGAGGAAGAGTTCTTACCATTTCAGCTTGTTTTCAAGGAAAAATCTGATTTCTACTCATTTTCTACACCTTTTCTTCAAAATTTCAACGAATTTACAGATAAAATGGACTGATTTTCACATATAACACGTCAAACACAGTTTTAATCAATTCTTGAAAAAATCAGACCTAAATTCAACCTAAAACCTGATCAAATTGACCAAACCACATGAAAAACCATTCAGATCGTTTGACAATCATCCAGGTCGTGTGAAATTACTTCCAGCTCGTACGAACTGAGGTCCAGATCGTTTGAAATATTACCAGGTCGCACGGTGTGAGAACCCTGGTCGTTTGAAGGTGTCAGGTCGTTTGAAGTTTGATTCAGGTCGCACGGTTTGATCAAACCAGGTTGTACGAAGTGTTCAGACCGTGGGAAACATCATCAGATCATTTGAAATCTTCTCAGTTTGTTTGAAATAGACTCTTCAGTTCGTACGGTTTGGTTAAAGGGTGTCCAGATCGTTTGAAATCTTCCCAGTTCGTTTGAAAAGTCTGTTATTGAGAATTTTCGATACCGAAACATAGATTCTGAATTTTATAATGCATTTGCTACTGCCCCGGGTACTCCTGTTACCGTTGCTCAGAGTGTGACTATGGAAAATGAAACATGAACGTTACAGAAACCTCCTAAGTTGATGAGCATTGAAGAATATTATAGTTGGCAAGAACGGTTCGAGAATTGGGTTCAAGCAAATCATCTAAGGTCTTGGGAGTGTATTGAAACTAAGTACGTTCGACCTCGTAATAATGTGGGAGTTACAAAGAATATTTCTGAATTTACGGAAAAAGAGAGAGAAATGTACAAGGCAGAAAAAAATGATGATCAGTTTACTTCAACAAGCTGTGAAAGAAGACATTTTCATATTACTTCAACATGATGATAGTGCACGTTCAATTTGGGAAGCACTTCGTACAAAATTCGAAGGAAGTACGGAGATGATCAAGAATAAAAAGTCACTATTAAAGAAACAATTTGAATTGTTCTCAAGTTTGCCGGGTGAAAATACAAAGACTCTTATCGAGAGATATTTTCATTTAGTGCGTTCAATGTCACGGTTGGATATCACTAAAGATCGAGAGGAATGGGTTGAAAAATTAGCTGATGCTTTACCTTTAAAAGAATGGGGTACATATCTTATGATTTTGAAGAATACCAGAGAGGATAGATTGACAATTACTCAATTCATTGAAAAACTTGAAGGACAAGATCTTGAACAACAAAAGATTGCTAAAATGAACAATTCAAGCGGTCAACAAGATATCAAGATGTATTTCAAAGGTAATGTTCAAAATGTTGAAGCTAGTCCGAAGATCCAAACCGCTTTCAGCGCAGAAAACTCATCCGGATCACTCAATCAAAGTTCAACCAACAACAGTGGTTTTTCTTCATATTCGAGTGTTAATCCAAATGTTTCAACTTCAAATTATCAGTCTCAAAGCTCAAACAATGGTAATGGTCATGTGCTACAATGTAACATCGCGTTGCATCTTCAGAACGGTCAGAATTTCTCTGAAGAAGTCGCTAAAGGTCAGATGGCATTACTAGTTACTGTGTTAGAATCATATGAGAGTTTGGTTGCGGGAAGAATCGGAAATCCTATGTTAACAAAAAAGGATTACGATCAGATTGATGCTGAGGAAATGGAGTTAATGGATATTAAGTGGTGTTTAGCGAGCGTGTTGAGGAGAGCTGAGAAATTTAAGCAGATTACAGGAAGAGATGACTTATGTGATGCTAATGTTTCTACTTTAGGTTTTGATAAGTCTAAAGTTACTTGTTTTTTATGCAGGGAAAAAGGACATTTCAAGAGGGAATGTACCAACCGAGAAGCAGGTGGAGCTCAGAATCCTTTCGGGAACAATGAATATTATCGGAAAGCAATATGTCATCAGGTAGCTCAACAACCGTCATCATCCCGTGCTACTCCGATTGAAGATGGAAAGAAAAGAGCTTGTATTACTATGCCTCCAGATCAAGAAGATGAAAGATTGCCAGAGGGATTTAGCTGGGACAAATATATTCCGGCTGAAAGTAACTCAAAGTTTAGAGCATCTATTGCACAGATCATTCAAGAGCCAGATTTTATGAAAGAATGGATGGATGTGTTTGCAGATGATGAGAAAAGTCAAGATGAAGAGTCTGTTTCTTCAGAAGATAGTTCAGAAAAGACATCAGACTTTGATCAATCATCAAGTGATAGCAGTGATGATGATGAAGAAATTAAACAAATAAACATTGGTAAAACTCATCTATCTACTGAAAGTTTCAAATTTTATTTTGCAGATAAATTGGAGAAGCTAAAGGAGAGACTAGCAGCAAAAGAAAAGAAAGAGGTAAAATGTGAAAATATTGCTCAGGAAGAGAAGGATGAACAGAGTAAAGAAGCTAAAGTGATTGAAAAGATTGTAGAGGTCACAAAACCTTGTCTGAAATGTTTGGAACCATGCAAACATTGTGAAGAGAAAGATAAGAAGTATAGTGAGCTAGACAAGAAGAAAGAAAACTTGTTGTTCGATGTTAAGTACGTGAAAGAATCTTATGATGTGATGAACAGAACAGTAAACCAGTTGGAAAAGACAAACTCAGAAAGAGAAGATGCTTTGACAATGATGAATGCAACAATGATGTCTAAGCAGAAGGCCATCAATCATTATATTGAAGAGTGTGCAAAGTTGAAGCAGGAATTGGAGACTGAAAAAATTGAGAATGAAAGAATCAGACGATTGCTAATGAGTTACTCAAGTTCTGATTATTTGATTGATAGAATCTATCCAATAGTGGCAGGTTTTGAAGTCTTTCAAGATAAGAAGTCGAAAGATACGGATACTGGTAAGAAACAAAGTGCAAATTATAACAAGTGTCCGCCTCCGATCTGGGAAGGTTATTCTCCCAGAAAACCAAATTCGGAACAACTCAAAAAGGCAGTAAATATAAAGTTAAAGTCTAAAACAGCTGATGAGTTACCAGACAACATTGACGTCACATTCACATCGTCTGACACTGATCATGAGTCTGAGTTAATAAAGAAAGTGGGCGATCAGGTGTTGGATAAGGATGAGGAGTCAGAGTCAAAGTCTGAATCTGAGAGTTCAAGTTCATCAGTTGACAGTTCGAAATCATCGGTCAAAAGGGTTTACAATAAAGAATTTCTGTTATCAAAAAATAATTTGAATGATGAACCAATCAGAGTAGCGTATACTTTGAATGATTCAGACAAATTATATTCTGATGAGGAATTTCCAATTAAAAATGTGAAAATTGAAAATATTAAAACAGTCTTTAAATTGATAAAAATAAAGTTTTCAGAAATAAAAGATAAAATGGAATTGTCAAAACCTAAATATACTTCTAGAGTTCAACAACGTTTAATCAAGAAGAAAGGTTTCGGTCCAGGTCATCAAAAGAAACCGAATCATAAAATCAATTTCAAAAAGAAGGGGTTTGGTTTTGATGTTGAAAATAATCAAAATATTAAAGATTTTAAATCAAAAACTGTATTTGTTTCAGGTACTTCTTCAGAAGAAGAAAAAGAAAAAGAAAAAGCTTTATGGAAACAGTCTAACAAGGAGTTTCTTGCTGAAAAAATAAGTTTGAGAAGACTGTGTATGGAACCAAAAAGGAAACAAGAACTTGCTATAGATGCAAAAAAGTTGGTCACATCGCCTGGAACTGTCCAATGGCGACCAACATAAAACAGGAAGTTCTTTCTAAACTCAAAGAAAAAGTTGTTGATAAAACTGAACCACCAACTGAAAAATTCAAAGTGTTTAAAAATTCTACATTTGAAGTAGGTGAGTGTTCTAAAAGGTTTTACAAAAGAAGAGTGAATCTTAACAACCAAACGTGGGTTGCTAAGAAATCAGATGTTAAATCTGGCGATGAATCTGACTCGTCAAAGTTAGAGGAGCCACAAGTTGATCTAAAAAGAGAAAATTCAGTTCCGCCAATAGATGACGCAAACTTTCCACCATTGCGGGCTACAAATTTTAAACAAAAAGTTGGAATAGTAGGGATTTCGAATCAATTCTATTCTGAAAAGAAAGAACTTGATGTCGAAAAAGCGTTTAATGGCAAAGTGAAACATATTTTTGGAAAAATGGTCGATGGAAGGGCCAAATGGGTAAAAGATTTCTATGAATCAAAAAGAAATGTTCAAAGACCAAGTGAAAGTGAACTGGTTACACCCAAAGCTGGTTAGGCTTGGGTGTCTGTATTCCATGCTTAAAAATCCTGACTTGCCGGAGCTCCCAAGTTGGTAATCGTGGAGCATGAATAGGCATCTTTCTTAGAAATGAAAAATGTTTTTGTTGATAAGAACTTACAAGTAGTAGTCAAGGTCATTAAGTTGAACTTGATTTAACTTTCTTACAAGTGGTTAAAGAAAAGGAAAAGTGAACTTACAAGTGGTATCATTCTTGAAAAATGTTTTGGAAAATGTCAAGAAATATTTTTTACAAGTGGTATTTTGAAAAACAAAGTGATGAATGAATCCCCGATCCTACAAGTGGTGTGTGAAATCAAACAAAACTAATTTTCTGGAAAAACCATTTTGATTAAAACAAATTTAAGTGTTTTGAAATCATAATGGGAAAATAGTTTGTTGTCAGGGGGAGTTCTGATTGTTTAAGCCAAGTGGATGACGAATTGAAGCAATTCACTCTGTACAGTTTATTGCGTTTATTTTCAAATTTTCCTTGAAAATCAAAAATTGAAACATATTTTTGATTTTAGGGGGAGTAAAAAATTTAGAAATTTTGAAAATTTGAAAAATCCAAAAACATGATAAAATTTGAAAAATCCAAAAACAATGAAAAATAAAAAATGAGTTTTGTTGTGGAAAAGAGGAAATGATAGTACATCAGTGGACTATCACAGGACGCTAAAGAATTGGAAAGTTAAATGTGATAAACGGTCTCACTGATGATATGCCAGTAGGTTTTTACACGTCTAGTAGATTGTTTTCGAGATATAAACCTAAATATCAAATACTTACTTATCTCGTGGGGAACATCTCTCGGATATATAGGTAACCCCTGGAATCTTGTTTGAAAGATTTTCTATTTCTGACATACTAGGTATTTGTGCGTTATAACAACCCTCGGTAAAACCGACACCCTCATAATATTTCTGACACCCTAATATATCTTTAAATGTATCAATATGTTTTTATATGCACCCCGTATGTGAAAACCGAGCCCAAAATACAATATAACATGCTAAATAAATTAAAAACAATAATTATTAAGCTGAGGCGGGCCGCATAAGCCCACCCCAACCATTCACGCGGGCCGCACGAGGATATGATCCGGATTCTTTTGGTTTTTAAGTTAAAGCGGGCCGCGTATGAGTTTGTCTAAAGTTCATACGGGCCGCGAGTGTTCAAAATCTGGCACGGCCCTGGGCCGCCACGTGGCCCAACACCCGGATAAGCTAGTAAACGACTCGGCCAAGCTATACGTTGACCACCGGTTGACGCGGGCCGCGTAGGGCCTAGCCTTACTTAACGCGGGCCGCGAGAAAGTTCGATTTCACAACTATAAATAGAACGCAACGGCCTTCAGTCCGTTTCGCTCATTCCTTTCTTTCTTTCTTAATTTTCTGTAGTGGCGTTATTATACCCGGGCATTATACCCCCTAAAATAGCGAGGTTCTGCTACGATGTAAGCATTATAACCCCTGGAGACGTATTAGATACGCTGCCCGATTGATCTAGGGTTCCGTAACGGCTGTCGTGGTTCTGCCCGACGTAGTCGTTGGAATGCCGTCTCGGGGAGGGTATTACTAATGTTAAAATGGGTTATTATACTAACACACGTGCATTTGTGTAAATTATAGATATTCACCAGGAAACCCTAAAGAATAATCTAAAACAGCAATGTGAGTGATCCTTCTTTTTATGAACTCATTTTTGTGAGTTGATCCACTTTTTGTAACTCTTTTTGTTAAATGTTTTTACAGAACCTTAAATACCTTTCCATGCGAATGACAGTTATTGAGTATTTGTAAGAATACAATTATCGTGGGTATGTTGGGGTTTTGTATATAAAATTGGTTACAACCTGGTTAAGGAGTAACAATTCCACAAGTCGGGGTTCGACAGTACCAACGGGTGATAATTGATATAACTTGGAAACAAATGTAATTGCGGGATCGCCCTCAATACTGTTCACTGTGAATTTTATTTAAACTTGATTAAACTGGGATTCACTCACCAGTATTTCCCACTGACAAAAATGTTTTTAAAACGCGTTTCAGGTAACAAAATGTGAAAGCCAAGTAGAAGCCAGCTGGACAGCACTGGAGGCTTGGAAAAGTGGCAATAAAGTTACCTAAAAATAAAACGGATGTTTTTATTAAATAAGTAGGATTTATTCCTATGAAATGCGTGTATTGAAAACTTGGATTTTACCCATATGTTTAATGTTATAAAACATGGTGGTTTACTCTGATTAAATATTTCCTAACTACGGTCCTGATGAAAATTTCCGCTGCCAAATTGGATAAATAAATGTGATACCACCGAAACTGGCTCACGGCCGCCCGTTCCCGGGAACTAGGGACCGGGGGTTGTGACAGAAGGTGGTGTCAGAGCTATGCCACTGATTCAGCCACAGAAGTGTTCTGCTGACATCAAAATTCAAAGTGTTAGGAAATAAATTATGGAAATACGTGTATAATTGTATTTCTTGCTATGTGTTATCTGACTATTTGTTAGTTTACAATATGAGCGACCAAGGACCTTCTGACGCCTATCGTCAACTGTCTGGTTCGCCTAGGAGCGAAGGCACCTCCTCTTCTCAGCCTGCCCTCTCAGGGTATTCTGCTGACACGGAAGAAGGAATCTTTGTGTTTAAGGCTCAATCTGAAGAGCCATTTCCTCAGAAAAAGAGAGGATGGTTCAGTAGGGGAGCGCACGAGCGTAGGAAAAGAATGAAAAAGTTGCAGGAACGGCGAGTGTTAGCCGCAGCAAAAAGAGAGACTGATGCTTATAATCAGGACATGCTCAATAGGGGTATCGCTAATATCCATATTTTAGCAACCACTGCTGCTGACCCAAACCTGGAACAAATGCTAGCACCACAACCACAAAATCCTGACCAACCCATGGAAGTAGAAAACCAGATAGAAATGCCTGATTATAACCCGGAGGAGATACCTAGGGTACCTGCACCAGATCCCCTAGACCCAAACAACTACGACCCCTGGTGGGACGATGTTAGGGATTATGTGCAACAGAACCCAATACAGGAAAATGTGCCAATGCCCAACTTAGGAGCTTACCCAGGGTTAGATCCTCAAGATCCCTACAACATTAGTGATGCATATGTTAGGGAAATTTTAGAGAATCCATACCCGTACCAGGCCCCTATGCCTCCGTATCAGGAACCCGTACCACAAATTCCAAACCCAGTCCTAGAACCTGCACCCCCAATGAGTGCAGAAAATGTCCAAGAACTTAGGACTTTTGGGGAGGAAATTTTAGAAAGCAGTGATCGAATGCGACAGGTGGGAGAACGCCTCGTATGGAAATACGATGAGCGTAATATGGATTTTTGGATGAATCCATATCAGTGAAGGTGATGGCAGAAACGGTAGTAGTAATAATAATAATAAAATAAAATATATGTGTGTATGTGTTAGAAAAAAAAAAACAATACGGATGCCTACTATTAGTATTGTAGCTTTACATTTCAGTCAGTATTGTAATTTAAATTTCAGTACTAGTGTGTAATGATACATACTATATAAATAGAGTAAAAGTCGCAATGCTCGACGCTTTTGGTTAAAAGTGCGTGTCATGTGAGTGGCTATATTCAAATATTATTTATGATATTAATATTTGGTAATTGTGTAAAATTCAGATGGCCGACGAGGAAAATCAAGATAATCTGAATAACGATAACCAGAGTAACAATAACGTGGTTAATGAGAATTCGAACAACAATAACAATGGAAACCAAATGGATAATAGTGCCGTTCAACACATAGTGGCACAAGGAATTATAGATGCAATGCCATTTATTATTCAAACAGTTCAAGAAGCGAATAATAAAAGTAAGCATAGCAGTAAACGACCAAGTGAACCGGAACACAGCGTGAACAATGGACCCGTACTTCAAGCGCCCATTCCCAAAAGAAGAAGAACCATGCCATATGGTTGTTCTTACAAGGAATTCTGGCCCTGTAAACCAATAGAATTCTCGGGCAATGAAGGACCCATTGCAGCCCTACGCTGGATAGAGAAAACTGAGGCTGTTCTAGAAATAAGCAAATGTGCTGAAGAAGATAAGATAATGTTTGCTTCAAATCTGTTTAAAAACGCAGCCTTAGAATGGTGGAACACTATCCTCCAGTCAAGAGGAAGTGATAGGATTTATAACATGGAATGGGAGGAATTTAAAAATATGGTAGAAAGGAAATTCTGCCCTCCCAATGAAAAAGAACAGATAGCAAATAAGTTTCTGAATCTTAGAATGACCGGGGTAGACAGTAAGGGTTACACTACCACATTCTCTGAATATGCTAGGATAGTACCCACCCTTGCATCACCTGAACCGGTATTAATCTCCCGTTATATCTGGGGATTAATTGGAGAGATTAGACATGTAGTCAAGGCAGCTAGACCCCAAACTATAGAAGAAGCTGTAGAACTAGCCAATACCTTGACAGATGAGTTAATCCGTACTAGAGAAGAAGACCAGAGGAGAAACCTAACCCAAAGGCTTACCCAAGAATTCCGTTCTGGGAATTCCAACCGTAGAAATATAGGTTCTACCTCTGCACCATACTGCAGGAACTACAAGAAGAAGCATTCTGGAAGATGCTCTACTTACTGCAATTACTGTAAGGCACCAGGACACAAGGAAGAAAATTGCAGAAGAAAAGCCAGTAATGGAATGTGCTACAACTGTGGAGAAAAAGGTCATATTAAGACAAACTGCCCAAAATTGACTCCAGCTGCAAACAACAAGAATACTAAAAATGCTAGAGCATTCATTCTAATTGCAGATGAAGCCAGGATGATTCCAGACGTAATTGCTGGTACGTTTTTAGTTAATGATATTTTTGCTAAAGTATTATTTGACTCTGGTGCAAACCAAAGTTTTATTAATACTTCATTTTGCAAACTCCTAAATCAATCATTAACTAAACTACCACAAGAATGTCTAGTAGAAACCGCAAATGGAGAAACCATTAGAATTTCTGAAATCTTGCAGGGAGCAAGAATAGAAATTTTTAATCAAACGTTTGTTGCAAACCTTTACCCAATGAATCTGGTAGGATTTGATGTCGTGTTAGGAATGGATTGGTTAATAGCCAATAAAGCCAATATCCTATTTGATCAAAAGTCAATTCAGGTAAAATCACCAAGAGGTGAAAAGATCACAATTAAAGGAGATAAACCATCTAGACCCACTAAATTCATCTCTGTGATGAAAACTGCAAACTATATAAGAAAAGGATCTATAGTGTATTTGATTTCTATAATCACTAACACTAAAGGAAAAGAGTTAAAAGACATTCCAGTAGTGTCCCAATTTTCAGATGTCTTTCCAGAAGAATTGCCAGGACTACCACCAGACAGGGAAGTTGAATTCAGAATTCACCTGTTACCAGGGACAGCACCGATTGCCAAAGCACCTTATCGTTTAGCACCCGCTGAAATGCAGGAACTGAAGAAACAATTAGACAAATTGTTGGAGAAAGGATTTATACAGCCAAGCTCATCGCCGTGGGGAGCACCGATTTTATTTGTCAAGAAGAAGGACGGATCAATGCGTATGTGCATTGACTACCGTGAATTGAACAAAGTCACGATTAAGAATCGGTATCCATTACCAAGAATCGATGATTTGTTTGATCAACTTCAAGGAGCTCGATTTTTCTCTAAAATCGATTTAAGATCAGGATATCATCAATTAAAGGTACAGGAAGAGGACATTCCTAAAACCGCATTCAGAACAAGGTATGGTCATTATGAATTTACTGTCATGCCATTTGGTTTAACCAATGCCCCAGCCGCATTTATGGACATGATGAACCGAATATGTAAGCCATATTTGGATAAATTCATAATTGTTTTCATAGATGATATTCTAATTTACTCTAAAAGTAAAGAAGAGCATGCAAATCACTTGCACTTACTTTTAAGTTTATTGAGAAAGGAAAAGCTTTATGCTAAATTTTCAAAGTGTGAGTTTTGGTTAGAACAAGTATAATTTCTCGGACATTTAGTCAACCATGAAGGAATTCATGTAGATCCAACAAAGATCGAGGCAATTACCAAATGGAAAACCCCAGAGTCACCAACTGAGGTTAGAAGTTTCTTAGGATTGGCCGGTTATTATAGAAGATTTATTCGAGATTTTTCTAGAATAGCCATTCCTTTAACTAAGTTAACTTGTAAATCTGTTAAGTTTGAATGGGGACCAAAACAAGAAGAAGCTTTTAGAATCCTTAAGCAAAGATTAACCCATACACCCATACTAGCATTACCAGAAGGAACTGAAGACTTTGTAGTCTATTGTGATGCTTCTAAGTTAGGTTATGGATGTGTATTGATGCAATGTCAGAAGGTTATAGCTTACGCATCTAGACAGCTTAAGAGTCATGAAGAAAATTATTCAACCCATGATTTGGAATTAGGAGCCATAATTTTTGCCCTTAAGATTTGGAGACATTATCTTTATGGTAGTAAGTTTACCATATTCACAGATCATAAGAGTTTAAGGTATGTTTTTGGGCAAAAAGAGTTGAATATGAGACAAAGACGCTGGATGGAGTTACTTAGCGATTATGATTGTGATATCCAGTATCATGCAGGAAAAGCCAATGTGGTGGCTGATGCTTTAAGTCGAAAGTATCACGAAAAGCCAATAAGGGTACGTTCTCTTAAATTAAATCTACAAGTAGATTTAAACAATCAGATTAGAAAAGCACAAGAAACAGTAATCAAGGAGGATACTGAAAAATTAAAAGGAATGATTAAGGAATTAGAACAAGGAACAGATGGAATTTGGAGGTTCCATAAAAAGAGAATGTGGATACCTAAATTAGGAAATTTACGTCACCGTATATTAGAAGAAGCTCATAAGTATAAATATATGATGCATCCAGGAAATGATAAAATGTACCAGGATTTAAGGAAAAATTTCTAGTGGATAGGAATGAAAAAGGATGTAGCAGCCTATGTTTCTAAATGTTTAACTTGCTCACAAGTTAAAGCTGAACATCAGAAACCCTCAGGATTGTTACAACAATTAGAAATACCAGTTTGGAAATGGGAATTGATAACAGTGGATTTTGTTACCAAATTGCCTAAAACAAGGAAAGGTAATGATACAATCTGGGTGATTGTAGATAGGTTAACCAAGTCAGCTCATTTCTTACCAATGAAGGAAACCTTTAGTATGGAACAATTAGCCAAATTGTATGTAAATGAAATCGTTTCTTTACATGGCATTCCTTTATCAATTGTTTCCGATAGAGATAGCCGTTTTACTTCTCATTTTTGGTCAAGTTTCCAAAAAGCAATGGGAACCAAGTTAAACCTAAGCACAGCTTATCATCCTCAAACAGACGGGCAAAGCGAAAGGACGATTCAGACAATGGAAGACATGCTTAGAGCTTGTGTAATTGATTTCGGAGGTAATTGGGACGAACACTTACCTTTAATAGAATTTTCTTATAATAACAGTTATCACACAAGTATCAATGCTGCACCATTCGAAGCACTTTATGGACGAAAGTGCAGAACCCCAGTCTGTTGGGCAGAAATTGGGGAAAAACAATTATCTGGACCTGAGATAGTACAAGAAACAACTGACAAAATCATTCAAGTCAAGGAACGACTGAAAGCAGCACGTGATCGACAAAAGAGCTACGCTGATAACAGACGCAAACCATTATAATTTCAAGTAGGAGATAGAGTATTATTAAAAGTCTCTCCTTGGAAAGGAGTGGTAAGATTCATTAAAAGAGGAAAGCTAAGTCCCAGGTATATTGGACCTTTCAAGATTCTTAAAAGAGTAGGACCTGTAGCCTATCAGCTACGACTGCCAGAGAAAATGGCAGGAATACATGATGTATTTCATGTATCTAATCTCAAAAAGTGTATAGCTGACGAATCACTCATAGTATCTCTAAAGATATAGAGGTAAATGAACAACTCAATTTTGTAGAGAGACCTCTACAAATTGAAGATAGGAAAATTAAGAATCTCAAGCATAAGAGATTAGTTCTGGTCAAAGTAAAGTGGGACTCCAAAAGAGGACCTGAATACACATGGGAGCTTGAATCAGAAATGCAAAAGAAATATCCACACTTGTTCCAGTAGATCTCGAGGACGAGCTCTAAAACAAGGTGGGGAGGATATAACAACCCTCGGTAAAACCGACACCCTCATAATATTTCTGACACCCTAATATATCTTTAAATGTATCAATATGTTTTTATATGCACCCCGTATGTGAAAACCGAGCCCAAAATACAATATAACATGTTAAATAAATTAAAAACAATAATTATTAAGCTGAGGCGGGCCGCATAAGCCCACCCTAACCATTCACGCGGGCCGCGCGAGGATATGATCCGGATTCTTTTGGTTTTTAAGTTAAAACGGGCCGCGTATGAGTTTGTCTAAAGTTCATGCGGGCCGCGAGTGTTCAAAATCTGGCACGGCCCTGGGCCGTCACGTGGCCCAACACCCGGATAAGCTAGTAAACGACTCAGCCAAGCTATACATTGACCACCGGTTGACACGGGCCGCGTAGGGCCTAGCCTTACTTAACGCGGGCCGCGAGAAAGTTCGATTTCACAACTATAAATAGAACGCAACGGCCTTCAGTCCGTTTCGCTCATTCCTTTCTTTCTTTCTTAATTTTCTGTAGTGGCGTTATTATACCCGGGCATTATACCCCCTAAAATAGCGAGGTTCTGCTACGATGTAAGTATTATAACCCCTGGAGACGTATTAGATACGCTGCCCGATTGATCTAGGGTTCCGTAACGGCTGTCGTGGTTCTGCCCGACGTAGTCGTTGGAATGCCGTCTCGGGGAGGGTATTACTAATGTTAAAATGGGTTATTATACTAACACAAGTGCATTTGTGTAAATTATAGATATTCACCAGTAAACCCTAAAGAATAACCTAAAACAGCAATGTGAGTGATCCTTCTTTTTATGAACTCATTTTTGTGAGTTGATCCACTTTTTGTAACTCTTTTTGTTAAATGTTTTTACAGAACCTTAAATACCTTTGATGTGTGTAAAATGCAACATATAAATCACATCAATTAAGGCATAAAACTAACCCTTTTTAAGTACTAATGTTGGAAAAAGAGTGTTTTTGTCTTCCTTTTGTATTTTCAGGATGAAATGAGCTCAAATTCACAAAAGAAGCAAAAAGACAACTAATTCTAGCATAAATACAAGAAAAGGAATAAAAGTAGACTGCCCGGACCCTCAACGGCATCCTCCAAAGCAAAGAAGAGAAAACAGAAGCCTGAACACGCCCCGTGCTCAGCCAGCACGGGGCCGTGCCCAAGAAGCAGCATAAAAGACAAACTTGTAGAAGCTTCCATTGCCCACCATGGGGCCGTGTCCAGTGAGCACGGGGGCGTGGTGAAAGTACAGCAGGCGCATTAATTGTAATTGCGAGGAGAGAGACTGTCAGACGGGCACGGGGGCGTGTCCAGCGGACACGGGGCCGTGCCCAGCCTTCTGTTCAGCCTATAAATAGGGGTGCTTGGTTTCATTCCATCTCATCCCTTGGCACACCACCTCTCTCACACTTCATCCACCACCCACCACCACCATAACACCATCATCCACCACCATCATCCATTGTCCATCATAGAGTGTGTGAGTCGTCTCGGGATCCAAGATTGATCGTAAGAGTTCTTGACAATCAAGGCCATGTTTGCCTAAGTCTCTTACATCACTTGGTGAAGACAAGTGTTTAGTATAATACTTTTTATTTTTAATCTTTTGCACTTTTTATTTGATTTTGTATTAATGACTTTAATAACTAGTTGCTTATGTTGAAGGTGATCTTTCCTTATCGTTTGTCCGTGGTGTCTTGGCATTATTTTACTGTCTATATAAAATAAAAGATTTTCACCATTCATATCTCCACTGTCTATATGGAGGTATGTTGGCTACCTGGTCGGGGGTTAAGGGAACGGTTTGGTAAGGGTCTTGCCCTTGTTCAGCGTTTAGAGGTCCTGCTTGGGACCTGCGTCAAATTTAGTAGGATCTCCTTCAATGCCCATAGGTATTGGATGGCGGGGATCCAAACTCTTTGACCCCCTCATAAGTTAACTACTATTAAACTATAACCCGGCTATTTAGGACTGTATCCCTGCTGACTCAGACTACTTAGCCGAGGGTAACGTCACCGCCAAAAGCGGGGCCTACCATAATTTGCATTAATAACTTAATTCATTATCTTCCAATAATCCGACCCTTTAGGATTGTATCCTTGCTGACTCAAACTACTGGGTTGAGGGTAACGTCGCCTTCAAAAGAGGGGCCTACTACAATAACTAAGATAATCTCTTAAACCAGTGCAAAAGTGCGAAAATAAACAAAGGTTATACTAATACACGCGTCGGATCCAAGTGATTCATCTTGTCTATCTGTTTTTATTTTTATTTTATTTTTCAGCATTTAGTTAGTTTTTATTTTCTTAGTTTAAAAACATTTTTCTCACTTTTTGATTTGATTAGACGTTGAGGATAAACCGGTATTAAAAGCTCTTGTGTCCTTGGACGACCTCGGTATCTTACCAACACTATACTACGTCCACGATGGGTGCACTTGCCCATATGTGTGTTTAGTGTTAGTGAATATCGTGTTTTTATAAATTTAAAACTTGGCTAAAGGTGTAAAAAGGGCTTAATTATACATATAAATTATATATACACCAACACACATCAAGTTTTGGCGCCGTTGCCGGGGACACAAGGATTTTAAGAAAGTTAGGAATCAACGGCCTAATCATATTTTTATTTTTCTTTTTAATTTTTAGGATTTTTCTTAGTTTTTCAGCTTCTGCAGAGCTTAGCACGGGTCGTGCCCGCTGAACACGCCCCCGTGCTCAATCATTGGAACTGGCAATCCTGTTTTAAGTCAGACAGTAAGCTGAACACGGGGCCGTGTCCACTCAACACGCCCCCGTGCCCAAGATTCTCTTACTGAAAACAGAACCGTTAGATCCCGGCGATTGGTAATTTCGGACACAAACATGAGTGATAGTAATTCTTTTTACTTTCGGAACTCTTATGGTACGTGGTGTCGATTATGTGGAGGCGAACATGAAGAATTAAAATGTTATTTTCTAAATTATAGGCCCCACTATATAGACCCACCGATTCCTTATAACCTTAAGAGGGGCGAAAGTAATAAAAATAAGCACTATCTCTCCCTCGAATGCGCCCAGCCAGATATTCTAGGGGAAATGCTCCTTGACGAGTTATTTCAACTAGAAGAACTAATTCTAAATTGGTCAAAGGAACTTAGGAAGGATTTTATTGATCCGCCCCAAGACGATAACCATGAGGAAATGTTGGAACCGCATTCCGACAACCTCGTTGCTCCCGAAAATACCTTCATACCTAGAAAAGACTTGGACGATAGTCGTCCCTGTGCCGATTGTGCCGTGAAGGAATCTCCATCGACTTCGTTCGATGCATACACAGACCTGAGCGATTCGGCATACACCTTCTTTAACGAGAGCCCGGGAAAGGGTTGGACTTGTCCACCTAGAATGAAAATAGGAATTACCCTCACCAATAACCTCTTGCGTTCTCGCCTTAGTATAGGACAATTAAGGTATCTTAGGCACTTTGGGGTTGTCCCAACCAATCAAGAGCCACCCAATAACAGATAAGTTCCATAAAAAACTAGACAACTTCATAAAAATATAGAGACCACTCGACACGGGGCCGTGTCCAGCCAACACGCCCCCGTGTTCACCAAAAGATTCCCTTCTGATCAGAACGTCAGAATACGGACAAACTGTGTCAGAATTTCATCTGCAGACGGGGCCGTGTCCAGCGAACACAGGGTCGTGTCCAGAAGGCTGTCGTTTTCTATAAATGCAGCCAAGAATTCTGCACATTTGGACCAACTTGGGACAGAGATTTGAAGGAATCTTCTCTCAAACAATCCTAGGTAAGTCTAAAAGAAGGTTCCAACAACCCATCTTGTCCTTTCCTCTTCTAGCCATTTCCTTCTTTTTCATCTTTCTCCAAGAACTACCATCAAAAGTTTGAATTCTTCAACCTTTGTGGTAGGAAACAATGAGTTTTGTTCATGGAATCTTGGTAAAAACATGTTGTGTAACATTGTTTAAAGTTATTAATGTCCAAAAAGCCTACATAAATTCAGAAAATAACTTAAAAGCCCAAGATTCCTTGCTTCAAAATTCTGCAGAAAGATGAACACGGGGCCGTGCTCAATGAGCACGGGGCCGTGTCCAGATACTGTTTCATCACATAAACTGTTTTTCGGTTTATTTTTTTTCGTAGAATGGCGAGTGAAAATAGCGAAACATCATCCGTTCATTCATCAAACAGCCGAAGGGGAAGAAGGCCCTCCGTTGAAGCTACGCTTGTGCACTATGTGATAGCATTAAGGGAAGCTCTCGACGAAATGACGTCAGTAGAGGAGGTTCTGATTGACCGTATTAACGATCTTACGGTGGGACTCGAAAGTAGCTTCCAAGAAATTAACCTCTTGCACCAGAGGTTAAATATTCTTGTAGCACCCCCGATGGAACCAATCCTTCCACAACAAGACTGGAACTTGGCACTCGGGGTTAACAACCCTACCGGGTGGGAAGACTTTCCCGCGGAACCTCCCATAGAACACCCACAAGAAATTCCAGCGGAAATCGAAACTCCTCAAACTAATGCAAATGAGCCCTCTTTTCTCCTTCCAAGGGAGGTGGAGGAGTGGCTCGCCGACATGTGAGGAGGACCACGCCCGGAAGAAGGAGTTTCTAAAAGCCTTATCTAACCAAGATTAGTAGCTTCTTGGAAATTTTGCTAATTAAAATAAAACATAAGGCTAAAACTCCATGGTTTAATATTTATGTATTTTCATCTTTAGTTTTATGTAATGTCTCTCTATGTTTGCGATGACATGATGGTTTCTAAGATTGATGGTTATTGATGAATAAAACACACTTACGGTGGTAATGGATGAAAAAGGGAACGAGAAAAATGGCCCCATGCACAAAGAACAGAGCAACCCGACACAAATCTCCATCACAGAAGGCTCAACACGGGTCGTGCCCAACCAACACGGCCCCGTGCTGAGCCACCTGCAGAAAAACGCCCAGTTCAGGTAACTGGACACGGGCCGTGTTCACCAGACACGCCCCCGTGTCCAGGCTTCTGTCTCATTTCTTTAATTTCTGTTACTGGCACCTGACCACGGGGCCGTGCCCGGTCACCACGGGGCCGTGTCCAGGATGCCAGTAACATAAATATTTGCTTTTTAACACTACACCACACATCAAATCAACCTAAAAATTTATTTTTGGGACACATTGAGGACAATGTGTAATTTAAGTGTGGGGGGGGGGGGAAGCTAACACTTTGAAATTTTGCAAGTCCTAACAACAAGCCTTACACAAAACTCTATTGGAACCGCTAAACACCCCAAATTTTTTTCAAAAATCCTTTCATTTTTACTTGTCTAAAGTTTAAGTTAGGAATCACAAGATCAATAAGGTTATATTTTTATAAAATTTACAACCGAAAGCGTCGTGATACAAGAACCAACATAAGAAAATTACGAAACGGCATAACAAGTCTAGTTAAAATTTAATTATATATACTTGATCACATTAAAAACCCATTCCCACAAAAGTGAGTTTTGAGCCTTTATTGAGCATACAAATTTACATCTTTAGACTAAATGCTCATTTTTCGTTTCTTGTGTGAATAGCCGCTTGGTTCTTACAACTCTAGAACTTGCCACGACGATTCATTCCCGGTCCTTACCAACTTAAACCCAAGTAAGTAAATGATGGAGGCATTAGGACTAACCATTTTTCTTTCTACACCATTATTTTTCAATTTTTTTTTTACCACCTACCAAAAATCCCCCTAGTTAACCCCTTTGAGCCTAAACCTTTCATTTCATTACCCTAAAAAACCCTTTTTACCCACCAAAAACCTTTTTATTTTTCACCCCTTATTTTAGTAACAAAGCTCGGTTTTTCGCAAGCTCGTTCTTTTATATGACTAATATATATATATATATATATATATATGATGATGATGATGATGAAGTTAAAAACAAACAAAGCTATACAAACAAAAGCTTGTTTGGAGGAATACTTCAAAATAAAAAGTCACTAAAAAAAATTATTTTCGAAAACCGACGCTTTTTACGCTTTTCGCCCTTTTACTAACCACTAACCCAACCACCCACCTTTAGCCCAAGCCTAACCCTTCACCCAAAAAGTCCTCTTGATATTTACAAAGGTATAAAGTTAAAAAGGAGGAGGATTGATTGCTTGGCAAGCCTATGGAAGGCGTGAGTCCCATGCCGCTCTCGAGTGATTCACTAAAAATACACCTACGGCCGAGTGTTGAGTGATTTATCCCGTGAGGTATGTGAACTTGTATATAAATAAAATTTTAAAAAAGGCATGTTATGCCCAAATAAGTAATTTATCCTATGAGACGTTCTCAATAAATCATAACGAATAAAATTGTGAATAAATAAAAATAAAACCTAAAAAGATCTTTGGATTCCCGACACTCTATGACAAACCAAAAACATTCTCTTCTACCTATTCCATTTGGGTGTGTAAGCCACATTTAAAGAGTTTTGCTTGAGGACAAGCAAAAGTTCAAGTGTGGGGGTATTTGATGTGTGTAAAATGCAACATATAAATCACATCAATTAAGGCATAAAACTAACCCTTTTTAAGTACTAATGTTGGAAAAAGAGTGTTTTTGTCTTCCTTTTGTATTTTCAGGATGAAATGAGCTCAAATTCACAAAAGAAGCAAAAAGACAACTAATTCTAGCATAAATACAAGAAAAGGAATAAAAGTAGACTGCCCGGACCCTCAACGGCATCCTCCAAAGCAAAGAAGAGAAAACAGAAGCCTGAACACGCCCCGTGCTCAGCCAGCACGGGGCCGTGCCCAAGAAGCAGCATAAAAGACAAACTTGTAGAAGCTTCCATTGCCCACCACGGGGCCGTGTCCAGTGAGCACGGGGGCGTGGTGAAAGTACAGCAGGCGCATTAATTGTAATTGCGAATTACAATTAATGAGGAGAGAGACTGTCAGACGGGCACGGGGGCGTGTCCAGCGGACACGGGGCCGTGCCCAGGCTTCTGTTCAGCCTATAAATAGGGGTGCTTGGTTTCATTCCATCTCATCCCTTGGCACACCACCTCTCTCACACTTCATCCACCACCCACCACCACCATAACACCATCATCCACCACCATCATCCATTGTCTATCATAGAGTGTGTGAGTCGTCTCGGGATCCAAGATTGATCGTAAGAGTTCTTGACAATCAAGGCCATGTTTGCCTAAGTCTCTTACATCACTTGGCGAAGACAAGTGTTTAGTATAATACTTTTTATTTTTAATCTTTTGCACTTTTTATTTGATTTTGTATTAATGACTTTAATAACTAGTTGCTTATGTTGAAGGTGATCTTTCCTTATCGTTTGTCCGTGGTGTCTTGGCATTATTTTACTGTCTATATAAAATAAAAGATTTTCACCATTCATATCTCCACGGTCTAGATGGAGGTATGTTGGCTACCTGGTCGGGGGTTAAGGGAACGGTTTGGTAAGGGTCTTGCCCTTGTTCAGCGTTTAGAGGTCCTGCTTGGGACCTGCGTCAAATTTAGTAGGATCTCCTTCAATGCCCATAGGTATTGGATGGCGGGGATCCAAACTCTTTGACCCCCTCATAAGTTAACTACTATTAATACTATAACCCGGCTATTTAGGACTGTATCCCTGCTGACTCAGACTACTTAGCCGAGGGTAACGTCACCGCCAAAAGCGGGGCCTACCATAATTTGCATTAATAACTTAATTCATTATCTTCCAATAATCCGACCCTTTAGGATTGTATCCTTGCTGACTCAAACTACTGGGTTGAGGGTAACGTCGCCTTCAAAAGAGGGGCCTACTACAATAACTAAGATAATCTCTTAAACAAGTGCAAAAGTGCGAAAATAATCAAAGGTTATACTAATACACGCGTCGGATCCAAGTGATTCATCTTGTCTATCTGTTTTTATTTTTATTTTATTTTTCAGCATTTAGTTAGTTTTTATTTTCTTAGTTTAAAAACATTTTTCTCACTTTTTGATTTGATTAGACGTTGAGGATAAACCGGTATTAAAAGCTCTTGTGTCCTTGGACGACCTCGGTATCTTACCAACACTATACTACGTCCACGATGGGTGCACTTGCCCATATGTGTGTTTAGTGTTAGTGAATATCGTGTTTTTATACATTTAAAACTTGGCTAAAGGTGTAAAAAGGGCTTAATTATACATATAAATTATATATACACCAACACACATCAACCTTTCCATGCGAATGACAGTTATTGAGTATTTGTAAGAATACAATTATCGTGGGTATGTTGGGGTTTTGTATACAAAATTGGTTACAACCTGGTTAAGGAGTAACAATTCCACAAGTCGGGTTTCGACAGTACCAACGGGTGATAATTGATATAACTTGGAAACAAATGTAATTGCGGGATCGCCCTCAATACTGTTCACTGTGAATTTTATTTAAACTTGATTAAACTGGGATTCACTCACCAGTATTTCCCACTGACAAAAATGTTTTTAAAACGCGTTTCAGGTAACAAAATGTGAAAGCCAAGTAGAAGCCAGCTGGACAGCACTGGAGGCTTGGAAAAGTGGCAATAAAGTTACCTAAAAATAAAACGGATGTTTTTATTAAATAAGTAGGATTTATTCCTATGAAATGCGTGTATTGAAAACTTGGATTTTACCCATATGTTTAATGTTATAAAACATGGTGGTTTACTCTGATTAAATATTTCCTAACTACGGTCCTGATGAAAATTTCCGCTGCCAAATTGGATAAATAAATGTGATACCACCGAAACTGGCTCACGGCCGCCCGTTCCCGGGAACTAGGGACTGGGGGTTGTGACATGCGTGATGATATCTGTGGTATTATACCAGGACTTCTGATTTTGCGGAAGCAATAGCCCACCCTCAGCATAAAAAATGATGAAACATTGAAAAATGATAATCATGTGCTGTTGAAGAAAAGATCCCCAAACGGGACACACCTAAAAGTCAAGCCATCATCTCTTTGTCTAAACGGAAGTTCTAAGCTGAGCTCTCATGGCCTCGCATTACCCATTTACAGATATCATTAGTGTACATTCACCTGTAAGACTAAATATAGGAGTCTGGATACGGGAGTATATTCTGAGGTGGGACACGCGAATAAGTTTAAGTCCTTAAAACACTAATTCGTATCTTGAAACAATTGAACTTTGTGTGAAAATTTAAATGGATCAGTATACTGACAATCTAAGTGAATCGTTTAAAACTTAAAGTCTAAAAAGGTCAACGGTGTTAGTGATTTGTCTCATAAACTGATATGATCCTCTTACACAAACTCACAAAAATATTGTCTGTAAATATTTCGTTACTGCTTTTCGTTAAAGACAAAAACCCAAAAAGAATGTGTTTTAGCATAATATTTTGAAAAATCAAAAAGATTTTATTTCATCTTATTTTCGACAACTGATGTTGAAAAACTGATTTTCAAAATCCCGAATGCTAAACAGGATGAACAACTGTGGATTGGGAGAGTGTGTTTGAGATGAAAAAATGAAGTTAAAGTTTGAGATAATTTGAGAATTGTCATAATCTAACAAGTGGTTAGCAGAGATTAAAATTGTTATAAATAAAAACCTTATGTTTCAGGTAGAGTTTATGCAGGTTAAAAGATTTGAAAAGCTAGGTTTTGACTCCTGAGGATATGCAGATTAGAGCCAGGTTTCTGATCCTGTGGCTACGGAGAGCCAGGAGACGTGCCTGAACCTGTGAAAGCTGCAAAGCTAGATCCCCGTGTCTAAGCCTGAGCAGAGTTTGAGCCAGAATACGATCTTAGAACGAGAGCTATGTCAGATACTGATTTTGGATCAACATCCAAGGGGGAGTTTAGCTGCTGATGCTGATAAGCTTAAGGAATCAAGAGATCTGATCAAGAGAATTAGAGAGAGGATAGAGACAGATTGAGATTCTGAGAAAGAGAAGAGAGAAGATTGAAGGATGCTTACAGAGAAAGATACTTTGGGAGAGAGCGAGAAGACTGATCAAGACTGAAGACTTGACATACTAAAGACTCGTACTGAAGAGTCGTCAACATCCAAGGGGAGGTTTGTTGGTGCATATGTCTGTCGACTTCGTCTTGTATCGAGTCTTGTAATAGATTAGATAGACCAAGACACGTAATACGAGAAAAACGGGAAACAGGTCTGAACTGATCAGTTCGTGCGAACTGACCAGTTCGTGCGACCTGGACCAGGTCGTGTGGGACTGTTTGGAGCGACCTGGGCTTCCCTATATATATGAGGTCTTGGTTTCTCATTTGTAACTTCTGATTCCGGTAGCGAAGCTCTGCCGAAGTGTCGCCAAGCCTGTAAAACGTTGTGAAATCAATACAAACGACATATTATCTACATCTAACTGTATATCAAGCTGAATGAAGATCAAATCAATGAATTCCGCCTCTGATTTGGTCAAGAACTCTAATGAACGTCTCGTTTGATCAATTCAACGATCCTAACAGTTTCGTTGCATAAGAACACAAACAAGACCTAGGTTAGAGGCATCGCAAAAAACAACACAGTAAATCCGCGTTTCGAGTCTGCGTTGAGTTTGCGTTTGCATTTGCGTTGCCATAGAGTTTAGTCTAAACAAGCGATGTAACATGCGATAAAATGCGTTAAGATAGTAAGCGTTATAGAATAGCGTTTAAATGCGATAACTGCGTTTTGAATAAGCGTTGTAATACGCGTTTAGTACTGCGTTTGAAAATCATAGTTTAAACCCTTTGCGTTAATCAGAATCTCGGGAGTACAAGCGGTAACGAGAAGAATAACAACGATAAGTAATGACCCGAAAAGTCGGGCTGTTACACACTCTATCGAACCACCAGAAAGCCCGATCCTAAACAATCAACGAAAATCAATGACCAACCACTTGGAAACCTGATCCTAAACAATCAACCAACCACCTCCACCATGTCGAACCACCAACCAACAACTTCCGATCGACCAGAATCACACGCTAAATGGCCAGCCCCCACTTCGTCGTCTTTCTGTCGCCCTTCTCACACTTCATCGTCTTTCGGTGGAACTTTGTGAAATAATTTGGCAAACATAACACAAGATCTGATATCTGGCGAGCTATTGCTTTATAATTCTTCAATTTGTGTCTTTGGTTGATGCAAAGTCATTTGAGACCGGCATGGATCGCGTAATATAGCATAATCGAAAATGCAGTGTTCAAGGTTGAACTATCTTGGTTTGCACTTGGACCTCTGTAACTAATTTGAAGATAAATGTAATTTTTGCAGGTTTTTGATTTTATCAGAGTTCTAGGTATACATAGAGGGTTGAGGTTAAGAAGCGCTATGGTTAATGGAATTTGAGAAGGGCTATGGTTAATGGAATTTGAGAAGGGTCTAAAGATGTGAGGATTGAACGGAATTCAGTTAGTCGATAAGATGCTGATTAACTTGTTGCCAAAATAACAGTCAGTGGCGGTTTTGGGCGGAGAACAAAGGGATAGGGTTTAAGTGTAGCTAATTAATTTTAGGGTAATTGAAGTGTGCAGCGGGTGCGGTGGTATGTGGTGGAGGTCGGAAATATGATTCGTCGGATCGGTGGATGGGTGTGGTGGCGTGTGGTAGCAGCCGGAAATGTGCAACGGGTGTGGGTTTTAGGGTTAACCAATAAAAAACATGGTGAAGGTGAGGGTGATGAAGTGGGCCCCACTTAATTATCTATATGTATAAGCTATTGCTTTTTAATAATAAGGGCATTTAGGTCATTTCACACCCACTTAATACCAAAAACTAACCCCCATCCACGTCGAGGACTATCCGGGAACGAAATTACAAAAGTCGGGGACTATAGGTGTAATTTTAGAAAGTTAGGGACTAAAGGTGAAAATGGAGCAAACCACAGGGACTATCAGGGCATTTTTCTAAAAAAAATCATAGTGTATTTCACGTTTTGTCCTTTATCTTTATACCAAATTTCAAGCGGTGTCCTTTATCTTTAAAATTGATGATATTTGTATTTTATGTTTTAAAATCCTGCACGTTATGTCCTTTAACCCTAACCCAGTTAAATTTTTCTGTTAAATGTAAGACCCGTCTCAATTTAACACGATTATAACAATAAAATACGCATTTTATACTAAAATACGAATTTACAAAAACTTTTGTTATACTAACATTCATACATGTTTAGAAACATTCAAAAGTATAGTTTAAGTGTACACAAGTTCACATTTAACAAAAACAAAATAGGATTATTGCGGAAGCTTCAAAAGACATGTGTTCGGTTGTTGATATTCGCTTGATCTTCATCCGGGAGCACATTACGATCACCTAAATTCAAAACCAACATAAAAGTTAATTTTGGTAGCTTAAAAAAGAGTTTAAACGAGTTCCAAACATCTAACAACATAAAAAATAATTTTCTCCAGCTTTTGTGTCTCTTGCGGGCCGCGAGAGACTAAGCTAAATCTGTCGCGGGCCGCGACACGCGTCGCGTGTCGCGCTGGTGTCACAGTTCCCTTTCGCGTGTCGCGGGGAAAATCATTTTCCAGCAGGTCCGTATCTGGACCTGCAATTTTTGCCCGGCTATGTTTTTTTATCAAAATTAAACTTTAAAGTGCCATAACTTTCATTCTACTTATCCGTTTTGCATGATTCTATTTCCTATGCGTCTGTAATTAAAATACGGATTCGTTTACCCTCCTTGTTCACATCGAAATCCGGTTTATAAGCAAATGACTTATAAATCCCTTTTTATAATTATTCGACCAATTTAGCTTCAAGTTACCCTACATGATTGTTATCAAAAATCGTTTCTAAACATTTTTACCCATCCCGGGCTTATTAAGCATTAGCGTTTTGCTCCCATAACATGGTTTGCACGCGCATTAGCGTCATGCTCGTTGTCAACGTTTCAAGCATGCGCATTTAAGCAATTTCTACAAAATCATTTTTCTAAACTTTTGACCCATATCCAAGGCATTTTATAATTTTCATGATTCACATCATCAATTCATCAAATTTCTCAACTATAGTTCGTTCCTAAACATCGATTCAACATAGCATCATTCATACATTCAATATTCTAGGAATAATTTTGTTTTCAAGTGTTCATCAAGAATTTGAGATGGAACCAAATAACGAAATTTGACATACCTTGTGATCCCTTCACTTGGGTGATCACTAGATTCAACTTAGTTTTCGATTTAAACTTGATTTGCCCTTTCAATTTGATGAAATTGTGCTACTTGGGGTTTGAGCTCAAGAACTCCTTGGCTCCTGTGGAAATCTCGACCAGAACACACACTTAGGTGTGTGTTTTAGTGTTTTATTTTTATTAAATTAAAACCTCTTTCGTTTTTGCCAACTTTAGCCCCTTAACTATTCAAGTTTTATAAAAGGGTTATTAACCAAGTTTTTCTTTATTGTTTCAAGGCACATAATTAACTAGGTTAAATTTTTCCTAGTTATTTTATCCTTGATTGTGACCAACATATTTATTATGGTTATTTATATAATTTCTAATATTTTCGGGGTGTTACAAGTCCACCCTCCTTAAAAAGGTTTCGTCCTCGAAACCAAAATACGTACCAAATAATGTAGGGTAGAGACGTCTCATCTCCTCTTCGGACTCCCATGTAGTGTCCGAACCTTTTCTATGCTCCCATTTGACCTTCACTTGGTCAATTTCCTTGTTTCTCAAGATTTTCACCTTACGATCTAGAATTGCAATCGGCTTCACCGCATAGTTGAGTCTGTTATCCACTTCGATGTCGTCATAGTGGATGTAAGCTATTTCGTCGGCTAAACATTTTCGGAGGTACGATACATGAAATGTACTATGTATCCCGCTCAGTTCCTCCAGTAGTTCAAGGCGGTATGCTACTTTACTAACCCGTTCAACGATTTTAAACGGCCCAATAAACCTCG
Source organism: Helianthus annuus (assembly GCF_002127325.2). Taxonomy (NCBI): domain Eukaryota; kingdom Viridiplantae; phylum Streptophyta; class Magnoliopsida; order Asterales; family Asteraceae; genus Helianthus; species Helianthus annuus. The sequence continues at coordinate 144,954,397 of NC_035442.2, forward strand.
GGCTTAACTTTCCTCTTTTCCTGAACCGGATAATCCCCTTCCACGGAGATACTTTAAGCATAACCTTGTCGCCAACCTGAAACTCGATCGGTCTTCTTCTTCTATCCGCATACGACTTTTGTCGATCCTGAGTCGCCTTCAAATGGGCTCGAACCATATCAATTTTCTCATTCGTGGTTCGAACTATATCTTTATGGGCGAGTTCACGTGGGCCCACCTCATCTCAACACACCGGGGTTCGGCACTTTCTACCATAGAGCATCTCGTACGGAGCCATACCAATGCTAGCATGGTAACTATTATTATAAGAAAATTCGACCAAAGGTAGATAAACGTCCCAACTACCCCCGAAGTCGATGATACACGCCCGTAGCATGTCTTCTAATGTCTGTATTGTTCTTTCGCTCTGTCCATCCGTTTGAGGATGGTACACGGTGCTAATGAACAATTTCGTCCCCATTTGCTCCTGGAAATCACGCCAAAAGTTTGAAGTAAACCAGGTATCCCTATCGGACACGATGGATACCGGTACTCCGTGGCGTGCCACTACTTCGTTCGTATAAACCTCCGACATCTTTTCTGACGTATAAGTCTCACGTATCGGAATGAAGTGAGCACTTTTCGTCAGTCTATCTACAACCACCCATATAGCATCAAATCTGCGGTTTGTCATTGGTAGTTTGGTCAATAGGTCCATTGTGATATGTTCCCACTTCCAAACCGGAATATCCAACGGTTGAAGTTTACCGTAGGGCTTTTGGTGCCCTGCTTTGACTTGCAGACATGTCAAGCATTTCTCCACGTACTTTACTACATCTCTTTTTATTTCGGGCCACCAGTAGTTTTGTTTCAAGTCGTTATACATCTTGGTCACCCCCGGATGAATAGAATAACGGGATTTGTGAGCTTCGTCTAGTAGAAGCTTTTTAACCCCACACGAGTTAGGAACCCACGTCCTTTCGAAGCGGGTTTTCAACCCGTTGTTACTGTCCACAAGATCCTTTAATTGGCTGACTATTCGTTCCTTCTTCCAGTTCTCCACCTTCACTGCTTCAACTTGTGCTTCTCGGATTCGTTCAAGTAAACCCGATGTCACAATAAGCTGCATCGATCGCACCCGTATAGGAGCATAATCTGCCTTTCGACTCAGGATGGTAATGTATTTCACAGTCGTAATCTTTCACTGTTTCTAACCATCGCCTTTGCCTCATGTTCAATTCCTTCTAATCGAAGAAATATTTCAGACTCTTGTGGTCAGTAAATATAGTGCACTTCACCCCGTACAAATAGTGCCTCCATATTTTTAAAGCGAACACCACTGCCTCCAATTCAAGATCGTAAGTAGGGTATTTCTTTTTGTGAATCTTCAGCTGTCTCGAGGCATAGGCTATAACCTTGCCTCATTGTATTAAAACACATCCGAGCCCCGAATGTGACGCATCCGAGTAGACAACCATATCATCGACTCCGTCCGGAAAAGTTAATACCAGAGCATGGGTTAACTTTTCTTTGAGCGTTTGGAATGCTCTTTCTTGTTCAACGCCCCATATAAACCTTTCCTCCTTGCGAGTTAACTTGGCTAACGACGAAGCGATCTTGGAGAAATCTTGTATGAATCTCCTATAATATCCTGCAAGCCCTAAGAAGCTTCTGATTTTCGAAGGATTCTTTGGAGGGCTCCATTTTGACACGCCTTCTATTTTCGACGGATCTACTAGCACTCCATCGACACTAATGATATGCCCGAGGAATTGCACCTCTCGTAACCAGAAAGCGCATTTCGAGAACTTCGCGTAAAGTTTTTCTGGTCTAAGTGTTTCTAACACTTCTTGTAAGTGATGCGCATGATCAGCTTCATTCTTCGAATATACCAGAATGTCGTCGATAAACACGATTACCGACTTATCCAACATAGGTTTACAAACCCGGTTCATGAGGTCCATGAAATCAGCGGGTGCATTTTTCAACCCGAAGGACATTACGAGGAACTTGAAATGCCCATACCGTGTACGAAAGGCCGACTTCGGTACATCCTCTTCCTTGACCTTTAACTGATGATATCCCGATCTAAGGTCAATTTTAGAAAACGAACTCGCGCCTTATAGTTGGTCAAATAAATCTTCAATTCGCGGGAGCAGATATCGATTCTTCACCGTGAGTTTGTTTAACTCCCGGTAATCGATACACATACGCATGCTCCGTCCTTCTTTTTCACGAACAATACCGGTGCACCCCACGGAGACACACTCGGTCTTATAAACCCCTTATCTAGCAGGTCTTGTATCTGCGACATAAGCTCTTGTAGTTCTAATGGCGCGAGCCGATACGGCGCCTTAGCTACGGGTTTTGCACCCGGAACCAATTCGATTCCGAATTCTACTTCCTGTTCTGGCGGTATTCCCGCAAGTCTTCCAGAAACACGTCTTCATAATCACGTATCGCCGGTACGTCTCCAATCTTCGGCGACTCTTTCTCCGGTTCACACGCATATATCATGAACGCTTTACATCCACGCCTTATGAGCTTATGAGCTTCTAACATCGAACACACCACGGGATTACCCCCTTTTTCACCATAAATAATAACGTGCTTTCCGCTCGGGGACGTAAGTTTTATCTCCTTACGGAAGCATACGACCTTCGCGTGATGTCGGGATAACCAATCCATCCCGACAACCACTTGAAATTCTCCCATCAACATCAGGATCAAGTCTATTGAGTATTCTTCATCATCGATACTCAACTTGCAGTTTTGGCATACGTCACACACGATGAAGCTCTTATTATCACCTATCTCTACTTCTAAGGGCATAGGTAACTTTGTTAATAGGAATGAAGGATTTCGGATAAATTCGTGTGAAATAAAGGATTTATTCGTACCTGTATCAAACAACACACGTGCGGGAATAGAGTTTACAGCAAATATACTTGAGATCACATCGGGTTCTATCTTTGCTTTTGTTACGGTTAGGTGGAAAGATCTGGCCTTTGCTTTCTGTGCCTCCGTCTGCGTATCCTTTCCATCCTTCTTCCCAACTAACTCCGGGCATTCGGATTTCTTGTGGCCCGGTTGGTAGCATTTGTAACAGACTGAGACTTTTCTTGGGCATAATGAAGCCGTATGCCCAGTCTTCCCACATATAGGGCATGGTTTATCCTTGAAGCGACACTCACCCTTATATCCTTTCCCACAGATTTTACAACTTGGCGACCCGCCTTTCACATCCGACCTCTTCGCCGATTTCGTCGTTCGTGCTTTCTTTGTAGGGCTTGGATTAACATCTTGCGCCCTTCGTTCACCCTGCTCAACTTGCTTTCTCAGCTCAATCTCTCGTTCCCGAGCAGTGTTTATGATCTTGGTGAGAGTCTCGTACTTTGAGGGAGTCATGAACTCCCGATATTTAGCACTCAACATGTTGTAGTAGTAATATATCTTCTGTTCCTCTGTTGTCACTAACTCGTCACAGAACCTTAGTTTATCAAGGAAGATACCCATGATCTTGTCTATTGATTCATCCTTTTGCCTTAGTTGGATGAATTCTTCCTTAATTCTGTTAATGACCGCCTTGGGACTGTGATGTTTAAGGAACGGTGCCTTAAACTCATCCCATGTCATATTCTTTGCCGCTTCAACCCCAATCTATTTTTTCATATTATCCGACCAGTCTTTCGCTTGACCCCTTAACTGACCCGTACCGTAAGCTACGAAGTCACTTACATCACAGTGGGTCCTTTCAAACACTCCCCCAATGTCACTCAACCATCGTTGACATATTATCGGATCGACCTCCCCGTTGTAGATTGGAGGTTTGCAAGCCATGAATTTATTATACGGGCAAGCCTTTCGTTCCACCGACTTGTCTTTCGATTGGTTGAAATTTTCTTCCAACCTTTTGATCTGCTCTTCCACTACTGTGAGTACCGTGTTTTGAATCTTGTCTATAAACCCGGATAGACTATTCTCTATTGCCTTTCCAACCTCTTCAGCAATCACTTCTTTCATCTGTTCGGTGACTATCGGCACCGTATCATCATTACCTTCATCAGCCATCTAGAATCTGAAATGTTTATATCAATTGTTAAACATTTCATTTTATCATCATTCGCATCTCTCACTTAGGTTTAGCCAAGTTCGCAACTTGCTTAAACCATTCGGGTTTGGTGCACTTTCCGGGTTTGAGTGTATTAACACACTCTTCCCATGCACATCAATTCATATCTCTTTTCTAGTGTCTTATTAAAATATACTAAAATGATTTATTCTTACCGGATGTTTGATCAAGCTTCAAACCGAACACACTTTGTCAACAACCTTGAGCTCTGATTACCAACTTGTAAGACCCGTCTCAATTTAACATGATTATAACAATAAAATACGCATTTTATAAATGCAACTTTACAAAAACTTTTGTTATACCAACATTCATACATGTTTAGAAACATTCAAAAGTATAGTTTAAGTGTATACAAGTTCACATTTAACGAAAAAAATAGGATCATTGCGGAAGCTTTAAAAGACATCTGTTCGGTTCTTGATATTCGCTTGATCTTCATCAGGGAGCATATTACGATCACCTAAATTCAAAACCAATATAAAAAATAGTTTTGGTAGCTAAAAAATGAGTTTAAACGAGTTCCAAACATCTAACAACATAAAAAAAAATAATTTTCTCCAGCTTTTGTGTCTCTCGCGGGCCACGAGAGACTAAGCTAAATCTGTCGCGGGCCGCGACTCGCGTCGCGTGTCGCGCTGGTGTCACAGTTCCCCTTCGCGTGCCGCGGGGAAGATCATTTTCCAGCAGGTTCGTATCTGGACCTGCAATTTTTGCCCAACTATGTTTTTTTTTATCAAAATTAAATTTTAAAGTGCCATAACTTTCATTCTACTTATCCATTTTGCATGTTCTTTTTCCTATGCATCCATAATTAAAATAGGGATTCGTTTACCCTCCTTGTTCGCATCGAAATCCGGTTTATAAGCAAATGGATTATAAATCCCTTTTTACAATTATTCGACCCATTTAGCTATAAATTACCCTACATGATTGTTATCAAAAATCGTTTCTAAACATTTTTACCCATCCCGGGCTTATCAAGCATTAGCGTTTCGCTCCCATCACATGGTTTGCACGCGCATTAGCGTCATGCTCGTTGTCAACGTTTCAAGCATGCGCATTTAAGCAATTTCTACAAAATCATTTTTCTAAACTTTTAACCCATATCCAAGGGTTCATTTACATCAAATTTAGCGTGTTCGTTTCCCAGCTTACGCATTCATAATACCCGTTCATTGTGTGACATTCAAGTCATTTCAATACTACTGATCTAAAACATTGTTTTGACCCGTTTGGTTGTCGAGTGTAAACCACCACTTCAATGACATACCAAACTTATTCTAACCATTATTTTGACCCATTTGGTTGTCGAGTGAAGTTCGTCACTTCAATGATATACCAAACTCCTATATTGCACAATGACACCATTAACATAACTACTATCTACGTTTATGCATAATGTAACGAAACCATAAGTTACGTACCTTCAAAGCTTTTCCTTCAAGAGTGCCTCCACCCCGGCTTGTGCGCTCGAAGATTCTATTGCCTTGCCTATAGAGTTCAACCAATAACTTGTTTAGAACTCTTATCACATTATGTTTCGCATAATTCATCATATCATTCAAATGCGTTTTACTCAAAATCTCTACATTTAGGCTTTCATTTAGGCATTTTAACAAACACCTAATGGACATAATTTTATAAAATCCATAATCGAGTTCATGACTAACTATTTAGCCAAGATTAAACATCATTTTCAAGTCCATATGTCTAGCATGCATAACAACACCTAGATTCACTTCATGGAAATCGAATAACACCAAATTGATGATCATAATTCTAGTGTTCATGATCTTTCTACAAAACCCATTTAGCACTTATGTAAATGATTATAATTTTCATGATTCACATCATCAATTCATCAAATTTCTCAACTATAGTTCGTTCCTAAACATGGATTCAACATAGCATCATTCATACATTCAATATTCTAGCAATAATTTCGTTTTCAGGTGTTCATCAAGAAGTTGAGATGGAACCAAATAACGAAATTTGACATACCTTGTGATCCCTTCACTTGGGTGATCACTAGATTCAACTTGGTTTTCGATTTAAATTTGATTTGCCCTTTCAATTTGATGAAATTGTGCTAGTTAGGGTTTGAGCTCAAGAACTCCTTGGCTCCTGTAGAAATCCCGACCAGAACACACACTTAGGTGTGTGTTTTGGTGTTTTATTTTTATTAAATTAAAACCTCTTTCTCTTTTGCCAACTTTAGCCCCTTAACTATTCAAGTTTTATAAAAGGGTTATTAACCAAGTTTTTCTTTATTGTTTCAAGGCACATAATTAACTAGGTAAAATTTTTCCTAGTTATTTTATCCTTAATTGTAGCCAATGATCTCTAGATCAAGTGGTGGAAGACTTGCATTTCACTTGAGAGATGCAAGTTCAACTCCCATTTGGTGCAGAGTGAGGCATTGGTGGGCAATGATAGGAGACCCAGGGAATCATGGGTTCGATCCTTGAGCCAAACGGGTTTTACCGGTAATTTCACTGTCGTGCCTACGGGCGGGTGGGTTACCGGGTTTTCTCCGGAATTGGTGGTGGACTCGAGTTACTCTCGGAGTACTCCGTTTGGTCCAGTAGGTGCCCCGAGAGTGCTCGGGATTGATTCTGTTGGCCGTTCAAAAAAAAAAAATATCCTTAATTGTGATCAACATATTTATTATGGTTATTTATTTAATTTCTAATATTTTCGGGGTGTTACATTAAATCTGATCATGTGCAAAGCACATGAGGGTAGAATTGTCTTTTTACCCTATCCTTTAAAAAAACATGTAAAAGAAAAAAAATTATATATCATTTCTCTCTCACACACTCCATCTCTCTCTCTCTAAACAAACACACACTCTCTTCATCCTCTATACCACCACCTCCTTCCACCGCCACCTCCTTCTACACCACCACAAATCCTACCAAGCATAAATATCATGCCTTCGATCAGTAACTACCCATATTAAAATCTCCATTAAAACCTTAAATTTCACACTCAATTTACAGTCTCACAAATAAAACCCAAACTTGCATCTCATCATAAAATCTAAGACAAAAACATCACTTGCATTCACACATATCTACAAATTGAAAAAAAAAACACCCATCATCAATTTGCAGCCTCACACATGATTTGAAAAAAAAATATTAGATCCATAGTGTTGAACAAACATAGCGACGTGGCAGCAACTACTCCGGCGGCTGCGGTGAGTAGCAACGACGTGACGGCGGCAGCAGCATCTTCAGCGGCTGCGGTGGAAGAGTGAGTGTTTCCGACGTCTGCGTTGGTAGGGAACCCTGGTGGAGGTGATGAAGGGTGGTGTAAGGTTGGTGGGTGAAGGTTGTTTGTATGAGAGAGAGATGGGGAGAGTGGTGGTTTGTAGTTGTTGGTGGTGGTGGTTGGTGGCTGGTATAGAGAGAGAGGGGGGGGGGTAGAGAGAGAGGTATAAAGAGAGATGCAGAGATGGGTTATATTATATTATATTATATTATATTATATTATATTATATTATATTATATTATATTATATCATATCATATCATATCATATCATATGGGTAAAAAGATTTAATTACCCTTGTGTGATCTATTTTAAAAGAAAAATATAACTAGGTTAGGGTTAAAGGACATAACGTGCAGGATTTTAAAGCATTAAGTACAAAAATCATAATTTTAAAGACAACGGAGATCACCTGAAATTTGGTATAAAGATAAGGGTTATTGGATTTTATCACCCCCAACTATCGGCCTTTGGTAATTGCCACCCGCAACTAACACTTTGACACCACGGCACCCCCAACTTGACTTTTAGTTTGTGCTGGCACCACTCAGTTAAATCTTTACTAACTGGGTTTGTTTCTTATCCTACGTGGCACATAGTTGATGAGTTAGACATGATTACGTGGGAATGATGTGTCACTCTCCCTCCCTCCACACCTCCACCTCATCTTCCCCCTTATTTCAGATCTGAAAAATGAATTGGATATAAACAACTGGTGGAACTGTTCGAGCCGACTTGAAGATCCGACTTGAAGATCCGGCGTTGATGCTTCCAGCCGACGAACTGTTCTCCGACGGTAAGCTTGTTTCGCTTCAATTTCCGGTTAAATAGCCGGTGGAACTGTTCGAGCCGGTGGAAAGAGCTTCTCGGATTCGGAAAGCTTCAAAAGCAATAGCAACACTATTAAACCAACTGATAACAAAAGAACAAAGTCGTTAGCGTCTTATCAATTTCCTGGTTCATTGATTATTCAAAAGTTCATTTTTTGTATGATTTTTTCTCCAAGGTTCCTCTGCAAATTTGGTTCTACATATGGTTGATGTTGGAGGGCGAATGAAGGAAGGAAGAATATAAAGCTGCAAACCATGTAACGGGTGAGGGATGAGGGCGAACAACAGAGTCTTCGAAGTGCGATCGCCATGGCCATCTTCAGCAGCTAATGGAACAAAGTTACATGGTTACATGGTTGATGGTTCTACAAGATGTTTATGCCAAAATTTGCATCACAAGCAACCCTGAAAAGTCAGTCACCACTCAAACCATCAATGGTGGTGGTCAAAATCCGGTTTTTAACGAAACCCTTCAAATCAATGTTCCGACGATTGATTCTTCACTTAAATGTGAAATATACATGTTGAGCAGGGTGAGGAATTATCTTGAAGATCAATTGTTAGGGTTTGCTTTGATCCTTTTGTCTAAAATCCTGATAAAAACGGAAAGTTAGACAACGAGTTCACTTTATCTTGAAGAAGATGACGATTGATTTAGGCATAAGGGGGAAGATGAGGTGGAGGTGTGGAGGGAGGGAGAGTGACACATCATTCCCATGTAATCATGTCTAACTCATCAACTATGTGCCACGTAGGATAAGAAACAAACCCAGTTAGTAAAGATTTAACTGAGTGGTGCCAATACAAACTAAAAGTCAAGTTCGGGGTGCCGGATGTCAAAGTGTTAGCTATAGATGACAACGGCCAAAGACCGATAATTGAGAATAATAAAATTCAATAACCCTAAAAATAAAAGACAAAACGTGAAATTCACTCAAAAAAAAATCAGCTAGTTTTGTTCACCTCAAGCTAGGTTATGAACCGCCTCATCTAAAACAAACAAACAAACCCACTTTCACCAACAACACCCGACCCACTTACCAAATCATATTCCCTTCTTCGTTCCTTCCTTCCTTCTTATCTTTCCTTTCAGCCTCTTATTTTCCACAAACACAAAAATCATTTCTAAATCCAAATAAACCTTCTTCTTTTTTGCAGATCTACTTATGGAACTCATCGGCTATGCTTCCACTTTCTCACTTTAATCCCACCTTCTACGATCCAATTTCACCATTTTATCCATCCAATCAAACCCCAATCGATGTCTGTAGAGCGATCATTCGAAGCATGGGAAGAAGTACAACGTCACGGCCTAGATCTAGCCGACAGATTAACCCACGGTTTCACTGACCTCATCCACTCACACATCACCCCGCCATCCTTCAACTGGCCAAACCCTCACCCACCAAAGCTATTCGATGTCGAATTCAATACCCAATTGGTGGAACATGATTTCAGGATGTTGGTTGACAGTACTAGCAATGGGATTAATGGGGTTTCTGCGATTTTTGATATAGGGAATAAGTTGGGCCAGGTTGGGGCGGACTTTGGAGCGAGTTTGAATGGGGTTGTTCAGCAGTTTGTTAGGCGGTTGCCCGTCCCGTTTCGGCATGAGGAAGATACGGTTATGTTGAGGGTGGATGATGGGGTGCAGAGGGCTGCTGATTTGGGGATTAGTATGCAGGTTAATGAGGATTTGGGGACGATTGCGAAGCGGTTCAAGGAGTTCGGGTTTGATGAGATGGAGACGGAGACAGGGAAGGGGAAGGATGAGTCGGGTGGGGAGGAGGTTGCTGGGATTAATTTGAAGGCTGCTGGATTTTCGGGCCGGAGTCAGGTATAATTGAGCATGTGTGTGCGGTTTATTACATTACAGAACGATAAATTGTTGCGATAATGGAAAAAAACAAGTCTAATCGTTGTATTTCTCGATCAATGATTGCATACAGATGCTTATGTTTATATACTTGAAAACAATCAAACAAATTCAAAGTAGTTTCTTCGTATGTTTTAAAATTTATAAGCGTTACATGTATAGGTTATGCGTGTTAGGGATTCGGGTTGCACACATTTTTATCATTTTTTTTAGTTTTAAAAATTTATAGGTTCGAAAAATGAATGATTCATTTTGTTCTACGTGTTATGCAATATTTAGCATTCTGCATAGATCTTTCCCTGTGTATATATGTATGTGTGTGTGTGTATTTATATTTTGAATTTGCATGATGAGAGTTAGTGATACATTCTGATTACGAGTTTGTCTGAATACAGGGAGTTCTTAATTTTTCGACAATGTTTGATAGTCGAACATGTGGTCTAGAAAGTTCTTTAGCCGCAAGGGGAGACATCTGGAGGATTGAAGCATCAAATGGCAGTTTAACTTCCGGAAATGTGAATTCAAATCTTTTTCTTGTTCAGCTTGGACCCGTCCTCTTTATCCGTGACTCCACTCTTCTTTTACCGGTTCATTTGTCAAAAAAACATTTACTTTGGTATGGTTATGACAGAAAGGTATAATCAACAATCATTATCTAATGTTATTTAGTGATCTTGAAATTTATGTATTTGAAAAACTCATTCTTGTTAGTTAATTGTCAGAATGGAATACATTCTCTTTGTCCAGCTGTGTGGTCAAAGCATAGAAGATATTTATTGATGTCAATGTTGTGTCTCAATCCCATGGCTTGTGTAAGTGCGGTCAAACTCTTGCTGATTGTATTATAGTTTGAAGCTTTGAGCATAACAAATGGCTATCACTCGTTGCAGACGTTCATGGATTTGCAGTTTCCAAACGGTCAGCTCACGTACGTTGCTGGTGAAGGCATATCCACTAGCGCTTTTCTACCCCTTTTTGGCGGTCTGCTTCAAGCACAAGGGCAATATCCAGGAGAAATGAAGTTCAGTTTCTCATGCAAGGTGAGTTATTAACTTTTTATTAGGCTTGTAAATGAACCGAACGAACATGAACAGAGGGATGCTCGTGTTCGTTCATTTAACTTTAACTGAACAAGAACATAAACATATAATCGAACACCATTTTTTGTTCATGGTTGTTTATTAAGAAAATGGGCATGTTCGTGCTTGTTTATGTTCGTTCGTTTAAAACCTAAACGAACAGGTCACGAACGTAAACGAACATAAACAAACAAACTCATACAAAGATAATTTAACAAACAATAAACAACACAAATGAACATAAGTGAACAAACATAAAATGAACACAAATGAACATAATTGACTAAACATAAACGAACATAAAGTAATTTTTTATATAAATTAGTGATTAATTACGATAAATTCCATTGCAAAACCCATTTTTATTACTAGAAAGCCCAATTACCAATTAGTTATATTTATATAAGTAGTTAGAAAATTCCTTTTATCTTTAATATTCACATAAGTATAACTACTTATGTATTCAAATTGAAAAGAACATAAACGGACGTTCACGAACATAAATGAACAAAAAATTGTGTTCATGTTCGTTCGTCTATTAAATAAATGAACTCCTCTCCGAACACGTTCATGAACGTTCAGTTCGTTTATAGACCTACCTTTTATGCAAATGCAAATTTGAAAGTCTGATTTTTATTAAAATTTTTAATATAATATTCTGTTGGCAGAATAAATGGGGAACACGGATCACGCCCATGGTTCAATGGCCTGCGAAATCATTTACATTGGGGTTTGAACAAGCTTTGGCTTGGAAACGATCGGGTCTCATGGTGAGGCCTACAGTTCAGTTCAGGTATGATCAAATCAAACATGGTACACCACATCCCCAGAAGCGTATGCATGTGTGATGTGTTCTTAATCGGCTTAATCTTGTATTTTGACCAGCTTACATCCGACAATCGGTGGAAGCAACCCTGGACTGAAGGCAGAACTTGTGCATTCGCTAAACGAGGAACTGAGTCTCATCGGTGGGTGTTCTTTAGTTTCACACCCTACTGCTTTTGCATCAGTGTCGGTAAGTTTCTTGAATGATTGGACTTGTTATAGTTATGTTTTACCTTTTGGTTCTAAGACCAATGTTTTTTGTATATGCAGCTAGGTAGGTCAAAGTGGAACGGGAATGTTGGGAAAACCGGGGTAGTATTGAGAGCTGAAACACCCCTTGGGAATGTCGGCCGGCCTTCGTTTTCCATTCAGTTAAATAGTGGTATTGAATTTTGATGACGAAGAATACGGTCTTTATATTGTTAAGTTTTAAAGCTATATGGGTTAGTTCATGTATATATATGTGAAGTTGTGAACATATGCTTTGAGTTTGAGCTACCACCTTTTTTTGTACGACTCTGAGCTTGAAACCATGTTCGGATGGTAGCGCATATGTATTCCAGTTGCTGTTTGGAAGATAAATGAACAATAAGTCTCGTGTATACTCAAAACTAGTTCTTGTACTTGTAAAGTAATTGGAAGTATGTGAATGTGTTTCAATGAAGGGATCTTGATATATATCCAGAATAAACAGTAGGAAAGCCTATATCGTGGCACGGGTAAAAAGATTCGCATATAAGGCCTAATATGATTTATGAAATGCCTATTGTCATCAATGCGTGACTGGCATATGGATATGATATGGTACGTATCACAAAGTTGGTTATACCTGGGGTGGTACAGGTCTGGCGATGACTATGTTTTGTAAAACCGGCAGCAACTCCTTTTGGAACAGGGCAAGTACGATTGATGTTTCTAGGGACTATGGGGACAATGGTGAAGGAGAAACGGCTGCTATTGAAGGTGGCACGTGCTTTGACGCTCAGTGACGTGTGGTTGGTAGCGGTGGAGGAACAACTACGCGTGGCAGTGTGTCTGGTTGCGGATTGATGTCATACTCACGAGGCATGCTTGGCGGAGGTTTCCAGTGATGATGGCGGAAGGTGTGGAGATGCAATGGTTTCATTAAGGAGCAAACACTTGGAATTTAGAACACAGACAAGTGGGTGACTCGGGTTTATTTTGTACCGAAAGCCTTAGACTTGATATCATGTGAAGAACTTTTTTTTTTTTTGAGCAACCAAAATCACCATGCTTGCCTTTTTGTAGGATTTGAACCCTAACAACTTAATAGAGGAATACATCCCATTATCACCAAGCTATATCTTGGTTCTTGGAGACTGATATCAAGTAAAGTAAATGGAAATATCTAAATGTATTCTAATAAACGAGAACCGTACTAATAATAGACCAATACACATTTAAAAAAAAAAAAAAGTAAACTTCATTAAAACACAACTCCAGCTCAAACGGTCAAAAGGCCAAACAAAAACAACACCCCTGACCCAAACGGGCAAAGGGCAAACAATTACAACATATACAATGGGTATTTACACCAATCCGCCCATCTAATAAATTTACAGGACGATCTATTTTTAACCCAAGCGAACGCTCTCGATTTTATCTCCCCTATAATATCTTGCGAGCTTCGTCTAATCTGATTGAAAACCAACTCGTTCCTTCCTTTCCAAATGCACCAACATGAAATAATCACCAAGCCATGAATGATTTTCTTCGCTTTCTTGCCCATCTGAAGAAAATTGTGGATATCCAAAATGTCTTTGATATCGAAGATATATATCGGTGGAATTTTGCACCAAGCGCTAAACACCGGCCACACCCGATCAGCCACCGAACATGCAGTAAATAGATGCTTGACCGTTTCCTCATAATCTTCGCAAAAAGGACACACAGCCGATGTAATATCCACGTTCCTCCTTCTTAAGTTAACTCTCATAGCTAGTGTTCCCTCTCCAAGCCACTATATTACATTTGATAGGAACCCATTTACACCATTCAAAGTTAGGAAGGTGGCTTGTCCCTCTATCTGCAATCAAAGCCTTTTTAACGGCCTTCACCGAGAAACCATCCTAATTGCCATCGTTCCAAGGCCACCAATCCTTCTCATTGGAAAGCATCACCATGTTGAGAACATCTTGACATTCCTGTCATTCCTTAAGCTCAGCCTCCGACTCGGGTTGTCTAGACCACTTCCATAGAACACTTCCATTTCCACGGTTCGTTTCCATTCTATCTACAACCCTGCAAGTTTTAAACAATTCCAAACCGAACAAAAGTGGCCATCTTTCCATGAAAGGAATATCACCCACCCATAGTGGTGCACAAATCGGGTTTTCTGAATACCCGGTTCCGGGTATGGAACCGGGTTCGGGTACGATCGGGTTCTACAAAATCGGGTATTGACAATACCCGGGTCGGGTCCGGGTTTTATATAAAAAATGTGTACCCTATATACCCGGGTTCGGGTAGGGTTCGGGTCGGGCTTTCTAATACACGGGTATTATAATACCCTATTTTCGGGTTCGGGTAGGGTCGGGTATGGATCGGGTTGGGTTCGGGTATGCCTCGGTATTCATTTTTTTTGGATAAATGATAGAAATATAAAATGCAAAACCTTTTTATTTCGTAAAACATAGAAATACATGACACCTAAATAATCATTGAACCGGATCGAATAAGATGATGAATATAGATAGCTTCGAATAACTTGATCGTCTTCATTTATTGTTCGTCATCAAAGACCCGTTTTATAGGGTATAGACAGGGGCGGACCTATAGCTTATAAGGGGTGGCGTCCGCTACCCCTTGGTCGGAAAAAATTTGGAAAAATTAGTGTAAATTTTGTAAAAATTTGACGTTTTTTCGATTTCGTTACGGCTTATTTATAAAACGTTACCCCTTGGTCGGAATCATAGATCCGCCACTGGGTATAGAGATACAATGTAAACCAAACAAATGATTATAATACACTTTCTAACGGGTATATAGCCGTTACAAAGGTACAAAACTCGAAAAAACACAAAAAAACGAAAACACCTGAACAGGGTATTGGGAAACCCGAACCGGGTATTGAAAAAACCCGGTTCCGGGTGCAGGTTGAAACCGGGTACTCGTAAAACCCGGGTTGAAAACGGGTATAAAAAAACCCGGTTCCGGGTTCGGGTTTTATAACAGAAATGCATACCCAATCCCTACCCTATGGGTAGAGTCAGGTTCGGGTTCGGGTATAAAAAACCCGGGTTTTATAAGACCCGGTTCCGGGTTTTATTTTATGGTCCAGATCCAGGTTCGGGTTTTTTGTGCACCACTACCCACCCATGTGTCAATCCAAAAATGGATCTCAAGCCCATTACCCACCTTACCCAAAATCAAACAATTTAAACCCTTCCCGGTTAATTTTATTTTAGAAATCAATTTCATAATATTTTTCCAACACCCCACAATGCTACCGTTAAGCGGAAGGAAGCTCCTATGGTTTATATAATGATAAGCTTCCACCACCTTCCTCCATAGATTTTGGTTTTCTACCCTATACCTCCATCCCCACTTAAAAAGGACCTCATTAACCTCTTTGAGTCTGTTGATACCCAACCCCTCTTTTATCTTGGGTCAAGTGACCTAATCCCAAGCTACCCAGTTTATTTTGTTATTAACACAAGATCCTGCCCAAATGATTTTTTTCATTTTAGCTTCAAGAATCTTAATAATGCCGACAGATACATTATATAAAGAAAAATAATAGATAGGGAGACTCTCCAGCACTGAATTAATCAGAGTAAGTCTCCCCCTATCGATATAGTTTTAGCTTTCCATACCGACAATCTTTTATCAAAAACTTCAATAATCGGGGTCCAATTATTAATTCTATTCGTATTAGCCCCCAATACACATAACCACACACTAATAAATGTAAACAAATCATAAACCTGAATAAATTTACAATAATTATACATTATGAACGTAATTAATACATGTAAAATTCTCATTAAGCATCATACCAATATTTAACAAAAAAAAAAAAAAGAATATGCAAAAACCCAAAAGTTAAATTTTAAGGACATCTCTCAATAAATTAAACTCATATATGCAAATCATTTAAAAATGAACTGCTATAATTCACAGCAACAAATTCTGAGGAAGAATGTTGTTCTTTAGACGGACGAATCAACCCACGTACTATCAGCCGACGTGCCTGGTCTTTGACTATCCCCTGAGGCAATGGAGGTAAGTGTTTGACTGTCTTGTGACAGCAGTTCAAAAGCTCTAAACCTCATGTCAGCATCCATTGCACCCCGTTTCACAACTTGTTTTTGAATCGGAATCTTTCCTTCCAGCATACTCACCACTGTTGACATGGCGGGTCTAAGAGTCGGTGACGGGTTGGTACAAAGAAGAGCTATGTCCAACATCCTCAATGCCTCTTTTTTTGAGTAGTTTGAACCCAGCCCAGGGTCCACCAGTTCAAGTAGGTTTTCTTGCTCTTGTAACACATATGCCTTCAAGTTCAACCAACACAAAAGTCAGCCGGTTTTCGTTTATACATTGCTTTTTGGTCTATAATTATATAAAATTTAAATGTTACCCAATCAAGAAGGTAGACAAACTCCTCCTTTGGCCGATAATTTGTATTACTTTTCCCGCTCACAATCTCTAATGCAACAATTCCAAAGCTATAAACATCTGCTTTATCTGTCAAGTATCCTCTCATTGCGTATTCTGGAGCCATGTACCCACTGCAAACCACAAGTTACACCATTAATATCTCACAAACACGCATATTATATAATATGGATATATTATTATCAAACAACAATATAAGAGCAGCCTTACATTGTTCCAGCAATTCGTGTGCTGATATGTGTGTTCTCTTCTTCATCAAGTTTGGCAAGACCAAAATCTGATATTTTCGCGTTAAGTTCCTTATCTAGAAGCACATTAGTCGCCTTTATGTCTCTGTGAACAATTTTCAACCTCGATTCTTCATGGAGGTAAGCTAAGCCCCTGGCTACTTGTATACATATCTTTTGTCTTGTTGTCCAGTCTAAATTTAGCCTCTGCTCCTCTTTACCTAAATACGAAATGACCCATGATAATTAAATTTCAATAACTAGGATATTACGGGAATATTAATGTTGGAGTAAACTGCTTACCAAAAAGAGCGCGTGCAAGACTATTGTTTTCCAGGTATTCATATATCAGTAACAATTCTTTTCCTTCTATACAACAGCCAAAAAGCTTAACGAGGTTTGGATGTTGTAAAGCCGATATCATGCCTATTTCAGTCACAAATTCACGGTTCCCTTGTTTTGACTTTGACGAGAGTTGCTTAACTGCGATTTCAGAACCATCTGAGAGTACACCCTACAAGAAAAGACGAAGCAATAACTATTAAAAATTACATTTACAATGATTTATTTATGTGCAATGTAAGTTAATATCCACCTTGTAAACGGGTCCAAATCCCCCTTCACCGATCTTGTTTGCAGGGTCAAAGTTATGTGTAGCAGCTTTGATTTGTCGCAGACTATAATAACCCGTCTGTAATTCAAGAGCTCGTAGTTCTATGACGAAAATGATCATCCGAATATTTTAGTAAAAACGGAAAGTTGCTAGTGATTTTTTAAAAATAATTCTGTAAAACAATGTTCTAACCTTTGTCTTCTTTATCCCCGCCCAGATAACCTTTCTTCCAAAGAACAAATAGAATCAACGCGACAAATGCACACGAACCAATAACGATTCCAGCTATTGCTCCACCAGAGAGCCCGTCCGTAGGTATTGCAAAGTCTATATAAAAGATAATAAATAAGTTTACGTCGTTCATCATGTAAAATAAATAAATAAAATATCAATGAACTTTATTATTTTATTTTACTAACTTGGGGTGACTGTGATAGCAGATAGAAGAGGCCCGTATACGCCCCGATCTGGAATTGCAGTAGTCCCCTTCCCTGCCCAGTACAAGTGAATCTCTAACGTGCTACCGTTAACACGAATATCCTCAAAATCCATTACAATGCCCCTTCCAGTACCATTAGCTTTTTCCCTTATGTTGAAGTCTTTCCATAATAATTGCCCCTATATAAAAAAACAAATTATATTTGTAAGTGTATTGTGTATATATGAGGTTAAAATGCCATTTTCGTCGCCGAGGTTTGACCAGTTCTGCGACTGTCGTCCAAAGGTTTGTTTTTTCCGCATTTGGATCCAAAAGGTTTGAAATCTTGCCATTTTGATCTGGCTCGTTAACTCCATCCATTTTTCTTCGTTAAGTCAGGGGTATTTCTGTCTTTTTTGTTAACTTAAAGGACAATTCGGTCTTTTTCACAAATCTGCAGCGAGTTTACATAAAGTAAAAAAGACCGAATTGCCCTTTAAGTTCACAAAAAAAGACGGAAATACCCCTGATTTAACGGAGAAAAATGGATGGAGTTAACGAGCTTGATGAAAATGGCAAGATTTTCAAACCTTTTGGATTCAGATGCAGAAAAACAAACCTTTGAACGAAAGTCGCAAAACTGGCCAAACCTCAGGGACGAAAATGGCATTCTACTCTATATATGATCAAAATATACAATCTGAATAGTGTCACCCACTTGGATTGATATATCAAAAATACGCCTTCCAAGACCAGTAAAATCCGTATTATCTGTGTACTGTATTTCAGCAAAGTGGAGGCGTACTCTATAGCTACCACTTCTTAAACACAGTCCATAATATCTGAGGGAAGTAGGAGAAAGACGGGCGCTTCTGTATATTTCATGATCGGTCACATTTGTTATCGGGGCTGCGACAAATGGTGCGGCATCACTGCCCAAGAAATTACCGTTGCTGCTATAAGCCCATCTCTCAGAAGAAGAATAAAAGTATGACCCTTCTTTGCTTCCGTCTTCTTCGTATTCATTTCCCTCAAATTCTACTCTGTTCCCACCACAGTTTATAAATAAGTTATAACCTGAAATGTCAATAGAGAATAATATGTAAGATTGGAGATAATAATTGGAGTTATGGGAATACAAATTCACAGAAGGAAAATGATTTACGGTCGGGGTTCCTGCTGCAAGTAAGTCCGTCCGTCAAACACCAAGTGTTTCTACATGATACATTCACGTTTAGAATGACTGTAAAAAACAAAAATATCAACAAAAACATAGTTTCAAAGGTTGGAGACAGAAACATACGGGCCCGTTGGTTCTGAAGGTGAAAGGGCAGAAACTAAATTCCTGCGAATGTATTAAAAGCGACAAAATAAGTGAATGTAAAAATGAACAATAGAATACTTTCATGTGGTAAAGGTTATGAAAACTCACAAGCTAGATTGCTGACAACCGCTTTGTTGTGTTCGTGTAAAATTGTTGTAGGATAAGTCACTGTAATGAGAAGTAGGTGATAAAATTGTACATCCAATGATAATTAATTAATTATATCAAACAGTACTTAATTAAGGATGGAGAATAACTAACATCTTTCTATTGCCAACAAATGCCCACGCAGGAATGTTTCCAGTCAGCGAGTTATTGTTTAGAAACCTGCACGAAAAATATACAGATTTTAAAACTAGACAGGAAATAAAAATGCATTATACATCATGAAATTAATATCTTCTGATTAGTTACATACACAGTGTCAAAGTCCACAATCCCAATTGAATTGGGCACTTGACCATCCAACATGTTGAAGCTTAGGTCCCTGCAAACAAATGGTTCAGATATATAAATAAAAAGGAGAATGATCAACATTTTCTTTCTTGAAGATCAGTGTTAGTAATTGAGTCATTGACTCACAAGTTTTTTAAAGCCGTCATCTGTCCTATGTAGTCAGGTATTGAACCATTAAGCATGCAATTTCTCAGGTGCCTGCAAGAAAATCAATTAGAAAAACTAATCTAACTTTCTGTTAATAATGAAATCAACTCACAGTCTAATCATGCGAGTCATATTTCGCAGATCAGGAAAGGTTGAACTTGGTCCAGTCAAATCTGTTATCCTCCTGAAAACCATTATACAAATATGAAGTAAGATATTGGATATATGTTTGTATCTAAAAGCACCAACTTACAATTAAATGATGGTGATACAAAGTGAACTCACAATTCTGTTAAATTTGTCAACAGCGATATTGTAGAAGGGATAGGTCCCTCCATTGATGTTCCTTGCCAATCACTGCACGGCAATATGATACAATAATACATTAATATAATAACTATTCTTTAGAAGTAAAGCAAGATAATACTCACAGTCTTGTGAGTCGTGTCCAGTTTCCGATAAAGCTAGGTATTCTCCCAGATAATGTACTCCCATCTATCCTACTGCAAGTGTTGTAAACAAGTATTAATCATCAAGATAAAAGATGTGATGGATGACTAAAAGAATATAATGATTTCTACTACTTACAAATCCTCTAGATTAGTGAGATTTCCAAATGATTCAGGAATGGTTCCAGTGAAATTATTTGCAGAAAGAAGGCTGCAAGAAAAAATTTTATATGTGAACATTTACAGGTTTTATCATTTATGATAAATAAATATAAAATAAGAGGTAGTTTTACATTCTTCTTAAGCGAGGTGCACGCCCAAGGTTTGAAGGAAGCTGTCCGTCAAGCAAATTGTCTTCCAAAACTCTGTTATGAGGTTCCAAATGTAAGAGTAATTAAGTAGAAATTGTGATGCATTATAAGACGGATCGGGTAAAGTAGATCTTTACTTACAGTTCCTCAAGTGTTGCGATATCACCTATTTCACTAGGTATTGGACCACTAAGTCGGTTTCCCAAAAGACTTCTGTAAAGAAAGAAATGTCAGAAGAATGTTTTGAATGAAAGAAAAGAGGTAATGACCAAAGGAATCAGTAACTCTTACAAAATGGTAAGGGGAAGTTCACCAAAACGTGCAGGAATACTTCCATTGATATAGTTGCGAGATAGATCTCTGTGACAAAATATAAAATCGATTAGATGGGAATATAAGATAACCTTCAGAAAAACTGTTTTCTAGAAATGCATCATGTTAGGATGAGGATCAATACATAACACTAAATTATTGCGAGAACAAAAAGAACAACTCTAAATCACTTATAATTTATATTAATTGTTCATATTTTGCAATTTTATGTTTCTTACGTTTATATGCGTATATTATGTAGATAGAGAAACCATCAAACTAGTTTTTTACATCATAGCCAACATGAATCTAGGTAATTTAACCTATATATGTAGGTTATATGATAATTGTTTTTTTTTCAATTTTTTTGAATTCCAAGAATAATAAGAAACAATAAATATTACATTTTTAACAATTTTAAAACTTTTAAGGTTGGTAAATATGAATGATCCACTTTGTTCAGCGTGTTCTCGCAATATATAGTGTTTTGCATTGCTCCCTCCCCTTGCACATAAACACGTAAAAATTATATGCAATGATATAGACGCTTAATATAAAGTTAAAAATGCACACTTACAATTCTTCCAGAAAAGTGAGATTTGCAAATTCTTCTGGTAGAACTCCAGTCAAATTAAGCCCCTTTAACTGGCTGAAGTTAAAATTTTCAAATTTATTAGTGTAAAAGATATACAGATAACTGCCCATACATGAATTATGCCATGCGAGTTACTACATTGTACTATACAGTATACAACAGATTCTTACATATTTGTAATGTGGCATTCTGTGGTGTTACAGGTGCAGGTTACATTGCTGCCAAACCTAACCTGGTTTCGGTCGTTCCGAGAATATGTTATATTAAGACCTCTACCTTCGCTGCATGAGTTTCTAGCAACCTGCCAATCGCTATACTGTAGTCTTGAGGCTATTGTCTGAAGCGCTTCAACTATTGTAGTATCATAAAAAGAAAAGAGAAATTAACGATTGAAAACTATAAACAAGTGTTGAAAATTAAAATTGGTGACAAGAAACTACAGATTCATGATAAATGAAAATTTTAACGTTAAAAACTTAAAATTAAACCCATTAAATAAAGAAAAACATATCATCAAACGAAGTCTTCCTGGTTAATGTTTATGCATACACAAGCTGTTTACCGTATC
Source organism: Helianthus annuus (assembly GCF_002127325.2). Taxonomy (NCBI): domain Eukaryota; kingdom Viridiplantae; phylum Streptophyta; class Magnoliopsida; order Asterales; family Asteraceae; genus Helianthus; species Helianthus annuus. The sequence continues at coordinate 144,976,457 of NC_035442.2, forward strand.
TCTCATTCGAATATGGGATTACAGATTTCTTCCTCAACCGAAAAGGTGAACGGCTATAGTATAATGAGTGATTTTTGTAGTGAAATATAAAAGTTCATGTGATCTCTTATAACCACATTATGATCTGTATAACTTACTCTGCAGATTATTTACATGCTAATCAACAACATAAATGTTTTAGTATTCAACTGTTTAAAGAATACATTGCATGTCCTGGTCGAGGGTATATCTTAGATATATGGTAGATAACTTTTTTTTTTGGGAACAGCTAGCTCACACCCACTCCAAAACCTACTGCTAAATATACACCAATGTCCACCATGATACTAGATTACTAGAACACTCAACCACTCGAGGAGGAACACCTTTTTAACACACATACAAGCTCTTTGGTATTAGGTGGATAATATATTTGAATATATCATGTTTGACTAGAATAAGTCATTTAATAAGAAAATATTCATATTTGATTGTTTGACCAGATTAGACCAAGGGCAAGCAGCCATGCTGACATGTAGGGTCAATCCATTTATTTATGTGACCAACTAGATACAACCCATTCAATCAATTATCCAATTGTTGACATGTACCAGTTCAAAAAAGAGTGACCAACTACCCTAAACAATAACACGAAGTGGTCAAAATATTGTAGCACCTTTTGTTTCAAAATATTCATTAAATATAACATCCACTTTCAGGTATCTATTTGCTCCCTCAATGGATGTTAATGACTATTTCTACGCCACCAATTAAAAAAAAAGGCAGAAAGAGAAATTGTTGTCCATATGAATCAAAACAAAACTTGATTTCCAAAAGTTAGCAGGAGATATTAAATTATTAACAATAATGATAAAATACTCAAATTCAGATAAACAAAGAAGACTACAACTAGAAGAAGAAAAAATGACGCACACCGCATATTTTCAATTATCCGGCCGGCATAGCACAAATAATTAACAGATGAATTTTCAACAACCAAAACGAAATCAATCAAAAAGCAAAAATAACTGAAAGAAGAAATCAGAATTTCTGAAATCAATACGACGTCGTTTCAACTTCAACTCTTTAACAGTTAGTTAACACACATAGTCTCACACACACACAAACGATCGAGGTAATAACCAGATTACACAATGTTTAAACAATAGTTTATGCCTAAATCAACATTATCCAAACGCAAACATCAAATTCAGCTAATTCTCCATAACAATTCATATATTCAGAAAACATAAAACCAAATGAATAAAAAATACGAGTGTTAAACCTTCTTCAACCGGCAAAAGTTGAGCGGTAGATCTGAACTCATACAAAAACGGCAATAAGCATACGGTGAACGTGAGGAGCTTCAATCCGGCGGTCGCCGGTGCAGGTGGCCGGTGAGACGACTTCATTGCAGCGTTTGTTTGTGAGAATTTCGCCGGAGATGTAGAAGAATAAGACGATGAGAGTGATTTTTTTTGGAACGGTGAGAGTGATTTGAGAGTTAGGGTTTTATGGAGTGTGACAGACAGATTATGAAAATTAGAATGGAAGGATATGATGAATATAACGTGTTAATGTTTTGAGTTGAAAACTACAAACTGCTGCATTATGCTACTGTTGAGTTTGACCGGTTTCAACTAAATATCGCGGGATGATGCTGACTTTGGCTTTTTATTTTACGGTCAATGTAATGCAACTTTCACATACTATTCACCTTTATTCTTTTTTTTAGCATGAGTAAAAAAATTAGATGCATCTTTTAGAAAGAAAAGAAAGACTTGATTTCTTATTTTCCGTTTTCTTCTCATTCTTGATAGTAAACATAAAATTAAAAAGAGTTAAATGTCAGTCCTTATTGTTTTAGTCTAAGTATTTCATTTTTGGTTTGTGGGTCCAAAAAGGTTTCGTCGTTGCCATTTTAGTCCACTAAATTAACTTCATCTATTATTTCTATTAACGAGAAGGGTGATTCGGTCATTTTATATGGCCGAATTGCCCTTCTAGTTAACAGAATTACATATAAAATGATTGAATTACCTTATCGTTAACAGAAATAATAGTTGAAGTTAACCCAGTGGACTAAAATGGCAACGGTGAAACTTTTTTGGACCCATAGACGAAAAATGAAACATTTGTATTAAACTGGCAAAATGACTCAAAACACAGGGACTAAAATGACATTTAACTCAATTAAAAATAGTTTAAGCATTTAGAGCATCCACTATGTGGAAACTGGAAAATCCACAAATCTCTACAAACTACAACATTATTGTCACGTATAGATTTTAGAATTTTCCTAAAAAAAATCTTCATTTTTACACAATGTATAAAAACCTCTACAAATTTCGTTAAAAATAATAAAATTATATATATCTTTCCCGTATATAATATAAATGTTTGTGAGAGTGAGGAGTCACTCTCCCGTCTGTTGTTCGTGATTCCGGACTTTTCGACCGGACTTCACCAACAAACTGGCTCACAATGTTATCGGACTTCTTGTCCACCTCATCCGGGCAGCCTTAACAAACCCACATTGTGGATGCTCCCACGTTATGGGTGCTTTTATATCTTAAAGGATGATTATATAAGAAGATGTGTTAAACTAATTATTTAGCTAAGATGTCAACAAAACAATAAAAATACTATAAGTTAGAAAATAAATATATATGAAAAATCATATTTTATGGAGTAAATTGCCAAAATCGCCTCTAAGGTTTGGGTATGTTTGTCATTTTCAAACAAAACAATTTTTTTGTACAATATAGTCCTTCATTTTTGGGATTTTTTGTCATTTTCATCCAAACATCTAATTTGCTTTATTTTTTTTATCAAATATTTGGATGAAAATGACAAAAAATCCCAAATATCAGGGACAACCTTGGCAAAAAAGTCAGACGTTTGGATAAAAATGGCAAAAAATCCCAAAAGTAAAGGACTATATGGTACAAAAAAATTGTTTTGAATGAAAATGACAAACATACCCAAATCTTAGGGACGATTTTATCAATTTACTCATTTATTTATTGTGATTTCTATGCATGTGCAGTTTATATATGAAAAGAGAATAATTGCTTATTTTGTAACTTTTGCATTCTAATTTATTTAAAATTCTAAATAGTCTAGTCTCATCTTATTAAAACCGAAACAGAAGTGATCACATCCCCTCTCATAAGTCACAAACCAACCAAATAATTGATTTGTTTTCAGTTTATTTTTCAACACAACCAATAATCAAATGAAAACCTTTAATTCAACGATGAAACAAGGTACTCATTATACACAACCATTATGAACTACGATGAAAAATTGAAAACCAACTTTTAATTATTCCCCTTGAGACTATATTTTTGTATTAAAATATATTATTTTAAGTTAGATTAAAAAAGTAAGAGACTATTAATCATGATGCTGAAAAATAAAAAATAAAAAAGTTGGGGTGTTCCGTTATTATTGAAAGAATTACTTTATCATCGAGAGGCCAGCCAATTTGACACGAATCGTTTGAAAAACTTTTATTTAAATATCTCTAAGAAGCCAAATTGTCTTCCAAAGACATCCGAATTAAGAAAGATAAAGATGTATTTAAATATCACCAAGAAGCCAAGTTGCAGACAATGAAATGATACGTATAAATTTGGTAGACCTCTATGGGCATGTACTACGTAGGTTTTGTTACATTTGAACGATGCAAAAACCTTACTCGGGTCAAAACAAGTATAATGTACACGTTAATTAGTTTTAAGTTTTATTCTTATTAAAAGAAAATAATATTTAATGACTTTTTACCCCTTACTTTTTTTAGTTGCAACGTTATTCATTAATATATATTTGTATACTAGGTTATTCCCCGGGTAGATACTCGGGTTGGAAAATTTAAATTACAATCAAAAGCAACAATAATATACGGGTTCAATAGTCATCAACACACCCTTAAATCTTTTTATAAATACGTGTGTTGAGAAATGATATGTTCTTTATTTTTTGAAAAAAAAAATACGTTTAAACATGAACCTTGAAATAAAATAAACGTTTCGTTACTTATGACTTGTGTTTATAACTTTGCTAGCTGACCATCCACATCCCCAAACCTCACATCACACAAACCCCTTTATACACTCAGGAAAAAGACACAGTGAACTATAGAAAGCAATTTCATAGGTCTCCATAATTTCTCGAACCACGTAATCAATCTCACGTATAACATATTAAATGTCTTGGCTATGCATATATTTACTACTTTACTGAAATGCATCATGATAGGCGACAACTGTATGCAGCAAATTATATACAGTCTAAACTTTAAAATCTTTTTATTTTTAATATATGCTCAAATACATCATTGCATGTAACTGGATACAAACATATTACACCACATCGTCCACTTCGATCAAAATCATGCAAAAATAGCACTCAAATACTCATTCACAATATTCACACAAAATATAAACACAATATTAAACATTACACCACACCACCTCAAAATACTCACCTCTAGTTCCTTTCACCTTTGGTTTTAATGCCAAATAGCATGTGGTTACACCACATCGTCCACTTCGATCAAAATCATGCAAAAATAGCACTCAAATACTCATTCACAATATTCACACAAAATATAAACACAATATTAAACATTACACCACGCCACCTCAAAATACTCACCTCTAGTTCCTTTCACCTTTGGTTTTAATGCCAAATAGCATGTGGTTGAAGATCTCTACAACCAAAATCAAGTAAAATAGTCAGTTATGAGTTACTAATTATAACTTACTGACATCAATGTATTGTGGGTCTTAATTAAATTTTAAGTTGAACCCATATTTTTTTCTGAACGGCGAATTTCTTTTAGCCATGTCGTCTATGGGACCCACCAAATGCTTATAGAAAAAGATGTTTAAATGCAAATAAAAAACCAAACCTTTGATTTAAGCATTAGATTTAATAAAATAAATAATCTGATAGTGGTATATGCTTATGATTATTGAAAAAAAAACAAACCTTTAATTTTCTTGATAGAAACCTAAGCCTATCCATGGTGAAGAATTTGGACCAGTTCCAGTTACTTGAATTAAATAATCAAATCAACATTCAACACAATCACCTGCTCACTCAAGTGAATATGCTATTATTCTATAATTCCATTAGCTTAAGCAATCTAAAACTCATAATGCCCACATATACATGCATATATATTGCATAGTGGTAGTCCAGCAGTAAGGAAATTAAGGTGATATATCCGACCAAATCTTGTTGACCCACCCACACGACCATCTCAGAGCTGAGAAAATGGATCCAACGGCTAAATTGTTTGAATTTTCAGCGATGTGTACACCAATTTCCTTACGCCCAAGACTTAGCAGGACCATCTTTATCCCATTTTATTCTTAGATCCTTTACGACTACATGCTTATATTTGACTTCTAGAGTTCCGATGCCTAAACTTGTGCATTTGCAAGCATCCTATATTCCATACTTTAGATAAAGGGTTGCTCAAATTACAATATTCGATGTCTGGATTATTATTACAATAATAATCTAAAGCTATAGATAAAACGATTTAAAATGTTGAATTTTTATCCATTAAAGGACTTTGTGAGACCCCTTACTCTTTATGCTAAAACTTCTAATATAGCATGTTTAAGATAAAGCACAACCTACATCGCCATATCCTAACTAAATGGGTCATCATTGTCACCTACTAACCTCTGATAGAACTTGGTATTACTGAATACTAACAGAGAATATTATCAATTCTATCGTCTCCCAAAAATTGCTATACTGTGAGTAGTTGGATTTGACAGACATAGCTAGGGATGAGCATTTGGTAACAGGTACCGGTACCGAACCGTACCGGGTATTCGGTACTGATACCCACTTTCCCCGTTTTTTGGTACCGGTACTGGTACGGTACCGGTATTTATGGGTAAAACACCGGTAAACACCGATATTTACGGGGTACCGGTACCCACTTTTCATGTTTTTCGGTACCGAAGGGATACCATGGTCATCCCTAGACATAACAATGTTTAAAAGCACTCACCCAGAGAAAAAGCAGTTTCTTCTTCGAATCTCCCAACAGAAATCAACCATCGAGTTCAAATTTCTCTAGCATATACATATAAAAATTACTTGTGAGTGCATGAAAAAGAAAGGAAAAAAAGAGTAATTATATAAACTAAACAACACATGGTCTTGAAGAGCAAATGCAAACGTTGAACATAAAAGCACAAGAAATCATCCAATATGGTCTCTTGAAAACAACATGCAAGTAACTTAAAAAAACCATACAAGCAGGAACAGTCACCCGTATAGTATAGTATTTTTTTTCTCCATTTTCTCTAATATGCATATGCTAATAGATAAAAAAAGATTTATTATTCTGCTAAATGCCTACTACCAAAAGGTCTACTCGATATCTTTTCAGAAGTAACTACCAACTATCAATTAACAAAACAATTCGTTATTAGAACAAAATTATGTATAAACTAAAGTAATCTAAGAATTTAGTTACCTGGAATAGTACAAGTGCTCTTAACCCGCATCGTTTAATCTCTAGTAGCAACTTTTCAAACTTGTAGTTTCCACTAATATTGATCTTAGCAACCAATGAAGCTTCTTTTGAAGAATTTCTCAAATGGTCCGGATAATCACAACATTGCAAAAACAAATAAGCAATAAAGAATCATTTACCAAACTGAATGTGAAATACTACAATATGTGAACCTTATGAATATAGGTGAGAATATCATGAGTGGAGATGGCACATACATGGCTAGGTGAATTGTGTTTCCCACTAAAAAGGTCAAGCAAGAGAGGGCTAAAGATGTACATGACACTTTTTGGTGTTACCTTCCTGCACATTCAAGAAAAAAAAATTAAAAAATATATCAAGAGGATTTAATACAATACAAACTAAGACAAAATGATAACACATATGAATTAGAAGAGCTTTTAATTCAGTAAATTTGAGAGGGCCATATTTTAAGTTTACATTCTTCTTATCGGAGATAGTTGATGTTCTAAAACTTATTTTATGAAAAAAAAAGTACCCAGCTAAATTTCGCTTGAGACCCTAAAATAGGTTGAGTCGTCTTGGTTTACACACGAGTCACTTGTTACATTTGACAACAAAATTGATTTCAATAATAATCTCAATATCTTTTCTTAAAACTGTAACTACTTCATTAATGAGTTGTACGTCGTACCTTTTTATAACATATAACAAATCCAAGCCTTCTTGCCTCCTAAAATCATATGAATTGAACAAAACAAAACTGGTAAGGCTTTTAACAACCAAAAAATTAACCTTAACCCTACCAATGAAAACTACAAATAAAAAATTAAACATGAAACATAAAACCTAAGTGATATGCTCTGCAAAGAGGAAAATCAGTGATATCAGTATCATTGTGAACATAATGATCTAAATCACCGTCCGGGTCCTCTATTATATTAACCTGTTTAAACACTCAAATTAGCACATCAAAATATCAAGAATGACTAATATGTGACATTCTATTACAATTACATACCAATAACCGACCCTGCTAATCCTTAACATGTGCACAAAATACAACAGCATCTTCGGGTTTGACGACCATGTCTTCAGCCTCTTCGGAGTCATTATCCTTAAGAAAAGCAATTGAATATATTAAGGTTGCAAAATTAACCTCAAAATCAAAATGCAAACAACAATTTGATTAGGAACTATGCAACTTACATTTGTATTTTTAAGATAAGGATCTTATTCATTGCTAGGATAGAAGGTGTCCCCAATCCCCATACCAAGTATGTCAATCGCTGGCCACCACAAAAAAAAAAATCAGATTCAAATCAGACCTTTTTTGAGTATGCGCCAAATCCAAGCAGACTCAAAACCAAAAACGCAGCCCTCAAATAAAAAAAAAACCCTAAAAACAGATGAGATTCAATCAGAATCAAAATCAACATGTTAACGAACAAATTTAACCTAATTATGTAACGAAAATGCAAATCTAATCAAATAACATACCTTTCTAACAAAGCTCTTAACATTTTGTTCCAATCATCAGAACCCTTAACTTAGGGTTTATGTCGATTGTCTCCACAACCAAAAATAAGAAGATAATCCAAGTTTCTGGTGGTAACGACGATTAAGCGATATTGATGCATCGATGAAGGAAGAACTGGATGAAGGAAAGGATCGTTTAAGGTTTGGAGAGAAGAGAAAGCGTGAAGGAGAAGAATGAAAGCGGCTGAAGGTTTAGGTCAAAAAGATGCGGAGCGGTGAAAGAGATAGAGAATTAGGGTTTCAGACATTTAAATAGCGGGTCATAATATGGATCCCGTGTGTACCCATATAGTGAATAAAATACCCGGAAGTTTTCCCGCCAAAATGCACAATTTAGAGGCCTCTTAGCTTGACACATCAGCAAAATTTAACACATTTATTATATATAATAGATAATAGATGCTTTGTTATATTTGATGCAAAATTTGTATAGTGTTCGTTTTATGTTTTATTTTTATTATAAAATTATTCTTTAGGTCTGCGTATTAAAGTTTGTTATTTGAGAAATGATGGGTTTTATAGCACATTACCCTTATATTAAAAATAAAACGTATTGAACAGTAAAGTTTATATTGAATTAAAAATGAAAATCAAACAGTAAACCAGGGCAATAAGGTATCAAATTTATCAAAACCGGGTATATTTTCGGTATCGAAACGGTATCGACTTTTGACATTTCCGGTATCGGTTCAGCACCAGTATTTAGCGGTTTTTACACTCAAATACCGGCACCGTACCGCTACCCACCGGCACCGTATCGCTACCGAACCGGTACCGACCGGCACCGAACCGTACCATACCGGTATCGAACTGTACCGTACCAGGTATATTCGGTACCGGTACCCACTTTTGGGGATTTTCGGTAACGGTATTTTCGGTACCGGTTGGTACCGAGCTCATCAAATCCTGTAGCAACGTAGCAACGCAAGTAATTGCACCGGTTTAGATTATTTGTCATACACGATCCATTTAATAGTAACATCATCAAGGGGATGAGCAAATGGTATCGAGTACCGGTACTGGTATCAAATTTACCAAATCGGGTATATTTTCGGTACTGAATCAGTATCGACTTTTGACATTTTCGGTATCGGTTCGGCATCGGTATTCATCGGTTTTTACCCTCAAATATAGGTACCGTACCAGTACCAACCGATACCAATAGGTAAAATCGGTACCGGTACCGGTACCCACTTTTGGGGATTTTCGGTAACGGTATTTTCGGTACCGGTTGGTACCGAGCTCATCAAAATCCTGTAGTAACGCAAGTAATTGCACCGTGTAGATTACTTTTCATACACATTGTAAGTAAACTGTATTTCGTTTGATTGAGGTTTTATATACACAACAACTTATTTTGTTTTCTTTTTTGTCTTTTTTCCTATAATGAATGAATTGTAGCATGTAAAATTAACTTTGATATTTAGATTATTGATGAGCAAATCGTATCAAATCCTGTAATCAAACCAGTATCGTATAGGTACCAAACTTACTATACCAATCATTTTCGGTACCAATTTGGTACCCACCTTTTGGCGTTTTCAGAATCGTTACTTTCGGTTCGACACCGGTCTAGCACCATACCTGTATTTACTGATTTTTAACTTCAAATACCATACCATATCGTATCGTACCGAACATTTTCGGTGCAAGTACCTAATTTCGATAATTTTCTGGATCGGTACTCTCGATACCGTTACCGGTACCGAGTTCATCCATATTTTAACATGTTAGCACCGTAATAACTAAACTGAAAACAACTGAATTTCCAACGTGTAGGACGTGTGGGGTCCTATTATTATATACTAGTTTATTTAAAATCGTTTTTTTGGGACAGAGTGACTATCGTTACCACGTCATTGTTATTTATGTTTTGATTTTCGGTATCTGCTTACCGTTGCCGACATGCGTTTTGCAGACATTAGGTCCCCGCCGCAACGCGCGGACGGAAAATCAATTAGTTGAAGAAAAAAACCAAATAAATGAGTATAGTAAGATAAATTATAAAAAACCAAATAAAAAGATACCAACAAGGTGGTTTTCCATTAGCAAAGACAAAGTCTTTAAATACCTGAGTTTGAAAGAAGATGGTCTTAAATTCAAATTCCACAGATGACATAGATTAAAAGGAAAAAGAATATAAAAAAACATTATTGGGTCGTGTTCTTAGAATAAATCAACTTCTGTTTGCTTGGGTGGGGTGGAATAAAGTTCATAAGGGTACTCAGTCTGATCTCGGAGAGTGGCTTTGGGGAGTGTGTTTGCGGAGCGGTGAATGATCGCCGGCTTCAAATCGGTGAGTGGGGAGTGGTGATTTCGGTGTATACTCACCGCTACGGGGAAGGAGGAGAGAAGGGGTTTAATGGTGGGTCTCAACTCCTTTCAACCAATCACAATTCTAGGTATTTGAATCATTGCCAATGATTGAGTGCCAAATGGGGAGTGAAATGAGGACTTGACATGACATGATATCATTGGATAGAGAATGACTCAAACACCCTAAAGTGATTGAATGATAGACTTTAAGGTGCTGTTTGTTTTTGCAGACATAAACTGTCTGCAAGCTGATTTCATCTGTTTTCATGTCTGCAACTGAAGATGTGGTCTGAAGCTCTTCAAGCTGAAAATATAAGACTGTTTATTTTTATAAATTGATACCGTCTGTACAAACTAAACTGAATTCACATTCCAACCCAACATCATGGGACAAAGAAATCGAGGAACTTTATCATAAATCTCCAACATATCAAATTGTTAAAAAAGTCGAAACATATAAATCAAACGCACATAACAAAATAAACAAAAAGCATAAATCTTGATTATATTACATTAGAAATGAACAAACTTTCTTCAAAAAAATGCAGACCCATATGAGAAATTACAGAAACAAGAAGCATAAAACTGAAAGTAACCATTATCAAGAACATACCAGATTATACAAGATGGATCTAAGATTGTTAAAATCAAATATTTCAAAAGGGGTTTCCAAGAACACAAAGATTATGGTCAAAATCTTGAAAAAAAATCTCATATTTACAACACCTCTGTACAAACAATCAATCAATAAATTGGGTTTCTGATTCTTGAACCAAATTGATGACCTTTATCAAATGGGTTTTAAGGGGAGATGAAGGCTGAATGATAGGTGGAGAGAATCAAAGAAGAAACCGTGTGTTTGATGGCAGAGATGTTGAGCTAATCAACCGCGACGGTGATGACAATGATGATGTTGAAGGTTGATGGCAGCCGCGACGGTGGTGGTGGTGGCCGACTGAGGTGATGGCCGACTGAGGCGGCGCCGGTGACCTTACAGTAGTGGTGGTGGTGGTCAAGTTTTGAGGGAGGAGGGTTTTTTGTGAAGACGAGAGAGGATGGTTTTTTGTGAAGATGTTTGAAGAAAGGAAGTTATAGCTTTTTTTTAAGTTGAAAAAAGCTATTTTCAGATCTGTTTAACAAAAAAAAACAAACAGTCTTCAAGGGTAACGTCTGCGCGCCTGCATACATCAGCTCCCTTGAAGATGTTTGAAGAAAAAACAAACACCCCCTAAGTGCTACTTCTGCTCCAAACACACAGAGAAAGCTTTAAGCCCCCATGCTTAACCAGTATGATGTAGAATAAAGCTTCTTAACAATTTTCAATCATTTATTAATTTCATGTAATTTTATTTCTACTTATTCCTTTATTTTATTCTTAACCATTTTCAATCATTTATTAATTTCATTTAATTTCATTTCTAATTATTCCTTTATTTAAAAAATATAAATTTAAATAAAAATTACATAACTAAAATAAAAAATTACATGATTAAAATAAAATTTACATTACTAAAATAAAAGATACAAAATTAAAATAAGATTACATTAAAAACGGCTTAATTAGAATAAACCTACTTAATTATAACTAGATATAACACCGCGCGCGTTGCGGCGCGGTACATCGCAAACATTGAACGAATTAGTCCAAACGTTATGTGATGCGTTAACCATAGAAAACACACGTTTCGACGTATCTGATTGAACTCAATGTAACTTATATAAGCATTGCAATTGGATCAAATATAAAGTAAATCAAATTCATACCGTACAATCATAACGTATTATATGTGACCCGAGTCATACATAGAAAATGTAACGTGTATAATGGAAAAGCTGACACGTATAATCAAAAGAGATGAATTAGAGTTTTTGAAAAAAATGGAAAAAACAAATCACAATTTGACTGCATTCGGTTTGAAACAAAATTACAAAACATCACCTGACTCGTTTCCTATAAAAGCTTACGTCGAAACATACACCAACTCAAATATATACCGAAACGTACATAAAAATATGCACGTAAAAATATTTTTTTAAACAAAAACGTATTATATTTGACCTAACCCGTTTCCAGAAAAAGTTTATGTCGACACATAGAGCAAATCGAATTTGTAGTGGTACGTACATAAAAATAAACACGTGAAAAAAAATTGTTTTTCTTAAGTAAAGGAGGTATAACGGTAAACTCGAAACAAATTATTGGTAACAAACTTAATAGGTTAAATACGCTCGTAAAATTGTACCAAGTAGCACTAATGCCAAGCCACTGGCAGCGAACACCAATATCAGAAGAGCTTGTAAAAATAAATTAAATAAAAAACTAAAGTAAAACATAACACCAAACAAAAAAATACGTAAAATCGTTGAACCACGCACGCCCGTTGTGGCGTGTTAATGCGAAACAGTTAGACAAAAACGTAAAACGTAGAAAAGAATAACTAAGTCGATCTAGGATCCGCGCGTTGCGACAAACTTGTCAAAACGGAGAAAAATAAACGCGAAGTGACTTGCCTATCAAACGGGAAAAACAAGCAAAAAATGTTGAACCCAACACGCATGTTGCTGCATGTTGACTCGCAACCAAAGTTGAAAATAAAATAGTATTGGGGTTAAGTTGAAAAGCTTTGGGTTGAATTTAAAAAAGTCAAAGGGGTTAAAATATAAAAGATAAAAACAATTGGATTGAAAGCGAAAAATACAATTTTTTTGAAAAGCTCCCAATGCACATGTTACAAGTATATAATACCAAAACATGTTTCTAATTTATAGTTTGGAAATTACAAAACTAACAACCAATACTACAACCAATTTAGACATGAAACAACATTTATGCACAATGTACAACTTACAATGCAACATTATGTTGCAAATTTATAATATATAAAGTTATCCAACTGGTCATGGTTTCTCACACATCGTCACGCTGAAACGTGAGAAAATTTTCATGTCTCATAGCGGCATTGGTACTCGCTATGGGATGTCTCAATCGCTTCATTCTTCGTTAGCACCTACTCGTAATTCATCGTCTCGTTGAATACTATCTCAAATTTTCTAACCATTGCTAGGATCTTCCTAAACTTTGAATGAATATCAAAAACTTTGTTGTGGGTTTTATCAACATGTTGATGATATTGTGCAAAAACGGCGTTCTAGAACGACACTTATGCTTCAGGCCGCTTCTGCTCAGTGACAGCCACCCAACCCGTAGCCAAAGCGATATACCATTCTTCAATCCAGCGTTTTGCCATTTGGAAACATAAGAAACAGTTGGGAGTGAAAGATTTAGGTATGAGTTTTGGTATGTTTTGATAAAATGTATGTGTGTATATTTGTTATCGTTGGTAAACAGTCAAAAGAAAGGGGCACCATAATTTCAACGTCTTAACCCCGGTTAAGGGGTTGGCGAGGGCTTCGATAGCGCCCCGGTTTGGCGGGGGTAGAGTTGCTACCTTGCTGAGGTGGTTGAGGGTGTTACCCCACACCGGATTGCCTTACCTTAGGGCACTCACAACATACCAGTCAAACCTTACCTCATTTTTAAATTTTAAGGTAAAAAACTAAAATCATGTTATTTCTCTACTACATTAACCTCTTCATATTGAAATTCCCTCCCTCAAATTTTGAGGGAGGTCGTGTTGAAGCCCAAAATATGAGGGGTTACTATTCACCCTTAAAGTTATTATTTTATTATCTTTTTTAGTTTTTTAAATTAAAATATTATTTTATGTATATAGTTTTTTTTCAAAATTTATATATATGTGTGTTATTGTTTTATATAAATTCAAATATACACTTGTAATCAAGTTTGTAAAAATATTTACATAATATGACTCAAATTCCTATAAATTTTATATCAAAATGTAGATAAAAGTAAACACGATATAACGATGTATTGAAATTTAAAGAATATGACTCAAATTCTTTTAAATTATAATATCTATCTAAAATTAGTTAATAGATTGTGACTGCAAGAAAGAGAAAAAAAGAATATAAAAATATGAATGGGGAAAGAGATGTGGAAGGTTTTTTAAGAATGAGAGTTAAATTTTATAAAATGTGTGTGTGTTTTTTAAACTATAGGGTTGAAGATGAGGAGGTTGTTGTGAATGCCATTCGATATGAAGAGGTTGTTGTGAATGCTATTCGATTAACAAAGAATTTGAAGTGAAGTAAATGTTCGGTTCTTTTAATGGAACTTGATTCTTTTATGTAAATTAATGATTTGAACACATACATACGATTTCTTTGCATATCAACATGAGTATTAATTATCGGACCGTTGAATAAATATCAAATTAATAAGAGTAAAATGTCAAAATTGTTATGAGCTTTAGTCATTTTTGCTTGTCTTATTTATAATGATTTTTTTTTTTTGGATTTGAGTCATTTGGGTTAACGTTTTATTCTCATTTTCATACTTGAGTTTGGCAAATTATTGCGACCTTTATCCCTCGAAATTTGGTCCTCAAGGATGAAAATAGTAAGATTTCAAACTTTTTGGATGAAAATGGCACCTTATGGACATGGACGAAAGTCGTAAAAGCGGTCAAACATCATGACGAAAATGACATTTTACTCAATTAATAATATATGTTATGTGTTTTTTCATAAAAAAAAAATTGTTAGTTTTCTGAGATTTTTCTCTCTATACATATGTGTAATAGAGCCTTTCGAAAAGAAAATATTCAAGGCATTTAAGAATAAAAGGGCTAATGATTAAAGCCTTAGTGTTTATATAGTTGCTGGAATAACATAAATTCAAATTTTATAAATTGACAGAACAAATGATTAAGACATAAAGATGGTAGTGATGGATAATATGAAGAATATCTATAACAATTTTGATATAATGTTTTGTATGGTTTGAACTTTAAACGTGGAAAGTTGGAAGTGGGTATAATTTGGACGAAAACCTTGTACGTTTTTATCCAACTACTATCTTTAAAGGCAGTCGCTTTTGTTGTCGATATACTAGAATAGTCAGCCTTGCATTATTGCCTTTTAAATTGAATTAAAATAAAATAGTTAAATATCTTAATTAATTTATAACTAGAATTAGAGCCGGCAACACGTATCATGCGGTGTTTGAAGGGTTTATTCGACATGACACGTTTAATATTACTATTGAAATTGAACAAGGCGCATTTAACTAAACATGTCATTTTCTCAATCAAGTAAATGTTTAATGAGTGAGTTACACGATATGTTTAACATAATTAATGTAATCGGTTCAATAACATGAATGACATGATACATTTGACACAAATAAATATGATTGATTCAATAACACGTTTAAGACAATTTCTGACACGATTTATTAAACATGGTTAACATATAATAAAACAAACTAACACAAAAATAAAAATGTATTCAGTCATGTGTGCTATTTGTGTCATATACACTATAAAACTATACATTGCTCGCTTGAATAAACAAGTCATATACGTGCCTTATCGAGTTATATTAACCTATTTAACACAATAGTTATACATAGGGCTGCAAACGAACCAAACGTTCAGCGAACAGTTCGTGAACCGTTCGGCGGGAAGTTCGTTTGTGTTTGTTCATTTATTAAACAAACGAACACGAACAAGAAATTTCGTTCGTTTAGTTAAATGAACAAACATGAACAGAGGTCGTGTTCGTTCATTTATGTTCGTGAACGTTCGGTAACGTGTTCGTTTGTGTTCGATAGTTCATTTGTGTTTTTAGTTTTTATATATATATTTAAATACTTCAAAATTCTAACAAATTATATATCTAATAAGTGTCAGTGTATTATATTTTCTGTTCATGAACGATTGTTTGTGTTCGTTTGTTCCCATTTATGTTCATGAACATTAGTTTGTGCTCATTTGTGTTTGTCGACGCTCGTTGCCTAAAATTAACAAACAAACACAAACGAACACGAACAAGTTCATTTCCTTAACAAACGAACACGAACATAAAATCTCGTTCGATAAGTGTTCGTGAACGGTTCGCGAACACATATATTTCTTAACAAACGAACACGAACAAGGTCTTGTTCGTGTTCGTTCGGTTCGTTTGCAGCCCTAGTTATACATGTAATTCTTGTCATAAACGGGTTAAACGAGTTGAACTCGTTTAGACACTTGTTTAGTCATGCCATTTACGTCTCGACTTGTTATGACCCGAACACGTTTAGCCCAAACACTTGTTCATTTAACTTTGTTAACATATAAAAGATTAAAAATAAATCCTAAATCTTAGAATTCTAAACTCTAAATCATTAACGAAATGGTGCATATATGTAAACGTTTTTTTACTATTATATTGCATTAGGTGAACATAATTTCTTAATAAAAAAGACATTATAACATTAGACAAACAAAATTGTATAGGAGTAGAGTAGAGTTGACGATAGTCGATAAATATAGGAAAATCTTAGGGTTTGACCAGTAGATTTATATATAAATAGCTTGTTTAGAACCCGCGTATTACATAAGTTGAATAAATATAGTTTTATATATTAAATAATAAAATAACATATATTTTAAAACCTCGTTTATTACACATGTTGAATAAATGTAATTTTATATATTAAATAATAAAAAATATATCTTTAATAACCCTGTATATTGTATGGGTTAAATATATCTAATACTAACAGATATACTAGAACCATCTCCCCTTTACACCCGATCCTTCTGAAGATTCTTTGATTTGATAATTCCTCTAATGAAAATTCTTTTTTTGTATGTTTGTTTCTTTGATTTGATAATTCCTTTAATGAATATGATTGTGTTAAAGTTGACTGGGTGAAATTTTGGTGGTAGTGGCGGTGCAGAAGGACGCAAAGTGTTAGAGGTTTTAATCAGGAGGGTTCAACATGTTAAACTAACGGAGATTACCAAAACACCCTTTGACTTGACGGTCAAACTAAAGGAATCTAGACGGAGGGACTCAAAGTGTAGCGCTTTTTAAAAGTCAGGGACTCGGGCATAAAATTTTCATCCGGGGACTCAACGTGACACCGCCCGTAAACCTCAGGGACGTAAATTACACTTTACTCTTGTATAAATCTTAAACCAATTGAATCGTTAATTTGCTTTTCTTTAGATGGTTTGATGTGTTTCAACGTGGTGTAAATACCCCTATCAAGACATCCATTGTAACACGATACGATAAAATTATAGTCAATCAAAAGCAATTATAACTTTTACAACACATTATGATAACCATCGACTATCATAACATATTATTATTAGAACCAAATATAACACAATAAAACTCAAAATAGCCCATTATTACCCCACCCCTTAAGTATGACCAATATATACCCCTGTTACAAATCAGTATTTTGGCTTTGTTGGAAGTGGTTCACGTACTTTTTGGTATCTATATAATTACAAAACATGCATATACTAAAACCAATGATATATTGAACGACAATTACACCAAAATAGCGGTAAGCGGGCAACAAGCTGCGCCGCTACCCCTTTTTGAATAGCGAAATCTAACCTAGTAAAAACGAAACCCCGATCTCTAGGAGACGAAATGTTGCTGTGAACAACCCGTTGGACCCGTTCAAGAAATCTGATGGCTTCTGGGGCTAGCGAGCCAAAGGTATCAAAGGCAAAAGGGATAAAGGAATGTTGATTATCCTCGCAGGCTTTTGCATGTTTGTCAATTTTCTTCGTTGTCGCCTTTGCAATTGCCTGACCAGAGACAAAACCTGTATCTCGTAAGCTTACAAGGGAGGAAACCCCGGTAACATGCATATCGATCTAATAATATCTGATAAGTGGGTCTGAAGATTTTTTGAACTATTACATCTACGAAAAGTCACGTGTGTCCAACAGTGTCAATCCAACACATATATTTTAGCTACTATTTCAATATCTCGTGTTATAATTAAAAGAGTTATTGGATTTAACTTTTATTTGTTAGCTCATAATAATTCAAACTTTATAAATTCTTTCCAATGATTTTAATTTGCAAGAATTTGGCCTCCATTGATCTTTTTTTAACATAGGTGCCCTTAAATCAATTAAGTAGTCTGCAGGTGCACCTGAATATATTGAGGAGACCAAATTCTTATATATTAGAAAACGATCAACGGGGGCCAATCATTTACAAGTTGGAAACGTTGGAGAGAATTTTTAAAGTTGAGATTATTATCGGCCAACAAGTGAAACTTAAGATTATTAAATCCAATAACCCTCTTTTTAATCAAGTATACGTCGATTTTAACAAGTGGTATTAAGAAATTTGACATGTTCATAGAAAAAGAAGTAGATAACACTCCATATATATTGCTGGCTATGATGATATGCAACTAAAGAAGTTGTAAAGTGAAAAACAAGTAATTTCACAACTTTAAGGCTTCTACATAAAAGAGTAGCAGAAAGCGAAAGAAGAAAAGTAGTATGCAGAGGCCATAAATTTAGGATTTTTATTGAGCTTGATTGCTGACGGGGGTAGCCCAAGATTAAATAAAGTAGGGGTGTTCAGAAAAAACCGTAACCAAATAAAAACCGTAAACCGAACCGTAAGCGTAACCAAATAAACCGACCCGAATAACGAATTCGGTTTTCGGTTTGGTTTCTAACCGAAACCGAATTGTGAATATGGTTTTTGGTTCGGTTTATGGATCCACATTTTATTTTATTCGGTTTATTCGGTTTATTTGGATAACCGAATAAACCATTTAACTTAATTAATTATTAAAAAATTATTATATTTTATAAATCATATACAATTTATTAGCCCAAAACACCAAATATAAATCTAAAATCCCAACTCAAAACCACTCTTTAAGTCATCCAATAGTTTCTATGATCTATGTTTCGAAACTTTGTGGTTGTGTCTATTACTACTTTATGGATGTGTTTGTTTTATTTCGCAATGGAACTTTCTTGTATTCATATATTGTTAGGTGTAAATTAGTTGTGATGTTCGGAAGTTGGAACACAAACATAAATATAAATTAGAAAAAAAAGTACTTAAGTACAATTTGGTTAGATTTGGTTTATTTGGTTTCTAACCGAAACCGGTTTCTAACCGAAACCAAACCGAATTGAATTTGGTTTGGGTTGGATCGGTTTGTAAATTCCTTATTTGGTTTGGTTTAGTTTTTGGTTTGGGGTACAAAATTTTGAAAACCGAATAAACCGAATCGAATAAACCAAATAAACCATAAACCAAACCGATGAACACCTCTAAAATAAAGTGACTAGATATGCAAATACTTAAATGGTTAAATGGTTCACTGGTTGAAAAGCTGTAAAATGAGAAAAGCGAGGAGTAAACAGTAATCAATCACATCCAGAGCTCGCTTCACCAACCCACGCCCGCAAAAGCAAAGCAGGTCTGCACAATACACGTTATTACCCAGGGGTCAAAAGCCTTCAACCCCAAAAGGGGAAACCCTCCACTGCAAGCAGGATTATTAGTCTTGTGCATGCCACTTTGGGAGATGTCTTCCCTTATAAAAAGACATCTCATTTACTCCAAAAAACATCCTGATCAGTTAAGATTCTCTCATCTCTGGTCATTCGTGGAGTACTTGCTCACGTCCAAGTCACTCCTTATCACATCCACCACACACATTCTGTTTGCTCTCACTTCTGGATTCGAGTACGTCTCGGAGAAAGAACCTTCAGCAAACAACAATTACAAACTAGTAAACCTCCTTCCACATCTTGCAAACGTGGGGGGACCCCGCGACCTGCGTTAGGCAAGGTTGAACCCTTCAACCTTTTTGCCTAATCAACTCAGCTACTATCTTTGGTCTCGTGTTTGTTGCATCAACAAGTTGGCGCCCACCGTGGGGCTACGCCGCTATTTCTTCTCAAAAAAGACCTAGTAGTGTAGCTCTCTTCACTTAAAGTCACCATGTCTTAAAGTGGATCTCCGGGAGAAGTAAATCAGATTCCAAACACTTCCACCCCGGGTAGTGGCCAAGCTCATGTGGCTATACCAACATCTTTCTCGACTCCGGGGAGCACACCCGAGTTCCTTACCTTCAACACACCAACTCCATCCAGATCTGGGGCTCCATCTCCCAATGTCGGTGTATCTGACACCCCAGCACGTGTTGAACTTACCCCCGAGGGGGTCGCAAATAATTTCCTTGAGTTAAGGTCACTTAACCAGCATGTGAGTAAAGAAAGGGAAAAGGGTATAAGGATTCGTTTAGATTATGACGAACCTGAGCCAACGCTGTCTCCCGGACCACCCCTACCTCCTTTTACCACAAGAAGTGAGGCTGATCCCAGCAACCCTCCAAACCCTCACCCTTATCTGTCCACTATGACAAATCCTACGGTACATCCTATCCTCTCTTCCCAACCAATTACTAGTGGTGCTTCTTTGGGACACGAGCTAACGCTTGACCAGCTCCTACAGTCCCCAGTGACAAGCTATCCAGCTTCTGTAACAACCACATGGGAGCAAGCTCTGTCCGTGCTCCCTTTAGCACGAAGTGCTGTTACTAGCACCCCTCTTGGAATAAACTGCTCGGTTGGTCCAGGAAGCCTTCAAGGCTTCAACCTCATACCCAATATGATGACCCAGATGATGGCCAACTTCCCGTGGCAACACTTCGTTAATCAAGTGCTAGCCACTCAGTGGAATCACGGCAATAGTAACAATATAGATACAAGGCCTGAAGAGGACTTGGCTAAACCCTATAAGCCAAGCAACCTTTCATGCTTCTCAAGGCAGATAGCCGATTATGATTTTCAATCAAAGATCAAGATGCCAACCCATATCAGAACGTATGATGGGACTGAAGATCCTAAGGATCATCTCCAGATCTTCACTGGTGCAGCTCGAATAGAAAAATGGTCAAACGCTGAATGTTGCCTAATGTTCATGCAAACTCTTGTTGGATCCGCTAGAATCTGGTTCAACGACCTACCTGCTCAAAGCATTCGAAGCTTTGACGATCTCAGCAGGGGTTTTCTGGCAAACTTCTCCCAACAAAGGCGATATGTCAAAGACGCAACAGTAATCTTCCAGATAAAACAACGTGATAATGAAAGTCTTCGGGCATTCATTGAACGATACAAAAAGGAAGGTCTGACCTATGTGTGGGCAGACGAGAAAATGAGAGTGGCCGGCTTTATGAACGCCATAACCTCTAAATACCTCACACGAGATTTCAACAAGTCTCTGCCCAAAACCTTGGAAGAAGCCCTTGAAAGGGCCGAAGCTCACATTCGGGGAGAGGAAGCTGTAGACATCAAGGAACAAAGGAAAAGAGGGTCCGGCTGGCGAAGCAATAGCCCAGCTAGAAAGAGGGGAAACTTCAACTCCTATGACAGGCGCCCAAAGGGTTCAGACTCTCGAAGGTCTGAAGGTCGGAACCCTTCAAGCAGAGAAAAAGGCATAAGTTTCACTCCCCTCACAAAAACCCCTCAAGAAATCCTGGCAACAGAAGAAGTCAAACAAAACTTTAGACCTCTCAGGCCTCTCCCCAAAAGCAGAAAAAATGAGAACTCCACGCAATTCTGTGAATTTCATGAAGAAAAGGGACACCACACCAACGATTGCTTCCAACTAAAAAAGAGAATTGAAGAGGCTGTTAAGTCAGGAGAACTCGCCCATTTGGTAAAAGGAGTTCGAGACAAGATGGCTGAAGGCAAGGGAAAGGAAGTCAATATGGTATACTCTGATGAAAAGGTTCCTCACAAGAGGCAGCGGTTGGAAGCCTGGGAGCTTCAGTGTGTCTGCTTCCCCCTACGAAAAAGGACCCACTTCCCAGTCCTCTTGTGGTAGAAGCCACCGTGGGAACACTGCAAACATGTAAAGCATACATAGATACTGGGGCAGCCACTGAAATCATGTTCGAAAAGTTCTTCAACCGTTTAAGCAATGAAGAACGTTCAAGGCTTCAACCTTCTGGAACCTGTATAAAAGGTATCGCCGACATACCCCTCAAGCCTTTGGGGCAGCTAACCCTTGATGTTCGTTTCAGTGAAGGATTAAAAGAGAGAACCCAATCATTAACCTTTGTGGTTATCAACATCCCCTCAAGTTATGACATGATCATAGGGAGGCCCGGACAGTGTGCATTTTACATGGCAGTGTCTGTTGGCCATGGCACGGTCAAATTCCCTACTGAAAGGGGGATAGCAACCCTTCAACCCTCGCAGGAAGCTTACATGATTGAGGGTGAAAGCTCAAACAGTGAAGAAGACAGGCAAGGGTTGGTCATAAACCCTAAATACCCTGAGCAACGGATAAGAGTCAACCCAAACCTTTCTCAGGAGACCCTTTCATACCTTGAAAAGCTGCTAGCACATTACAGTGATGTATTCGCTTGGTGCCAGAAGATATGACCGGGATCCCTCGGAACATTGCCGAGCACGAATTAAGAATACCACCGGATGTCAAACCAGTGGTCCAAAAGAAAAGAAGCCTGGCACCCGAGAGAAGCCTGGCAGCTTGCCAAGAGGTTGAAAAACTTGTGTCGGCCGGCATTCTCCGAGAAGTCAAGTACCAATAATGGGTTGCAAACCCGGTTATGGTCAAGAAACCCGACAACTCTTGGAGAATGTGCATAGATTTTAAAGATCTTAAAAAAGCTTGTCCCAAAGATTGTTACCCACTACCGGAAATTGATCTCAAGGTCGATTCCCTCACAGGATATTCGTTTAAATGCTTTCTTGATGCATACAAAGGCTATCACCAAATCCTCATGAAGAAGGAGGATGAAGAAAAAACAGCCTTTCACACGGACAAAGGGATCTTTTGTTATCAAAAGATGCCTTTTGGCCTCAAAAATGCAGGAGCCACCTATCAACGACTCGTCGACAAGGCCTTCGAAAACCAAATTGGCAAAAACATGGAGGCATACGTTGATGACTTGGTGATTAAAAGCAAGACGGAACACCAAATGCTTGACGATGTTCAAGAAACTTTCAAGAACCTCAGAAAGGTCAACATGAAGCTTAATCCGGAAAATGCTCATTTGGATTCGAGGAGGGAAATTCTTGGGTCACATTGTCGGAAAGCAAAGCATCAAGGCCAACCCTAACAAAGTAAAAGCCGTCCTCGAAGCTAAACCACCAAGAACCAAGAAGGAGGTTGAAAGCTTAAATGGGAAGCTTGCAGCCTTGAAGCGTTTTACCTCAAAACTGGCCGAAAGATCTCTGCCCTTCTACAAAACGCTCAAGAACTGCTCAGACAAGAAGGATTTCAAATGGACTGACGAAGCTGAAGAAGCTTTCAATCAAATGAAGCAACACTTAGCTTCCCTACCAGATATTGCAGCACCAGAAACTGGGGAGGTAATATCGGTGTACCTTTCAATCGCTGACGAAGCCATCAGTGCAGTCCTCACCATTGAGCGAGACAAGGCCCAGGTACCCGTTTATTTTTCAGCAAAACTCTAAAATTAGCTGAAATCAAATATCCTCCCCTCGAAAAACTTGCCCTAGCTCTGGTTCAAACAGCTAGAAGGCTTAGGAGGTACTTCCAAGCACATCCTATACAAGTGGTCACTGACCAACCTGTCAAGAATGTGCTTGAAAAACCTGAAAACTCTGGAAGGCTAGCAAAATGGGCAGTGGAACTGGGTGAGCACAACATCACCTATGTCCCACGAAAAGCCATTAAAGCTCAAGTTCTGGCCGACTTCCTGGTGGAAGGTCCAAGCCAAACAATTGACGAAGTAAACACCACAACCACTGAACCCTCCAACCCTGAAGCCTGGAAATTATTTACTGATGGGGCTTCAAGCGTTGAAGGGTCAGGAGCTGGTTTAGTTCTAATCAACCCTAAGGGTTAGAATTCACATATGCTCTCCGTTTTAATTTTCAGACCACCAATAACGAGGCTGAATACGAGGCATTGATCGCTGGTTTAAGACTGGCCAAAGAAATGAAAGTTCAGAAGCTTGAAGTGTTCACAGATTCATTGCTAGTCTCAAGCCAAGTTAACGACAGCTACATTGCTAAAGAACCCAACATGAGAAGATACAAAGAGAAATCCAAGGAATTGATAAACACCTTCCAAACATGCAGCATCAAGCAAATTCCAAGGTCCCAAAACAAAAAGGCCGATGCCTTGAGTAAATTAGCATCCCTCACCTTTGCACACCTCACTAAAAAGGTGTTGGTTGAAGTGTTGAAGGCCCCATCGATTGATGAATTGGAAGTCCAAGATGTAGTCACTGAGGAAGATCCAAATTGGATGACTCCCATCAAAAAATTCCTTCAAAATGATGAACTACCCAATGATCAAATAGAAGCCGTAAGGGTTAAAATCAAAGCAAGACAATATGTGTTGCAAGGAGAAACCCTCTACAAAAAAGGTTACCTTGCCCCCTTGCTAAGATGTGTTGGTCCTGAACAAAGCAAGTATTTGATCAAGGAAATACACGAAGGAGTATGCGGAGCTTATTTTGGAGCTAGGTCGGTGGTTGCAAAGCTCATGAACCTTGGATATTTCTGGCCGTCGATGCATCGTGACACCATTGAGCAATTGAAGAAATGTGATGCCTGTCAAATCCATGCCCCAATCCCAAGAAGTCCCAAACATGATCTTGTTCCAATAACCTCGGCATGGCCATTCCATAAGTGGGGAATGGACATTGTTGGGCCATTCCCTCCGAGCAAAGGGGGAGTAAAATTCTTGTTAGTAGCAATTGACTATTTTAGCAAGTGGCCAGAGGTTAAACCCCTTGCCAAGATCACAGGAAAACAAGTCATAGACTTCGTTTGGGAAAACATCATCTGCCGCTATGGGTTGCCGGGAGTAATTGTCATCGACAATGGAAAGCAATTTGCTGAGAAACCTTTCAGCCTTTGGTGCAAAGAATACAGGATCAACCAGATCTTTAGCTCAGTGGCTTACCCGCAATCAAACGGCCAGGTTGAAAGGGCCAACCGAAGCATAGTGGAAGGCATCAAGACGAGATTAGGAAGATATGAAAGCAATTGGCTCGAAGAATTGCCTAGTGTTCTATGAGCAATTAGAACAACCGAAAAAACAAGTCACAAGAAAACACCTTATAGCTTGGTATTTGGATCCGAGGCCGTAATCCCTGCTGAAATAGGAGTTGTAACCCAACGAGTTGTCAACATGGATCCCGAAACAAATCAACAAGAGACCATGTTGAATTTACAACTCCTAGAGGAAGCCCGAGATCAAGCGGCAATACAAGAAGCCAAGTACAAACAGAAGATGGAAGCCTACTACAACAAGAAAGTTAAGAATGAACGATTCAAACCAGGAGATCTAGTCCTCAGAAACAACGAAGCTAGCAAAAAGGAAAATCAAGGGAAGCTGGGCCCAAAATGGGAAGGTCCATATACTATCCTCGGAGCACACAAGAGCGGATCCTACAAGCTAGCAGACTCAGAAGGCAAAAGGCTTCCAAGACAATGGAACGGAAAAACCCTGAGAAAATTCTATGTTTAGACAGAAAAGTTTGGTTTGTATCAAAATGAAAACCTTTTGTAAAAAGCAGGTACTGCTTGAATGAATGAAGTTGATTTATCAAACTTGTCTTTCTATCCTAATATCAGGTTGAGAACCTAGCAAAAAACTCCATGGCAAGGGCCATGTAAGGGGATGAGCTCCCAGGCCATATCGCTCAATAGGTTCAAGGGTTGAATGAACCTATATAAGGGGTGAGTTCCTAAATCAATACAACTCCATGAGACTTATTAAGCCAAAACAATAATGTCTCATAGACAGGTTTGAACAACCTACACCAATCGTTCCTTAAGCCTTAGAAATATAACCAACAAATAGGCTTACGAAATCGAATAAATTACAAAGAAATGATAACGAGGATAGATACTACGTCTTCTTGTTCATAAACACTAAGGCTAAGTGTCTGCAGCACTGAACCCTTTAAAGTGTAAAAAACATAAAGACAAAGTAAACTCAACAAAGACAAGGCTAAAAAAGAATGACAATTGCCAAAGGAAAAATAAGCAAACCCATCAATAAAACATACAAACCAAACCAGAGACTATCAAGGCTTCAAACCACCAGGGTAATAAGTTTGAAACGTTGAAAGCTTCAACCCAAAAACAGCTAGCCAAAAGGCTTGAAGGGTTAACAGCCTACTGACAAGCTAAGCAAAGCAAGCATAAAAACATAACACAAGTAACATAATAACCATCATACCATAACAAAGAAAGTCATAAAAGACTTTCAGACAAGAGTTAAAGCAAGTTCTAGTAACCTGCAAGATAAACTATTGTTCAAATGGCCATATAGGCCCAACACACCACCAACAGGAACCTTAAGGATTCCTGGAAACCTAATATTGTTTAAAATATTACAGACCATAAAGTGTTTTGCTAAGAAAGCTACGAATAAACATCAGATGGCAGAAGGCTTGGAACCTTCAGCTTTGGACTTCTTGGCTTTCTTAGACTTCTTGGCCTTAGCACCATCATCATCACCAACCGCTGAGGCCTCTAAACCAACATCCTTTGAAGCATCCTGCAGACTCGAGAGAGTATCATCACTATCTCCGGAATAAGATCTCTTCCTTGAAAGGGAGCCCAAAACCTCAGTGCAAACCTTTTCGTTCAGACCTTCAGGTTTCAAATCCTGTAAAACAGATAAAGGCTTACCAAAGCAAGAGGAAACCTGATGAACATAAGGATAGGTTAGCCTTTCCATTTGTTCAACCGAGCTTTTGAACACATCAGGAGCATCGGGGCGAAATAAGGGAGACTTTTCCAGAGCATGCCCAGCTTCACGAAGTTTGTAACCAGCAACGAGACCTTGGTGTTTTCCCAAGTTTAGCAACTTTGTATACACATCACCAAGAGCAGAATTAAACTCAGTAGAGTGAAGCAGGTAAGTGACAACCTGTTGAAAGCCCTGCTCAATCAACCACTGGTTATCGCTAGTTGCACGAGATACTGAAGCCTTCAAACTCTCTTTCTCTTCATCAAAGGCTTTCTGGGCAACAGACAAAGCCTCCCTGTCCGCCTTTAGCTTCAACCGATCAGCCTCGAAGCTCTTCTTAAAATCAGTCATTTCAATCTCATGCTGCCTGGACAAGCCTTCAACCTTCTTAGACCAAGCTTCCTCCTTCTCAGCAAAGCTGCTTATCTCCTTTCTCATTGACGCCATCGAAGACTTCATTTTATCTTTCTTTTTGGAAAAGTCTTCATACTCTCGCATCCTTTGGCGAAAACGAGCAACCCCCTGAGGAAGCATAGCTGCAAGGTTGCAAGTACTAAGAATCATCCGGGACAGCATCACATCATCATCCATCTCGGAGATAGTCTTGTGAACCGAAGGAGGAGCAATATGACTTAGGGCCTCTTCACAGACAGCAGCATCTTTAAAGCTATCATCAACCTTTACCGACCAGCTTGGCACATAAACTGCATCAGGATTCAACCCTTCAACGTCCATACTCGAAGAACCTTGAACAGGTGTAGCAGCAACCTTTCTGGCTGAATCCTTTTTGCCACGAACAACTAACTTCCCCTCCCTTTCAGAACCCGCCTCAACACCTTGGTCCTCAGACTCTTCAACATCATCACTCAACTCCACCGGTTCAGTAGAGGTGGATTGAGGAGCAGCTTTCAAACGACGAGTAGACCGCCGAGTCGAAGTCTTGGGGGCAAGAGGCTTAGAGAAACCTTTAACATTCGACACACTAACATACCCACCACCTTCAAACCTTTGCTCGGTACCTTTAACCACAACATTTTCATCAGGAACAACAGGAACATCCCCAAAAACCACGTCCGAAGTGTCATCACTTTTGATGAAATCCAAGGCAGACATAACTGCAAACAACAAACAGACAGAACATGAGACAAAAATTTGAAAGATAAAAGAAAGAAGAAAACAAAAATGCATACCCGTGCCATCTCTCATCAGAACCGGATCCCGGTCAGCTTTTTCCCACAACTTACTAACCCCTAATAAAACCAGCAAATGCTCAGGAAAGGGACGAACCCTCGCAGGGCATTTACGAATAGATTGCAGAAAAGCATCATTTAAATCAGACTCAAGGGGTTCCGGTTCATTGAGAACAGCATCCGGGTGACGCCACACAGTTTTAAACGGAACAATAGTGTCTGAAACCCAGAAAAAACGATTCTTCCAAGTTCCAAGTGTGGTAACCATAGATGAAATAAGGCCAGAATCAACCTTAGATGCTTCAAAAGTAAACCAATCACCATTCTTGGCCAGTCGGAAAAAGCGACGGAATAACAATAAGGAGGGATCATATCCGAAGGCACGGCACAAAACCTCGAAATGTAAAACCCTAGCCATGCCCTTCGGATGAATCTGACCAAAGGAAACCCGGTAATACTCTAACAAATTCAAAACAAACAGAGAAAACGGATAGCGAAGGTTTGAAAATTCAAAGTGACGGCAATAAAGGGCGATGAAACCAGTTGGGCATTTATCAATCGAAGCATCACACGCAGGAGCAGTAGGTGTAAACTCAATCCCAATGCCATATTCCTTACAAAACAACTCTACTTCCTCTTGGGTTAACCGGGAAAAGGATCTTGCTAAATCCTTAAGGGCACCCATTTTTGCAAGAAAATTATGAAAAAGTAAAGCAGAGGATAAACAACACTAACCTTGAAAGAAAAGGGAGAGACTTGCAGAAAATACTTGATGCAAAAATGAAACGGCAGTTAAGGAAAATATAAAACAAGTTAATATAGGGGCAAAAACGTAAATAATAACTTCTGCAAAACCGCCACCCTATCTACTGCCATACATCAATCAAATCAACTGTCAATCATTTAAAATTCAAATTCAAATATTAACTGCCTTCAGCCTTTCAACCCGTCAAGCAACGAACCCTTGAAACCTTCAAGCAATAAAACACATGCATAAAAGTCAGAAGTCTTTGAGCATACTACCCAAAAACCTCTGACTTGGGGGGCTGATGACGGGGGTAGCCCAAGATTAAATAAAGTGACTAGATATGCAAATGCTTAAATGGTTAAATGGTTCACTGGTTGAAAAGCTGTAAAATGAGAAAAGCGAGGAGTAAACAGAAATCAATCACATCCAGAGCTCGCTTCACCAACCCACGCCCGCAAAAGCAAAGCAGGTCTGCACAATACACGTTATTACCCAGGGGTCAAAAGCCTTCAACCCCAAAAGGGGAAACCCTCCACTGCAAGCAGGATTACTAGTCTTGTACATGCCACTTTGGGAGATGTCTTCCCTTATAAAAAGACATCTCATTTACTCCAAAAAACATCCTGATCAGTTGAGATTCTCTCATCTCTGGTCATTCGTGGAGTACTTGCTCACGTCCAAGTCACTCCTTATCACATCCACTACACACATTCTGTTTGCTCTCACTTCTGGATTCGAGTACGTCTCGGAGAAAGAACCTTCAGCAAACAACAATTACAAACTAGTAAACCTCCTTCCACGTCTTGCAAACGTGGAGGGACCCCGCGACCTGCGTTAGGCAAGGTTGAACCCTTCAACCTTTTTGCCTAATCAACTCAGCTACTATCTTTGGTCTCGTGTTTGTTGCATCAACAATTGCTAACATAAAAAAAATAATAAAAAAAAACAGCAACAACAACATGACTCTATATTTCCAAAAAAAATAAAGCTTTAGGATAATAGAGTCCTTTTTCTCCATTCATAAACGTGCATAATTAACTTATAGAATACAAAAAATTGAGCTCTATTCCATACTAAAATTAATGTTTCATTAGAAACGTAACAAAATCTGGATTGTTATCAATTGATTATATGACTTTTGTAGAAAAAAAATACTAAGCAACCAATTATTTTTATTAATACCAAAATAGATTGGAACACTGTTAAAAAATAGTTATTTTAAACAACAATCGTGTCAAATATGTTAACTTTCTTGTTTTTTTTTTCAATAATAATAACTAAAAAGGGATTAAACGCTTTATGCAATGTGCATTAGTTTTTTTCTAATGACTAAACTTGCATACCAGAATACGATACGAATCCAATAAAAAATTCTTTAGTTTTGGTTTACTCTAAAAGGGTTGGTCAGTTTGGTCGAGCCCTGCATACATTTAGCTAAACAGGGCGCGTTCGTGTCAACCCGACGGTGATGGCGATCGGTAGGTGGTTGTGGTGACGGTGAATTGGAAGGTGTCAGGGTGGGGGGAGATTGTGAGGCGGCGTCATCGTCGTTGATATGATTGGTAGACGGTGGCAGAAGTGATAAATTTCAATTCTTTTATGATTGTTTTGTCTATCAATTTTATTGCAAATTCAATTCATACTCATTCGATAGAGTTTAATTGCTTTAATATTTTTATCCTTTACAAACATTAAAATTACAAGTCTAATTCCTTAAATTACCGATTCTTTAAAAGAAAATTACGTGGGAAACACACCTTAATACAAGAGTGTATAGTTAGGCTGCCATGGTGGGCCATCTAGTCATTTCAAACCTTAGATGCAATTCCAACCATTGCAACACAATCTAGTGAGTACATAAATATACTATACTCAATATTCAATTACTACCGTGTTAGGAAATATATGGATTGTTTGACTATTCCGAATGGTATGCATGCTACGGGGTGGAATTCTTTGGTACCAAAGAAGGTTAATATTCATGTGTGGGGTGCGTTACTCGATCTTATCCCCACCAGATTTAGTTTTAGCAAGAGAGGGTTTGACATTCCCTTTATTATGTGCCTAGTTTGTTCCTTATTGATATATATATATACATTAAACCATGTGTTTCGAGGGGTGTTTTGTTGGCTGTCGTGTTTGGAATGGTATCGGAAGATGGCTTGAAATAACACTTCCGAAGAACAGACGCCCTTGCTTGTTAATTCCTTGGTTAGATTCTATCTCTCTTACTAAACGGAAGAAGTCCCTCATTGAAGCTATGATGTTCCCAGTATGGTGGAGTATTTGAAGAGCTCGAAACGAAGTCATTTTTGCAGTCAAGACAGTTACAAAGATACTCTACTTGATTATATTATCTGTAAGGCTCCAAACCCGGGGAGCCCCATAGTTGGATGATTGCATCTATGATACATAGTTCTTAGGCCGATAATAGTCATACTATGCAGCGGGAAAGTACATCAACGACCAGTTACATCAACTTGTCATGTTTAAACAAAACATTCGAAAACATAAACAATCTTCTAGTTGATTCGATGTTAGTCCAAAAAGTAGGGGAGCCTTCAGTCCATTCCCTGGATTTCCTATCAAAGCATCAACCTGGTTAGCCTGACATGCATGCTAAAAAAGTCATATGCTGACTGAGCCCTGGTTTTAATATAACAAGGACTTAACTGTTCATATAAAAGATTTTAGTCATTTCATCAAAACACATTCTAACATCAAACATGTACATTAACGTCAATTGTAAGTGAACATCTACTTATGAAGCTTTCTTCACCATCAACTGCTTGATACTACGTCAGACAGGCTTACACCAGTATAAGACTTCATGCGTGCTACGTCGTCACACTCACAGGACCATTAGTTACGACTAGTTTTATCATTTAATTGTCAATCACAACATCAATCATCAATCATTTAGCATCAATCGTCGATCATTCAACATCAAGCGTCAGCCATTTAAACCTAAACTCTTAATCAATCAAGGTTAAAGGCATAACATCAATCAATCAATATCATGTATAAAATGATCAGGTACTTCAATAGTTGATACCATTTAAGTTAGCATGCATATCAACCCAAAATGTAAAAAAGAGGGCATCTAGAACTCACCTGGAAGTTAGCTTCTTTTATCCTTTAAACATACGATTAGACTATCGGGCTTTCGATAACTAGTCAAAGGTACACACACATAACTCATTAACATTGCCCCCTCAATTCCTAGCGCAAAGTAGAGCTTTGTGCAAGTGGGAAATGCTACGTGCAAGGCGGCTTTTTGCTTGGGCATCATTACGCCCCAACCTGGAACACACTACACTAACTACATTACGCTTTACTAGCCTTCACGCGTGGCTCACTCTGCGCTCCACACTATGCGCACAAAGTGTACTCTGCCCATCATCATGTCAGCTCAAAGTGGCACACTGTGCATTCATGAAAAGGAAGCGTGAAATGTCGCTCAACGTACCCGGAAAAACCCTTTGTCGCACAATGTCGCGGCTATTCTTAGATCTAATCTTGTTTCACGTCAAGATCCTACCTTTTTCATTGGAAACTCATTATAATCGACCCATAACATCATTTCGTGCATCTAACATCAAAATCATACAACTTTTATGTAAATCTTACCCGTTTATGCGATAACCTGAACCGAACTCGTTCTAGGCAAAAAACTCGGTTCAAATAGCCTCTTTTCATCTCAGATTGATCAACCAAGATGCACAAACGTTTTCTCACGTTGCTTCTTAAATCCTGACAAAAACTAGTCCAAAACCACCGGAAATCCCATTTTCTCTCTCTATTTTTTTTGAAGGTTTGTGTGAATGTGAAGGCTATAAGCATTCCTTTTAGCCTTTTAGGGTTGTTCAACAAAATCATCATGTTTCCCTAATTGGCATTCTTTAATTGTTTCCCCTTTGGGCCTTTGGTCCACCATTCTATTTCTTTCCATTTTCTAAACTCTTATTATTATAGTAGCTTGGGCTTTCAATTCATATGTAACATTAAAGCCTATGTGTCCTTTTAAATCTTCAAAAGATGGGTGTTACATTATTTCTATGACTTTTTGTGGTGTTCTAATCATAAATGTAATTAAAGTTGGATTGACCGAGTGGTTGAAAAATACACTCCTTATTATGTAATTGGTTTGTGTTTTCCTTGGGTTAGTGGTTTGCTATATGGGTTGTGATTTTATAAAGTTTGTCTTTAAAAAAATCAAAAAGCAAAACTTTCTTTAGTTGATTAATTTCTTAAACAATCAATCAATAAGATTTGTGATACTTCTTTCTGTCACACATAAATCAGTGTCTTAACGTCGATAAAAATGTTTTGTAAAGTATTATGACGAGGCATATTTACAACTACTTTAAATTATCGGATCTTAAAGGTTATAATTTCCCTTGCAAGCCATGTCAACTTTGTTGTTTATGGTTGTAAAAAGGAAAAAAAAAAGAACCGTACGCTAATGAAAGTAATTTCTTTTTACCGGGACTTTATTAGATATTCTTGGTTTTTCCACTCTTTAAAATTTGACGTTTTGGCTCTCACTTAAAAATATAATCATTGTAGTTTTCCTTTTTATTGAACAAGTCAAATTAACAAATAAAACAAAATGTATTAATATGTTTACTTTAATATTGTAAATTGAGAATGATAAAAATATACCAATAACTACTTCTAATTATTCATAATCATTTGTTATGGTCAGATCTAGGGCTCTAACCGAATCGAACGAACACGAAAAAGGCCATGTTCGTGTTTGTTCGTTAAGGAAATTAACGTGTTCGCGAACTGTTCACGAACGCATACCGAACATAAGTTTACGTTCGTGTTCGTTCGTTAAGGAAATTGAATTGTTCACGAACAGTTCGTGAACGCTGGTCTCGGACACAAACGAACGCAAGAAAATAAAAATGAATGCAAACGAACATTTAACTTGAAAATAAAAAAAATGAAAACATTGTTATCCTTAAACATTGGATATAAGTAGTTAAATACAACCATCAAATGATAAATCAAAACACCAGAAGTCTACCACCCAACCAAACGATGAATAAAGTTTAACTAACTTACACATAATTATCCCCAAAAATGTCTTATAATGTCCAAATTTTAGCTAACTTAGAAAAAAATAGGGTTTCAAGTTTTCAATATATTTAGATAAAAGGTTTATTATTTATTATTTTTTTAATATAATCAAACGAACATATTACCGAACGTTCACGAACGCAGTCGAACGAACGAGACATGTGTTCGTGTTCGTTCGCTAAGCTAACCGAACGAAATTTTTTGTTCGTGTTCGTTCGTTAAGCTAATCGAACGAACATAAACGAACTTCCCGCCAAACGGTTCACGAACTGTTCGCTGAACGTTCGGTTCGTTTACAGCCCTAGTCAGATCTTAAGTTAGTAACATTATCAACATCAACATTTGAAGATAAATTAGTAGAAAACACTGGCAACTCATCAAAATGGTCGCATTCTTCATCACCCACAACATTCTCAAAACCAACCATACAATGTTTTCCATGCAAGATGATATGTGTCATTTGGAATCCTACATGTGTGAAAAAACAAGGGTGGCTTGTCTCATTAGAATAAACGGTTTAGATACATAGACGTTTGTCAAAAAAATCAACCATTATAAGATTATCTTTGTCAATGTGCCTTAAACAACTTGTTTTTCAGTGACACCATATTTAATTGATCACCGACCTTGAATTATTATTCAACACTAAGATTTCTATCATTGTTGATGCTAGCGTCACTCCATTATTTTGATGTGTGCTCTTTTCATCATTCTTTGATGTATTCTTACGCACGACCGCAACCTGTGTATAGTATTATATACAAAGGAATGTGTATACTGTAACGTGTTTTGTGTGTACATACACAACAAAGGTATTTTTGTCGTCAGGGCACCAATTATCCCCAACCGGCCACCTCCGCCTTAGACCATAGGTTTCTGATGCCGCCAGTAAGGGCATCATGGTCTGGTTTGGCCAAGTTTTAATGAAAAAGTTAAAACGAATTGACAATTATAAACAGTTTTGATGCGCTTTTGGTTGTTTAAATAATCTTTTTTTACCTCAAATTGTTAGTTCGGATTATATTTTTCAAATAATATATAGTTAATGAATATTGAAACCGAAGCTTCCACTTATGTATTCTTTTATTGTTTTTTTTAATTAGCTACTAATAGCATAATTTGATATGTTTTAGGTTTGTTGATACTAATTTCCATATTTTGACAATTACCAGTAATTCATCGATACTTATCAATTCCCGAACGTTTCTATAAATAGCAAGGTATGTCTAGGTTTTATTTCAAGACTCCTACTATATATAGTAAGTTTACCTATCATAGGGCTATGTTTACACAAATGAAGGCTTAGTTAAGGTATCAAGTTAACAATAAAGTTACAGTTAAAGTTGTTGTTAACCTAAATTGGCGACAATTGTCACGTCCGGTTATTGGACGGTCATCTGAGTACCCCGTGTGGTTGCTGGTTATGTTGATCGGTGGACCGAGCCGTCGATTTTGTATAAGTTAACTCACTATATAAATATAATATTGTAGTTATAGTTGTTAGTCAGTTTTAGATAATGAACTGAGTATGATATGGTTAATCATGCCTGAAGCTTGTAAATGTGATCGACTACAAGTTGTGGTCAATTTCATTGAGCGTGGCACAATGCGCGTGAGGCTAATTCTAGTCATCCTCTTAATACTTATAAACCAAATAAGCATTTTAAAAAATTAAGCTCATTACTTCATTAGCCCAATAACTATTTAACCGAAGGCCCATTTTAAACAACAAAACTATTAACTTAAAATATTGTCAATATAATCAGTGAAAAGCAAAGCGAGCTAAACGAGTCTAACAAGCGAGCCTACCAACCACCTCCTGTAGCTCAAAACTTATTGATTAATTACTTTAAAATATTTTATAAATGTTAGCTTGAAATTTTGGTTAAAAGTTAGTGTTAAGCAACAAAAATTTCCAATTAAACAAGGATAAATTATGTGTCAATTAAAAGTTTTGATCAACAATTTGTTTGTATGTCGTTGTCTTGTTTTGTTCGTATGTTCCATATGTTAAAATTATATCGAAAAAAACAAGTAGATTTTATGTCTAGATTCATCAAAATGTGCATAAGTTTGCTTCTGAAGCCACTTCGCCCAGGGTAAATCATACAAGCAAGCATGGATGTCCAAAGAGAATCAAAATGCTCCGTGATCTTCATCACTTTCGTCATCATAGGCTTGGTATCTGCTGCTCTTGGTTTTGCTACTGAAGCCACTTCGCCCAGGGTAAATCATACATACATCTCATAATAATTGTTAACATAGACGCGCTAAATAACTAGTCTCATTATTATTGTGTTATTATATTTTAGTTTTAAGGTATCGTCATAATAACTACTTGTAGTGTAATAATTATTACTATGTACACAAGGAACCATCGTAATTACAAGATATATAAGAAACATATACCGAATATTGGTACCGTACGTCCATACGATACCATACCATACTGGTACTAAGTACCAACCAAACATATACGCTATGACACTATTAGAAAAAAACACCTTTCTTGACATGCATTGCGTGTCATGAAAGGGTCTTTATGACACGCAAATGCGAGTCGTTAATTGAGGAGTCATAAAATTAACATGACATGCATTTGTGTGTCATGTTTTTATGACACACATTTAAAAACAATATGGCCATTCAGAACTACACGTGTAGACTTTACGATCATTGAAGTCGTAATCCCAAACTCCTTCGAGCTAAATTTCTTCCATTCCTTATTGTAGGATCGTGTGATGACCCGAACGAGTCATTAAGAGGAGTTTTAATCTGTTTCAGAGGCGGAAACTAAGAAACAGATGTCGAAACAGCTTGCAATTCACTTTAAACTTGTTTCAGATTGATATAACACTGAGTACAATCACAGGATAAACCGGCAGCACCTCGGTATCCAAATCCAGAACTGTTACTAAGATTTCGCTTGAAACTGCTATTTATAGACACCAGGTTCCGCTTGAAAGTAACATATGCATTTCAAGCGGAATCCGAACTTGTTGATTTCGCTTGAAAGTGACACATGTCATTTCAAGCGGAATCAGCTCTTTCAAGCGGAATCACACTAATTTACACTAAAATCTCCTATTTTGTCGTACAACGTGCCCTGATCTAACATATCTAGTGACAAGACTCGATACAAGACGAAGACGACAGATGTATGCACCAACATATGTTTATATAATTTTTTTTATGACGCTAAAAAGATTTTTTTTTTTTGAAAGGAAAATTTCATTAACAAGACGCCCGATGGGTCCTCAAAACAAGGACCAACGAGCCACCCAAAAAAGATACATCAATCCAAGGGGTACAAATACCAACTAGACCATTCTATATCTTTCCATCTAGACCTATTACAAACCCAGAGGAAAGTCGTATATTTAATGGTCTCCACAATCTCGATCGGCTTCCGATACTTGCTATTAAAAATACGATTGTTACGCTCGATCCAAATAGCCCACACGGTCGTGTAAATAATACCTCTTAAGATACCTCTAGCCTTCTTATTTAGCGACTGGTTCTCCGGCATTTGTAAAACATCCGAAACATCAAACAGAATATTAGGGGCTAATCGACACCATACTTCAATCCTATTCCACACTTCATTCGAATACGAACAACCTGTGAAAAGATGACAAGCTGTTTCGGTACCAACCTGGCAGAAAGTGCAGCCTGAATGAAGAAGATTAACACCCCGTTTTATGAGATCAGTGTTAGTTGGGAGTCGGTTGAGAGCAACTCGCCAAACCATGATCCTGCATTTGATCGGTACCCACACCTTCCACTTAAACTTCGGAATCTGTACAGCATCGTATGAACTAAGCAGCAGGCTTTTGGCCGATTTCACGTTGAAAACGCCGTCCCCATCAGGCTTCCAAATCCAATTATCTGGACCTCCCTTCCAATCGATGTCATGAATATCATTAAGAAGCTGAAACAGCTCAGTCACTTCGGCTTCGGAGCTGGGGTTCGAGTTCCATTCCCACTGTAAAGTTTTGATATTATTAACCATCTTGATTCGCTCCGACACTTCAACCCATTTATTTTTTTCAATCCTGAACAGGTTTGGGTAGACGAGTCTAAGTGGTTCATCACTTAACCAAGCATCACCCCAAAACGCTAAAGTCTTACCGTCCCCGAGTTTACCACTAAAGAAGGAGTTGAGCACCGACCCGTTTGACAGTTTCAGCTCTCCCACTTTCACAATATTCTTCCAGCACCCAGAAGATGATGCGCTACAGGGGAGAAGAGCCCACGGTCTACTTGCACCATGACAACCCATGATAATATTCTTCCACAAACAATTACCTTCTCTTTTGAATCTCCATGTCCAATTTAATAAAAGCGCGGTGTTGATATCTTGAAGTTTAACAACCCCCAAACCTCCTTTCTTTTTAGGCAAAGTGACAATATCCCACGCAACCCATGGAATCTTCTTCTCCTCGCTAGACCCGCCCACAAAAAGCGACGCATAATAGACTCAATAGACTCGAGCACAGCCTTTGGAGCTTTGTATAGCGAGAGATAATAAACCGGAAGACTTTCTAGCACCGATTTAATGAGGGTGAGACGGCCCCCTATCGAAAGCGACTTAGCTTTCCAAATGACAAGCCGGTTTCGAATGACCTCCAAGACCAGGTCCCAACTCCGAATACGGGACATCTTAGCACCAACTTGGATACCAAGATATTTAAACGGAAAATCTCCACGCACACAACCAAGAAATTCCATCATGTCATCCACTTCGGCTTCCTCCGTGCCGATCCCATAAATATTCGACTTATGAAGATTAATACGAAGCCCCGAGCAGATATAAAAAATGCGAAGAATCCTTGCAATACTACGAATATTATCCTTCGACCACTCACCTATGATAAGTGCGTCATCCGCATAGAATAGATGAGTAATGTCCACCTCCCCGTTCGAGAAACAAATACCTTTGAAAATCCCATGATGTTTCACCTTATCCAAAAGCCACGACAGTGCTTCCATAACAATCAAAAAGAGAAAAGGCGATAAGGGATCTCCTTGGCGAAGCCCCTTTTCACAATTAAATTCAAAGGTTGGAGACCCGTTCACCAAAACCGCGGCTCTAGAAGAATGACATATACCCTTGATCCATTCACACCACCTACCGTGAAAGCCCATTTGAGCCATGATCGAGAAAAGGAAATTCCAGTTGACGTTATCGTAAGCCTTCTCAAAATCGATCTTCAGTAAAAACGCCTTTCTATTTCTTTTCTTCAACCAATCGACTACTTCATTAACAACTAAAGGCCCATCCAAAATGAAGCGCCCCGACAAGAATGCCGATTGAGACTCGGAAATAATGAGACCCATAACTTGTTTTAGGCGATTCGCAAGGCATTTAGAAATGACCTTACTAATCATCCCAACCAAAGTTATTGGTCTATAATCTTTTAAACCTAAAGGAGTTTTAATCTTGGGGATCAAGGTGATGAAAGAGGAACCACAACCCGGGCTAATCACACCAGTTTCGTGAAAACCCAACATAATATTGTAAAAATCGTCTTCAAAAAAATTCCAAAAACGCTTAACAAACCGAAAATTAAAACCGTCGGGGCCCGGCGCCTTATTAGAACCGCAACCAAACACTGCCTCTTTAATTTCTTGTCTAGAAAAAGTAGCGACTAAGTCTTCGCTTACCTGACCCTCGAGTTTGTTAATCCCCTCACAGCATAAGTTCGGCCTAGAATGATATTGCTCTTTGAAGTGATCTCTAAAAAACCGTAAAACCTCTCTTTTAACCAAAGCCGGCTTTGTAATCCAGTCCCCATTAACAATGATACCCGGTAAAGAGTTTCGAGCCTTTCTACCGTTTACCATACTATGGAAAAAATTGGTGTTTTCATCGCCCACAGAAGCCCACTTGACACGAGATTTTTGCTTGATATCTCGCGCCTTTAGAAATTCAATGTCTTCTAACGCTTTCTTGCACTCTGTCCAAATCCATATATCCGAGTCTTCCATCTCATTAGTCTCCATTTGCAACTCCATGTCATCTTTCTCTTTTCTCAATCTGGCCTCTTCCTCCGCTTCTTTGGTACTATAGTCTTTATACCAAGCTCTAAGAACATCCCGGAGTCTCTTTAATTTGTTGTGCAAATTCAAATCAGCCGCTCCTTGATTGTTCCAACTCCCTAGAACCTCGTTAACCTCAATAGTGCATCCCGGCCTTTCCAACCAGGAGTCGAAAAATCGAAAAGGCTTAGCCCCAAAATTCAAATCTTTAACTGTCAAAAGCAGCGGAGCGTGGTTTGAACGCTCCCTACCCAATGCCCGGACACATGCGTTAGGTCACTTGTTGAACATATTATCACACACAAACATCCTATCGATTCTACTAAACTTGCAAACCCCTTTTCTAATAGTCATACAAGTGAATTTAGACCCTTTCAAATTGTATTCCCGTAACCCGGTATCATCAATAAACTCGTTGAAGTCATGAGCATAGACTGGGTCAAATACCGAGTTTTTTCTCTCATCCCCATCTCTGACCGCATTAAAATCACCAAAAACTACCCACCATCCTTGATTTGCACTCATCAGATTTCTGATTTTAGCCCACAACTGGCGCTTACCACTAGTAGGCTGTGGAGCATAAACGTTAACAATATTTAACCGAATGGATCCTGCCTGAATACAACCAGCCACGTGCAAGAAATTACGGTCTTTGTGAACAGTGTCTTTAACAAATACTTTAAGATCCCACATAGAAACCATACCTCCCGAGTTACCAATCGAACCAACAAAATCAAAATCGAACCCAGTTCCTCCCCAAAATTTCTCAACCAAACGCGCTGAAATATCGCTCACCATTGTCTCTTGTAACCCGATAAACAATACCCCATGTATATTCTTAAGATTCTTAACCCAATCCGATTTGCCACGACCCCCAACCCCACGAATGTTAAGAGAAAGACAATTCATACCTTACCATCTTGTACCCCCTCAAGAATTAACGACTACTGAATTAGTTTGTTAGAGGCCTGTAAGTCAGCACCTAACATCACACCCAGCGCAACCGTGGCATCGACTTCATCAGCTTGGGACTTGAGCACCTCTGTATTAGAGCGAGGAGAATGAACAGGGGCAGCAGGAATGTCAGTGTTGCTGTTAGAAGGTTGAGAGTTGAGGTCTAGGATGTTGGACTCTGCTTGGGCCGTCTTCAACTGAGATCCCATATCAGATTCTAGTCCCAGCAATGGATCAAGACCAAACAAATCTTCATTACCCTTGGCCTTTTTCCCCACCTTAGTTTTCTCAAGGCTACTTGAGTAAGCCGGATTGGGCCGGCCCAAAGTACCCAGGAGAGATTTTTTTTTTCTTTTATTGATCAAAACCCTCTGGTCACCATTCTCTATGTCAGAGAAATTATTGTCCTCAAAATTGAACTGATCCCCTGCCATAAAATCTTCCATCCCATTAATACCTTCCATATTTTTCTCCAAGGAATTAGGAAGGTCATTAACACCATTAATATGAATGGGAGTTTCCAAAAAAACCGCCTCAATCCTAGCTGACGGGATTTCTTCATCGGAGACTGGTGGTAAAACCGATTCATCTCCGGCGACTTCATTATCAACCCTCATTCCGTCAGTATCAACTTCGACCTCTATGTCTTCTACATTGTCAGTGTGAGAGTCCCGATCGGAGGATGCAGAAGGCACTTTGTAGAATTCGGGGATCCAATCCCCAGCCTCTTCTGCAACCCAGATAGAGAACTTCCTATCCCTCCAAGCCAGGGAAACCGATTCAGCAATTCTTTTACCGTCGCCCACTAAAACCCCGATATAATCGTACGATAAATCGTCATCACCATCTGATCTAGCGGCTCTATGAACAATCTTACCATAAGAATTGCCAACAGCATCAATAACTTCACGAGAAATCAATTGCAACGGAAGACCCGTAATTTTTAGCCATGCTAGACGTTCAAAACCAAAAGATTGACCCATCCAAACATCGATCTTCGAAAACCTGCCTAACACTTCAAGGACTGGGCATATGTCGTTCAGGATCACGTGAATGCTCTTGATGGCCTCCAAGTCAATCATACGTGCAACCAAAGCCTTCCCATGCAAACCTTTGAAAGCATTGACTTCATTATCGATCACAAGAGACTTTCCAACATTCCCGGAGGCTGCTTTACCAAGGAGAGTGTCTGTAAACGAACGTGTGCCGTTGTAGAAAGACGAGAATGCTGCAGATTGCGACCTTTCATCTACCTTTGGTGCCTTGTTCCTGTTAACACCCTGCTGCCTATTGTGATTGATTTTCTCAGATCTTATTTCGCCTTCTTCTAGCGTAAACTTCGCTATGTTAGCCTTCAACCAACATTCACCGATTCGAGTGTTGCAAATCTTCCTGATCAAATCCGCTGAATCCTTAACATCGAGGAATGAAACGAAACCGAACCGGTTACCTGCTTTGTCTCGTTTACGGGCAATATAGAGATCATAGATATCCCCATAAGAACGAATAAACTCCGATAGATCTTTACCGCTACATTTATCTGGCAAATTAGTGACGAAAATCTTAGTGATTCTTGAAAGAATATTGGCCGGAATTGTGAACGGCCGGTCTGTCATCCCTGTAATGCTACCCAGGCTTTTATTTAATTAACACACAAAAACAATTTTATCAATTTATTAAATTTTGTACAACCATTAATTTTTTTTTCTTGACACGCATTTAAACGCCATAAAATAAGTGTGTGTCATTAATCGCGTGTCAAGATAGATCTTATTTTTTTATGACACTAAAAGGATGACAAACAAAAAAATGTGTCATAAACATATTGAATTTTGTAAAACCATGACATTTTTTTCTTGACAGACACTTTCGAATGTCATAAAATGAGCGTATGTCATTATTTGCGCGTCAAGATAAATCTTGTTTTTTTGATGACACTAAAAACATGACACACAAAAAAGAATGTCATAGATTTATTAAATTTTGTAAACCATAACATTTTTTTCTTGACATACGCTTTTGAATGTCATAAAATATGCGCGTGTCATTGTTCGCATATCAAGAGGAGTGTATTTTCTAGTAGTGTGATATTCAGTTTTGAATTTAGCTCAATATCGGTATCGGTATCAGTACTGGTCTTATCCCAAGTAATAATAATTACTTTAAGCATAATTACTCTACTTTTTTTCTATAGAACGACAGCTCACACACTCTATAACTGTACTATATATCTGTATGGATACATAAACTTATGTATGGACATGCATGACTATGAACGCAGCTCTATGAGGTTGAGAACAAAATAACTGGTGATTGCAAATACCCGCAAAGCCCCGCACAGTCACTAGGAATAGCAGCACTAGTGACACTTGTGGTTTTTCGTTTTCACTGCCCTACAATTCATGACAAGTCTTCCAAGGGTCAAGTATGCCTCATTTCATCATGGTAAATTAGATTCTTTTTTACTGAAATTTTGTTTTCTTAAAAGAATGAACGTATAACCTTTAAGCTTTTGATGCAGGGTGGCATGGTTAGGTGCAATGAGTTTTTACGTTGTTGGTTTGGTGATGATCGGCAATCAAGGAGAGGAGATACGCTATGAAAGTAGTTTCCACAATAGTTATAGTTATAGTGTGTGTCATGTTGTAAAGCCTGCGATCTTCGGGGTGGGTGCTTCCTTTGTTTTAGTAACCATCGTACTCGAGATTATTTACTTGGTTATACCATCGGTTTGATAATATCATGGCCGGTTCTTTAACTCGACACTCTATGGTTCATGGGCGAAGCTTT
Organism: Helianthus annuus; assembly: GCF_002127325.2. Lineage (NCBI taxonomy): Eukaryota > Viridiplantae > Streptophyta > Magnoliopsida > Asterales > Asteraceae > Helianthus > Helianthus annuus. The sequence goes on from NC_035442.2 coordinate 145,020,240, forward strand.
TAAGGGGCGGGAGGGGGCAGCCGACCCCCTGAACTTTTCGCTCAGTAGTGGAAAGTATGTAGTTTTCGTAAAGAAATTTTGGGTATATATGTTTTCGACCCTCGATTTTATAGAAATTTTTAGGTTCGTTGATTTTCGCCTCCCCGTTCGAAAATCTCAAGCTTCGCCACTACTATGGTTGGTCTCCATGGCTTGAATAGCTTATAGCTACCATATTACGAGCCAATGTGTATTTGTCTCCTGTAAGTTTTTTAATTGGAGACTAGCCACAAATATGATAAAATGGCATTTGGTGACATACAAAAAAAATCATTTCTCTCTAATAATTATAGTTTCTTGACGGATATTACAACGTTCATAACAAAAGTACTTATCATCTTCTTAGTACTTTGCATTGCTTCGAATATAAATTATGTTTAAAGAAATAAAGATTACTTTTCCTAAGATTGTCTAGGATAAATGTGTTGAAAGTAAAGATTATGTTTTCAAAAGTTTACATGTTTGGCTGGAATAGTTGTTTAAATAAATATAAGTAAATCAATCAAAATTTATGTATTCCTGTACTACTATGGACAATTACCCTCAAAACTTTGAAAGGTGGGTTTTCAATGTATCAACTAAGTTAGAGATCATATATTACATGGACTTGGAATAGTTAGTAATAATTGAAAAAAAATGAAGAAAATAGTTGAGAAAAGAAATATTAAATAAACGAAATATTCATAACGTAAAAAAAATAATAAAAAATAATAAATAGTTGAAAAGCAATACATTGGAAAAAAAATTAGGTTTAGCTTGGGCTATCTAGAAAAGAAAGCAGGGAAATTTTCAAATGGATATCTTCAAATTAAATTACAAAAAATTGCACAATCAATGAATATTTAAATATTATGATAACAACTTGTATTTCAGACAAACCTCTATTTTAATATGGAGAATGATTAAATGTTTAAATCATGTTATGTGAACAACAGTTTGATATTCTTATTTGAAAACTTACACGTCCAATCGTTTATTAGTATAGTCCAACACTTTTTAAATTATTCATGAGGTAAGATGGGTTAATTGTATAATAAGCTAAGCGACAAAGAGCAGGAAGAGGTTTAGGAATAAGTAAGAAAGCAACAAATCCTTACTCGAAGTCAGTGTTTAATTACACCATGTAAAAATAATTAAGAAGTTTCTTAAAGAATTGATGATTAAACACTTTATAAGTGGGTTGAGCATTGTTTACTATAAATAAGATATCTTAAACTTGTGGGATTATTATCAACTACACCTACTTGTCTTAGGGGACTAGGGGTGGAATCACTAGTGATGGATTCCATCACTCCCACTATCCAATCAACTAATGCCATGTCATCAATCCAATTTCCATCACTAGTGATAGAAATGTAGGAGGGGTGGAATCACTAGTGATGGGGATTCCAATATACAAGTATTAATGCACAATGTACAAGTCATACCCTATAAAACTCAAAACTTCAACGCGTGTTGGTGGTAACGCGTTTATTTTACCACGCGTTTTCAAGTGGTGGCGGCGGTGTAGCAAAAGCCCATCACTCGTGATGGGGGGCCGAACACGGACCACCCCGGGTCCTCTTATTGTGATATGTGAACAAACAATTTTTATTATTCAACCAATGTAATACACTGGACTATAATCTAGTACAGTATTTAACTTCTAATAAACGATTCCAATTAATGTCACGTGACATTCTCTACTTTAACCTCAAAATTTTTAGTTCTATTTTATTTTATTTTTAATAATAAGAATTTGCTTATTTAAACAAGTGTCCCATTATTGTTTTAACATATGAAAAAAAATATAAAACTATACCTATACCCTTATTATTACAAATACTAAAGATAACCGTAATATTAATATTATTACTATATGCTTTTTATTCCTTTATATATATATATATAGGGGAAGGTTCAAATGAAAACCACTAGTTATTGTGAAAACTCGAAAACTAATTAAAAAAAGCCAAAAAAAAAACATACAAATTTTTTTTTTTTAATTTTTTTTTTGCAATCAAAATTTCGCAGGTTTTTAATATAAAAAAAAATTCAAAAAAAAAAAAAATTGTGTAGTGCACATGTGTAATACTGCACATATGTATGTGTACTACACATGTGTATTATTACACATGTGCACTACACAAATTTTTTTTTTATTTTTTTTTGAAATTTTTTTTTTATATATAAAAACTAGCGATTTTTATAAAATAAGATTGAAAAAAAAAAATTTTTGTGTGTTTTTTAAGCTTTTTTTAGTTAGTTTTCGAGTTTTCACAATAAAAGTGGTTTTCATTTGAACCATCCCTATATATATAAGGGTAATGCTGGACAAAAAACCCTAAAATTCTTAAAAAAACTCTGGAAACCCAAATCTCCCCCATTTTTACCCAACCTCCCGACATTTTTTTTTTTTGAAAAAAATTACACATGTAATATACATGTTTTAGAGTGTTTTGAGCAAAAAAAAAAAACAAAAAAGCGCCGAAGGGATTTTTTTTAAAAAAATAAACAAAATTCAGTGCCTAACATGTGTTAGACAAAAATGCTGAAAGTTGCTGAAATTTTTTTTTTTAAATTATTCCTTCGGCACTTTTTTGATTTTTTTGGCCCAAAACTCTTAAAAACATGTATATTACATGTGTTATTTTTTTCAAAAAAAAAAATGTCGGGAGGTTGGGTTTTCTAGGGTTTTTTATATAGATAGAGTTTTCTATCTAGCCCTACCCTATATATATATATATATATATATATATATATATATATATATATATATATATATATATATATATATATATATATATAGGGTAGGGTTCATGAGTGAACAATGATATATTTGTGAACAAAATGAACTTATCTTGACCATTGATTTTGTAGATCTAGATTTTTTTCTTTAATGGCAAGATTGTAATTATCTTTTGTAACTTACATGTATTTTAATAAGCACAAGGGTATAATTGTATTTTTTTCTCTTCATTTAATTAATTGATTTTTTTCTCTCTCCTGATTTCTCTTTCCAATTAAAAGAATATTTAATTACATTCTTTATACTTTTTTCTTCACAAATTACTTAACTTAATATTTGATAATTTAAAAAAAAAAATACAAACATTATCAAACATTGTTCCATCTAGAACACGATTAAAAATATTTAATTACATTCTCTATACATATATGCATTAGATCAATGTTTGACGAAAATATGCATAGTAGAAACAAGATGTAATAATACACAGCTGTATAAGTCTGGTATATACCGACCTGTATACACTATGTACTTGAATAATACACATGTGTATACGTCTGGTATGTACCGACATGTATACACATATGTACTTGAATAATACACAGGTGTATAAATCTGGTTTATACCGATCTGTGGTAACAAGATGTAATAATACACAGGTGTATAAGTCTTGTATATACTGGCATGTATAAACATATGTTAAAAAACATAATTTAATTAGGTTTAATATTTAATTTTAAAAAGAACATAAGAGTTTATTAAAAAAAATTAGCTCTTCAATCTCTCATAATTAAAATAATGAAGTAATTAAGAATGAGAGAAAGATAATTAAGAGGTGATAAAATTAAGGGATTTTAATTAAAAATACTTACCTAATGTCCATCTTACCCTTTTAATCTAAAAATTGATCAAGGGCCAAGATTAGTTCACTCAGTTCACTCTCAAGAAGTTGTTTACTCTTGAACCTAATCCTATATATATATATATATATATATATATATGGAGCCGCTAAAATAGAAACCACCTCCAGTTGTAAGAACCGTGAAAACCACTCTCAACCAATCAGGAAAAGGGGTAATTTGGTCATTTCCTATAAATGTCTAATCTCTCATCTCTCCTCACTCCTCTCTCCTATTAATGTTCACTTTTATCACTCCCCAAAAATCAAACCTCTCATCTCTCTCTCTCTCTCTCAATTGTTTCAGACATTCAAAAGTTCATTACCTTCTCTCATCTTCATGAAGAAACCACAAAAACCCTCACCCCTCCACCATAACTTACCTGCACCACCGCCACCACACCTCCACACCGGCGACTCCCAAACACCAGACCCACTCTGCCGCCGTCTCCTCCGACACTGTTCATCGGAGATAAAATTTAGGGGGGGCGGGGTTTGCTCAGATCTGAATGGGTGTGGCGGCAGGGTTTCACCATCAAAATTTGGGTGGGTTTGCTCAGATCTGAACGGGTGTGACGGCAGTGGTGTACGGTAGGGTGTGGCGGCAAGGTTTAGGGCCGAAGAAAGAAAATGGGGGGGGGGGGGGTTGTAGTGGTGGTCGTTTATGCGACTTGTGATTTCGAGTTTATGCTCTGGTCGACGGCTGGGTGGTGGACCTGGGGCAGCGCCGCCGTGAGCGGCGGAGGGCCCGGTCTCCTCCCGACGAGTTCCTTGGCCTGTTTTGTTGATTTCTCTGGTATTTTTTTTATCTCTGTTTTGATATGTTGGGGATTTTGATTTGGTATGTGGGTCTGATGAACTATGTGGGTTTGATGTTCGAATCTGGGTTTGAATCTTTGTATTTTAATTTTGTTGAATCTGGTGGTGGGTGTTCGAATCTGGGGTTTTTTTTGTTGAATCTGGGTTTGAATTTTGTTGATTATGGGTTTTAATTTTTGTTGAATCTGGTGGTGGGTGTTCGAATCTGGGTTTGAATCTTTTGTGTTTTTGCTGCAGGTTTGATTCTGTTGAATATGGTTTTGAATCTCGGGGGTTTAACTTTCTGGGTTTGATTCTGTTGAATCTGCGCTTGAATGTTGTTCATGTTGAATCTGGGTTTGTATGATGTTATTGGGACCTTTTTTGATCCTGTTGAATCTGCGTTTGAATGATATTCTGTTTTTGAATGATGTTCATGTTGAACCTGGGTTTGAATGTTATTCATGTTGAATCTGGGTTGAATCTGGTGGCTTTTTGAATCGGCGGTGATGATGCAAAAAAAAGGACGATGGCGCGGCAAGGATGGTGGAGGGTAGGTTTTTGAACCCGCAACCCCACTTTGCAGCCTCTGATGTTCGGAAAATCTGAGCCAAAATTTCTTTTTTTTTCCAGAATCCACTCGATCTTTTTTATTTTTGTTTGTTGGGTTTTTTATATTTTTTTTTTCGAGGCGTCGATGATGATAGCAAACTATCTGAGACACCTACTGAGTAACGATTTTCTGGGTGCGTTCGTTTTTGTGTAAAAAAGTTTTTGTAAAAGAAAAAAAAAACTTAAACCGTAAACTTTTTAAAGTAAACCGTAAACTTTTTTACTTAAAACGTAAAACATAAAAAGTTTTACGTAAAACGTAAAAAGTTTTACGCCAAACGTAAAACGTAAAACTTTTTACGTAAAACGTAAAACGTAAAATGTAAAAATTTTAACGTAATACGTAAAAAGTTTTACGTAAAACATAAAAACGTAAAACGTAAAAAACCGACGCGTAAAACGTAGAAAAATGTTAACGTAAGAAACCGGCGCGTAAAACATAAAAAACGTTAACGTTAAAACGGCGCGTTGGAAAAACAACGCGTGAAAAAGTCGGGCGTAAAACGGGTCGTAAAAAACGGGCCGTAAAACGGGTCGTAAAAACGGGAACTAATAAACGGGTCGTAAAACGGCGTGAAAAAACAGAGCGTAAAACGGGTCGTAAAAAACGCGCGTAAAAAACGGGTCGTAAAAAAACGCACGTAAATTTTTTTATCAAAAAATCTGATTTCAATATGTTTGTTTAACAAAAAAAAACTGATTTTAGAAAAAAAAACATTTAATGCAATAGGACAAAAGTGTATTAAAAAACAATAAAACTAATAAGACAAAAAAAAAACAAAATTACCTAAATACCCCTTTTGATTAAAATATTAAAGATATAATAAGATAAAGAGCTTTTAATATTAATATTAGCTACTTTTAATCTCATCCATCCATCTAGTTGATCTAAGGGCTAAAAAGTGGTTCTCATGGTTCTTACAACTAGAGGTGGTTTTCATTTCATGCGAGAACCACCCTTATTGCGAGAACCGCGAGAACCAATGTGAACAAGTGGCAATTTTGTAAATACCAAATAACTTTTAAAAAAACACGCTTACCTGCTTTACTATATCAGACTTCAAGCCAAAATTAAACTACATTTAATACAAACTTTCATGTCCACTCTCCAAAATTCTGAGTACATCCAGGTCTCTCAACGATTATCAACCTGAATCTATCAACAATTCGTCGATTACAATCGATTTCATCATCGTCTCGAATACATCATCACTTCACCATCATCAGTTCACCATATCGAAGCATCTGGATTGAGATTTTATCTCAGATTTGAGATTTTACCAGCAGTTATTTCATATTTCGTCATATAATCGAGGTTAGTTCCCAAAATTCGTCCAGTGATTATAAGAATAGACGATTCAAAGAGTGTGTCCCTAAGACGGTATCGCCGGAATTAATCGCCGTCGAAATCGCCGCCGCCAACGAAATCATTGACGAATTGGTAATATAGATATGGTCATATTAATCGAGACACCGTTTGCAAGTTTATACAATTCGTTTATATTGTTATATGATAGATAATTTGTCGGTTGTACTTTTATATGATAGATTATTTGTCGATTCAAGCTTCGTTTTGTATTGTGTGATATATAGCTATGCACATGTGCATATTTTGACATCACAGGTTTAACAGAATTGGCTATTAAGGTAATTCTTGTGTAATAGGTGGTTTTGCACATGTGCAATAGATTGTAATAATAAGTCAATATGCACATGTGCATAGTGTGCAATAACATGTGAATAAGGTAGTTAATGTTGATGTAGGTGACATTAGATAAGGTATTTAGTTGTATTTTGGTGTGATGTATAGTTATGCACATTTGTATTTAATGTTAGATTATGTTAATAAGGTAGTGTTATGTGATACATAGATATGCACATGTGCATATCTTGACAAAATATGTTAATATGCACATGTGCATAATTTGCCATAATTTGTATTTAATGTTAGATTATGTTAATAAGTCTATGGGATTTTGTCGCTGAATGGTGCAAGTTGGGATCAATATTCGTGCTAGATCTGAAGGATTTCGTGTATCTGCATTAGTGATACTGCGGATCTAAAAAATGGAAACAGGTTATGCTCTCAATCATTCAGATTATGCTATTCTTTATATGGAGAAACATGAATGATGTTTTTAATAGGAAGCAAACGAATCTGACACGTCTGAAGGAGGAAGTTAACACGCTTGGGTTTCTTTGGATTAAAAATAGGGCAAAGTGCAACGCTTTAAGTATCTGTTTTTTATCAGTAACACTCGGTAAGGATCTGATTGTTACCAGTAGATATATATAATGTTATTTAGGTATCTGTTTTTTATCAGTAATTTTGAAGTAATTCTGATTTCCATCAATGATTTATATGAATGTGATTCAACTCGTTGATCTGTTAACTGTGCTTGTTATGTTATCGCACAGATCTTATACAGTGCCATAGCCGACCTAATATGTATATGTGAACCAAATAAAGCTAATAATATCATTCATGTGCATAGTGAGTTTGAGCAGATTTGTTTAGGATACGTGTATATGATTGTGGGTAATTAGAAAATGCTGGTGTTGTTGTTTTAGGTAATGCACATGTGCATAGTGAACTTGAGAAGTTTTGTGTAAGATACGTGGTTTTGTGTAATTAGGATATGATGGTGTTATTGTGATTTTGTGTAATTAGGATATGATGGTGTTATTGTTTCATGTGATTCACATGTGCATAGCAAACATGAGCAGCTTTGTTTAATATATGTGTATATGATTCTGTGTAATTAGATTTTGTTGATGTTGTTGTTTAAATTAATGCATATTTGCATATTGAATTTGAGCATGTAACATTAAACTTTACATATGGATTGATTTTAAGCATCATTATAAGAATATGTGATGCACATGTGCATATAGATGCACAAATTCATATCGTTACAGTGATGAAAAAGGTTGTTTAATGCACATACTAATTGAAATTGCATGTTTGATTATATTATGTTTCAATTATTATTGTAGGAAAAAAAATTGGAAAAAAGCGAAGAAAATAATACTTTTGTTGAGATCGAATGACAAAGGAGCAACAAAACTGCCAGATGATAAGGAAGATGAATACAAAAGTGTTAAGTGAAAAGCCAAAAAAGGTTGGTTATCAGTCGATGATGCAGTTGGTAATATATGCACATGTGCAGCCAATTGTTACTTTTTGTTGAACGTTGTTCTTTGATGTCACGTGCAGTTATGGCAGGATAAAGATATACAAGGAATATGACAAGTAGATGAATGCACGATGTGATGGATCTTATGTGATGGATGATAAGGGCGACAAGACAGTGGAAAACATTAATGAAAGAAAGTAGGATAGAACGATGTTATATTGAAAATCATGGTTGTTTTTTGTATGATGGTTTATATGTTGGTTATTTTCTTTTAACGATAATTTATATTTGTTTATTGGACGATGACAACTATGTGATCGTTAATTACATAATTTGATGTAATATGGTATAGTATATGTTGGAAATGCACATGTGCATAAGGTAAATTAGTATGAACAGTGGTGATATATGATGTGTTACCGAATGATTATATTCAATTTACAACGTTTTCAAATGTTATATGGTGGTTGATATAGTATATGTTAGAAATACACAGGTGTATAATATTGTGACGTAAATGATTGTGTTGCCTATGCACATGTGCATATTTATATATTATGATGCATAGTGGTAATTCATGATGGTGTTTGGTATAGGATATGTAGTTTACAATGTTGTATGGTGTATGATATAATATATGTTGGAAATGCCCAGGCACATATTGATGTGATATAATGTATGGCATAAATTATCTTGGCAATGCACATGTGCATATCGTAAAGGTAGTAATGTTTAATGGTGTTTGACATAGTATATGGTGGCAATGCACATGTGCATAATGTATACGTTGCAATGTATAATAGGTGGATTGAAGATGGAGTACATGCACTTAAAACATAATGACATTAGAAACAGTGAATCGACAAGTTTAGATGCTACGGTTTCAATGTTAAAAATGCACGCGTTGGGTAATGCACATGTGCATGTGTTGAAACAGTGGACATATTGGTAATTTATGTTAAATGGACATGAATAAAACAATGAATATTACACTGTTAAGTAGATAAACAATAAGTATAAACAATGAATGTAAAGAAAAACAAGTGATAATCAATATATAAGTAGTTGCGTGTGGAAAATCCAGTTGTTGTATAATAAGTGTTGTACATTATCACAATGTCCTCCTAGTGATTAAACGTTCTATTTAGAGTAGGGAATTCAACATTAACATCAGTGCCAACCCCACCCATCTTGACCCGTCTTCACTATGGTGTTTCTCAGCACGCCATAAGATGCATAAACTCCACCCATGCCTCCCCGGTTGTCGGCTTGTTCTTCCATTTTTTGTAGTTTTCAGCCACCCAAGACCCTTTGTTTAATGCCATTCTGTACATAATTGGATAGTCATCCATAAGGCACCTGTTCAGAATCCATACATAAACAGAATCCATACATCAACGACATGGTATAATTTTTTAACATAATTCACATGTGGATATAAGTTAATACAATATCATTTACAATCAACATGTACATGTGCATATACAATTCTCTCAATCTAAAACAAGCTTTTCAAGACAACGATTTAGCTCATCAATTTCTATTACATAAAGATAATATAATGAATTATATAGGTAAGATGAAAACCCATCATAGATAATTCCCAATACCAACATCACTGTAATACCTCTCCTTTTGTGACCAGCTCTAAGGTTTTTATTTTTTTAAGTCCTATTTTGAGATTGAAATTGACTTGTAAGATAGCTTATGTTTCAATTTAATACTTATAACAATAATAGATTTAAAAAGCCTTAAAATTGACCAATTAACATATAACTTTAACAAAATACCAACTTAATGCATACTTAAATAACAACTACAAGTAAAAACTAAAGTGAATGTAAACATAAATTACAAACTATACCATCTATTGACAAATTAAAGATTTATATATACACCTTTTACCTGAGAAGATACCACTTGGCTAAAAAATCACCATCACTTCTGACCTGCAACTACCACCAAACACCAAACAATAATGCCTAATTTATTTGGGATTCGAATAGAATAAAACCTGTTGGAGTATGCTATATGTAAAATTGAATTACTTACAGCAGCCATCGTCATGTCATTGCAACTTGTTTCGATTCCAGAACAACCAAATAATCTTTCAAAACGAGATTCGAATCAAGGGCAAATCATAAATTGAAATCATAGCATAAATATCTGAATTGGTTTCGAAAACTAAAACCTTCAGATGCCGTAGGTTCAACTCCAACACGAGATGAGTCAGACGAAGCCACGTGTAGCCGAAATCAGTATCCCAACGCCGTAATCAGTATCCCAATCGAATCCCCTGTAAGATCGCCGCCGTGAAACTCACCGCCGTAGATCTCCGTCGCCGATTAAGCAAAATCTCCAGCGAAACCCTAGATTGTGAATGACGATGGTGAACAGGGGCTGAAATAAGATGAGAGCGTGTTTTTTTATTAAATGTCACTTAATTACAAATTTGCCATGTGTTCACATTAGTTCTCGCGGTTCTCGCAATAAGGGGTGGTTCCTAACGGATCTTTGTCCTATATATATATATATATATATATATATATATATATATGTATATATATATATATAGAGAGAGAGAGAGAAACGGGATCAGGAGAAAACGCTCAAAAGTGTGAGAACGGTGAGAACGCTTCCTGGCCCAACACGTGTCACGTCGCTTAGAAAAGGGCAGAGGGGTTTTTTTGTCCTTTCATCTTCTTCTTTTCCAGTTCCGTTTTTCCCAATATTGTTTTAATTTTTGGTTTTTAAGATTTTTGGCGTTAACCAAATTCAATAATTAATGGCGTTTAATGGTTTCATTGTATTAACATTTTGGCGTTTATGGCGTTTATTCAAATCGTTTGCCATTAGAACCCAGGGGGTCAGGAAATCTATTTGAATGGTGTTTTTCAAGGCGTTTTAAACAAGATGGCCCAGTGTTCTATTATTTTTTATAAACATTTTGGCGTTTGTGGTATCTTGGCGTTTTACTATTGTTAGATTATATTTCAACCACAGGTAAAAAAAATACAAGCGAAGAAAATAAATTAAAAATCCTAATCGGATCTCTCTTCACAATCTTCATTGTCATCAGTCTCTCTGTTTTTTAATAGTACAAGAACTGTAACCAAATATATTGCATTTTATGTAAATCTTAACAAACCCATCGGTTTGATTATTTTTGCCTGTTCGTCTGTTGAACTGGGTTTTTTGTGGATGTTTGGGGAGATAGATCTATGACGTGTGAGTAGGTTTTTCGCTTTTTCTTTATCTTGATCTTTATCTTTATAATCAACCCGCTCTTCAGTGTCATTGATCTCTCCTCCTCATCCAAACCTTCTTCAAGAACAAAAAATACAAAATGCCATATGACCGGCATTGGTATCTTTTTCTTGAATTTTTGTCCATCTTATGCAGCAAAATCTTTCTGAGTTACTCCCCTCTGATAACAATTCATTCAGTGAAACTTCACGAAAAACAATTCTGAATATCCAAGAAAGCATATTAGCCATCTTTGATTTTTTTTTTATTTTTTGGCGTTTTTACAGTGAGTGGTATTTAGTAGTATTAGTGTTTTTTTTTGTTTGATCAAATGGAAGTTGCTGAGACGTATCATTTTATAGGATGTTTTTTTGGCGCCCAAGTTAGGCGGTGCATTATTATAATAAAGTATTCGTCTTTTCAGTTACTGTTTGTAATTATTGTTTTTTATAAGCTTTATCTCTGAAGTTTGTAACACGTCCCATTTTTCAAGTTTGGCGTTTTAGATTCTAATATAATAAATTTTCCCTATCGTCAGTATTACTGATTTTGTATTCAGTGTTTCTAGTTACATTTTCAAGTTTGCTTTTTATTTTTTATTTTTGGGTTTTTTATAGTACTTTTTCAAAGTAATTTTATTATAGTTTGGGAGTTTTGGGGGGCATTTAACGGGATGATATCGTTTAAACAAGCATTTTGGTTGTTTTGGCGTTTTTATTATATAACAATCAACTGAAAAGGAAAATAAAAAAGAGAATACATAAACAATTGATCTTCCAAATCTTCACTGTCACCAGTCTCTTTCTTCTTTTTTGAATCATGTTAACTGGCTGGTTTGACTTTCGTATGATTTATTTTGTTTTTTTGTTTTTCAAGTAGTTTTTTGTGTTGCTGTTTGGAAGCACACAGTCTGACACCAGCATCTTTTTCTTGAAGATTTGTCCATCTCATGCAGCAAAATGTTATTGAGTTTAGACCCTTCAGCCAACAATCTTGAATTTCACAATGAACGATGTTTGATTTTTTAACTTTTTTGGCGTTTTACCGATAAATAGAACGCCAAGAAATAAGAGCACCTTAAACCTCAAAATTTGATCATGCTAAAATCAATAATGTTTTGCTGTATGAGATGGACAACATTTTTTATATCTAATGGCGTTTTTTTACTTATAATGGTATGTGATTTTTGTTTTTGGCGTTTTATTTCATGAGATGGCGCTTTGTGTGGAGAAGTCAAAACACCCTTTTTACCCTTAATGAAACGCGTCCACGTAATAAAGTTGATGTTATTTACGAAAACGCCACCGCGCCAATCTAGTCCAAAGATTGTTTTGATCGGACGATTGATAAGCGTTCTCACACTTTCTACCGTTTTCTCTAAATCCCGACCCTATATATATATATATATATATATATATATATATATATATATATAATTTCCGTCTTTATTGAATTTATCCATAATTTCACTATTGTCAATCTTATTAATATATTTTTAGAGTAAAGTACAATTTCAGTCTCTCCCTAAGGTTTACACCCAATTGCACATACAACCCTCATTTGAAAAAAAACGGTCATTTCAGTCCTTGTGGTTGTCAATTGGAATCAATCAAGTCCCTTCTAACATTTGTTGTTAGTTGACTGGGGTATGGGTGTCTTTTTACTTATAATACGAAGAGCATTTTGGTCATTTCGTTGTTTATAACCTACAATGACATATTTTATCCTCTTCAAAACTCTAAATTGAATCATTTACTCCTCCCATTCCATCTTCTCCAAAATTAAACCCTAACTCTGTGAACTCTTCACTACAAAATCAATGTATATAATACTAACAATTACGAATCATCAAGCGGGGCGTGGATGTCTTTATTACCATTATGCATAACGGGTTCGTGAACTGTCACACCGGGGATAACACAGGTAACAGATCAGAACTATAATCGTCAAGAGGGTAATTCAACCAAGGGACCATATCATCATCTTAATTCAATCCCATCTCATCCAAAAGACCATCTTTTCTGTGAGCTTTTGGCGTTTGAAATTGAAAATTACTTGAAACTGGCATCTTTTCTCTTTACTAAACTGACCCTGCATCATGATCTGATCCTTTTCCCATATAAAATCTACAAACTTGTCATTCGATCTGCATCATAACTGTAAACATTAATCAAAAGGTTTAATTGTACGAAGAACAACAGTCAAGAAACTTACATATATGAAACATCAGTTGATTTCTGTTGAGAGGGTTCACTCTTTCCACTGCTAGATGATCTATAAAACTCTGAAAGTGGCATCTTTGAATCGAAATTTCATAAAAAGTCTCTCAAAATTCACTCACACCCTTCAAAGCTTGAATAGAGCTCTTGTAGAATATTTAGATTATAAATAAGCATAAACTACAAGACTACTCTTCTTAATTCTTCACAATTTCATATGAAATCATTAAACTTGAGAGGAAAGAATGAAACCTTCATAACCATAATTCTTATACTTTGAAGCTGTCAAGAGCTCGAGTACACCAAATATAACTTCGTATTCGAATCAAAACTGACATAATTCTTATACTTTGAAGCTGTCAAGAGCTCAAGTACACCAACACATAACTTTGTATTCGAATAAAACTTGGTAAAGTCAGATATCTATGGATATTGCAACGAATTGCACTCTCTTGTTGCAATCCTCGTCTGAATACTCGAGCTGCATGACTACGGTCCTCTTCTTGATGTTCATCTTCCAAATGGTTCATCAATGGTTGTAAGTAATTGGTGCTTCCCAACTACATTAGGGCGAGGCGTCCTAAACTGTACGAGAAGTTGTTGCTCCCAGAATTCTAAGAGCTTTAGTGCAGCTGCTATCTTGGTCTTTATAATTTGATGATTCGAGTCAACTCTATTAGCTCCAAGCTCCAAATCTTCTATCTAAATTTATTAAATCAAATCAAATCTTGGCAGATCATCCACTTCGATGTGGCGAGTGACAAAGATTAGATTTTCTTTTCCGCCATGATTAAAGGTGGATTGAATTAGGGTTTGGAAGATGAAGAAGGTAGGTGGGTTGTTTTTTATTAGGAAGAAGATATGCAAATATGGAAGTGCATTTGGGGTTATAAAGAGCGTATTGCAATTTCAGTCCCTAAAGAGCATTATGGTCTTTTAACCAAAATCTTAACGTTCATCTAATGGCGTTTGATGAAGGGACTTGATTGATTTCAAATGATAACCACATGGATTTGAATGGCTGTTTTTTTTTTCAAATGAGGGTTGTATGTGCGATTGGGTGTAAACCCTAGGGACTGAAATTGTACTTTACTCATTCGTTTATGTTTAATTTAGGATTAACAGTTTTCGGGTTATTATGCTTTCGGTTCTTAATGTACCATAAGTAAAATAGTTTGTTTATGATTGTGTACTTGTAAAACTTTAGCAAGGTATGGTTGCAGAGAAAGTAGTAGTTTTACGATTCAAAAGTGCATTAAAATCGTATAAAAAGTGAGTGAGTAAAGAAATAAGATTAAGATAGTTTACTTTTATTCCTTTAACATGATTTGAGAATTCTTCCTATTTCTTGAATTTAAATATAGGTAAATAGATGTTACAAACATATACATGCTCAATGAACTTAATGTCCATAAGAAGGATTCTACTATAAAAGTCTGTATTATTAGATCGTGGAGGCAATCAGTCATCTCTAACCCAGCTAAAACATTTCCATCCGAGACAAAATGATTTCTAGTAAATTTTAAAGAAGATTGTTTCATCTCGCTATATGTAAAGTTGATTTGTTTATAAAAGAACCAATTTTTTCACACGGCTAACGATATGTTGCATTGCCCAAAGAAAAAAGTAGACGTGTCCCTAAGTTATTGACACTTGATAAGGATTGTCAAATTAAGAAAAAAATCACAAATGTCGTGTACAAACAATGTTTAGAGATTTGTAAATTGTAATTATATTATGATTTTATGTTGATGTATGTATAAAATTAATTCAATTATGTAAATTTGTACATATATTATAAGGACAAAGATCCGTTAGGAACCACCCTTTATTGCGAGAACCGCGAGAACCAGTGTGAACGCAAACAGTAATACCTAAAAAAATCTAAAAAACACCCAAAAATTTTTTTTTTTTTTTTTACTATTTTTTATATAAAAATCGCTACTTTTAGTATCCAAAAAAAAAAATTTTTTTTTTTAAAAATTTTTTTTTGGCTACTAAAACTAGCGATTTGAACATAAAAAATAGTAAAAAAATAAAAAAAAATTAGATTTTTTTTTTGATTTTTTTAGATTTTTAGGTTTTTTGGGGGTTTAGTTTTTAGCATTTTAGCTTGGGGGGGGGGGTGGGGGGTTTAGGTTTTGGGGGGGGGGGGTGGGGGTGGGGGTTAGGTTTTTTGAGGGTTTTAGTTTTTAGCATTTAGCTTGGGGGGGGTTAGGTTTTTTTTTGGGGGGGGTGTGGGGGTTTAGGTTTTTGGGGGGTGGGGGTTAGGTTTTTTTAGGGTTTTTTTAGGTTTTTTTAGCTATTTTAGGTTGTGTTCACATTAGTTCTCGCGGTTCTCGCAATAAAGGTGGTTCTCGCATGAACCTTACCCTATATTATAAAATTACATAATTTCTAACCTTAAACTTTTTACATAATTTCTAACCTTAAACCTGTATAATACACGAGTCTATAACCTAGTAGATAAATATATAAGTATAGATATAAGTTATATTCAAATAATGAGTTAATTACAATTTGCCCCTGTGGTTCAACCCATTTTACAAAACAACATGCTGTCTTTTCGACATAGGCAATGAATTCGATCTTTGTGACCCATTTAACATCCGAACTAGGTCTTCATGTTCAAATATGAAATCAACTAGACTCAAAGGGCTTTCAGAGTATATAAGACTCGTCTACACATGAGTTTATATGATTTTAGACAATATTTACAAAACCGTCTCGTAACTAATTTTAATTCAGACATAGAACCTGAAATTCTAACTTTCACATTCTTTGAGGTATTTTTACAAATACTTGGTATGCATACTAGTCACTAAGCATAGGGTTCACCCTTTTAAAGCATACATACACCTTTAATTTATTTATAACTAGAAGTGCAAACACAAAAATTCAGTTAGTTACATATATTGTACCCAAAACTTAGCATCTAGGTTTTATACACGGTTGTAAGTTAAGGATGTTAGTTACATAACTTGAGCAAAAGAGATTGTCCTGGGCGATGTGGCTTGTTGACATACGACTTCCGGTTACAGTGGGTTCCTCGTGGGCAACTGCACAAAAGGTGTTTCCCCTTCTTATCATTCTTAATATGCCTTCTTAGAAGCACTGCTTGGATCTGAAACTTAAAAGAAAAATTGATAGTATGTTTTATCTGTTAGGATATTGCAGCCCTAGTGAAATAAAACATAGTCACAATTTTCATACTCATGTAAAGCCTTCACTAATTTGTTCACTGCAAAACAACTCTGCTGGTTACTTTATTTGTTACAAGGAGGTTGCAGTTGTTATTAAGATCCTAAGTTTTGTGACTATGGTTGTTTTAACTTTCAAGTATCCAGTAGCTAGTGTCCTGGTCACGACATTCTATCTGTTTTTTAGGGCATAAACCTAGAACATAGTTTCTTAATCATTAGGCGCCTACTTTTGTAGTAACTGTCTGCCATTGTCTTTGTGTAACCTATCTGCACTCACTGCAGTTGACATATTCTAAATTGTTGGGCCTTTAGTAAATGAAAAAAAAAATTCCGTGAGTTGAGTATTGTCCCGTACTCTGATATGCATTGTGCTAGACTTTGTATACCTTTGTAGCATATACACAGTTCAATCAGGAAGTATGTATGAGTTATCTAACAACTTAGTCTGCGTGTGATTACCTATTTTTTTGGTATATGGGGTGCACACGTCTAAATTTTCTCGGACTACGCATCTTGGATGATGTCAGTAGACGTAGAAGGAATGTCAGACTCAACACTTGATGACAACTACAACCTCTTATGACTTAACATCTATAAACCCAATAACCACAACTATAAAAATAATAACCAACTAGAAAAAAAAACAATTAAAAAAAACAAACAGAAAAGCAAACTATAATAGACTTGAACTACAAAGAAAGAAACCTACATACTACAACTAGGGCTGGCATATCGTGTATACTCGTACACGATAAGACACGATACACGAAATCTCATACATGAACACGACACGATAACTTATCGTGTCCTTTCTTTCAAACACGAACATGAACACGATATACATGAAAATTACCTGTTAATACCTGTTAACACGACTATTCGACTGTTATACACGAAAATTACCTGTTAATACCTGTTAACACGAACACGACATGCTATCTGAGAGTTACAGAGGGAATTTAGGGTTTTTTTTTGAATTAAATGAGGAATGAAAATAGAAAGGAATTAAGGAACCCACATGCACATGGCTGATGAGTTTTATTTAATTTAATTTCTTATCATGTATTAACGGGTATTAACAGGTAAACAGGTATTTAACCTGTTTATACACGAAAATTAACAGGTAATCTCGTGTCTACCTGTTTGGTACACGATACCTGTTAAGGCCATACACGATACCTGTTAACTTCGTGTAGGTTCGTATCGTATATTCGTGTATTTGTGTAAAATTGCCAGCCCTAACTACAACCAAAGAACATACATATATCACATACACAAGCCAACACACTATATACAATACCCATGCAAAGCAAATCAAATTTTAATTCCCTAAAGGAAATACAAATATGCTCACCTGAATAGTGGTGTCAGTAGCATGCAATAGATAAGTCGAATGTAAGATAACGCAAAGGAAACTGTAAAAGACTATACATCATTAAAAATTAGTAAAACAGTGTAAATGCAGTTGCAGCAAACAACACCTGGAATTAGAGAACACAAAATAAAATAAAAACAATTACAACATCATCTAGTATATATGAGACAGTTGAGAACACGAAAATTTTATGCATAAAAGTCTCACATTTTCCATGTTACCCCAGCCCTTTTTACCCATCTCTAAGTTTTCGTAACTAGCTTTTATGTTTATGACACTAAAACAACTTGTTATTTTCAGGTCCATACACAGTTTGAAGCCCAATCATAGACAGTGTTTGAGGCCCAGTCTCATACACAGTCTCAAACACAGGCTCTGGCCCAGTCACATACACAGTCACAGACCCAGTTTGAGGCTCAGTCACAAATGCAGTCGCAAGCCTAGTCACAAATGCAGTCACAAACATTTGGTAAGCTATTAAATGGTTTACTATAATATTTGAAACAAAGAACAAAATATAAAGGTTCACCAAATAAGCCATTCTAACATTGGATTAGGAACTATCTAAAGCTATAGGTAACAATTGAGATCCAACAACATACTTATCCATATCCTCTAATCTGATAAAAGGTTTTTTTGAAGACGTGACTCTGTACCTTATAATGTTTGCCCAAATCCAACAAAGTGTTAGATTAGCAAGTCCAAAGGCAACATAGGGTATAGGCAAACCACAAAGTGAAAAAAAAATCAATTCCATCTACAAAACAACAATATATTATCATCAGTAGGTAAACCAATAAGCTAGAAGAAGGTAAAAATAGGGAAACCTTACCTCATTGAGTTGCCTCTGTGTGATACCATAGGTTTGTTGAACGCTACATCTGAACGACAATTTGGGAATCACCTTTTCATACACTACCTACATTTGAACAGTTCTGGCACCTCTTCACCTCCTCTGACCTGCTCTCTCACATCACCTTAAGTTACAAGTTTACCCTCTTAACTATAACAATTATATACACACATCATAGAACATCAAAACTCTATTGATCTGTTTTCGAATCTCTCTTGTTTTGCCCACCTGGTTTAGCGTTGTTATGCTTTTAAAGCCACTAAAAAACTATTGTATTTGATTCACTTCTTGGTAAAATAACCATCATAATTAATTAATTAAGTAAATAATTATAGTTGAATGATCTTTACTTTAACACCCACAATGTCAACTACAATGGTGTGAAAGCACGTATAGTAATTTGCAAGAAGGGTGGTATACCTCTTGCAAATAGGAATCTTGAATTTGCCCCCAACCAATCATAACAATCCATTGTCTTCGATCACTAATCTCCCCCCAATCAAGATTTCAGTTTAGTACCAATACAACCTTCCATCGCCGATCTTTCTCAAGTATCACTCGGTAATAACTATAAATCAAATCAAATCACAACACACGATTCGATTATTCAAAACATTAAACAAATATTCAATTAAAAGTGAGAATGATAACAGAGTAACAGACCATTGAGTAGAGATGACCGTTATTGAAGAGATGTTGCGATGACTTTTCTGGAAAGGATGACAAGTTAATGCATGTCCATTGTTTCTCTCTGTAGAAAAGATAAGGCGGAGTGGAGTACAGTATTTGGAGCCGATGTCGTGTCTTTCCCTCACTCTCCACTGTGTACTTTTTCTCTCTCTTGCATATAGAAAGAAAACCCATCGGTAAAGAAGGTCTTTTGAGAAGAAACGTGGCTAAAAGGGTGGGGGCGCGTGGCATGTAGAAGTTTAGATATATCCAAACCTAACCTTACAACAAACTAATTCATAAAACAGATACAAAGCCTAAGGTACAACAGCAACATGCCTAAACATGGTGCAAATTATAGGTATATATAATGTTAAATCAAACAAAACCATGTTTCAATCATGAAGATGACTTACAAGACATATAAAGTTCATGTAAAAACCTTAAATTTCCAGATTTGGTTTCAAGACTAGTTATCAAGAAATCTCCAATGCTGTAAATCCATCGTCTAGAGTTGGATAATTCATATCTTAATTTGAAACCTTCATAAGTCATTTTATTTTGGCTTTAATATACACATGTACCACTTGAATTTGAGTATTCATCTTGACTTAGGCTTTTGTGTGTGTTGGATTAATCAAGAACCTTCTAAGGGCTAAATCCCCCTTAGAAAAGTCGACCTTCCATTTTAAAAGTGCTGTTTTTTTTTTGGTTAAGTTTCCCATATGTCACCTTTGGTCCCTCTAATTAGGTTTTGGGTTAATTACAACCAACACTTCCACTTGCACCCATATTTAACCCTTACAATCACATCATACGACAAACTAACTCCCTTCAACATAAACTTGCTGAAATTTAGCTAAGTTGGGCATAATTAAAGTTTTAGTCCCTATAGTTTGGTATTTTCACATTTAGCCAAAGTTTCACTTTCTTTCAACTCAATTGGCATTGTTAGTTCCACTAACTATAATATGAGTTTACCTTCGTATTTACGTAAGTTTGTAACCAAAGGGAGTTAAATTACATAAATATTCCTTGTAGTTTGGTTTTTGACATAATAGACCCAAACTACAACTTCCATTTCCCTGTCTAATTTAAATCCCAAACATAGAATGTTACACAAGACGCTAGAACCATAGACAAAATACAAACACCAATCAAAAGAGACCCCTAAGAGCTTCACATTTTTTATTATTATTATTATTATTATTATTATTATTATTATTATAAGGTGGCTTTATTTACTTATCATTATTATTAGAGTTAATTTCCTGGATGGTCCCTTTGGTTTTTCATTTTTCACCTTTAGTCCCCAACTTTTCAAAATAGTGTGTTTGTTCCCCATGGTTTACTCACTAGTTACTCGGGTAGTCCCCGGATTGGATGACGGTTAGTTTGCTCAGTTAAGTTTGTGTGAAATGACAAGATATCCTTATTATTAATAAATTATGATTAATACATTAAAATAAGCATGAAATTAATAACATAAAATTAATTCATTAAATAAACTTTAAACACCCCCAACCTAGCCTTCATCGTCCAACCGCCTTCTCCCATGTACATTGTTGGTTGTCTTCCCCAACCACCACCAAACTTCGGTCACCTAAACTCGGTCGATCTATGTCTCGAATGTAACACCCCGTGTTTTCAGAAGTCAAAATCAAAGTCAAGATTGAAGTCAAAGGGAGAAAAGATTGCTAATTGCGATCTGTCACTCTTATCTCAACTACTGTTTTGACTTCTTTGACTTGTAGATAGTCTAATTATGCTTGTACGTTAGTTGTATTATGTGGAGTACTTGTTACTAATCGAGGTTCAATCGATGTTTATTGCATGGTTTATCGCTTTACTGTTTATCGTAATCGCACTCGCAACTCGATTTACGCGTTCTGGATATTGTTTTATGTGTGTGTGCCTTTTATGTGTTACTTGTGCATGTTTATTACGTTTATGTTGTGGTGATTAATCGAAACGCAATCGCAAAGCTATCGCAATCAAATCGCAAACGCTAAACGCAAGTTAATTATGATGATTATATGTTAGATATAGTAGTTGGGATTAAAAGTAATATAAAAGGGAACTCTGTCGCATCGCAACGCTCAACATACGAATCGAAACAGCAAAACTCGTCGTGCCGAACACTTGAATCGAGTGGCCAGCCGATCGAGTTGCCACCCGATTGGGTTGCCACCCGATCGGGCTGCCACCCGATCGACCAGCCACTTTCCCCACTTTCCTTTTATGGAAACCCTATAAATACCCCTCATATGTCCACCCGATCGGGTTGCCACCCGATCGACCAGCCACTTTCCCCACTTTCCTTTTATGGAAACCCTATAAATACCCCTCATATGTCACATCACTTGATGTGATAGCTATCACTCGACCCAGCTCGCTCCAGCCCGCTTTTCTTCCGATTTCTCGCGATCCTTGTAAGTTTTCAACCTAAATCTTGTACTTTCTTGATCTACACGCACTCCTACACCTTTCTATCTTTTGAATCTTAACTTTTAACCGTAAATCACTAGATTTGAGGTGTTCTAGGATGATGTCATCATGGGGTTCTTATGAACTTCATGTTTTGACTTCAATCCACCAAGAACAACTTAGATCTGAACGATTTTCACATAAATAAACAAAGATCTTGCATAGATCTGAACATATTCATGGTGGAAAGGATTGAAAGATGGTTTTCAAGCTTTCTTTCAACTCTTTTACACTCAATGCACTCAAAACCGATAGAATCGGAACTTGTTCTAACCTTCTACTCATTCTTAGTAGTGTGTTAGTTCCAGATCTGAATTCTATCCGAGAGACTACAGATTTCGGGTTAAGCATGAATCACCAGCTCGAACCATTGACCGACCGGACTAGGGTGATTCCTGTCCGATCGGGTCACTTGGGTCTTGACGAGGTTATGTTGTTTAGCATGTATCACACCGTCTCGATCAAAACTATAAACTATCAAAACCACCAAGTGTAAAGACGATCAGGTCGACTGGGACGGATTGCCGTCTGATCGGACAGCCATCCGATCGGATTGCCACCCGATCGGACAGCCACCCGATCGGCTTGCACCTTGGTCCCACACTTAACTTTTCAACTCTTGAGGTTTGAACATCGAACGGATTGTCGTCCGATCGGATTGCCATCCGATCGGATTACCATCCGACCATGTGATGTTTGGACTTCAACACTTAAACAATTTTCAACATGTTCAATGCATTACTAGTTCCAACGGATTGCCACCCGATCGGTAGACTACCCGATCGAGTGACAACACTGCTGTGAACTTGTTCTCTGAGAAATACCCCGTCGAACGGATCGCCGTCCGATCGAACCGCCGTTAGATCTACCGACCTGAAAGGTAGAGATACTTCTCTGTTTTCAAAATGCTACAACGAAAACTTCAAAAGGCAAGCCATCATACACAAACACATCCTCACCAAACGAGGTGACAATCCAATCGAGTGGTCATCCGATCGGATGACCGTCCGAATGGATTGTCATCCGATCGACCGGCCATCCGATCGGATTGCCATTCGATCGGATTACCGTCCGATCCTTGGTTCACTTTACATCGTTTTACGCGCCGCATATCGTTTATGCCATCGTTCTGATCAGTCTAATTTCACTCTAGCGCTCCCTTCAATCCATCATCGCTGTGAGTATACTCGAACCCTTTTTGCTTTACGCACTTTTGGGTGTTACATACGTTACTTATTCTAAATCACATCGAACACACTACGCAATACTTTAATGCTAACCGCTACCGCATGTATACGTGACTCAATGATTGTTTGTTTGTTATGTTTACACATGGATTGCTGTCTGCCTGCCTTAGCAATAATAGTACTATAGTTTGGACTCAGCACCTGTTCACTCAGGGGTTGTTAAGGACAATTAATCACATGGTTCATAGTGGTGAATATGTATTACGAACTGCCTTGCGCAGTCAACCCGCAGTCATTGGTATTGATAGGATCATGTCGATAACTTACGTGCATCATTTCACATATTGTACGTGCTGGTTATGCTTAAACGATTTCGAACTCTATTATATCTATTAAACTTGTATGCTCACCTTTACACTATGTGTATTGACTTTTACTTTAACGTATGTGGCAGATTCTTAAGATGTTAGAATGCTTGGCTTGCTGTGAAATCGAGGCTAGGAAAGGTCTAGAAACAAATAAACAAATTGTCTATATTTAAATTCTGAGTTGTCGAAACAGAACTATTTGTCTTGATTTTTTCTGTAATAACTATGCTACTTTTTATGTCATGGTATGGAATGTGATGCTTTAAATAATTGGTAATCGTAGTTGTTATGGAAACTTCTGGACAATCTGTTTCGCTCAGTGCCGCGCCCTGATGTTTCCGCCATCGGTTGGGGTGTGACATCGAAAAACATTCGCACACCAGAATCACACCACCATTGCGTGACCTGCCATCAAAACTGTTTCTAGTTTTTTTTTTTAAATCAAATGGGAAGATGAGACACTAATGGAGATCGAGAAGATATAAAATATTTCCTAGTTTGTTCAGTAATGGTGGAATGGACGATTTGGTTGGTTATAAACTGATGTGCTACTCTAGACTCTCTAAACTCGACTAAACTACTGATCGGCAAGTGAACCGATCGACTTTAGTACAGCTAAGTAAGTCCGGAAATCGAACCCACATGACTCAGTTTAACTACGTTAACTAAACTATCTAGACCGACGCTGACATAACACTAACTGTTTTTATATTTTTTTTTTTGTGTGTGTGGGGGGGGGGGCTTCTAAATATCCTAAAATTGCGAATTAATTAAACTAATTAATTAAGTTAACTAGACACGAATTAACTTGGGTTTACTCATATGATGATGAAAGACTATCTAGACTGGAATCCTGGATTGTACTAGTGATGATTTTATTAGGATGTTTGTTACAATGGAACCGAGATCGTTTAATGCTAAACCTATCGAGACACCGAACAGGACCCCCGACCCTTCTCAGAAAGACACCTATGGAGCTCTAAAGATTGTTATGAACACCGGTTGATCTAGACTCCCTCACGGGTTATCTAAGTGGTTTATGAAAGTACCTTAATTTTATCTACTCCCTCGCGGGTTATAAACCTAGGGTAAACTTGGGTTCTCGACTCAACTTGATAGACAGCGGTTGATAAGTAAACTAGTTCAAACTCCTCACGAAGACCCTACATAGCAATTCATCAACTTAGACCTAATAATAACCTCGCACCTTTTAGCTATTGAGATTAGCAGAACACCTAGACCTACTCAATTATCAATTACCGCTTCTAAGGTATATTGGCCAATTAACCCAAAAGATTACAATATAAAATTATAATCTAGCATGAACCTATTATGTGAAAGACATCCACCAAGAATTATACGAAGCAATAAACGACAATTAAACAAGTCTTAGCATTCATATACATCAAATCGATAATCAAGTTGACTACTTTCATAAACAATCCATAAATAATCAAACAACCATAAAAATCAAAACTTTAATAATCCACTCATCCAATCTAGGAAGTACAGAGCGTTTAGCCTAACATATTCATGATCAAACACAAAACGAAAGTATTTTCAAAGAAAGAAAACATGATTGATAATAGAAAGTAAAGAACAAGTGAACCGGATGATTAAATCGCGACCCAGATGTTTCGCCCAAGATGTTGTAAATTCGTAACTAGGGTTAGAGTTCATTATTATGATGTATTTATACGTGTGCATGAATGAATCCAGCTCCAACCTTGTCTCCTTCTGCGAAAACAACCCCTTTGCGCGACCCCTTCGCGTCGCGCGAAGGGGATTTCACTATGGCATCGCGTACCATGGCGCGTGTTTTTACTTTTATTTTTTTTTCTATTGGCTTGGCGTCACGCGAAGGTTCTTCAAATGTATGGTGGCATGACGCGACGAGATGTTTTTCCAGCATTCTTCGTTTATAAGTTCCTGTTCAGCTGCGTCTCGTCCGAATCTCGTTGCTTCTTCTCACTTAGCATATTTTCAACATTTTTTTCATCGTTTTCAGCAACTAAAACCTCCAATTCACAAACTATCAATAGTAGCTAATTCTAAACTAAAAACCGACACAAACGACACGAAATACATACAAACTATACATGATAAATAGATGTATTTTGCAATACATAAAAAACCAAAACAATTTGGGCTTGATTTAGTTTCATTTCCAGTATTAATCAAATGTTAAAGCAATCTCGCCAGAGTTTCAACAAGATTCTTATTCTTTTTCATTGGGGCAAAGTTTAGTGGTGGTGATTTTGTTAACATCGATATTGAAGATGTTGTGTATGTGTGACGTAATGTTACCAGCGGCGCCGTCGAAACTACGACGTTGGATAAAAGAAACGGCTTGAGAAGCTAATCCAGCAACCAAGAGACAGAGTAGAGTTGTGGCTTGTGGAAGGTGTGGTGATAGGAGTGGTGGTGTAAACGGTGGTTACGGGAGGATGGTGGCCGGAGGTTTGTGGAAGGTGTTTGCGGCAGAGGTGGCAGGTGGTGAAACGGTGATGATGCAGGCATGGGTTCGGGAGGAAAAGTAGGGGTTGGGTAGTGGGGGTGGGCCCCGCACTATAATTATTTTTTTTTTGTTTTTTTAATATATGTATAAAGGGTAGTTAAGACATTCATACAAACTTAACTGAGCAAACTAACTATCATGTAATCCGGGGACTACATGAGTAACAAGTGAGCAAACCACAGGGAACAAACATGCTATTTTGAAAAATTGAGGACTAAAGGTGAAAAATGGAAAACCACAGGGACCATTCGGGAAATTAACTCTTATTATTATTACTAAAAATTAACATATTTATACAGATAGAGGATCTTGTACATTAATACAGAAGTGTGAGAAGTGTATTATAACACTATATATAACACTATATAACACCATATAAACACCAGGTAACACTATGTAACATCATATAACACTATGTAACACTATATAACAAATATAACACTATATTTTGTCTGATAGCATGTCTATGATAGATATATAGTGTTATATATTGTTATATAGTGTTACATAGTGTTATATGGTGTTACATAGTGTTATACGGTGTTGATATGGTGTTATATAGTGTTATATATAGTGTTACAATACATTTCTCAAACTTCTGGATTAATGTACAAGATCCCTACCCTATTTATACATTCTCGATATTTTAGTTTTTATTTTATAGAGTACATATACATAATAATAATAATAATAATAATAATAATAATAATAATAATAATAATAATAATTTCTGGATTTTATTATAACGTAAAAACCTTAATTTAATTCCCTTTATTAAAGCGGATATCTTGTTAATATTGGTATTAAGACTTGGATTTGATTATAACGTAAAAACCTTAATTTAATTCCCTTTATTAAAGCGGATATCTTGTCAATATTGGTATTAAGACCTTAACTGGATTGAAATATTACCAAAAAAGACATGTTTTATTTTTGTATGGAGGTTTGAATAATTAATATTATTGCTTTTTTAAAGGGATGAATTAATATCTTAACGGAATAAAATCAAATAAAGTTGTTTTTATATATATAAACACTGCCCTATAAATACCTATTCCCATCATATTGAATGTCTAAATACAAAGAGCGAGCGAGCAAGCATCTCTCTCTTTGCATGAGAGATTAAAATGGGTTTTAAGCTTCATCATCAACATTTTGGGGTTCTTCTGCTTCTTGTAATTAATGCATTCATCAATGGAGAAAGCAAGAATCTAAGTTGTGACATGTTCCAGGGAAATTGGGTGATCGATCAGTCATATCCACTCTACAACGCATCCGTGTGCCCTTTCGTTGGCAAAGAGTTCGATTGTGTCAAAAACAAACGCCCTGATCAACAGTATCTGAAATATCGATGGCAACCAAATGCATGCTCCTTAGCGAGGTATATACATATATACATATTAATTTATTATGGTGTATTCGTTGAATTTTTTTATATATAAATCTAAGTTACGATTTTAACCCTTTAATTGTAATCGGTAGAGGATAACCGTCTGATATCACCATGGAACAAAATTCTTATGCTGGTATAATATTTGTTTTCTTTTATTGTTTACAAATTCTATTTTGGGTAAGTACTAAAATGAGTCAACGCAACAAATGTATTAAATTAAGTGGTCAATAATAATTTGTTTTTGGTCTTTATGTACCATAAAATTTGATTTACTGAAATAAATTACTAAAGTTTAAAGTATATACTGTATGTCACTTTTCTATACGTTGATGCAATACTTTCTTCTATACGTTGAAAGTCACATGTACCATTGAACATTTTTTTGGTTTTTTAAAGTCACATATCACTTTTCTATACATTGATGCAATACTTTCATAATGTGACTTTTTTATCAGTTTTGATAACACAACGTTTATGAATCATTACGTATTCTTTGCTTCATATCCTTTTTATTACAAACTTCTTTTTACTATAAGCTTTTATCACATATATATGGTATTATTTTTTATTCTAGTTGATACTTTCTTTTAAATGTGTGCTTGATTGAATCATAATCAACTCATTTTCATCGCATATCATCAAACAAATATGTAAATAAACAAAACATAATAAATAAAATATCACCCCACAATAAATTATATGCATATATGATCATATCTTGCCCATATTGTCTCTCCTTTTTGTTGCTAATACGTGATTACGTCTAGAGGCCATACCAAGATGACACAAGACCTACTTGAAATTTAATTATACAAAAAGGTTATCATGTAAAGTTTCTATCCAAAATTCTTTTTATATAAACATTCAATGAATACTCAGAAAACTCTTTCCATGTCTCTAACATGCTTATTTTTCATTTTTCCTAATTTTTCTATACTATTCTCATTTGTATCATTGTATCCTATTTGTATGGTAGATGCAATATTATGTTACACAATGCAACTTAACACATAATTATCATTATCTTCTAACACTTAGTATTATCTATCTTGAGATAAACAAACGATAATGAGTGAGTATCTTCATTAATAAAATAGGGGGCAAAAGTGGTAACTAGGGATGAGCTTTTTTTCCCAAATACCCGTACTTGTACCCGTATCGTACCCGTACTCGTACCTGTACCCGTACCGATTTTAGGTATTTGGTACATGTATCGGTACCCAGTTTTATTGATTTTGGTATTCGGTAATTTCGGTATTGGTACGGGTACGGGTAAAAACGGGTACTGGTAACAAATTTTGTGTAGACCTTTTGAAAGTTTTTTTTGTATTATGTTTTATTTCGCATTATGGTATTTATAGTACTCGTATTGATTTTACCTATATGGTACCCATATTGTATTGGTAATCGTACAAATTTTACATATTTGGTACTCGTACTATATTGCTACTCATGTCAATTTTACCTATTTAGTACTTGTACAAGTGCTAAAAAACTAAATAAAAACAAAATGGTACCAAAGCGGGTACCGTACCAAAAATACCCGTACCAGTCCCCGTACTCGTACCTGTACCGTACCTATATATTTGGTACGGTATATGGTACCCAGTTTTGTTCAAATTCAGTACCGGTATTTTCGGTACCGGTACGGGTATGGGTACAGGTAGTGTACCAATCCCATGCCTAGTGGTAACCAAAACCACCACAAAACGATAATTTTGCGACTGAGATAAATACCCTCTAGCTAAGTTGTCACGAATCTGTGTCTATGCACCTTATTTCGTCTCACAATTCGCCGCTAATTAAGTTGCAAAAGCGTTTTCCCACCACATATTTTCACGGTTTTGACCTTTTTATAGGGCATGTGTAGTGTGCCCATTGTCTTCGCAAAGCAAATAAGGGTTCCTTGTGTATCATATACTATTTTGTTGCTAACAGATTTGATGGTCAAAACTTGTTGGAGAAACTAAGGGGGAAGACTATAATGTTTGTGGGAGACTCGTTGAGCAAAAACCATTGGTTGTCGTTGTTATGTATGATTCATTCATCGGTACCCTCTGCACACTATGTTGTAAAAATCAACGCTGCAACTGGCATGACCACTTACACCTTTACGGTATGTGATAAATTATCCCAAACTCAAACTTGTTATTTTGCTACAAACTATTTAATATATGTTCAATGGGAAATGGATTTGTTCATAAATACATGTTCACTTTGTAGGATTATGAAGCGAAAGTGATTTACCATCATAGCTTATATTTCGTGGATATTGTCAAGGAAAAAATTGGAAGGGTGATGAAGTTGGATTCGATTACAAGTGGCAAGCATTGGTTGGATGTTGATTACCTCGTGTTTAACACGTGGCATTGGTGGAGCCGTAGAGGCCCTACCCAACCGTATGTTACAATTCTTTGTGTTATTTATACGATCATGCATATGTATATACAATGAGTGTAAGTGAGTCGAGTAACTCAAATTGAGTTAAGTCTGAATGAGTAGATTGGAGATTTAAGCCTAACTTGGAACTAGTTATATAGATAATTAATGTTGTATTTGACACAATGTATAGTTGTATCAAAAACTAATTCAATATATAAACATTATTATGATAAGAATATGATATGCATTGATAGTTATGATGATGGTTATGTAGATTTGACTTTATACAAGATGGGGACAAAGTATATAAAGATATGGATCGAGTTGTTGCTTTTGGTAAGGCCATTGATACATGGGGTCGATGGGTTGACGACAACATTGATCCGCTTAAATCAAAGGTTTTCTTTCAAGGAATTTCACCTACTCATTACAAGTAAGCTTATTTGTTTTTATTTGTACATTTGGATTTAAACATTCATACATGATTTGTTGGCCGATAATATTTCATATCGGTAATATGATAGATGAGATTTTTTAATCTCATTTTAACGAAAAACTAACTATGATTGCCCAAATTTTTATCTATGTCATTTCAAACAATTTGTTCAATAGCATGTGTTTGATTTTTATGTTATATTTTACATGACAGTGGCACTAGCTGGGGTGAACCGAAAGCGCAAGCCTGCATAGGACAGAAGGAACCATTTCACGGGTCCACCTATCCCGGAACAACACCAATGGCATTGGCAGTTTTGAAGAAGGAATTGAAAAGCATCAAGAAACCGGTGACTTTGCTGGATATAACCAACCTATCGTTGTTGCGAAAAGACGGTCATCCGTCAAGGTACGGGCTTGGCAAATTGTCTGGGAGGGATTGCAGCCACTGGTGCTTAGCTGGAGTTCCTGATACATGGAATGTTTTGCTCTACAACCTTATGTTCTCAAAGAACCAACTATAATTTAGTAGCTGGTTTGTTTGTTATATAGAAATTAATTAAAAAGATACAAGTCTTGCATTTTTGTGGTGGTAATTGAAATAAAAAAAGCTATTCTACGTTCTAATTAGTTATTATTATATTCAGATTTTGTTATATTTGTTGTAAAAAGAAGGAAACAAAAAACACACCGTCCAACCACTCCACACAACACTCACAAAAAGCCTCTCATGTTTGGTTGTGTTCATGTTGAAAATGAGTGTGAGAACTTTGTGTTTTCTTCTTGTTTATGTATCAACTCTGGAAGGTGCTGATGGTGCTAATGGTGATGAAAAAAGGTGTGATTTATTCAAAGGTAAGTGGATATGGGACAAATCGGGTTCATACCCGATGTATAACGCGTTGGAATGCCCGTTTATAAGCCCGGGTTTGAACTGCCAGAAAAATGGTAGACCTGATAACATGTACCTCAACTTCAGGTGGCAGCCTCATGGTTGTTCACTTTCAAGGTTTGTTATATATTTTCACCTATCCTCTATTAGTTGTAACTAAATGTCTAAAATTCTAACCAATTTATTTTAACTTTGTTTAAAAGTGAGTTATTTTTAAAAGGGTTTACCTTAAATGAGGTTAAATTCTTTTCATATATTATATGGGTTGGTAGCCAGTCGTTATTTCATATAGCGAGTAGCGACTCTTGTGTCTTGGAGTTGTTAATAGTAAAGATGTCATGTCAGTGTTTAATGTAGCAGTTGAAGTCGCTTTCTAAGATAAGCGATTTCAACTGCTACAAAACTAAAAGTGAAAACAGAAAGAATGACATAATTTGTCATTAACCCATGTAAAATAACGACTTTTGAAAAATATTTCGAACTTTTAGATTCGACGGGGAGGATTTTCTAAGAAGAAACAAGGGGAAGAAGATAATGTTTGTCGGTGACTCGCTAAGTTATAATCAGTGGCAATCACTAGCATGCCTGCTTTATCGACATGGTCGACGCTACAACCTACGTCTCACTCATCAAGGGGCATTCTCAACTATTTTTTACCCTGTGAGTCTTCATTTCCAAGCATAAAAAACTTAGAAAAAAAACAATATAGTTTTTTAATCGAAAATGTTGGGTTTGTGTAATTGAAGGAGCATGAAGTTACAATTACATATTTGAAAAACGGGTTTCTTGTAGACCTTGTGACGGAGGAAAAGGGGCGAGTGTTAAGGCTAGACTCGATCAGCCGAGGAAGAATGTGGGAAGACGCGGATATTTTGATCTTCAACAGCTATCATTGGTGGATTCATGGTGGACCGCTTAAATCGTATGACTTGTAGCTAACCCCTAATCGTATGATTCGGGCTATGTTTTATTTCTAACGGGTCAAAATCAACATGATTTGTAAACTAGTGCTTTTGGTTGCAGTTGGGACTACTATCAAGTTGGTGAAAGGTTATATAGAGACATGGCCCTTATGGATGCTTATAAGATTGCGTTGACCACATGGGCTAGATGGGTTGACTCCAACACTAATCCTACCAAGACCAGAGTCTTTTTCCAAGGGATTTCTGCTGTTCATTATGAGTTAAGTTTTGTCTTTACTAAGCAAGTTGGGGTTGGTCGAACTTGCGAACGCGTTTAGATTAACGGGTTGGTTTGGATTGACCTGGTGGGGGTTCACATGTTGACTGGTGGGGGTTCACATGTTGACATGTTTAACTCATTTACTTTTTTCATAAGTTTTTTAAATGTGTTTTTATGCCATAACTTATGATTGGTTGGGTATTTTATAACAAAATTAAAAAAGAATTAGAAATTGACATCAACTTTTATAATTTATACGTAATGGTTTTATGTGCATTTGTAGTTTTTATTGTAATAAACAATTTTGAGTATTAATACCCAAAAAAAGCTTAAAAACCGTGTTTGTGTCAACCCGTAAATACTAGTGTACTGTTCAAGTTCACGTGTGTGGCATGATTTTCGAGTTCGACCAAACTCACTAACACGACCCGTTTAGCACCCCTAGTTTCCAGCTTCTGTTCTAATGGTGATTTTATTTGGCGGTAACAGAGGCAAGGATTGGGGAGCGGCAAGTTTGGAGACTTGTGACGGGCAAACTGAACCTATACCAGGATTCAATTATCCAGGGAAAAGATATGTAGCAGAACAAGTGGTGAAAGATGTTATTTCAAAGATGAAACAGCCGGCTTATTTACTCGATATAACTCTACTTACACAATTGAGAAAAGACGGGCACCCGTCAAAATTTGCTGGTGGAACATTGGATTGTAGTCACTGGTGTCTTGCTGGTGTTCCAGATACATGGAATCAAATCATGTACACGATGTTGCTCAAGGATTAGTTTTTTTTTATGTTATGTTATTCTAAACAAATAAAAGCATAAAACAGCTTCATTATATTGATTAATATGCTCTAGATTCTAGTGGTCTAGTACAGCATTAATCTTGTACATGATTTTGCTCAAGAATATGGGAAACTGATGACTTATGTCCGTCATTGTATTCTTTTGTTCGAACGAATCAGGTTTTTTCTATTCCAGGTTGTGTACTTGCACATTACGCGATAGTTTGCAATTCCATCCTATGTCACTTTCACTAATTTATTGCTAAAGCTGATAAAAGTTTCCACTTCCATATCACCCGCTGATAGACACATGATTGGATCAGTTCAATGGAGGAAAACCGAAAACAGACTAGAAAATGACTCAACTTAAAAAAAAGGTATAACTTAGGCTATGTCTAAAGTTACGGGACCCATAAATAAATAATGGACGGAAAAATGACTCAAACTTACATATGGTTTATTGAAGTTAAATGAATTCTTATTCTTATACTTTTATTTATTACACGCACACCACAAACGAGTTGTGTTCCTCGTTTATTGTAACTTACAAATCATAGGTTTGTGTTTGAATAAACCAACCAGCTTACCATTCCGTAAATCAAATCCTTGACTTTTTAGGGGAGGCGGGGTGGGGACTTTTGTTCCCGTGATAAAAACGTATCACGCGTGATACATTGATGGAAGCCACCGCCACTGTTTGTTCATCATGAGTTATGGCAAGAGTCCGTGATAATGTTAACGCGTTATGGAATTGTGAGTGATGGAACATGTGAGGGGTGTGAGGGTTTATTGTGAGTGTTGTGAGTGATGACCATTATCACTAAAAAAGGTTGTGAGTGATGGGTAAATGGTTGATGACATAGCGGAACTTAATTGGCTGTTGTGAGTGATGAGTGATGACCACCCCCACCCCCCTCCAAATGGGTTACTAGCAAAATTCGCCAGATTGGGATACACTTCGAACCAGGGAGAACCCTCACCTAGGGTGGAAGCCCGTGAACACTCGCTGAATGGCACGACAGTGCGGAGAGCTAAAACTCACTTAGTCCAAGGATCGAAGTAGCGATCGCCGCCTACTCGCCTAGTCTCCCATCATCACCCTATGCCGCCGAAACTAATTGGTGGGGGCAGGAATCGAACCTGGGTGACTTGGAATACCAAGTCTCTCCCTTACCACTCCACCAGCTCATTAGCCTTTTATATGATATATATAATAAAAGAAATTCTCACTTAACTTGTATAAAAAGTATATATTGGGTTTATCACACAAGACAAGAGTCATCAAAATTACAGGAGAAGAAAGAGTTTAATCATTAATGTAAAAGAAAGAGACTAGAGTGGAGTAGTACATACTTTGGATCATTGTAACAAAGGCTTTTGTGGTCTGTACTCTGTAGCTACTGACATTGCGAAAAACTCCCATTACAGTAGGGTATGTCTGGGAGGATCTTTTGATTTTCATGTAATGATTTGTGAGGACTTACATATTGTTTTTCCTAGGGATCTATTGATTGTCTTTTACCGTTTTTTGGTATCATTACCAAAAAAAATGAATTTCATAGAGAAAAGCCAGATTGCCAAACTATGAACCTAGCAATTACATGACTAACATGACAAAATCTAAACATACATAAAGTAACTAGTTAAAAATTTAAAGAAAATATCTTAACTTTATGGTAGGTGATAGGAATTATGATGTATACGACATCGTGGCTATGTTATGATAAAACTACAACATCAATACGATGTTCAGTTGATCCCAAAGGGGTGGGTTTGTGGATATTTAAAGTTGAAATGCTAAATGAGTAAAATAATAATTAAATGTATTTAATTACTACGGTAAATTATATTTTCTGTCATTTATGTTTGTATCAGATTGCAATTGATGTCTTTTAACTTTAATAATTAAAATCACAATCCTTTATATGTTAAACACATTACACTATACGTCCTTTACCACTAACCTGGTTAAAATTTTCACTTAAGTCATACCACATGATTATCATGTGACACATTTATGTCTTTTTACACCTAAATAAATAAACATCAAAAATAACAACTAAAACCAGTTTATTTTATTAACCACATTCACATCCATTCCACCATATTTTCACCCTAAATTACATTAAAAAACACTACATTTTCTTACTCCTTTTTAATTAAATAATATTTTTATATCTTTATCATTACTTTCTCTCTCCTCCACCCACAACCACTTTTAAAATATATTAAAAAATTATAGGGGGTGAACAGTGTTCCTCCAAATATACAGATAAACAGTAACATTTTCTCTCACATCTACTCACAACCACTTTTTATACTCTTTATATTATAAAAACTCAACGCACAGAATTTAATGAAATGGATGTGAATGATCTTTATTTCTCTTTACTTCTCCCCTCTTTTCTTTAACAACCCTCAAAACTTCAGTCATCTTTCACATTTGAAACCCTGCACCTTCAGCTAGCCTTCAAGCAAACTAATAAATGAGACTAAGACCATGTGTAGTGGGGCGTTTTTTTAAAAAAAAATTCAAAAAAAACACCCGAAAACGCCCACCCCTCCATTACATGGGGCGTTTTTTTAGAAAAAAATTTCAAAAACTTGAATTTGGCGTGTTTTTGATAACGCTTAAAGGGGACTTTGGAACCGGCGTTTTTCTGACAATGAAGGGGACTTTTAAAAAAATTCACTTTAGTCAACCAATCACTTTTGCCCACCCACTTTTCAATCTGACATCTTGACCTTTTTTTTTTTCATTAAAAATAATATGGGGGTTATTGGCATAATGCCCCACTACGCCACTTTTGCTATAATGCCCCCTTGCTGACTAGGACGCCATATGGCGCAAAACGCCCCATGGTGAGAGCATTATAGTGTTTAACCACTACACATGGTCTAACAAATATACTTAACTGAAAATTTGGTGGTGGTGGTGGTGACATACTTGTACTTCGTGCATCTCAACCTATCCATACCTCTCTCTATATCTAACATTTACATATTAATTTCTCTGTCTAGATTCTTCTTTTGCTTTCTCTTGTTCTCACATTTCTGATCGCACAAAACTGAAGTTATTCGACCTCCTTTTTCCGATCATTGTTGTTTCAAAATTAGGGTTAGGGTTTCTTATTGCAGAAAAATGGCACAAGCTGTGGAAGAATGGTACAAACAGATGTCTGTCATACTTGTTCTTATCTCACAGCTGTTGTTCTTACCACCGTTGGATGCTCCCTTGAGGTAATTGATTGTTCGGTCATTGTTATGTTAGGACGCATATGTATGCAAGTTTTTGTTATTCTGATTGTTTGTGCATATTGCAAAGACTATTATGTTGGTCAATTTTACGTATTAGCATTACCGGGGCACACCAACTTTTAGTGCTAACCTGTAATTAGGTAAGCCTGATACTTTAAGCCCGCTAAACACTTCTAGTGGTAAGTATAGTCTTTGTTGTTGTGTAGAATTAACATTTTCATTTTGAAAAAAGACTTGTTAAATATTATTGAAAATAATATTTCAATAATATTTAACGTCTATCTATTTTTACAAATAAACATATATTTATTTTCCACTAAGAACTTGTAAAGTGTAAACCAGTCTTTTATTGTTATTTTAGGACTCCTATATTATGATATTTTGTTTGAAGTGTCGAATCGGATCAGTCTTCCCAACTCCAAAGATATTTTAGCAAGTTATGTATTTTTGTACTTTGAACTTATGAAAATATCCAAATTTTATCATTACCCCCATTAGTACCTTTGACTTTTATTTTGTTTCTTTAAGGTTTCAAATAGATACTTTAACGTTATTTTTTTTCTTTTTGTGTGCCTAACTTTATTGTTATTATGCATTTACTTAATTATTTAAGTAACTTATATGTATGCAATCTTATAAAATGCATTTACTTTAGAGAATTACCGGTTCAAGGAATAAAGTGGTTTAATATCACTAAGAGGCTGTTTGGCAACTTCTAAATTGTTAACTGTTGAACAAGTAAGAGGTCTGAATTATTAAGTGTTTAACCAGTAAAACGTTTAAACCATTAAGAGCCATTATAATGCTTAATCATTCAGAGGCAAACGTCGGACCAATTCAAATTAAAGGTCTTAACCATTCAGACTCAGTATAATGTTTAACCATTCAGAGACAAATGACTGAACCATTCAGACATATGCGCGCGAAACAAACAGTCTGAACCATTAAATATTGAACCAGTAAAACGTCTGAACCATTAAGAGCTAAACAAACAACTCCTAACTGTCTAAACTACACATGGCGCATAATATTTCTTTTTAACATTAATTATGGTGGAATATTTGGGTATGGTTTCTCATACTAGCTTAGTTGCACTTGCACACATCCACCACACATTCTTTTATTTAGTACCAAATCCACATGCCACATGTTATTAGGGTCTATTCCACCAATTTAGTGGCACCAAAATATATGCCCATTTCCTTCGGATTAATCACGTGTAAGACTAGTATGGCCTATCATTTCAAGTTTGTTGCACCTAATCACACAACATCAATATCACCCCACCTGATATTTTTTTTTTTATAAATTAAGGATACATTATGTCAAAGTATTGTGAATTTGTGATGTTATCACAACTTAGCAAAAGGGGGTGGCGGCGCAACTTGTTGCCCGACTACCTGTCATTGTTTTGTAATTGTCCTTTTCGTGTGCAATGATACAATGCTTTTGGTTCTAAAAAAAAAAATTATTATAGAATTTATAGGTAATTCAAAACAACATTTTGGTATATCCATGTTTAATTAATTAATTGTGCATTTACTTGGCCACCAGATTTTTCAAGGATTACTTCACTTACTTCACACCTTAAATATACATTTCATATAAATTTATACAAGTACAATTTCACTAACATACTCCTAGCAAATTCATGTACTTATGCCCAAACTCTTTATTTGATTATCATTGATCAGTTTACTTTTTAAACATTATTTTCGTTACGGCAGTGGCGGATATAAAAAAATCCTTATAGGGAAACGTTTCAAAAAAAAAAGGGTAATGAAATCGAAAAAGCGTCAAATTTTTCCAAAATTTACACTACCGTCGGAGCGTCAAGGACAACGGGGTACCCCTTGTTACAGGATAGGTACTCCCCTGCGTTATGATGTCCTTGACATTTTCATGGTCTAAGCATAATAATCAAAGGGTATACAATTTTTTATATTAATGTAGCTTTAGAGAGTAATAAAATTATTTCAAAATATTGGATGATTTTTTTTAAATGAACATAAATTTTAGAGATGGATTTTATTGCAAGTATCCTTTTCACATTTGGATATTTAAAAACTAGATTCATATGGACCATTGTATCATTTATTGCATATTAAAATATATTCTATTTAAACGCCACCTCAACATTTCTGCTCCTCCACAATTCTTGTTGCTTAGCTAATTCTTTGCTGTGATTATAAAAAAAAAAAAAAAAAAAAAAAAAAAAAAAAAAAAAAATCCTAGAGGAAGGATAAGATTGAATGATGAAGATCCAGTGTAACGTGTGTGAATCGGTGGAGGCGACAGTGTTTTGTTGCGCTGATGATGCGGCGTTGTGTCGCAGTTGCGATGAGAAGATACATGCTGCTAACAGGCTTGCTAGTAAACATCAGAGGGTTCATCTTTCTAATTTAGATAATCAGAGGCCCAAGTGTGATATATGTCAGGTATGTATACATACAAAGAGTACAGTTTTAATTAATTCATGTCTTTGTCCCTTTTATTTTATTTATTTGTTGTTTTTCTTTTTGAAACAGCAGCATTTTCCTTTTTTTTCAGTGTGTTCGTTTTGACTGTTTATATCCATTTTGACAGTTCATGAAATATCTATCTTTGACCATAGTCTTTTTGATATTACAAAAATAACTGGTGGATTTTTTTTTATTTTAATTTTCAATAATTTTCACCAACACATGTCACTACTCACTCACAAATTAGACACTATATTAAATATATCATAAACCATGACTTTTTTAATTCGTGGGGGTCTATGGTCCCTTATGAAAAT
The DNA here is from genome assembly GCF_002127325.2 of Helianthus annuus. Taxonomy (NCBI): domain Eukaryota; kingdom Viridiplantae; phylum Streptophyta; class Magnoliopsida; order Asterales; family Asteraceae; genus Helianthus; species Helianthus annuus. The sequence continues at coordinate 145,059,681 of NC_035442.2, forward strand.
ATCCATTTTGACAGCTCATGAAAATGTCCATCTTTGACCATGACTTTTTGAAATTACAAGTGGACTTTTATTTTATTTTTAGTGTTCAATAATTTTCACCAATTACAAAATGACACATACCAATCAGTATTTTTTTTTAATTCGTGGGGTCTATGGCGCAAGCGCAACACTATGGATGTGTTGCACCAAAACGATCAAATTCGTTGCATCGGCTGTGTCAAAGGATCCAACCTGATGCGCCAGATTGAAATCTGTTGCGTCAAAAGACACTTGTCACACTCTAATTGATCAGTAATTTTACAAAGTCAAGGCTATTCTGCTAATTTCTTCGTCAAAATTGATATTTTCGTGATTTTCCCGTTTGTTTATTAAACCAAAGCGTAGATATATGTTTCAATTATGAGTATCATGTATTTAATATGTGAACGTTGTCTAAAATGTGATTGGTATCATCATACAGGAACCAGATGGATACTTCTTTTGTCTGGAAGATAGGGCTTTATTGTGCCGAAAATGTGATGCTGCCATTCACAAAGTGAATGCCCTTGTTTCATCACACCAGCGGTTTCTACTTACAGGCGTGAAAATAGGGGTTGAAACTGAAACTCGTGATCTTGGTGCATCGTCGTCTACAAAATCACTCCCTTGTGAGAAAGTTTCAGAAGCGCCAGAGTTCCGGTTTGGTGGAGGCTCTTTAGCAGAGCAATGGCATTTTGATGAGTCTTTTGGATTGAATGATCTCAATCAAGATTATGACTACATTGATGACAATTCATCTAAGGTGAGTTTTTTCGTATTTTGTGGTTTGTGAATAGAAACAGGAAAATGAACGTTAGTTGGGTGGGCTGGCTCCAAAAGCCACTTCTTGTTTATAATGTTTTTTTTGTTTCCGTTCTGGTTTCTTGCTAGTCGGTTTTTAATAAAATCATATTGTTCTAAGGATTAAAAAAAAAAAGCCTTTGTGTGTACATTGATCTAGTAAATTGAAATTTTCAAGTATTTTCATTAGGCGGATAGTGGCAAGATAGGAGGCTCAGATTGTTCTTCAACTCTAAAAGCATTGGAAGTTGAAATGGATTCTGAAGATTGTTTGGGTCAGGTTCCTGATTCATCGCGGATGGTCCCACAAATATCTTCACCGCCTACTGCTTCAGGGCTTTGCTGGCCAAAACACCATCATCATGGTCGTCGTCGTCCTCGTAGTCGTCGCAATCAAGGTAGGATTGACCCTACTACTTTTGTGCCAGATGTATGCTACTCTAATATCTCAAATTTGGATCATTCTCAACAACAACTTAAAAGGAGGAAGTACCTATAACTTGTAACTACGATGTTCTTCTTGGATGCCGACTCATGGTTGCTTTACATTGTTCTGAATTTGGGGTTCAACTCACATCCCCATAGTCTATGTTAAATAATTATTGAAGATGGTGGTAGAATTGTTCTTAAAGTTGGGTCAAGTGTTACAGGGTTCAAAGTTCAACCCTCAATGGGGTTTGTTATTTCACTTGTTTGATGTACAAAAGTTGAGACTGTGTGATTGAAACACTTGTTTAAATCATTACTAGATTTCATTTTTCCACTCAACAAAAATCAAGTTTCACATAAAAGTAAATTGCATTAATATAGTATTTTTTGGGTATTACAACATATTATATTGTTAGAGAATAGTTTTTTTAAATATTTTCTTATAATATGAAAGTTGTATATTTAAATTTAATTGCTTATCTGATTCATATAAAAAATAATAACATACGAAGAAGCATATAATCACATCTATCTACTATAATAAAAGAAACTAACTTTTGGACAGAAACCAACTTTTAAACACGTGTCATTCATTGAAGGTATCCTCAAATCTATACTTATCTAATATTAACTAAATAAATAAATAATAAATTAATATTAAATCTTATTATACTTTAATAAAATATTATCCTCAAATCTAAATTGTTAATTTAATAATATATTTTTAAAACAAATACCTCTCTTTCATACTTATCTTATATTAAGTATATAAATAATAAATTAATATTAAATGTTATCCAAATTTATTAAAAATATAACTTTTTATTATTTGGTATACAAAATTATATTTATTCAACAGTATTTAATATACAAAATTACATTTATTTAATATGCGTAATACACATGGTTTTTAAAGATATAACTTTTTTTAGATATATTCAACACGTGTAACATACAGGGTTTTTAAGAATGTAATTTTTTTATTATTTGGTAGATTTATTCAACCCGATTATACACGGGTTTTTTTAAAAGATACGACGTTTTTAGTATTTAGTATACAAAATTACATTTATTTAATCTGTGTAATACACATGATTTTTAAAGATATAACTTTTTTTATTATTTGATATATAAAATTACATTTATTTAACCCGTACAATATACGAGGTTCATAAAAATATAACTTTTTATTATTTGATATAATATTACATTTATTCAACCCGTGTAATACACGGGGTTCTAACCTAGTCTAATATAAACTCACAACGGTATAGTGCTACTTGACAAAACATGTTTTCAATAACAATCTCGATTGCAATAACAATATCTGTTTGTGTAGTTAAGGTCGACCGAGTAGAGTAAAATACATTATTATAAATTATATAAACAAAAGTATATCTATGTGTCCTTTAAATCTGCCCATTTCCGACTCCCAATTAGCCGATTTTGTTTAAACAGCCTGCAATTTAGAGTCCGTATATCACATATAAAGCCTCCAAGGTCTTGCAAAATGTATTATTTTGAAGATAGTTGTTGTAGTGTGAAGAGTGTAAGCCTTTGCAAAAGTGTAGGAAAGTGAAAGATGAGACTCTAAATTGCTCATATAGATTATGTGCCTATTACTTTAAAGAATTGGAAGAATCGCTTCTTCTATGCGTTTTCATAAGCCTCGAATGTATTCATGTTCTAAAAAGAAAACCTATACAAGTTTTTATATGAAAATCTCAGATATATAAGCTCTGTATAATTATGAAAACGGAGTATTTCTAAGTTACAATACTTAAATAAAATGTGTTTTTATAACAAACTTGAATGTAATAGCAACGTGTTAATGTAATTCATGCTAACTGGTAGGGTAAAATACGATATATATACTATATGAATAAAATAAATAATTATATTGAAAACCAAATTTATATTTTCTTGGATTATATTGAAATACAATAAATTTTAAGTTGAAATCTACATAATAAATATCAATAAAAAAATTATCTAGATAATAAATATCGATAAAAAAATTAAAGAAAAATAAAATATAAACAAAAAATATACGTCACATCTACTCTACTCACCTTGTTTGTCACTATACACAATCCTAGTTTGGATTTCTATCAAAGCAGGCCCGTCGCCTCTGACGGATTGTCGACTGACCCCATTATTTTTGGTATCATATTTTCAATGTTTTCAACCAGTAATTTTTTTTGCGTGTTCCGACGGGTTCGAAATGTAAAATAACTCGAATTTGTACCGTTTAATGGAAACGTATTATATTTTACCTAACTTGTTTCTGAACAAAAGTGACGTCAAAACGTAGAGTAAGTAAAAACTCACATGAAAATAAGCATGAAAACATATTATCATCTTTCTCTGATGGCCAATTTCAGTCCCTCATGTATGCTTGCTACCTCTTCTGTCCAAAACTTCATCCCTTCATATTTAGTTTACATTCTAACCAAGTTATATAACCTAGTTATTTATTTTTATTTCTACCAATTAATAAAAATTGGGTTTTTGGGACGTTACAAGTCTACCCCCCCCCCCCTTCCTTCTTAAAGGAGGTTTCATCCCCAAAACCTTTCTCATCTCTACTAGACCAATCCTACTCCTACCCTTTTCATTCTACTCATTCAAAGTGCATACTACAACATGAATACATTCGAGGCTTATGCAAAAGGTTTTTTTTATTCGTAAATAAACATAATCGTACGTTTTGTCCCTATTTTCTTAAATTAAGCAAAATACTTTCATGCATTAATTGATCATGGCGAATTGATTACTTCTACTTTTCCCAATAAATCATGCTTGATACATTATTCCAACATTAGTCATACAAGTATCTAACATGAGTTTACCACAATATTCCATTATTAACATTCCTTCTAATTACTTTTATAGTCACATAAAAATCAGAATATGACCACACATATATTATAAACATTCAGTTATGGTATCACTGCCGCATCATAACTACTTTTTCGTACTTATCTATTCATACTTATCTCGGGAGTTAAACACCATTTTAGGTTTGTTACCGTTACATGGTACTATGTACATTCCAAGGTGAAACTCCTTATCATTTTCATTCGTGTCACCATGATTTGTCCGTCCATTTGTTTTATGCGTTACTTACTATACATACACATGTGCCTTGCTTAATGACATCGAGTTTAAACTAAGAATTTCATTCCTTTCTTGACCTCTAAAATTCATACCTTCCAAACTGTATCATATTTGTGCTACCGTTTGTTCGTATGGAAACATTATTCCGTCTATAACGTTATATTTAACATTCACAAGTCAAAAACTTTACTAACCTTAATGTTTGCATAATAAACCAATGATCCATGCCCCGGACCGGCCCGCTCCTTCATGAGTCCATGCAAAAAACTGGATTGACCTCGTACATCCGTGTGATAAGCCTCCGCTCGTGTGCATCCTTTCACCAACTCTACTAGTTTTATCACTTCAAGCATTCTACCATTCTCATTGAAAAAATTAACAATTAGCACATTTCATTTAAATATTCATTCAATAAGAACGGTACCTGAACACGTCCCTGAACTGGTTGATCCGATGAGAAGTGATCCGATCTTCGGTCTGCAAAACAAAACACTGTTAGGACTCGTTACAGGAATGGAGTTATTCCTGTAACCACACACTGGCGTGAGAATAAGTATATGCTTTGTGAGAGTAAAGAGAATGTGTTGAGAGAACAATGTGTCTTACCTTCTTGATGATCCCTCTATTTATACTTATGGGTGATTTTAGGGTTTCCGCATGTTTTGGGAAGTCGGTTAGGCGACTCCTATTTTATCGGAGATTTATATGTATGGAGATATATGGAAATATCTTCCCTATTTACGACTTATTTAATGGTTGGTATTTAACCCGGAATGACCGAATCGGGTCATTCCTTCACATGTCCCCCCAGTCCGATTCTATAGGGTTTTGCATGGGGTCGGACTTAAAAAAGTGACAAAACCACTAAAAAAGTACATCAATAACCAAATGTATAATAAGCCTTAAATAAAATAAAATAAAATAATACGTCATAATACCTGGTGCCAGGTACCCGAAGGGGCGTTTTGGCGGCGTCAGTTGCCAGATCAACGACCTGCTCATTATTACCTGGGCTGACACACATCATTTTCCAAAATACTCTTATTGTACTATTTATTTTTTTTAATCAATAAAATCATTACAAGACAAATCAAACTTAAATAATTCAATCTCAAACACTTATATATGAGAGATCTAGAGTGGATAATGGTTTCTACGGTTCTTGCATCTAAAGGTGGTTCCTATTTTACCCCATCCAGGACTGACTATTTATATATTTATACGCATGCACTATTTGCACTAATATCCCTAATTTCTAACTATATATTATCAATAACCTTCTGTTGTAATTTCTCTTATAATTTAGATATAAAGATTATTCTCTTAATCATATACTCTTTATAAATATATTAACATTTGTGTTTTAAAGTACCTAAACTCTATATTATATAAACTGTTAAATTATTTTAACATAAAATTATTTTCACATGTTTACAAGAATAACACTATTGCACATTGAAAACTAGCTCAATGAAAAATTCGAGAAATATCAAGGCTTGCACAAAAAAACATGTCATACAACTAAGACTAGCCTGTGAAGAGTGCATTTGGCTTAGAGTATGTGTAGTGGGGCGTTATATTCCCTCATAAAGCCCCTATAAAGCCCCACACACCACTACGAGGGGCTTTATAAGACAAAAAAAAAAGTGGGTGGCGTTATATATATGGCGCCTGATGGGGGAGGGGATTTCAAAAATGGACCAATAAAAAAAAGCAAGTGTTTTTTTAATTAATTAATACAATTGAAAATTAATAATTAGGTAATGATAGGTATGGGCTTTATGACTACGGGCTCTAGTGATATAATGCCCCATAAAACCCCTGTGTGACGTGGCACGACACGTGTCGCATAATGCCCCACAAGGGGCTTTATGACTACGAATGGCCTTAGATGGAATTTGCATTTGAGAAATCTTGCAATGGAGGTGGCTCTCCACACGTTTGGACGTGCGCCATTTTTCATAAGGTGGTGGAGCCATGCTATTAATTAATAAAAGAAATCATTTTCGGCCTTTTCTTAGTTATTTTACCAAATTCTGAGTGTTGAGATGCGTTAGAAAAAAAAAATCTGTAATGTTTTAAAGAAGCATTTTTTGCTAATTATCATTTGAGTAAATTATAAGTTTTGTCCTTTATGTATACATCAAATTTCAGACGCTGTCTTTTTTGCCAAAATCTTGCAGGCGGTGTCCTTTACCTTTCAAAATCTTGCATGTTTTGTCCTTTAGGTCAAACATGGTTAGAAATCTCACTTAAAAAAAGTCATGTGCAGTGCACACGAGGGTAAAATGGTCATTCCCTCTCAACTCATTTAATTCCCCATTTATATCCACAACAACCCCTCACTAACCCAGGATCATCTCTTCATAAATCACCGCCACTACTTATTTCAAAAATCCCAATTCTAATTAATCAACAGATGTATGTTAAGATCTAATCAAACAGCATGTTACAAGAATATCATCAAACACATAAAAACATACATTTTTATTTCACATACATCTTACCTGAAAGTGTGACTGCCAGAACGACGCCTGAGAGACGGTCGTCGTTGGTCGTTCTGTTAACCGCCTACGTGAGCAACGGCACTGCTTCCGAGGAGGTCGCAGGAGGTCAAAGAAAAGGTAGAAGTTAACCGGGTGAAGAGAGGGGTTGTATTTAAAGAATGACGGTATCTCAGAAGAAGCCGCAAAGGCGGTGGTTGAGTTAATTCCGTCCACATAGAAACTAAAAATCCTTCATTTTCGATGAAGGGGCGATTGCAATTTCTCAACTTTTGAAAAAATCCCCGATCTTGGAGGATTTTAGGTGTTCGTCGACCCGGGTTGGTTCTGAAGGGGGAATTGCTTTATCAGAAGCACTCGCCACATGTACTGGTTTGAAGAAACTCGATCTTCGTGATAATATATTTGGTGTAGAAGTCGGGATTGCTTTGAGTAAAACCGTTTCTTTACTCACTAATCTGACTGAGCAACGGCACTATTGCCGAGGTGGTCGCCGGAGAAGTGAGAACCAGAGAAATCAGAATTCATATAGGAGAGGCAATGGTGGGCTGGCCTGACTTCACGTGGTGGAGGTTCTTTCCAAATAGATCTCTTTGGGGATTTAGGGATTTATCAGATGATAAATGGGGAAATTGAAAGGGGTGAGAGGAAAATGACCATTTTACCCTCATGTGCATTGCACATAATCTTTTTCAACTGAGATTTCTAACCAGATTTGGCCTAAAGGACAAAACATGCAAGATTTTGTAAGGTAAAGGACACCGCCTGCAAGATTTTGGCAAAAAGGACAGCGCCTGAAATTTGATGTAAACATAAAAGACAAAACTTGTAATTTACTCTTATCATTTTTTAAAACATTTATTTTTCATCATAAATCCCTTTAATAATTCGGTAATAACAATTTTTTTATTATATAAAAGGTTAATATGAAAGTTAGTTTTTTATATGAAATAAAAAACTTAAAAAGAGCTTTATAATTTTTATTTATAAGATAAATTTTTATTTTTAAATGTATTCTTTTTTTTTTTTTGAACGACTATTTTTTTCTTTAAATACTTACAACTCCCAAGGATAGAACTTTGGTAATGGGGTGGTGGTGTATTGGCAAAGACAAAGTCTTTGAAAACACCTAGGTTGGGAAGAGGAATGTCTTAGGTTCCAGTTTCAAAAAAAAAAAGGATAGAACCCTGGTCTTCATACAAGAGATAATTCCTCTTGATCACTAGGCTATAACCTAAGTGGCTTTTAAATGTATTCTATTAATTTTAATAATAAGAAAATAAAAACAAATTAATTATAAGAAGAATTTGTTAATTAAAAATAAAATTTTATTTTTAAAACATTTATTTTTCATCATATATCCCTTTAAGAAGAATTTTTTATTTATAAGATAAGTTTTTATGTATTTGTGCAAATTTGGTGTGACAACTAAGTTTAGTTGATGTATTTACGAGTACATTTAACATTTTGCATCGGTGATAGTCTACTATAAATTTATACTACCAAACAGATTATTATTGGTTTAGAATTTAGGATGTTAAATACTTGGAATCAAGAAACATAGTTAAATTTATTTTTATGACTAGCCTAGTGGGCTAGTCTATTTATTTTCTTTTTCTCATGGCATTTAGCTTACATTTGGTTTATGTGGATTTTAACTTCGAGGGGAAATGCTTCGAGAGGAAATGCACTGGACGACTTTGTATTTGAGCAGAGTGTATTTTTTTAATGTCAACGTTTGCTCCTACTCTATTACCCTCTTAATCTTAAATTAATTGTCTTTGGTTGATTACACTGATTTACACTTGATGAAGAATTATGCATCTGGTAAGAGGGTGGGGCTCAAGGTAAGTTTTTTTAAGGGTATTGGGGGCAGTTATTGGGTGTGGGTCATAAATAGTTAGTGGGTAAGGATTAGTTGGGCTGAACACAATGCTAGAGGAAATAATAAAAGGCCTGTAGGCCTGTTCGAATTGTGGAACAAGAATGGGGTGGCAGCCTATTGTTGTAGTAATACACACATACATAATATATTTATTCATTTATTTATGTTTTTTACACTTAACAACTAACATATATATATATATATATATATATATATATATAAAGGGGCTCATGCGAGAACTCCATTTATTTCGAGAACCGCGAGAACCAATGTGAACACAACTTAAAATAGCTAAAAAAAACCTAACCCCCACCCCCCCCCCCAAAAAAAAAAAAAAAAAAAACCCCTAAACCCCCCAAACCCCCCCCCCCCGCCCCCCCCCCCCCAAAAAAAAAAAAAAAAAAACTAACCCCCCCCCCACCCAATCTAAAATGCTAAAAACTAAACCCCCAAAAAACCTTAAAAAATCTAAAAACAATCTAAAAAAATCAAAAAAAATCTAATTTTTTTTTAATATTTTTTATGCTCAAGTCGCTACTTTTAGTGGCAAAAAAAATTTAAAAAGAAATTAAATTTTTTAATTTTTTTTTGGCTTCGAAAAGTGGCGATTTTTATATAAAAAATATTAAAAAAAAAATTGTGTGATTTTTAGCTATTTTTAGGCATTTTTGGTTGTGTTCACATTGGTTCTCGCGGTTCTCGCAATAAGAGGTGGTTCTTGTATGATCTTCTCCCTATATATATATAGATATATATATATATATATATATATATATATATGTATGTATAGGGTAAGGTTATTGTAAAAAAGACCAAAAGTGTGAGAAAGGTAAGAAAAAATCTCAGCCATTATATCTAAATTAATTAAAAATGGTAAAGAAGTAATTTTATCATTAATTCAATTTATTAAAAACTTCTCATAACCGCCACCTTAATTATAGGAAGTATATAACACCATTCAGTAATTACATAACACCATTCAGCAAGTATATAACACCATTCAGTAAGTATATAACAACATTCAGCAAGTATATAACACCATTCAGCATTCAGCAAGTATATAACACCATTCAGTAAGTATATAACACCATTCATCAAGTATATAACACCATTCAGTAAGTATATAAACCATTCAGCAAGTATATAACACCATTCAACATTCAGCAAGTATATAACACCATTCAGTAAGTATATAACATCATTCAGCAAGTATATAACACCATTCAGCAGTATATAACACCATTCAGCATTCAGCAAGTATATAACACCATTCAGCAAGTATATAACACCATTCAACAAGTATATAACACCATTCAGTAAGTATATAAACCATTCAGCCAGTATATAACACCATTCAGCCAGTATATAACACCATTCAGCAAGTATATAACACCATTCATTGACTAAACATCTGATCGAAACATATTTTTTTCTCTATACAAGTATAGCAATATGGTACTCATATTAAAAATAAAAAAATGCTTGTTATTATGGTGTAATTTTTTTAAAAAAAAGTTATGTATAAAAAGTTATTGATGTTCAAAAAAGACGAGGGGAAGTTACATGTGCATTACATAATTTCTAGTGGGTTTAAAAGACTATATTGTCCCTAGATATTTCAAATCAGTCCAAATTAATGAAAATATTTTACAATTTGGTCCCTACTGATCTCAACCATTAGATCAAAAGATCTAATGGCTGAGATTCTTTCTTACCCTTCTCACACTTTAGGCATTTTTTACAGGATCCTCTACCTATATATATATATATATATATATATATATATATATATATATATATATATATATATTATTCATACTATGGTTCGGACCGCAAGTATCGAGTTACGCGAGCGGGTTGGATCAACAAGCGAGACATGGGCTACGGTTTGAGTCGGTTCCAAAAGGATAAGGATTCGGTTCCAAATTAATCGCTTTTATAATGCAAACTCATAATATAATTTGGTTAAGTATGAAATTACCTCGTCAAATAAAATAAGTAAAAAGTTTGATTATAAATATGGAACGAACGGTTTATACCTCGAAGTTACGGGTTGTCACAACCACCGCCACCTCCAAACACCCACCACCACCGTCATGTCCCTAACAACCAAATCACAAAAGCTCAATAATCTGTTTTTTCACATATCCTACATTTTTCACAATGATACTGATTCTTAAAATACCTGAAGATGATTTAGAGAATTATAAATGTGTTTGATTTAGCAGATAAAAGAACTCGCAAAATATTAACATATAATGTTGAAGACTTACATCATCATCAAAGAATTTACATTTCTGACAGAAGTAATTCCCCATACATATCCCACAATTGATACGGTTTTGTTGAACCTGAAGAAAGTATGCAAAGTTTAATTGTTTAAACCATAAATCATGTGAATTTAATTAACTGACTTTCTTGATTGTAATGTATGTATATTAGCTAAACGACTCACATCTTGTTCGGTGTCACGGACAGAACATATGACCTAAAACAAACAAAATGAAACTAAAAACAATCAGGATAAGAACCAAAATGGGAATTTAGACTAGAAATTGGAATATAAAAACACTATAACGCGGAAAACGCATCTCTCAAACTTTCCAACACCTCATTCGAATCAACATCCTTCGTGTTCAGCTCAATAAACTTCTGCATCAATGAATCCATCACCGTCAGCATCCACAGAGTTGATCATGCTATCCAGTTCGTTGTCCGTTGTAGTTCGGTCTCGATCTGGATGCAAGAGTTGTTGACGGACAGTGAAACGACGCCGTCGTGGCTGTTGTCGATGTCGGATTTACGATAAATTTGAGTCGATTGTGATGAATTTGAATGATTGATAGGATTTGGGGATATATAAAAGAGAGAGATCTACGAATATTTTATTTTTTATTTTTTTAACTGTAAGGGTATTTTGGTCATTTAACAATATTTAACCAAAAAATTCTAACAATGTTAGAAATTTGGACTCAAATGGTTAAAGAAAATGCTTATGAGGACTCAGGTCGTTAAACTTTTTGCTTTTGGACTCAACTAGTTAAAACCCATAAAATACACAAACTCAAAAAAGTAACTTTTTGCTTTTGAACTCACCACCTAGATAAAACCATAATCTATACTATATTATAATACATGAGGGAAGGATTCCCAAAAGTTAAGAACTTCTTCCCCCATTATTTATAAATAAACCCCTAGAATAAGGGTAAAGTGGTCTTTTAAACCATAATTATTTTTTAGTCCCTCAATCTATTACATTTAAATCCTTGACATTTAACATAATTATGGGTAATTAGTTACACCCCCCCCCCTTAATTCTTTAATGTATTCCTGCGATATCTTACAACCGTAATGTTTTAAAAAAATCCAAAGGTAGCATGACGATCGGCACATCTTTTAAACGTTTCGATAGTTGTCTTTTTTAGCTTCGTCGTGCGTTCATAAAGTACAAATAGCCGATGCGTAAATGTACAATTGATTAAAGCCAACATTTGTTTTTTACCCAAGCCAGCTTTGACTATTACCTAGCTACCGTACATTAACATTTGTTTTTTACCCAATTTTTTTATTTTGAACGGCATTAATAAACTAAAATATTCCCTAATTTTATTTGTACAGAGTCAGTTTGTTGTGGCATGTTTAATATAGTAAGTATAGATAAAACTCACAACAAACTTCCTATTAAACATGCCACAACAAACTAAACAGGATATGTGCATCTTATTTTAAAAACTTAAAACTCACAACAAACTTTCTAAATAAATGGATGACCAATCTAAAACTAAACCCTAATGGACTGCTATAAATACATAGCAAACACTCACAATTCTACATTTCTATTGCTAAACAGATTTAAAATATGGAGCCAGTTCTGAATTCACTTGATGCGAAAAAACAAGCATGCGATATTGAAAAATCTAAGGTCGGTTCTATGATAAGTTTTGTTATATCGCAATAATGAATAATTGTTTTCTTTTATTTACTTTTATATGAATACTAACTTATTTGATTTTTCAGATTCAACACACCAAATTAAACACCCCAGTTGTCAAACAAGCTTTTGTTAGTTTTTAAGTAATATTTTTGCTTATAATCTTTCATATTAACAAGTTCGTTATGTTATTATTTGGTGTTTTATTGTAGGATGATGGTGATAATAGTGTTGAAATTATTTCTTATGGTGCAATGTTCAGTCCATACAAGTGTAAGCTTCAACGTCAATTTAGTGAAGAGGTAATTTTAAAATTTATTTAATCTTTTTTAAATTTTTTTTATTCAATATTTGTTCTTTTTTTAAATTTATTTAATCATTTTTTTAACTTTTTTATTAAATTTTTGTTTTTTAAGGATCGGAAGTATGAGAATCAAAAGAAAAGATCTAAGAGACTCTGAATGGAAATGGGTCGAGGTTATAAATTTAGATGATCCTGAGGACGATGAGAAAGAAGATGAATTAGATGATACTGCTGATTCGAGCACATACAAGAAAAACGGATAAAAAAAGTAGAGATTTTAGATGAAATATACCAAGTGTTTTTATGTTTTTTTCATTTTCAGTTGTTTTTGTTTGATATAGATTATCCCATGAATAATAAAGTTTATTTTATATTTGAAGTTTATGTTTTGTGTTATTTTATTGCACTTATAATTTACATCTCGATTGAACTAATATACTTTAGTACTTAATCATGTTCGTATTATATAATTTACATGTTCGTACTTGATCATTTCTAAAGAGATAAATTCGATTACCAAGAATGGCCAAAACATGAAAACTACCTCTTGGTTTGGAGTAAATTCAAGATTGTATTTACAAAGCACACTAAACTTATTCAATTTAACAGTCATGTTTCACGAGGATTTCGTATATATCCATTAGCGCCTTCTATAAAAAAAACTGTTGGACGACACGAGATATGAAAAAATAATTATATAATATTATAGATTTTTCGAATAATTTGTATTTCTTAAATAAAAAGATAAAGTTAATAAAGATATAAACTTTTACATCCTATTTTTTTTATAAAAACTATTTTATAAAAATATGATTTTTAAATATTTATAAAAATGAAATTTAAAATTAGTTAAAGGTGTTTAAAACGTACCTACAAGTCACCTACTATTTTTTACTTTTTACTTTTTTAAAAACGAAAATTTTAAAATTAAAGTTTATTGGATGAGTATGATGTGGATATTTAAAAAAGTTATGGACTTTAAACAATAAAATTATAAACTTTATCATTTCACCAACAAAATAAACTTACTTTATAACGATAGCAACTTATTTTTTTATTTTTTGTCATTTGTTTAGTATTTTTTATTAACAAACGAATCTTTACATGTTTAAAACAGTTTTTCTATACTTTATTTATTATTAATTTTTATAACAAAACAAAACTTTGATATTTAGTAGATAGAAGATAAACTATGTTCCAAAATTTTAGGAATTATTTAATACTAATTTACGGATTAGTAGATAGATAGTAAACTATATCCCAAAATTTTAGGAATTATAATACTAATTTATGATATTTAGTAGATAAATAGTAAACTATGTCCCAAGATTTTAGGAATTACAAGTCAACTAATAAAAAAAATAATTACTGCAGTTATTCTTGGATATTAATCTAATAATTTGCATTTTTTAATTAAAAAGTAATAAAGTAATAAACTTTAAAGCTGAACTAAAAAACTGAACTTACTATGATATAAAGTTAATAAAAAAATAATTATTTTATAAACATTTTTATAGCAAGTAATATAAATAAAACACTCCAGAAATTTACAATCTTTACTAGATAAATTCTAAACTGGGTTCCAAACTTTTAGGAATTATAAGTTCAACTATATTGTTATAGATAATATTAGTCAGTTCTAAAATAACTATTTACCAACTTGACTAGATACATAGTAGTAGATTGTGTTGCATATTTTTAGGGATTCTTAGTTAAAAGTAGACTCATATAGATAAGATTAGTTAGGAACTAAAAATTTGAACTTAGTATGATATAAAGTTAATAAAGATATAAATTCTTATCATCCTATTTTTTATAAAAACAGTTTATGAAATCTTATAAAAATATAAATTTTTTATATTTGTAAAAACCCAAAATTTAACAATTTAAGTTAAAGCTCTAAAACGTACTTACGAGTCAAATACTATTTTTTATTTTTATAAAAACGAAAATTTTAAACTTAAAGTTTATTGGATGAGTACTATGTGGATATTTATAAAAAGTTATGAACTTTAAAGAATAAAATTATACTTTATAATTTAACCAATAAAATAAACAAACTTTACAATTATAACAATTTATCTTTTATTTTTTGTCTTTTTGTTATTATTTTTTATAAAAGAACAAAACTTTTACTTATGTGTAAACTTATGACATATGGATAATGTTATATGAAAAACCCTTGAATTTTAGAAAACCTTGCAAACCCAATGCATGGTCCACATTTATCCACGTATCCAAGCCATCTTCATTTCTTTTTTTTGCTTTTGAGGGCACATTAGTCTTTTTATATTTTCACTTGTCTCCTCTTGTCAGATCACCAACTCTCTATTTGTCATTTGTAGAGCATCAAAAAGATCAAACTCTCTCTTTCTTATTTCACTTTCTTATCCATTTTTTTGTATCATTTTTCCTGATGAAGAAATCCAACATTTTACCAATCAAATTTAGACCGAAATGAAGAACAAAAATCAGATCGATCAATCCCTGATGAAGAACGTGGTTTTGTGATGAAGATGTTAATATATGAAGTCAGATCCACGTGAAAACCCCTTCCAGATCTTGTTCCATTCCCGTTTAGATCTCGTTTGTCCACATGTCTCATAATGTTGTTACAGATCTGGATATTTGTGAGTTTTTTTACACTTTTTTAGTTTATATAAAATATGATTTGTATATGTTGTTTCAGATCTTGATATTTGTGAGTTTTTACACTCTTTTAGTTTTATGCAACATATGTTTTCATATATGTTTGATTCTGGGTATTTCGTATGGATTTTTCTGATTTTGTGGAGTTTATGTTAGTTGATAACTTGAGCATGTAGGTATGAACTTTTGAAAGATGATTATAATTTACGGTTCTATTATTTTACACTTAAATATTTGAACCAATAAAATATTGAATTTAAAAATGATATAGGTATGGACTTTATAAGATGATATTCAACGTCTGGCTCCATTTTTCACACTTAAAATATTAAAAAATATTCATAAAACCTGGTTGTTAATAGGTTTTTGTGTAATGGTTGTTTTAGAGATGAAACATGATTTTTTTTGTTAAAATGGTTCTTAAAAGGGGTAAATGTTTATGTAATTTGTAGGTTTTTATTTTTGTGTTAAAAAGTTATGCTTGGTTTGGTTGCTTCTTTGGGCTTTTGATCTGAATAGTAACTGTTTTTTGTTGGTTTGGTTGCTTTGTTTGGGGCTTTTGATCTGAATAGTAACTGTTTTTGTGATGTTGTTTGGGGCTATGCATGTGTTAATATTTATGTCTGGTTAACGACTTAACGGTTATCTTATCTTTTTGTTATTAGACGGTGATGTATACAAGGGAAATAAGATCCAATTCTCGGGACCGTTGGTTTCGTTAAACGTGGATTAGATGCTCAAGGATCATGACCATGTTTATGTTACAGCACAACACAACTAACACGTGTTATAGTTTGAACTTCTCGGACATGCATGCGTTACATGTGACATGAAACCCATGTACAACGTAACACCTGTTACGTGAGACATGAAAACACATTTTTTTAACTTCCCTGACATACGCACACCCACATGTTTACAAACCGTTTCAAGACCGACCCAAACAATAAAGCAATGGTAGGCACTGAAAAGCTAAGGCAGCAAAGGTAGCCGCTGAAAAGCTAAGGCAGACTGTCAAAGGAAGCTCCACCATTTTTCTTAGTGCTATGTATTTTCGTTTACTAGTAATATGTAATTTTAGTAATATGTAATTTGAGACTCTGATTGTTTTGTCTAGTACATGATGTTAAAACGGTATGGACTTAACACATTCTGGAAGTCTTAACACACGTTATAAAAGAGGCTTAACACAAGTTATATCAGGTATACTATGTTGTTATTAAGTTACTATTGGAGTTTATGCATCCATTCTGGAAGTCTTAACACACGTTATAATAGACGCTTAACACACGTTATACATGTCAGGCGCATAACACATGTTACAGTATGTATATACAAATCATGGTGTTTTGGAAACCACTAGCTTATACATGACATCATGTTGGGTTAAACCAAGATTATAATATAGGCTTAACACATGTTATCCCAGGTATACGGTGTTACAATATTAACTTGTATGTTCCATATTAACTTGTATGTTTCATATACGGTATTACAATATTAACTTGTTTGTTCCATATTAACTTGTACACATATTAACTTGCAAACCACTTTCATATATATGAATACAAGTCGGGTTATAATGGATGCTTACATGTTATCATATGTATACATGTGGGGTTACAAAAAGATTACGATATTAACTAAAGATTATAACAGAAGCTTAACACATGTCATACATTCCAAAATGTGCAAAACAAATGACCCGTTTCATATTATATATTCCAAAATTACCGGTACATGTGTTACCATAAATGGCTCGTTTCATATTACACGTTACATACTAACTTGTACATTTATTACTTGTACAAGTTTTACACTCAGTATCCACATTATCGGATATTTTAAACATCAACAAAAATAAAATAGATATTACTTTTTTTTTAATTAACAAAAGGTTAACACACGTTATATATCATTCCAACATGGGGCTTAACACATGTTATACATGAACACATGTCAGGTTACATCATGGTGTTCTGTTACAGCATGAACCACTAACACATGTTATAAATGAACGAACAGTTCTTTCCCAAAGGATGTGACTTATTCAATGTCCCCGCATTAACGTCGCCTACATCCATCCAGCTTGTCAATTGAATATCTTTTATGGATCTGTTTCTGTAATCCAACACACGTTATATAACAGTCTAACAGGGGGCTTAACACATGTTATGGGTCTGAGTCTGTGAATCAAGCAACCCAACAAAAAAACACTTACTGTTCAGATCAAAAACCCAAACAAGCAACCCAAACCAACAAAAAATCAACTACTGTTAAGATCAAAAGCCCCTAACAAGCAACCAAACCAACAAAAAATCTCGTTCAAAATTTCATCCTAAAGTTTTTTGATTTATTCAAGAACACTTACCGGATCTAGAACCGTCCGATGAACATGAAGAAGATCTTCAAACCTTCTTCTCACACACACACTCGTGCGTATGTCTTTGTGATAAAGATTGTTGTTTCTCTATCTAAAACATCAACTTTCACTCTCTAAAAACATTCATGTTGTCATCGTTCTCTCTCTAAAACAACATACTTCAAACTTCTTCTCTCTCACACACTTGTATGTGTGTTCTTGGTGTTATAGATGAACATGATGAAGATTGTTGTTTCTCTCTCTAAAACAAAAAATTCATCTCTCTAAAAACTTTTGTCCTGCCATCATTCTCTCTTTAAAAGATCTAGGATTAGTGTTTGTTGAAATCACTTTTAGATCTTGGATATTTGAATTCTGAAATTAGATCATCTTCTTCTTGTTCTTCTTCACGTTTGTGGGGAGGGGGAGGAAAGAGAAGGATGTAAGAGAAAGAGAAAGAGTTGGTGATTTGATGGTTCTGGAAAGTCACTTTCAATTTTCAATAAAGCACAAAAAGTACATTTTTTCACTACCCAAATTGCCCTTTAGTTGTACTAAAAGTAATATAAGAATTATTTAAAAACTAATATTTACCTAAAAATAGGAGAACCATTGATCTACTTAGATGAAACATAATCAATGGTTCATATTGGGTTTTCATAGTTTTTTAAAAAAGATGGGGTTTTTCATATAGCCCTTCCCTATGACATATATCCACCACAATAATGTTATCATAAATATTATACGAATAAGAAAACTACCAGAAACGAGTTTTGCAATGTAAAATGTCGCCCCCGCCGCATCGCGCGGGCACCCTACTAGTTAAATAAAAAAATAAAATCGAAAGAAGGATGAAAGAGAAGTCACCAGTAACACTTCCTGTCTTCCTCTCCGGTTGGTTCATTTCCCTGAAACCCTCGTTTTGATCTCAGATCCCACGCATAAACAAGAGATAATGCTGCCCTTTCCACTCTCAACCAACAATGGAACCTCTCTTCTGTGCAAAACAAAACCAACTCTTTCCCTACAAACACCCCTTTTCAGACCCAATTCATCAACACATCTTAACTACTACAATACCCCCTACACGTCACTCTCTCAAAAAGTCAACGCACCCCACAAAACCAATCTGATATATAGAACTAGTAACCGGCGTTTGCTACCTCCACTTCTCTGCGGCAATTCGTCGAACACTTTGAGTGCAAGTGAAGATAGTGGTGGTAACAGTGGTGGGAGTGTGTTGGAGGCTATTGGGGAGGTGATATCGACGGGGTTTCCGATATGGGTGGCGTTGGGTTGCGGTTTGGGGCTTGTGAGGCCCGAATCGTTCAACTGGGTCCAGCCTAAATGGACCATGATGGGTATTACGTTTACTATGTTTGGGATGGGGATGACACTTACGTTTGATGATCTTAAAGGGGCTTTAGCTATGCCTAAAGAGTTGTTGGCGGGTTTTTGTCTTCAGTATTCGGTTAGTTTGTTGTTTATCATGATGTTTGGTTTATTAATAAATGAATCTTGATTATGTTGGGTTAGTTGTTACTTGTTAGTACTTAACTAAGACGATTAACCAAATGAAAATTCTTATAATGTGCTTGTAACACCTTAGGTAAGTCGCACAACGTTTCTCTCCATAGGAGAGATAGATACTGGGTCATAAAAAATGCCACTCCTCAAATGCCACATTGCGTTTTTGGCGTATTGGCTGTCAATGATAGAAGTCTATAGTTAAGCGTAGAGATGCACAAAAACGGCTTTTGAACCTGAACCGGTTTCGGTATACATAGACACTGGTCTGGAACCGGTACAACCTGTAGGTTTCTAACTGGTTTAGAATCCTCTCCTTTGAAACCAGTTAAACCTGAACCGAACAGGTAAAAAAACTGAAAAAAGCCCCAACCGGTTTGAAACTTAACCCGTTTTGACTTTTCGTTGACCAATTTGAATCGGTTTAGGGTTTGAACCCGATTTGTGCACCTCTAGTTCAATGTAGTTAATATCCCGATATATCACTGATATATCGGTTATCAGTCCGAGATATCAGTGAATATCGGTACCGATAATATCGGCGATATTGACTGATATATCACTGATTTTCCCGATATTAATACCTTTCTTCTTAGTTCTACCATTCGTCTTTCTTCTTATTGTTACGATTAGTGTTTTAAGTCTTAATTGTTAGTTGTTAGTGTTTTAAGTCTTAGTCGGTTCCTACTTGCTACAATTGTTAGTGTTTTGCAAGTTGCAAAAGGTTAATTTGTTAATGGTAGGAGAGTATACTGAATTGTTAGTGTTAAATTGCTATATATATATAAATTCTGCACGATATTAAAATTACCGATATCTCAAATATTGGTCCTTGACCGATATCCGATATTTTACCGCATTAACTACTTAGCTCTAGTTAAGCGTGCTTCAGTGGAGTGACCCATGGATGGATGACCTCTAGAAAAGTTTCCGCTTGGGCAACTAAAAATAAATCCGTAAGCTTCTTGGCAAAGCGGACAATATTGATTGGTATGAGTGGTCGGATGTTACAGTGCTAGTCTTGGTCAAAATTTGGGTCGGTTTTGACCAAAAAACCATAACCATAACCCATAGTTATCAAAAGCGTGCGCTTTTGGCGCCTAGGCGTTTTTTCTGGGCGATTCCCAGTAATTGCGCCTTTGATTCCTAGCTAATTATAGCGCAGCCTAAATCCTATTGATATTTAATATTTTTCTTTATTAAGTTGTAATATCCCCTTTTTCTGCAGTATTTATAGGGATTTTACTAACAAATGATATCACTAAAGATCAAAATCTCGTTTAGTAATATTCAGTTTGTATTAATTTGTAAATTCCACTTTTTCTGCAGTATTTATAGGGCTTTACTGCAGTATTTTTTTGCTTACTCTTTTATTACTTTAATGAACTATTTGTTTTCGAATATTAACATGTTGGTTTTGAGTATTTTGTTATCTGAGACTTTTTAAATGGAGTATGAACATTTTTGTTTTGGTTTTGAGTACTTTATTGCTTTAATGAACTTTTTTATTTATTTTTTATTTAAGTGCGCTTTTTTTTTTCTCAGGCCCACGCTTTTTTTGCGCCTATCGCCTAGGCCCTAAGCGGAGCCTAAGCGCCTTGAGTGCGCTTCACGCCTTTGATAACTATGCCATAACCGCGATGTCGGTTATTGGATAACCATAACCATAACCGATCGGTTATGGTGGTTATGGTTATTCGGTTTTGATGGTTATAGCGGGTCGGTTATGGGTGGTTAACCGTTTATTTAGCTTAGCTAAAAATAGCTTAATTTTTTTTACATGGAATAAATTGTTATTGCATATTTGTATATATTAATATATTACATAGTATTAAAAAATACATATAATCTATAATATTAATACCAATTATTATCGAATATTCAAATAAAGTGATATGATACATTCTATAAATTCAAATAAACATTCAACTAAAACCAAAAAATGATATGAAAAACCGACAAGTAAAAATCTTCAGTCCAAAACATCAAATATTAAAAACATGGTGAAAAGTCCTAAATCCTACAAAGATTTATTACATGTCGGTTCGGTTATGGTGGGTATGGAAAAAATGATAACCATAACCGACCCGCTACTTTCGGTTTTCAAAAAAACCATTAACTGACCCATCGGTTTCTTTTATTTGGTTCGGTTTTTTCGGTTCGGTTTTGTCGGTTAATTCGGTTATGGTTCGGTTAATTCGGTTTTTTGCACACCCCTAGGTCAAATGGATATTGTTCCATCAAAAGCACATTGGGCTTTCGTTGATTTTTTGACTATGCACTCGAGTTTAGCATTACGATTGACTGCTAATATGTTATTTCTATCAATGTGATACTTGATACATGCAGTTTGAAACTTATTCAAGATTTTCATGTGATCATGTTCCTGATAATTATTCGGAAAGAAGAATAACAAATGAATTTTATTGTCTTATAATCGTATATTTAACACGAGTAAGCTTGTAAAGAAAAAAAAAGTGGATAATCTTTTTAAATATCTTGAACTTATTTACTATTGTTTTTGTCACAGATAATGCCATTATCAGGATATTTCATCAGCAAACTTTTAAATTTGCCCTCATATTATGCTGCGGGATTGATATTGGTCGGCTGCTGCCCGGGGGGTGACTACACTCTTCTACCTTTCATTCTATTTAATCTTTACTTATACTTCGACGCATGTAGATTATTGTTCACTCATCCTCATTAAGTCACCAAAATTTCCATTTTTTAATTTAGGAACCGCAAGTAACATCGTGACTTACATTGCAAGGTACGTAACTTTGTACAATGATACGGCTAAATAGCCCCAATGACTTTCCATCAACGACTCATCTTTTTGTACTTTCACAGGGGAAATGTTGCCCTCTCGGTGTTAATGACCGCTGCAAGCACTGTTTCAGCTGTGGTTGGTACATAACCATTGTTTTTTCAGTATATACATGCGTATGTATATGTGCGTGTATTTTTTTAGAGTAAAATGCCATTTTCGTCCCTGAGGATTGACCAGTTTTGCGACTTTTGTCCAAAGGTTTGAAATCTTGCCATTTTCATCCAGCTCGTTAACTTCATCCATTTTTCTCCGTTGAGTCAGGGGTATTTTTGTCTTTTTTGGTAACTTAAAGGGCAATTCGGTCTTTTTCACTTTATGTAAAAGACCGTTGAAAAAGACCAAATTGCCCTTTATGTTAACAAAAAAGACGAAAATACCCCTGACTAATTGAAGAAAAATGGACGGAGTTAACGAGCTGGATGAAAATGGCAAGATTTCAAACCTTTTAGATGCGGAAAACAAACCTTTGGACGAAAGTCGCAAAACTGGCCAAACCTCAGGGACGAAATGGCATTTTACTCTTTTATTTATTTAAATTGCATAAAATATAATCGCATATGAGATTGATTTTTTATATCAGGTTATGACTCCGTTCTTTTATTTATTTAAATTGCATAAAATGTAATCGCATATGAGATTGATTTTTTATATCAGGTTATGACTCCGTTCCTCACTGCTAAGTTAGCGGGCCAATTTGTCGCAGTAGATGCATTTGGACTTCTTATTTCCACACTGCAGGTGAAGCTTGTTATAAACTTATAACTTCAAATAATGATAACGGGTCGATAAATAATTTGATAATTCAAATTTGTTAAAGGTTGTGCTGCTTCCGGTGTTGGTGGGTGCGTTTATGAACCAATACTTTAAAGGGGTCGTGAAAATCGTATCTCCATTGATGCCACCATTTGCTGTAGCAACCGTAGCTGTACTTTGCGGGAATGCAATTGCTCAAAGCTCGTCTGCAATCCTTATGTCGGGTCAACAAGTGGTTCTTGCTGCACTTCTTCTTCATGTGTCGGGATTTTTTTTCGGTTATTTTTTTTCAAGAGTTCTTGGGATTGATGTGTCGTCTTCAAGAACAATATCTATCGAAGTTGGAATGCAGGTCGGAAACTATTAACAATTTTTGGTCACCCCTATACGTATTGCTTATTAACGGATTTTGTATTACTTTTTCAGAACTCGGTGCTTGGTGTAGTTCTTGCTACACAACACTTTGGAAACCCTTTGACTGCGGTACCATGTGCAGTTTCTAGTGTTTGTCACTCGATTCTTGGGAGCGCGTTAGCAGGAATTTGGAGAAGAATGAAATCTGAAACTCAGGAAGTGAAACAAAACCCATAAATCTGACTCTTTGTTGTATCAGCTGATCTGTTTTTTTTTTTTTTTTTAAATCAATATAACTTGTATGTTGATTCGGTTAATGTGGTTCACTGTTGTATCAGCTGATCTGTTTTTTTATTTTTTTTTTAATTTTTTTTAAATCAATATAACTGTGGTTCACAATTCTGCATTAGGTTGCTAATCTTGGAGGTGAATCGGATTATTTCATGACATATATAAGCTTTGTTTGCTTCATTTTTCGGCTATTTATAATGTTAAAGGTGGATAGTGAAAAACTGAAGTTAATGTATCCATCATGTGACTCTTTGCAAGGGCGTGGAATATATCAATTGTGTCTATTTTAACAAATATTTTGGGTCGAATCGCTATTATAACTATGGTTTATGGGTATAACAAATATACATAAGTATTAAAGAAAATAATAGTAAAAGTTAACGACGTGTTTGGTTAACATACCTGATGTCAATTTCCAAATCGAGCTGAACCGATAAACATGTAAACCATCAAAATCAAGCTGTGAATGGAATTGTTTGGATGCCAAACCTTCCAGACTTGTTTATGTTAGCCATTTGCCAATATGTTACTGTTCATCTGTATATTTGGGGGACACTGTTCACCCCCTATAATTTTTTAATATATTTTGAAAGTGGTTGTGAGTGGAGGAGAGAGAAAAGGTAATGATAAAGGTATAAAAAAAATATTATTTAATTGAAAATGAGAGAGAAAATATAGTGTTTTTTAGTGTAATTTAGGGTGAAAATATAATGGATTGGATGTGAATGCTCTAATTTGGAGTTGAATATATATATAATTATAAAATGAATAATTTTATAAACTTGTAAGATATCATATTTTATTAATTAATTTGTAAGTATAAAAGTTAAATGAAATTTGTATAGATACATGAATACATTAGTGTATATGAAAATAACTGTATATCTACTTTTTCTTTCACATGTTTAAAGATAGAAATAAAATAATAACTAATAAAAACTTATATATATTTGAATCATAAGAAAGGTGTTGGTCACATTCATCATGTCATATTGTGATATATAACATTTGATTAAGAATCAAGAAAAGATAAACACAACTTAAATAGTTAAATGATAGATATATAAAGACTCAAGGACCATTTAAGTAAAAGCTATTAAAACCAAGGGGGCAGAACTGTCTTAAACTAAAACCCACTAGACTATTCTGTAAAACTAACCCCTCCAATATAAAATTGACTGACTGACTATAGCTTGACGGCAACTAATTTTAGGTGTTCAAAATTTCTACCTAATTTCAAGAACCACCACCCGACACCCTAACCGTCAACAAACACACCACTCAAGAATCCAACTTTACTTCTTCATCAGACGAAATCAACAAACGAGATTCAACTTCTTGTTCTTTCACGGTTTCTTGCTGCAATAATCCACCAAAATGGGCAGCAAAGTTATACAAGATGACGGTTATTCTTCGTTAAAAGACTTGAAATTGGAGATCAAGAATAAAGATGATGTTAATGGCAGTTTATCACTTTGTTTTTGGCTTTATCTACTTACAGATTCATCCTCTTTTCCTTGTACCATTCTTCATCAGGTTTGTTTGATTTGTGTTTCTAACCCAATTTCGTTGTGGTTTTTGTTAGTTTTCTTTAATCTTGACTGATGAATGTTTGATATCTAATGTGCATTTTGATAATCTGTTGTGTGTAGTATAATCTGTAATTTACTTGGGATTTGTTAGTAATGATGATGCTGGTAAAGTGTAAAGGGTTGATTTTTTTACATGAATACGCTTACGGATGATTAACCGAAGCCCTTTTTATGTTTCGCAGCACAATTCGGATATAAACAGCAGCGCCCCATTTCTTGCGTTGACTGCGAATAAAGAAATGGTGCTTTACCCTATTCGTTTCACAGTTCAAGAAGCACCGAATTCTGACGAGACGGAAATTCCGAGTGCAAAATCCAAAATTGAAGTACCTCTAAATAAATGGGTTCACATTGGTTGTGAGGTATATGGTTAGCAAGCTTTGAGAACTCTTATTGAGTCATATGATATATTTGTGCTTATATCGACGATAAAGTCAAGAGTTTAATTTCTTTAATTGTTGTTGGGTTTAAATCAGGTATCTACTGATATTTCGCGACTTTTCATTAATGGCGAGATTACGGGAGAGATGTGTGCAACTTGCACGCCTGACAGTTTAAAAAACGTTTCTTTATATGGGGCCAATGAAGATGATCCGATCGAGGGTTATGTGCATGGTGTGGAAATCTTACCTGTTATGTCATCTATTAAAGATTACTTTGTTAAGGTGAATCTTCGCCATTGTCGCAGTAGTAATTTTTAAATTACTTTTATTCCCTTTGTTTTCATTGTTATTGTTGTTGTTGTTGTTTAATGTTGTTAGGACCCTCCATTGCAACTACATGTTGATGGTTTGAATGGCACTGGTATCGAAGAAGATACCGATGGTGCGTGGATTGTTGTTGGTGGCAAGGTAAGTTCTAACTTTATACCTTCTCTGTTTTGTTTCGTAAAGACATGTCGCAGTAGTTTAGTATGTTACGTTTCTAGCGGTAAAAGTATATTTTTTTGGCACTTGAAAGTTTAAAGTGGCGCTTCCTTTTATTTTTTAGAGAAATCCTATACGTTTTTAAAGTATAAATGAAAGTGGTTGGGTTAAACTAGTTAGTCTCTTACACTCATGGCCCTTTTTATTCTTTTTTTCATACATTTTCTCATCTTTCTATTTTTTTTTTTCCTTTTTTGATTTTTTTCTTACTGATTTTTTTTAATATTTTTTTCTTGAGTTTCTTTAGGTTGTACATATAGCTTTTTAGGTTGTACATAGGGCTGCAAACGAACACGAACAAGACCATGTTTGTGTTCGTTTGTTAAGGAAATGTATGTGTTCACAAACTGTTCATGGACTATGTTTGTGTTTGTTTGTCAAGGAAATGAATGTGTTCGTGTTGGTTTGTTAATTTTAGGCAACGAATGCAAACGAGCGTTCAATAACACAAACTAATGTTCATGAACACAAATGGAAACATACGAACACAAACAAGCGTTCATGAACTAAATATATAATACACTGATACTTATTAAATATTTTATTTATCGGAATTTTGAAGCATATAAATAAAATATAAAAACTAAAAACAATAATGAACTACCGAACATAAATGAACATGTTACCGAACGTTCACGAATACATATATACACACACACACACACGGCACGTTGCGTCTCTTCCCTTGCCCCTCGGCTTTCGGGGCTTAAACGCCTTAGAGCGCCTCACGCTTTTTAAAACCAAGCATGTGAGTTGAATGCCTGAATATAGATGCATATATGGTTGTAATCAAGATACCTAATCTCTCGTCATATACAAACAAAATACCTACGGCTGAACGGATAAACAGCCAAAACTACCACATCAAATTAAGAATTTGCTAAGAAGAGGTTCTTTCTTTTCACTAGTTTTAATTGTCGTTACTAATTACTTATGAAATGCAGGCATCATGTCGTAGGAATTTCTCCTTGGATGTTGTTCTAATGGATGCGTTTGGGAACTTGGTGAACAAAGAAATGGAGGTTTTTAACGCAAATCGACACTTCCATTTAATATTATTATTAAACATTATTTTACAAAAAAGGTTAACCATATTATGTTTTCACTCACAGGTTGTTGCGACCCTTACATATGCTGACAATGGTGCGCACGTTGAGAAACCAGATGACTTGGAAGCTCCACTGCTGACAAGTTATGACGGAACCGAGTTTCCTGCTTGCGATAGACCAAGTCAACTAGTCAACGGCCGTGCTTCATTCAAGCTTAAGATATCTCAGTTATCTTCAAAGTGTGATCACAAGCTCTTTCGTATTAAATTTTTCATTCCCAAGATGGAGAAAGGGTATCCATTTCTTGAAGCATATTCACATTCTATACGGTGTATTTCACGTAACCAAAATCCACTCCCGTCCACGTTAATATGGAAACGGTCAACCTCTGCTATACATGTGGTTAGTGGAACACCATGGCTTGATGGTAGCTCTGTAGAACCTATGAACAACGTTGTTCATGAGGCAAAACCGACCCCATCATCGAAACGGGTCAAGTTTGGTCAAGGAAATCCCTTTGTCACCTTACAGTCCGATATTCCATCAAAACAATGGGATCAACAAAGTCATGAGGGTGATAAACCGAACGGTAGGAGTTTGCATTTAGAGGCAAGACAGGAACCACATGAACAAAGTTACAATTCATCATGTGATTCGGATAGTAGCGAAGCAACAAATTCGTGCAAAAGCATTGCGAGCAACGGGAGCCCGGTTTCAGACGCGACGGTCTTCAAATACTGCCTTGGAAACCTAACCGAAAAATCACTTCTCTTAAAAGACCTTGCAAGTTCAGCTTCTGAGAAAGATGTTGTGGACTTTGCAATGCAGGTTTCCCAGTTCTCGGGTTGTCTTCATCATCGGTAAGTTTAAAATTAATAGTTGTATAACAGTTTGTCTTTTTATATGAGTCAGGATTATGAATTTTTACTTATAGTTGGGTTTTGGGTTTCAGGGATCAAATAAGAATATCGAAGAGAATGATAGAGGACGGAACAAAGGTTTGGAGTTTGTTATCACAGAACAATTATCATGTTTCGTGGGATAATACGATTCCCGTGCTTCAAGACCAGTTTATGAAAATTTCATGTTGCCGGAACAGAATCTTGACACAGCAGGTGCGTGCATGCGTGTGTGTGTGTGATCATATCCTTGATTCATAACGGGTTTAAACGGGTACTTTTTATTATGGTTCAAAATAGGTCCGCTGCAGACATACGGTTGATCTCATCTGCAACACTTTTTTGTCCATATTTTTTTTGGATTTCTAGTAAAGTGGTTCTACAGTTTTAGTGCATTTGGATACCCTTTAAATAACTTTTGACCCGTTTGACCCGTTTGTTTTTAATATAATGCTTTTAGCCTTTTAACCTGTTTGACCCTTCAAAGATAGAAATAACCGAAATCGACTTGTAGGTAAATTCGTTAGAAATTGCCACCTATAATAATAATAATGACGGGGAGCAGATAAAATAATAATTTGAAATTTTACTTTTTTTTTTTTTGCAGGATTTTGAAGTTTTAAAGAGAATTGGAAATTGCCAGGAGCTCGTTACCCAAGAGAACTTTGAAAAGCTATGGTGTTGGCTATATCCTGTGGCTTTCAGTTTATCACAAAACGGGCTTAACGAGATGTGGGATTCAAGATGGATCGAAGGAATCATTACAAAAGAAGAAGCCGAATCTTCACTTTACGCCTCGGGAAACAGCCTTGTGGACCCCGGTACGTTCGTCCTCAGGTTCCCTACATCACGGAGCTGGCCCCACCCTGATGCCGGCAATCTTATCGTCACTTACGTTGGCAGTGATTTTGTCATACACCATAGGCTGCTCTCTCTCAACTTCTTTCACAGGTAGATACATACACATACACATGCATAGGTTTTAGGCCTCACGGACAGAGGCATGTTCGTGTTCGTTCATTTAATTTTAACCAATATATAATTGAACACATTTTTTTGTTCGTGTTCATTTATTAAGAAAACGAGCATGTTCATGTTCGTTTGTTTAAAACCTAAACAAACAGTTCACGAACATAAACAAACAAACTTAAACGAACATAATTTAGCGAACAACAAACAATACAAATGAACATAATTGACTAAACATAAACGAACATAAAGGAATTATGATATAACTTAGTGATTAATTACGGTAAATTCCATTGCAAAACCCATTTTTATTACTAAAAAGCCCAGCTACCAATAAGATATATTTATATAACTACTTATATATTTAAATTGAAACGAACATAAACAAATGTAAATAAACGAACATAAACAGATGTTCACGAACATAAAGGAACGAACAAAGTGCATGTTCATGTTTGTTCATTTATTAAATAAATAAACGAACATAAACGGACTTCCTGCCCAACAAGTTCACGAACAGTTCATGAACGTTCGGTTCTTTTACAGGCCTAATAGGTTTTGTAGTATTTCTTTGTTTACAACTGGTTTCTGCATTTGTAGTTGTGGAGGGAAATCGTTGAAAGAGATGCTACTAGAGGAGCGAGATTTGTCTCGACTAGGAAGGTAAGGTGATGGTTTTACGTTTGGATTACTGTTTGTGCACTTATTTTATCCATGGGGCTAATTTTGGCAATTCTTGAAACCACAGGATTACAACGAGAAGTTTGCGGTTGTCTTGAGATGTATGTACTTATAGAGTTCGGGCATTTGGAAATCAAGATTTACATTTGCCACCGATTTTAACTTTTTAGTCGTTGTTATGGTTATAAACTCTTTGTCGACTTGTTTTTGACTGGCATTTGATTGATAAGTAGATATCTTAATTAGGTTATATGCTGAAATATGAAACAAGACTGGTGTTTTGGCCAAACAAGATCGGTTTTAAAACCTGTTCGGATCGAGTCAATGAAAGTTCAAACCGGATTGGATTGGAACCGATTCAATGTATTATATAACTAGCGGTTCTTCACAAACCGAATTCAAAGTATATGTACCCAAACTGATTTCAAACCGGCAGATCGGATCCAAACCTGTTTCTAGATTGGTAGGAATCGATTTCGGATATGGATCCGGTTTGGTTGTATCTCTATGGCAGCCTGCTTCCTTAGGATTTGTTAGCTGGGGTAGAATGGGCCTAATAACCTGATCATATTGTTGTCAAGCTCTACATTTGGGTATGGTTTGGATATATAGCATCATTCATTGTAACAAAATAAATCATTCATTTTTTTCAATATTAATAATTATTAAAATATACAAAAAGTGGAAATTTAAAAAGAAAAAGAGAAGTAATTCGTTATTTACAGAACCTAAACATATTATTAAAATACACATGTGCAGGTAATATTACAATCACACTCGACATATATGTAGACAAATCTTTTAAAAAACCATATAAACGAACAAGAACAAGTCACACATTATGGGGTAACTTGGAGGAGTGTGAAGGGATGGGAGAGGGTGAGTGCCTTTTGGATTTTTGGATTGGAGGAAGGGGTTTCTTTATTTGTCGACTTGGAGGAGAGAGGAAGAAGACGAGCTCTTACAGTTTAAAAGCCAAAAGTATTTCGTAGAATATAGTTCAGTTAACTTACAACACACTGATATAAATTGCTAGTAATTTTAACTTCAGACAATGTCCTACATACAACTAGTGTTTTAACAATTGTACCGGACTAACCGATTGGACCAGGAATTGAGCACACCACTGGTTCGGTTCCGTTCAACATATTTAAAATGTTTAGATTTGGATCAGCAGATTTTGGCATGTTCCGGTTAAATAATTTTTTTTCTAAGTTGCAGACTTGCAGCGCCATAGATAACAAGTAGGAGAGAGAAAGAGATTACATGTGCAAATCTAGACCAAAGAATCGAAGCTTGGAGAGAGAAAAAAGTTACATGTGCGGCATAGAAGTGACCTCGGGTAACGGCTGAAGCTTAGAGATGGGGGAGGCGTTGCCAATTACCTAGCTTCTTTTAGTTGCAAATGAAAACAATGAAAAATTGAAAATCAAATTATTAAAAGTATGACTAAATATACCGTCTTTCTCTACTGATGATACCCTTAATATGAGAGAGATATTACTTTTATATGGTAGACTTTTCCCTTAGAAATGACATGATCATTTATTAATACACCCATAATCAAATAGAAAAATTTAAAACCATTAGGTATTGTAGACACAATGTAATATCAAATGAATGTTACTACATCCTTTTTGTTTATTATTCCTCTCTATTATCCTTTAATTACAATTAGTATTTTTATCATAATTTTGAAGACTTCTACATTTTCAAAAGTCTATATTAAATGTTGTCGGTTTTTAAATCTGGTCTGACCAATAAAACATACGGTTTGATGTCTCACCCGGTTATAGAAAACTGGTTACAACTTACAACTAAAGGGTATGTTTTAATTTAATTAATAGAGTAAACTGTCAAAATGGTCCATGAGGTTTAGTCACTTTTGCCACTTTAGTCCAAAACTCAAACCTTTTGAATATGGGTCCTTGTGGTTTCACTTTTGTTGTCATTTTTATCCAAAATCAAAATCTGGTCAGATTTTTCAGTTAACATCCAATTTTTTTGTCTTTTTTTTCTCTTTTAATGAAGGGCAAAATGGCCTTTTAACGTTTTATTATAAAAAATTAAAAAAATCGGACCATTTTTCCCTTCTTTAAAAGGGAGAAAAAGACCAAAAAAACTGGATGTTAACTGAAAAATCTGACCAGGTTTTGTTTTTGGATGAAAATGACAACAAAATTGAAACCACAAGAACCTAGATTCAAAAGATTTGAGTTATGGACTAAAGTGACAAAAATATCAAACCTTAGGGACCATTTTTGCAGTTTACTCTAATTAATAAAAAGAAAGGAATCCCGTTGGAGTTAACTGCATCACATACACATCAACCACCTCTTAAACACCCACGTAGTAGGATACACTTACAATTGATTTTTTTGATATTCAAGTTCAGATTTTGAGCCAATTATCAGAGCTTACAATTGATTCTGGCGTCAAAATCAGGTACATAAGTAACGGAATATCATTTATCTACTGATTTAGGGCACCATGTTTTCTAATTTTTTTTGTAATTGTTATTGTTGCATCGTTATAAAACCCTTCTGGTTTAATTCTTCTAAAAGAACCTTTTTTGTATGTGTATAATAATTATTTGTGGTGTGGATGTTAGTTTTTAATTGGGCTGTTGGGTATTTTATTTTTGCACACCAACTGTTTGATGAAATGTTTGTATGACAGTTTGGAAACAAGCTACTTAGATAACACAAGGGAAAAGGTCATCATCAGAGAATCGGCGATTCCGAGCTCTATAGAAACAATAGAAGAACTGCCATCTGTATGTGTTTGTTAAGGATCAAACTCAAAGATTAAGCAGACATCATCCTAGGCAGTGACGATGTTTCGCAGGATGTTTTCGAGGAGTCTATACCGACTGCAAAACTTATCCGGAAGCAGGGGTCTTTCCCTACATAATTCAAGTATTAGTTCCGATTATGCAGTTCTTGCAGCTTTCCAGCCCCTTCTTCACAATAGGCCTTATGCAACTACTCCACCGCCTGCTGCTTTTGCTTCTTCTTTGAACCAAACTGAACTAGCCAAATTTGCAGCTATAGCTGATACTTGGTATTAAACTCATTTACTTTTTTTAAATTATTGGCAGTATTAAGAACTTGGATATCACCATGGTTATTTATCAACTTCATCGCCGTATATTTTGTTTAATTGTTGACTTGTAATTCCCTTTTTGATGAAAGATATTGTTTGTGGACAGGTGGGATGCAGAAGGACCTTTTAAGCCGTTGCATGTTATGAATCCGACAAGGCTAGCTTTTCTTCGGTCCACTCTTTGCAGACATTTTGGGTATTGTTTTCTTTTCATCTAGCGTTTGTTATTTCCGATGTTAATTTCTTTTTATGCACGACTTGCATCGCATTATAAGAGTCCGTGACTACTAAATCTTCACCACATAGAGAAAAACTTCTTGAACTTACACTTATGCATTCGTCTCGGTTGCATTGTCAACATAGCATCTTATAGCATACATAGCACTTGCTATAATGATTGTTATCTTTCTCAGCAAAGATCCGTTTTCTCCAAGACCATTTGAAGGGCTGAAATTTGTAGATGTTGGTTGTGGAGGAGGCATTTTATCTGAGGTATACGTTCGTATTCAAGGCATTGTCCACTTAATATATGCATGCTTTCTCAGTGTCTTACTTTTTTAGGCAAAAGATCAAATACAAATAATCTTAACATACTAAACATACAAATTGAAGGAAAACCCAAAAATACAAGGTGGCATTTTTGTAATTACCACCAACTATCAAAGTTACAACAAAAAATACCTAAAAAAACACAAATTTTTTTTAACATTTTTTATTAAAAAATCGCTACACTTCGTTAGCAAAAAAAAAAAAAAATTTTTTTTTTGGCTGCTACTAAAAGTAGCGATTTTTTAATAAAAAATGTTAAAAAAATGAAATAAAATAATTTGTGTGTTTTTTTTTTTATTTTTTTAGGTTTTTTGGGGGGTTTAGTTTTTAGCATTTTAGCTTGGGTGGGTGGGGGGGGGGTTAGGTTTTTTTAGGTTTTTTTTTTGGGGGGGGGGGGGTTAGGTTTTTTTAGGTTTTTTTTTGGGGGGGGGGGGGGGGTTAGGTTTTTTTAGGTTTTTGGGGGTGGGGGGGGGGTAGGTTTTTTTTAGGTTTTTGGGGGGTGGGGGGTTTAGGTTTTTTTTGGGGGTGGGGGGAGTGGTTAGGTTTTTTTAGGTATATTTGTAGAGTAACTTTGATAGTTATTGATAATTACAAAAATGCCACCTTGTCTTTTTAAGTTTTCCTTCAATTTGTATGTTTAGTATGTTAAGATTATTTGTACAAGAACTTTACCCTACTTTTTTATATCTATACTTGTACTGACTCAAGCATTAAAATTTGTGTTGACTCTTGTCAGCCTTTGGCTCGAATGGGGGCTTCAGTGACAGGAATAGATGCTGTGGAGAAGAATATCAAGATTGCACGACTTCATGCGGTATGATTAGTTTCAACCTTATATTTGCACTATAATTTGGGAATACACATGTGTTTTTATATAAAAACTCGACTGCATAAAGTAAGTATCCACTTATTTCCTGTTTAACCGGTTAGGTACTAGGTACTCAATAGACAACCTTGCTTTGTATAACCTTAAACGTGGGCTGTTTTATATATTTATAAGTTCAATAACACATAATATCATAGTCCTCATAAAACAATACACCCTTCGTCCAATAAAAATATGGTATGTCAGATTAAGCACATAACTTAGTTAACATGCTGGACTGTTCACCAAATATCTAAAAAAATACCTTCCATAATGAGAAAATAGAAGAGTTTGTGCGCCAAAATCAGCACCGTGAACATTTTTATGACTACTAATTTTAACTTTACCAAAAAGGAATTCTTGCGTATAGTTTGGGGCATCACGGAAAGGAAATTGTCTTTATTTAGTATTATTATGGGTACATAATGACATGTAATCCACCACATTTCTTGCTTTGTTAGGATCTGGATCCAGTAGCTTCATCAATTGAATATCGTTGTACAACTGCCGGTACCTACTAGACTTTATTTAACTTTTCCTTTTTGTCATATAAAGTTGTTGCCCTGTCTATGAAAGCCAACAACGCCTATTTTTTTCTTCTTCTTTGATATCCATCTTTTACAAGTTGAATTGTATAAAAATATTTATGTACAACTATGTGAACAGAAAATTTGGTTGAAGAGCAGATGACGTTCGATGCAGTTATTGCTTTAGAGGTATGATGGCTCACCTTTAAAAATGTCGCAATTTTTTCCCACTAAAATGCTGATACAGTTATCTGAACAATTCTCAGGTAATTGAACACGTGGCCGATCCCGCTGAGTTTTGCAAATCCTTGTCATCATTAACTGTGTCTAATGGGGCCACCGTCATCTCAACAATTAACCGTTCTATGAGAGCATACGCAACTGCAATTGTTGCAGCAGAATACATCCTGCATTGGGTATGAAAACAACAATCTAGTTGCAGTTGTCGTTTTTTCTATTTCTTTTTGTTTTTTTGCTTTCAAGTTTTAAAGTTGTATATATTAAACAGCTTCCTAAGGGCACACATCAATGGTCGAGTTTTTTAACTCCCGAAGAACTAGTATTGATACTGCAGCGCGCTTCAATCTCTGTAAGAAAATACATAATCTAAGTTCATCACATCACCATAATTTTTTATTGTTTAGTTATCTAATAGTGTTTCTGTAGGTTGAAGAGATGGCTGGCTTTGCATATGACCCGTTGACCGGTCAATGGTCTCTTACTGATGATATTGGCGTCAATTTCATCGCCTTCGGTATAAAAACAGCCAATAATTAATCAGTTTAGAATGGTATGCTCTTGTTTTTCATCTTCTTGTTCTTTGTATCAATAAGTAATCCCTCTGGTTGCCCTTTAGAAATGCAGTTACAGTAGTAACATTACAACGATTTTAGATCTTACCCTTGTACTTATAGACTTTGTTCATCAAGATAATTTTTTTAATCAGTGGTTCTTATATTTCCTAATCAAGTCCTGTTACGTGTAGTCATCTTTTTGTTATCACTAACCCTAACTGAATTAACCGACTTAACTTAACTGGACAATTAACCAATGGTTCGGTGGGAGCTCAAAAGTCGAAACCAACCCGAAATGAAACGCGCACATGCCTACTAATGGCTAGCACAAGTATGAACATAAGGGTGAGGAAATAACCAAATTAACCTAACCATAATAAAACTAACCGACTTAACTGAACCGAACAATTTTAAACATAAGTTAAAACCTTGAAACCCCAACCTGATAAGTTGATTCTTCAGTTGTACTCCCCATTCCATTCTCATCCAAACTAGTGTTCCCAGCAATAATGGCGCCACTCTCCTACTTAATAGCAGTGGAATCGAATGGCGGGTTGAGAAATCGTTGGACGATTTGGCGGGTTGTTTTTTCGCGGGAAAGTATGGATATTTGGATGGTTTGGATTTGAGAGGTGGGTTAATTCAAGAACCACGTGAAGCTTGAATGTGGAAACATTAGGCAGTTTCCACACGTGTGGAAAGTAAAACCGTGCCTATCATATGTGAAAACCATGTAGAAATGATATGTTGACCATGTTTTCCACATAAATTTCCACATTAACAAACTCAATGGTTTAAGTGAACCATTTTAAGTTTTTAACCACGTCAACAATCAACAAAAGCCATATTACGCTTTCATTTGTTTTTTTTAATAGATTGTTGAAAAAAGGTTGGGTCAGGTTTCATTTGGTGGTGGACTAAGTACATCTTTTCCTCATAGTCATTAACTTACAGTGTTTGGATATCTATCAACTCGATTTAAAGGCTTTTTGGGTCAGGTAAGACCCGAACTGCAATTATCACGCAAACTCTTTAACTTTTAACATCTAGCATTCACATATGTTATATTCTCATTACTACCATCGAACAATCAAATATATAATAACATTAAAAATGAGAAAAAAAAAGGTGAAACCAAAGACAAAACATAGCAGCAGACAACAATTGTATCACTTTAGTTAATCATATAGTTGAATCAACAATTATAATCATATCATGATAGTGAGCTTGATCATATTCACGTTGTTGAAGACGCATGTAATTCAGCTGTTGTATCTAAGACCACACGGTGTGGTGGCGTGAAGAGGGGAGGTGAGACCCCCTCCACGCCCCAACACCAACCCCACCAACATACCAAGAGGGCGATGCCCCTCTTCCAACCTTGACCCACTTAAATTTTCTTTTATTTCCAACCTTTGCCCTTGCCCTTAACCACCCCTTGCGTTTTTTATGTGCAGGACAAAACCTACATAGCCTATGTGACGCCTACGTGCAAGAGTGGGAACTTTGTCCATACCCTGAAGACTCCATTTAGTCTAATTGAGCAACTTTATCAATATCAATGTTAAAAAAATGTGAAACTTTTTGGTTGTTGAAAGAATGGGAGTACCTACCTTTTGAGGGATCTGATTTGGAACAAGTAGGTGTCGAATTGTGCAATGAAATTATATTGATCTATTATTAGTATTATATGATTCTAAATTGCTAACACCTTATGCTCATGGTAGTTTCAATAATGTTAAAACCTTAGCGGAAACTATTGTACAAATTCAAATTCTGAAGTAAAAAACTAATTCGATTCACTCTTTGTAAAAAAATCCTATTTTCCTATTTCCTTAAACTGATACTGCATAAGCGAACATCAATTTTGAGATCAGAGTTGTTTGGTTCGCAAGAATCCAATGGAATTTAATTGAATTGGAATTTCTGAATTCTATCTTCACAAAATTTGTTGGAATTGGAATCTCAATTCCAATCTTTGTGTGTTTGGTTGACAAGAGAATTGAAATTGTAATTGGGCATGGAATTCCTTTAGCTAAAAGAATTCAAAATCCTTCCTATATGTGAAGAACTAGGTTAGAACCCCGTGTAATACACGGGTTGAATAAATGTAATTTTATAAGAACCCCGTGTAATACACGGGTTGAATAAATATAATTTTATATACCAAATAATAAAAAAATATATATATCTTTAAAAACTTCGTTTATTACACGGGTTGAATAAATGTAATTTTATATACTAAATAATAAACTATATATCTTTAAAAATCTCGTTTATTACATGGGTTGAATAAATGTAATTTTATATTTCAAACAATAAAAAAAGTTATATCTTTAAGAACCCCGTGTATTGTACGGGTTAAGTAAATTTAATTTTGTATATGAAATAATGAAAAAAGTTACATTTTTAAAAACATCATGTATTGTATGGGTTGAGCACATGTAATTTTATATACCAATTAATAATGAAAAAATCTTTATAAACCTTGTGTATTATAATACCTTTGGACTAAATTGATAAAATAGCCCAAACCACAGGGACTAAAATGACATTTAACTCTTTACATTATATTAATTTATATTTAGTGTACGACTTTTATTAATTTCAAGATAAATAATTTTGAAATCTAATAAACATTTCAAAAGATTATATTATCTTCTATACGAATTGTTTAAATTTATATTAAATTTAATATAATTTTATAATTATCTTTTAATTAATATTAATTATCTATAATTAAGTAGGAGGTAGAGATGAGAAAAACTAAAAAAATAGATGGCTCCAATGAATGACATGTGTCCTTTTATTGGTTTCTTTTATTATATAGTATAGATTAAAGTAAATTCATTGGAAACTTGGACCGTTTCGGCCCGCACCATTTCAACCCGAACGGTTTCAACCTGTACTGTTTCACCTCGAACCGTTTTGACGCGAACAGTTTGGAACCGAATCATTTCGACTTGAACCAAAACACGAACCGTTTGGAATCGAACTGTTTTGACCCGTACAGTTTCCACCCTAACCGTTTCGACCCGTACTGTTTCGACCTAAACCGTTTTGACGCGAACCATTTGGAATCGAAGTGCTTTGACGCGAACCGTTTCGACACGAACTGTTTCGACCCGAACGATTTCAACATAAACCGTTTCGACCCGAACTGTTTGGAACCGAACTGCTTTTACGCGGGCCGTTTCGACCCGAACCATTTCAACTCGAACCGTTTTGACGCGAACCGTTTGGAACCGAACCGTTTCCACCCATACCGTTTCCACCCGAACCGTTTCAACTCGAACCGTTTGGAACGGAACTGCTTTGACGCAAATCGTTTCGAGGCGAACCGTTTCGACGTGAACTATTTCAACACGAACCATTTCAACGAGAACCGTTTCAACCCGTATTGTTTCAACGTGAACCGTTTCGATGCGAACTGTTTCGACCTGTACCGTTTTGACCCGTACCGTTCCCTCCGGAACCGTTTTGACCCGAATCGGGGGTGGTGGGTGCCGGGATGATGGATTCCAATTCATTTGACAACCAAACACATCAAAAATGGAATTGAGATTCTAATTCCAACAATTTCGAATTCCAATTGGAATGTTTAATTTCCAAATCCAAGTCATTCAAATTCGATTCCTATACAAATTCCAATTCCAATTCTAAAATATTCCGCGAATTAAACGATCTTTTATTTAATAACACAAATTATCTAAGTTCTCGGTTATAAATCACTTAAAAGAACTCCCAAGGTTCACCCCTTGTGCTAAGGCTGGAGGGTGTGGGGAGCGCCACCCAGCCACCTCATCACCGATAGTGCCCCACCGGCGCCACCACCCATACCGTGGCTGCTAAACCGGGGCGCCATGGAGTTGTCCGCCACCATGGTAATGCCAAGAAGGATATGTTCAGGTGGGGCCCACATGATTTCACCAAATAATTTTTTTTAATTTTGTTTAATAGGGGGCTCCATCCCACACCATGCAAGTTAAAGGGGGACGTGATAAAGCCCTTTGCCTAACGTAGATCCTAGGTGGCGCTGTTATATCTTGATAAAGCCCCTAAAGGCTCCATCCCACACCCTCCAGCCTAATAGCATAAGTCCTCTTGGTCAAAAGTATAGCAGTTAAAAAACAACACACAATATGAAACCGCTAACTAACTAGGGGTATGGATTGGTTAAGTTCGGTTTTGGGCTAAAATTTGTAACTCGTGCGTAACTAGCAGGTTTTGGTTTTTAGATTTTCATAACCAGTTGGTTTCGGTCCTAAATAGCCTCGGGCATTGACTCTAGACGTTAGTGAATTCAAGCTAATTTCAATTAATAAATCTAGTTATTTTTATATAAAAAAATATTCGAAATCATTTTATTTATTTGATAAAAGATACAATAAATGATAATTTTTTAAGAAAAAAGTATGTTACTCTATCGTATTTAAAAGAAGGGGAATTATGTTAGCACACTAGCCAATCTATTGCACATTTTGCTTTTTCAATACGGGTCGTATAGGTTTATAAGTCAAAAGTCAAATCTGCATGTGTTATAGTTCTTGTCTGGCAGTTGTCTGGACCTATACGGGTAGTATTGCATTGATTTTTTTTTACAATTTTTTTATACATTTAATCATAGTTTTAACAAAGTTTCATAAAAAAACCTTTTATTTTTTAAACAAATAACATTTTTTTAAAAATTTATCATATAGCATAGATTTGGTACATATTTATTACACTATACTATTTATGTTATAACCATATTATATACTATATTTTTTTACAAATTTTTGTATACATTTAATCATAGTTTTAAAGTTTAATAAAAGAATTCTTTTATTTTTTAAACAAAAAAACATTTTTAAAAATTATCATGTAGTATTGGTTCGGTACATGTTTATTATACTATACTATCTATGTTATAACCGTATCATATACTACACTTATGCCATAGTTTATTATACTATACTACACATATACTATATTATACTACAACTATTAGCATATACGAGATCTAGACTACACCTATAAGCATATACGGGACCTATATTACACCTATAGTTTATTATAATATACTATACTTATACTATTGTATTTATGTTATAATACGACATGTAACGACAAAATACGTCAAGTAATAATACCGTACGACGCGTATACATACAACAAGACACGTTAGAGTACAAGTAGATTCCAAACAAAATTACATGTAATCTTAGAATACGACACCACACGGAACCGAACGTCACCGATACAACACATATAGAGCATATACTTTATAAAACGACGCGTAATGACAAAATACGTCAAAATACGTCAAAATGCGGCTCGTATACGCACTGAAAAGGCAAGACCTAAAATTTTTGTCATTACTTGTCATTTTATTCAGAATACCTTCTATACATGTCGTTCCGGTGACGTTCGGTTTCGTGTGGTATCATATTCTATGATTACGTGTAATTTTGTTTGGAATCCACTTGTACTCTAACGTATCGTGTTGTATGTGTCACACCCTGCTAGTTGCGGAAGCGTGTTGCATGTGACGTAAGAAAGGTAATCATTGCATCCAATCATGTATCACCGGCTCAAGACTTGTTTCCTGAAATACATGTAGTTTTAAAAAGTCAACAAAAGTTGAGCGAGTTCATGCGTTTTGTATGAGTTCCAATAAACTTGTAAACATTTGAGAGATTCCTTTGAAAACAAGTATGTAAAGCGTCTATGAATAGATCAATTAATGTTTTGCAAGGACATTAATATATGTGAAAACATAGGGAGTACCCAACCCAAGTGGGCTATTATTAGTGTCGAATCCCCTCGACTATGTCGAATCCCCTCGACTGTGTCGAATCACCTCGACTGTGTCAAATCACCTCGACTGTGTCAAATCACCTTGACTGTGTCAAATCCCCTTGACCGTTGTCGAATCACCTCGACTGGGACACAAAAGCACTCTAAGTAGTCATAAATGGACCATGAGTGGGGCTCGGCCGTACCCATTAGATCTAACCTTTGTCCATGTTTCTTATGAGAGTTATTGGCATTTCAGTTTCAGCCTATGCTCACATGATCTAATAGTTCATTTCATAGCCAAATCATACCATTGAAACATATGTAACATGTATTTCACCCCCGAGAGTTATAAATTCAAAAACAGTTAAGAGAAAAGGGGGACATGAACTCACAAATTTGCGTTCCGTGTAATATGATATCGAAGTGAGCGTCCGTACGTGTCAGTAACCTACATGTGTACTAATCTCGTTAGTCACTAGGTCTTTCGGACCTCGTACAAGTTGTTCATCTTGAATTCTTTATTAGGTTCTCGTTTGTCATCTTTGGAACAACTTTGTATTTTAGAGCGTTGATAGATCACTCGCTCGATTGTTATGTGTATTCATGGATTCTATACGTATTGAATTATATGCGAACGGCTTCGAACCTATGTCATTGGGCTTATCCCACGTTTCATTGTTATTGGGCCTAGCCCTAGTTTTCTTGTTATTGGGTCTAGCCCTAGTATTTAATGTCATTGGGCCTAGCCCTAGTTTTACTGTCATTGGGCCTAGCCCTAGTTTTAGTAATTTGGGTCTAGCCCAAATCTAATCCTAGTGAGTCCATTAAATATACTCTTGCAATTTTTACCAAAAATTCACCAAGCATGTAACTTAATAAGTTCGTTTTTCACATGAAAAATACTTGGTAATTTTTATAGTTTTCGACTTTCCGGATTCATGTTTTTGACCACTTAGTTATGCGTTCGCTTTAGTGTCTAAAAATATGTTATTTTTAGACTCGACATTGTAGTAACTTGTTTATGATGTCGATACGCCCAAATTGTCGTCATCAAGTGTTATGTATTTCCATTTCGGCCATTTTATTTAATTGTCCGATTTGATTTTACTAG
Organism: Helianthus annuus; assembly: GCF_002127325.2. Lineage (NCBI taxonomy): Eukaryota > Viridiplantae > Streptophyta > Magnoliopsida > Asterales > Asteraceae > Helianthus > Helianthus annuus. The sequence continues at coordinate 145,102,290 of NC_035442.2, forward strand.
CATTTCTTGGACCATGTAGGACCATGTACGTGTATTTATTTTGATCACCCTATAGGTATCTAATACATACACATACATAGCACACATTGCAAGCACTTAGCAAGTTTCCGAAAATATATAATTTTTCTTACCAAAAATTATATTTACACATTGTTATATTTTTACCCATTTATTTTTGTAAGAATAAATTTAAGTTCGTAAGAACTTCTTGAATATTTAAACTTTAAATATTCCGATCAAAGTTTCCATAATGACGTTTAAGACCACTTATCGCGTTTAACCTTGTTAATCACCCCTTAATCCCCTCTTTAATCGCGATTAGATTTTTAGAAAAATTCGCCATAGTTTCCCCTAAACTATGACATTTCCCACGTTACAAAAACGCGTTTAAATCAATAATCAATTCACTAAATCACCATTATTCACCAAGTTTCTTTTAAACATGTTTATATGCTAACATAGCCTTCACATTTCATGAACCTTCATAATATACTTTTTATACATAAAAAGTTAGACTTTTTAAGCTAATTTTTCATAAATAAACAAGTTGTTTAATTTATTTTGTAAAAACAAAGTTCACTAACTTCCCAAGATTGAGCTTTAAACTCATTTACACACTTGTTTCTTTATGTAATCCAAAAATTATATGATTAGCTCATGAAATGAGTATGATGATCTTTCTTGATTTGAACATAACCATGTTTAAATCACATATTTATGTTCATCATGATAAGATGAACACAAATATAAAATACTACATGAAATTAACAACATGATCATCATAAATATTGCCTTTAACTCACTAATATTAACAAAAATAACATAATCATCATGAACACATGAACATATTAACACTAAACAACATAAATCAACACATAATATATTCATATTTAGTGTTTATTAGCTTTGTGTTTAGGGTTTTTGATTATGTTAAGCTTTAAATTCAAGATCACCAACTTGTACTTCTATGATTAACTAGTAATTTAAAGCTTAAAAATGGTGGTTTGAAGACTTACAATATTGCACTAATTTAGACAAGAAAATAAGAAGAAATAAGCTCCAAGAAGACTCCTAGTAATGCTCCATGTTTATTCCATATGTGAGTGATCTTGTAAAGGCTATTTTTAGTGTAAAAATGTGGAGTTTAATAAAGGTTTGAAATTAACGAACTAGTTTAATGCATAGCGATGTAATACCAGAAGCTTGTGATTTTGGACATCCCGTTGATATCCTTAAAATGTTTTACCGTGTTTTTCATCAATTGACATAATTTCGGAGTCCCGGAAATGCTATATTGCGGATTCGGACGCGTTAAAAATGTTATATTAGCCGAAACGGACATTTTAGTAATGAGGGCGTCATACCAGAAAGTCTTGTATCTTTGCAAGATATGTTTTCGTATTAGTGTTTTCTTATAAGAATGGACTCAGTTATGTTATCTGTGTGTCGTTTTTCAGTGTTTCGTTCTGTTTTCACGGTTTTGCTGGCATGAATAGTGTAACCGTGAATAGTGCGCGCAGCACTTTCTACCAACACTTTTAGGACATTGTTTGACTGGTTTCGAAATACGACGAAAACCAGCATAAGTTTTAGCATTGTTTTCTTGTCCTAACACTTTTATCTAATAAACGACACAGTTACGTAATTAAATTACGCTAAATGCATGAGATTATGTAAATAAAATAATGATTAGCTTGTACGGAATCACCGGTGATTTGCCATTTGTCACATTCTCCCCCTGTTAAAAAGAATTTCGTCCCGAAATTCACGTTGAGTTATCCTTTGCAGGAAACTTCTCAAACAGGTGGGGATACTTTGTCTTGATTTGATCTTCACGTTCCCATGTATTCTCGGGTTCGTGACGTGAGTTCCATCGGACTTTTACTAGTTTAATACGACTTTTCCTTGTCTTGTGGACTTTCCAGTCCATAACCTAAACATGTTCTTTGGTAAACTGGAGTTTGTCGTTTACGTGAATTCCATCCGCTAGGATGATAACTGTTTTCATTTGTTGGACTTTTCTTAAGATTCGACACATGAAATGTGTCGTGTACGTTACTGAGTTCTTCTGGAAGTTTCAACTTGAACGCGATGGTACCGATCTTTTCTAGAATTTCAAATGGCCCAATTTATCTCGGGTTTATTTTTCCGCATTTCTCGAATCTAGCTACGCCTTTCCAAGGCGAGACTTTCAGTAAGACTTTGTCTCCGACCTCGAAGACTAATGGTTTACGTCTTCTGTCGCATAGCTCTTTTGTCTGTCACGAGCCACTTTGATACAGTCTCGTATCTTTGCTATCTTGTCAGCAGTCTCTTGGACTAGTTCAGGGCCAATGAGTTGTTTGTCTCCGACTCCCGCCCAACACAGCGGTGATCGGCACTTCCGTCCGTGTAGTGCTTCGTATGGGGCAGCTTTGATGCTTGTGTGATAACTGTTATTATAGGGAAAACTCCACCAGAGGTAAATGAGTATCCCAGTTTCCGCCCAAACCATCACACAGGCGCGAAGCATGTCCTCCAACGTTTGGATGGTTCGTTCACTTTGTCCATCGATTTGCGGATGAAATGATGTGCTTAGATCCAGACGAGATCCAAGCGATTCCTGAAATGATTGCCATATTCTTGACACAAAGCGACCATCGCGATCCGAGATTATTGAAATACGTACTCCTTGATGTGCTATTATTTCTTTGAGATAAAGCTCAGCTAACTTCTCTGTACTGTCTTTCTCGCGAGTTGGCAAGAAGTGAGCTGACTTGGTTAATCGGTCGATGGTAACCCAAATCATGTCATGACCTCGAGAGGTCCGTGGGAGTCCTGTAATGAAATCCATTGATATATGTTCCCATTCCAAACGGGAATCTCAGGTCTCCTTTGAGATTAGGCCACCAGTAATATTCCTTTACATCCTGATACATCTTATCAGATCCGGGATGTATTGAATATTTTGACTTATGTGCTTCATTCAACACTAAGTCTAGCAATCCGCCAAAGTAAGGAATCCAGATTCTTCCCGTGAAGTACCTTGTGCCATCTTTGATCTCTTCCAGTCGTTTCTCTAATCCTCGCAAGGATTCTGCTTGAATGTTCTTCGGCTTTAGAGCTTCTAGTTGTGCATCGAGCACACGAGTAGTGAAGTTCATCTGAATGGTTAACTCTAAAGCTCGTACTCGTAAAGTTTTGACTCGCTCTTTCCGGCTCAAAGTATCCGCCACAACATTTGCTTTGCCCGGATGGTACTTGATTTCACAGTCATAGTCATTCAACAATTCTACCCATCGCCGCTGGCGCATGTTTAATTCTTTTTGATTGAATATATGTTGAAGACTTTTATGGTCTGTGAATATGGTACACATAGTACCATAGAGATAGTGACGGCAAATCTTTAAAGCGAATACCACTGCGCCCAACTTCATGTTGTGAGTGGTATAATTCTTTTCATGAACTTTCAATTGTCGTGACGCGTACGCGATGACTTTTTCATGTTGCATTAGAACACAACCCAAACCTTGGTGCGATGCATCACAATACACCACAAAGTCATCAGTACCGTCAGGGAGTGATAAGGTTGGTGCTTGGCATAGTTTATCCTTGAGTGTTTGAAATGCCACTTCTTGTTTTTCACCCCAATCGAACTTTTTATCCTTTTGAGTGAGTGAGGTTAGCGGTTGAGAAATTTTTAAGAAATTTCTCGATGAATCTTCGATAGTATCCCACTAAACCCAGAAATTGTCTTACTTCCGTTGGGGTCTTTGGAACACTTCAGCTCTTTATAGCTTCTATCTTAGCTGGGTCCACATGAATTCCATTCTCGTTCACAACGTGACCGAGAAATTGGACCTCGCGAATCCAAAATTCGCATTTTGGGAATTTAGCATACAAGTGTTCTTTCTTAAGTAGCTCCAGAATAGTTCTCAAGTGTTGCTCATGTTCCGCCTTGGTTCATGAGTATATTAAAATGTCATCAATGAATACGATCATGAACTTGTCGAGATATGGCTTAGATACCCGATTCATCAAATCCATGAATACGGCGGGAGCGTTTGTTAAGCCAAAGGGCATAACAAGGAACTAGTAGTGCCCATAGCGAGTCCTGAACGCTATCATAGGAATGCTTTCCTCTTGGATCCTCAGCTGATGGTGCTCGGATCTTAGATCAATTTTGGAATAGAAGCTAGAACCTTGTAACTAATCGAACAAGTCGTCAATCCTTGGTGAAGGATACCGGTTCTTTATGGTTAACTTGTTCAGTTCTCGGTAATCTATACACATTCGAAAGGTTCTGTCTTTCTTCTTGACAAATAGCACCGGAGCTCCCCAAGGTGAGAAACTCGGTCTATTGAATCCTTTGTCAAACAATTCCTGAAACTGAATAAATAATTCCTGCATCTCCGAGGGTGCGAGTCTATATGAAGCTTTTGCCACCGGTGCAGCTCCTGGCACAAGTTCGATACTGAATTCGACTTGTCGCTGCGGAGGTAGTCCCGGCAAGTCTTTTGGAAAGACTTCAGGGTATTCCATTACCACAGGGATGTCCTCCACCTTGCGCTACTCGGCCTTCTTGTCGACCACATGGGCAAGAAAGGCGATGCATCCTGTTCTCAGACTCTTCCGAGCCTTCATACAGTTGTTGGTCAGCAGCCGTGTGTCGTGTTTCTCTCCGTGCACCAAAAGATGTTCTCTCGTCAGACAGGGGGAAAATGAATAATAGTTTTCGCAGCACAACTACTTCTGCTCGGTTGTCGGCCAACCAGTCTATGCTAGAAGTTAAGTCGTAACAACCTAATTGAATGAGTGAAAAGTCGTTACTGAATTTTCGTGCTCCAAGTTCGAGTGTGCATCCTTTGATGTCTTTCCTGACTTGACTAATTTACCATTGGTCAATCCTATTGAATGGGAGGACGTCTTGTTTACTTGACTCGGCCAAGCATACTTTGAATTTTATGGGGATGAAGCCAATACCGACACCGGTGTTAAACAAAACGGATGCAACGGGTCGGTTGATAGGAACATATCGGTGACCCTTAATGACTTCACATGACTTCGCTAATTCCTCATTAGTTAACTTGATAGAGCAAGACATGTTTAACCTACATGACTCTAATTCGTGTATATGCTTAGTATCTAAAGACACTAAGTTAAGCCGGCGTTGGTATCCAAAGAATTGATACATGATGGTTGTAGAGTAGAGCATACCCCTGGACTTGCTTACTCACTAGCTTGATTCATCCTTAACCATCCATGCTCGTAGTGACCTCATTGCCATAGTAAAAACCACCTCATTCATTCTTAAATATAGCTAACTCATTAGTTTCTGTTTTGTGCCAAGTCTCACCACACTGCTACTCTTGTCACTTTTGCAAGTGCCCTCCTGATGAAAGTTTTACCTATCTCATTCCGAATTTTGACAAGTTATTAGCATACTTCTTAATGCGAGCATCGATTATGGCAGTAATCGCCTTCGCTTTGCGTGTCACGGGATTTCTCTTTCTCTTAACACCCTCCTTGGGCAGTCCCCCATCCTCACCACATCATTGGTGAGACTAACTGAGAGAGTTACTTGAAAATAAAACTAGGTAGGGTGACATGATGTGATCATGATTCGGATGTCAGGGCTAAACCCCAAATGTAGTGCTCAGTGCGTTTGGATTCGAGTGTTATCCAATATGCAATCAATCCTTGACAGATTGTAGAGGCGTCGGGGTAACTAACAACATTAGCTCTAATCATGATCGAGTTCTAGAGCTCGATTCCCAAACTTGGAATTTTTCCACTAGCGAGCAATACTCTTCTCGCTTAAGATTCTTGAGTTCTTCCCACAATAACCTCTTTGTTGTATTACTCCCTATAGCTTGCACTTGGAGATTCCACCAAGTTAACGCCTCATTCAACAGAAGGCTATTCGTTTACCAAAACATTTACTTAGGAGTACATTTATTAGCAAGGTTAACTGACTTCCTTGTCTTTATCTAGTGGATAGAACTCACCGCACCTTTCGTATCAATGAGGTCTCGCGGCTTATAATCCGGAAAAGCCTTAGGATTAAAATCTGGTGTGATTGCATTGTGGCATTGCCACTCACTCTCGTCCCATCGGGATTTGAACCACTTGAACTACCGGTACCGTCAATACCATCACTAGTGTCGACTCGACAACCTCATGTTGTTCCATATGACCTCTAGTTCAACTTTAATAGTAGGGCGCTGATTAACTTACCCTCTTCTAGGCGTAGATTTTCTTGTCGACGCCACGTTGTTTCCGATACATAGTATCATTGGGTCTAGGCTTTTATTTGGACAGATATAGTCTATCATGCGCCTAAGAATTAAGAATGTGATTGGTCAGGGAAACCTCAAGACAGCGTTGCTCCGGTATGTTTGAACAATGATATTCATGAAGAAATGCATTCCAAAATGCATAATACCTCTTGAGTGTATTAGCCATGTGCCTAATTAGGAAAAGAAGTAATTCGTTGAGGAGGAGAAACCAAACGGTCGTCTCTAATCTTTTTTACAACGTGTATCCCATACTTCGTGGATCTCGATCGCCCAAAGTAGGAAAAATCCTTCGCCGCACTAGCCCGTGTGACGAATACGTTGATACTCCTTGAGCTCCCCGAGCTTCGACAAAATTGTTATAAGTTCCATAGATGTCGAATAATACAATGAAAGGGTTGTAGCTTGGCTCATGCCATAGTATCCCTTAGAATAAGACAAATGTCAAACGACGGAGTTTAATGTAATCATTTCTAATAATTAAGATAAGGTGTCATAGACACCAAGGAACCAACCCATGTTCAAGAATTCCGAGAATGTTGAGGGAAATCCTCCATGAGTGGCTAACAAGCTTTGTTTGCTCTCGATGACTAGTATCGAACGACTCGTGTTATAGATCAAATGTTAAGTATGAAAAATACGTGTGGTCTTCCTGCATCATAGAGTGTTATAGTAACCATTCCGGTTAGCGTTCTACTAGATAGAAACTTGAACAACTTAAGAATTTCGAATGGATAGTGATCGCTAGCTTGACCCACAGAGCCCACCAGGATTCCCCATGCACTACGAGTTGTTATTACGTGGGCCCCCGTAATAATAAATTGCCTTGCATGGTCACCCCAGTGTCTCTCGTTCAAAACAGACGAACAGTCAGAGAGAGGAGTCTATTGTCTACATACCTTCAACATAGAAAGGACCTTTGTGTTGGTCCACGTGCCAATGCCCCTTGTCAATACTCGTGAAAGGGCACAATGTAAGACATAATAGAAATATAGAGAATCCGTAACAATAGCAACTGGAGGGGCAACTTTAAGATGAGTACTTCATCTTCCTTTTCTGGACGAGAGTGTCATCAATCACGATTAGTATGAGCCTCAGGGACCTCGTCCCACTAGTAGAGTTGTTGTCCAAGGCCGCCACCTCCGCCTCGTCGTCAGTACCGAAGCCGGACATATACCATCCGAGGGAAAACAACCATCTTCCATGGGATAATGCTTTAAGGTCTCGCTTAGGGACCACGACCGCCATAAGCTTCGTAATAGACGCGAGGTCATCATTCTCATCACGTGAGTCAAGTGTAAAAATAGAATTCATAGTCGAAGGTATTTTTATTCTTGGCAAATATTTCGTACAACACATATATAAATACATTATATATATAATCACTAAATCTCATGTTATTTTTGTTCTCATGTTTCACATGTAAGCCTTAGTGTTTTCAAGTCTATTCCTTATAGACTAAACATGTATTGAACCATATCAGTTACTTATGATTGAGCCCGCGTGATAGATCCTCATGTTATAGTGACACAATGAAAACCTTTTGTCATTTTGTCATACTTTTTGAAATCATTTTTGTAATGTTATCAACTTTGTTTTCATGTGAGAGCCCTTGGTGATTGTAGACCAAACTTTATAAAAGTTTGTCCCCGGTTCACTACAATCGGAGCTCTGATACCAATCTGTCACACCCTGCTAGTTGCGGAAGCGTGTTACATGTGACGTAAGAAAGGTAATCATTGCATCCAATCATGTATCACCGGCTCAAGACTTGTTTCCTGAAATACATGTAGTTTTAAAAAGTCAACAAAAGTTGAGCGAGTTCATGCGTTTTGTATGAGTTCCAATAAACTTGTAAACATTTGAGAGATTCCTTTGAAAACAAGTATGTAAAGCGTCTATGAATAGATCAATTAATGTTTTGCAAGGACATTAATATATGTGAAAACATAGGGAGTACCCAACCCAAGTGGGCTATTATTAGTGTCGAATCCCCTCGACTATGTCGAATCCCCTCGACTGTGTCGAATCACCTCGACTGTGTCAAATCACCTCGACTGTGTCAAATCACCTTGACTGTGTCAAATCCCCTTGACCGTTGTCGAATCACCTCGACTGGGACACAAAAGCACTCTAAGTAGTCATAAATGGACCATGAGTGGGGCTCGGCCGTACCCATTAGATCTAACCTTTGTCCATGTTTCTTATGAGAGTTATTGGCATTTCAGTTTCAGCCTATGCTCACATGATCTAATAGTTCATTTCATAGCCAAATCATACCATTGAAACATATGTAACATGTATTTCACCCCCGAGAGTTATAAATTCAAAAACAGTTAAGAGAAAAGGGGGACATGAACTCACAAATTTGCGTTCCGTGTAATATGATATCGAAGTGAGCGTCCGTACGTGTCAGTAACCTACATGTGTACTAATCTCGTTAGTCACTAGGTCTTTCGGACCTCGTACAAGTTGTTCATCTTGAATTCTTTATTAGGTTCTCGTTTGTCATCTTTGGAACAACTTTGTATTTTAGAGCGTTGATAGATCACTCGCTCGATTGTTATGTGTATTCATGGATTCTATACGTATTGAATTATATGCGAACGGCTTCGAACCTATGTCATTGGGCTTATCCCACGTTTCATTGTTATTGGGCCTAGCCCTAGTTTTCTTGTTATTGGGTCTAGCCCTAGTTTTTAATGTCATTGGGCCTAGCCCTAGTTTTACTGTCATTGGGCCTAGCCCTAGTTTTAGTAATTTGGGTCTAGCCCAAATCTAATCCTAGTGAGTCCATTAAATATACTCTTGCAATTTTTACCAAAAATTCACCAAGCATGTAACTTAATAAGTTCGTTTTTCACATGAAAAATACTTGGTAATTTTTATAGTTTTCGACTTTCCGGATTCATGTTTTTGACCACTTAGTTATGCGTTCGCTTTAGTGTCTAAAAATATGTTATTTTTAGACTCGACATTGTAGTAACTTGTTTATGATGTCGATACGCCCAAATTGTCGTCATCAAGTGTTATGTATTTCCATTTCGGCCATTTTATTTAATTGTCCGATTTGATTTTACTAGCATTTCTTGGACCATGTAGGACCATGTACGTGTATTTATTTTGATCACCCTATAGGTATCTAATACATACACATACATAGCACACATTGCAAGCACTTAGCAAGTTTCCGAAAATATATAATTTTTCTTACCAAAAATTATATTTACACATTGTTATATTTTTACCCATTTATTTTTGTAAGAATAAATTTAAGTTCGTAAGAACTTCTTGAATATTTAAACTTTAAATATTCCGATCAAAGTTTCCATAATGACGTTTAAGACCACTTATCGCGTTTAACCTTGTTAATCACCCCTTAATCCCCTCTTTAATCGCGATTAGATTTTTAGAAAAATTCGCCATAGTTTCCCCTAAACTATGACATTTCCCACGTTACAAAAACGCGTTTAAATCAATAATCAATTCACTAAATCACCATTATTCACCAAGTTTCTTTTAAACATGTTTATATGCTAACATAGCCTTCACATTTCATGAACCTTCATAATATACTTTTTATACATAAAAAGTTAGACTTTTTAAGCTAATTTTTCATAAATAAACAAGTTGTTTAATTTATTTTGTAAAAACAAAGTTCACTAACTTCCCAAGATTGAGCTTTAAACTCATTTACACACTTGTTTCTTTATGTAATCCAAAAATTATATGATTAGCTCATGAAATGAGTATGATGATCTTTCTTGATTTGAACATAACCATGTTTAAATCACATATTTATGTTCATCATGATAAGATGAACACAAATATAAAATACTACATGAAATTAACAACATGATCATCATAAATATTGCCTTTAACTCACTAATATTAACAAAAATAACATAATCATCATGAACACATGAACATATTAACACTAAACAACATAAATCAACACATAATATATTCATATTTAGTGTTTATTAGCTTTGTGTTTAGGGTTTTTGATTATGTTAAGCTTTAAATTCAAGATCACCAACTTGTACTTCTATGATTAACTAGTAATTTAAAGCTTAAAAATGGTGGTTTGAAGACTTACAATATTGCACTAATTTAGACAAGAAAATAAGAAGAAATAAGCTCCAAGAAGACTCCTAGTAATGCTCCATGTTTACTCCATATGTGAGTGATCTTGTAAAGGCTATTTTTAGTGTAAAAATGTGGAGTTTAGTAAAGGTTTGAAATTAACGAACTAGTTTAATGCATAGCGATGTAATACCAGAAGCTTGTGATTTTGGACATCCCGTTGATATCCTTAAAATGTTTTACCGTGTTTTTCATCAATTGACATAATTTCGGAGTCCCGGAAATGCTATATTGCGGATTCGGACGCGTTAAAAATGTTATATTAGCCGAAACGGACATTTTAGTAATGAGGGCGTCATACCAGAAAGTCTTGTATCTTTGCAAGATATGTTTTCGTATTAGTGTTTTCTTATAAGAATGGACTCAGTTATGTTATCTGTGTGTCGTTTTTCAGTGTTTCGTTCTGTTTTCACGGTTTTGCTGGCATGAATAGTGTAACCGTGAATAGTGCGCGCAGCACTTTCTACCAACACTTTTAGGACATTGTTTGACTGGTTTCGAAATACGACGAAAACCAGCATAAGTTTTAGCATTGTTTTCTTGTCCTAACACTTTTATCTAATAAACGACACAGTTACGTAATTAAATTACGCTAAATGCATGAGATTATGTAAATAAAATAATGATTAGCTTGTACGGAATCACCGGTGATTTGCCATTTGTCACAGTATGTATACGCGTCGTACGGTATCACTAATTGATGTATTTTGTTGTTAAATTTCGTATTATAACGTATATTGTTAATATGTTCGGTATTATGGCATATATTGTCCGTACGGGTCTTGTCGGTGACGTTCGGTATTATCACGTTTATTGTATATAAGTGTTGTATTAGGGTGTAGATTGTCTCTACTTGACATATTATATCCATTAAACAAAAAACACTTGAAAATTATAACTCAAAATTTCATAATTTTTGAAAATTATATAATGAATGTTATATACGATACTATAGTTTATTATATTATACCATACTACAACTATAAGCATATACAAGATCTATACTACACATATAGGTCTATACGAGGTCTTATACTATACCTATACTACACATATACTACATCTATTCTACACTATACCTATACCTATACTACAGCTATAAACATAAACGGGATATTTACTACACCTATATGCTCATACAAGATCTATACTATACTATACGATATATGTACCAAACCTATACTCTACTATCTTTTTAGGAGAGGTATGTTTTCGATTGCTAAGGATTATACAAGGTATAATTATTTTTAAATATTTTTATTTAAAAATATATACGTATAAGAAAATTTGTAAAAAAAGAGTTTTAAAATACTATAAGAAACTTGTAAAAAATTGTAAAAATTATAAGAAACTTTGTTAAACTATATATAAATGTATAAGAAAATTTAGGTTAAAAAAACCCTAATATGACCCGTATATGTTCAATTAATCAGACAAAATTTGGCAAATCAGTCTTTATTGAAAATTGAAAATGTTATATGACTCGTATAGACCTGTACGACGCATATTAAAAATGTCGATTTAAGGATTCAGTGTGTGATAATATTTAAATTCAATCACAAGTCTATATTTTTCCACGTGATTACAGATTTTTCCTTAACCATACAGAAATAAAAAGTACGTATTTAAAAAAAAAAAAAGAAAAATCTTAATTTTTCTGAGATCACACCAATGAATGCGTCTCAATTGGCCACCAATTGCAACACCACACACACAAATTGAACCCGCAGATAAGGTGCCCTTTTCTCCCAAGTTATCTTGGCATATAACGTATGTCAATTCAACAAACACCTTACACTACACAACAACAATCACTGTTGTTAATTAAACCAATACTAAACTAAATAAATTTAAAAACTAAATTCGTTGTTTGAAATATGTGGACTGTCTGCATCCACTAAAAAAACCCAGTATATCTATTCATTTATTCAAGATTCTAGTTAACAGCATTGTTTTCTGATATTATGGTTTTTTGCTTTCTGGGTGTTTGTTTATGTTCAAATTAGTGAAGTTTTGTATCTGGGTTTTGGGTTTTATTGAGGAAAGATTTGATCTTGGGGGTGTTTAGGAAGATGATGCTGGCTACATGCCATAATCTTGAATTTGGTCCAACTGATTTTGCTGCTTGTGGGTGTTCTTTTAATTCTTTATCGAACCAATTTGTTTCGAAAAGTTATAAAAGGAAGGTGATTAGGGGGTACTGTGGTGGTGGTGGTGGTGGCGGTGGTGGCCGGAGATTGGTGTGTTGCCGGCGTGATGGTAATGTTGCCAAATGTGGAGTGTTTTCCCCTGAAGCTCCTGAGACTCTGTTTGATGGTACTTTTACTGAATTCATTTCTGTTTTTCGGTGGGCGCATCTGTTAGTTGGAACACCTGACACACTTTCTAGACACCACTGAACGTGTCATACTATGATGTTGTATAGGTCATATGGCAGGCGAAATCATATGGGTCGTATTTTGCCAAATCATACGTCCTTATGACAACGCATTTGACACCAAATTCCGTCTGTCATAAGACTTGTATGACATCACATGGCCGGCCCGTATGACATAACAGCAGGCCTGATGTATACTTTTTTTTTTGGGTGGGTTGGGGGGAGGGGGGGGGTTTGTATAGCATAATCCCTTTTCAAACCATTATGCTGTGATTTAATTTATTGATTTTTTTAAGGGGTTCAGTATATTGATTTAATCTAGTGTTTGTGAATAGCAGATGCATCAGGCCTGTCATCTGTATTAAGTGAGAAGAAAGAATCTACAAGTTTGTTTGAAGCTGTTTCTGATGACCTTCTAACCTTAAACAAGAATCTACAATCTGTGAGTTACCTACCTGTTGGCTTTTGTTTTTGTCATCAATGAATTAGAATGCTGTTGACAACTTTGACTTTCTTGAGTCAAATTTGCTAGCACAAGGTACTTCAGAATCAGAATCACAATTGATTTATGGATCTATTATAATTAGAGTTGGCGGGGCACTCCCGTTATTTTTATAACGGAAAATATATAACGCGTGATGTTTCCACTTTCCCACCCCCACCTATTCCTATAACGCGTTATAGTAGCACGGAACTTGATTTTCGTTATTTTTATCACGCCGTTATTTTTTGTTTTGTGAGGGTAGTTGTTGGTTCGGGGGAAATTGTTGGGTGTGGTGGTGAGTGATGACCACCCCCATTAAAAAAGGTTGTGAGTGATAAAAAAATGGTTGATGACATAGCGGAACTTGATTGGTGCTTGCGAGTGATAGAATTCTATCACTAGTGACCACCCCCTCCCCTTAGTAACAGACCACTAATTTACAGTTGCTTGTTCATTTGGGCCTAAAACTCTGAATGTACTCCCAATATGTTTTTGAAATTTGTGAAGATACTTATTATGTTTTTTTTTTTTTTTTTATGTTAATCGTTTCGTAGATAGTTGGGGCAGAAAACCCGGTTTTAATGTCAGCTGCTGAGCAGATATTTAGTGCGGGTGGGAAGAGAATGAGACCAGCCTTGGTGTTCTTAGTGTCAAGAGCCACATTAGAGCTTACAGGTTTAGTGTGAGTACCTCATTCTTATCTGAATAAACTCGAACGATTCGATATAGATGTAATAAGTTCCTTTTGCGGCTTAGGGAACTCACAAGAGAACATAGGCGTTTGGCCGAAATCATTGAAATGATTCATACTGCAAGCTTAATACATGATGATGTGTTGGATGAGAGTGACATGAGAAGAGGTAAAACTTTTGTATACTCATCTGATTTTGATTCATATAATCACTTTCAAAACAATTAGAATTAGTCCCCTATAAAGATGTCATGATATAAGCATTTTTCTTTCTATACAGGCAAAGAAACCGTCCACCAACTATATGGTACACGAGTCGCGGTTCTAGCTGGCGATTTTATGTTTGCACAATCATCATGGTACCTCGCGAATCTTGAAAATCTTGAGGTCATAAAACTCATTAGCCAGGTATACCATATTACCATTGCAACTAGGGGTGCAAACGAGCTCGACCAGGCTCGAGCTCGATTAACTTATGAGAGCTCGAGCTCGGCTCGGTTCGAGCTTTGTTTTCAAAGCTCGAGTTCGGCTCATTGGTACTTCCTCAAGCTCGAGCTCGGCTCAGGCTCGGCTCGTTTATTATCAATTAATTAATATATTAAACAAAAATAATATAATTGATAGACTCTTTAAGGCTCGCAAGCTCAATAAGTGAAGCTCGGGCTCGATTACTAAACAAGCTTATTTTTAGGTTCGGGGTCGGATCGTAAACAAGTTTAAATTAGCTTGGCTCGTTTACACTAAGGCTCGACGAGCCTGACGAGCTTCACATGTCAGGCTCGAGATCGGGCTCGATAAATAAACGTGCTTTATTTTAGGCTCAAGCTCGGCTCGTTTGCACCCCTAAGTGTTATACTTCGAAAGGCTTAAAACATCTATATTTGAAAGTGGAAGCTAAAGCCTGAAATATTACAGGTTATTAAAGATTTTGCTAGCGGTGAAATCAAGCAGGCGTCAAGTTTGTTCGATTGTGACGTTAAACTTGATGAATATTTGATCAAAAGCTACTACAAAACAGCTTCGTTAATCGCTGCTAGCACAAAAGGAGCGGCAATCTTTAGCGCGGTTGACAATGACATCAGCGAGCAAATGTATCAATACGGAAAAAATCTTGGTCTGTCATTCCAGGTTGTTGATGACATATTGGATTTTACACAGTCAGCAGAACAACTGGGAAAGCCAGCTGGCAGTGACCTGGCGAAAGGAAACCTGACTGCACCCGTGATTTTTGCTCTTGAGAAACAGGCAAAGCTGAGAGAGATAATCGAGACGGAGTTTTGTGAAACGGGGTCTCTTAATGAAGCTATTGAGCTCGTGATGAATAGTGATGGAATTGAAAGAGCGCGAAATCTTGCTAAACAGAAAGCTGATGTGGCAATCCAGTGTCTACAATGCCTTCCTCCAAGCTCGTTTCGGTTGGCTCTGGAGGGTATGGTCAAGTTTAATCTCGAGCGTATTGACTAGATTATGAAATGGGAAAACAGTAGAAGTTCAAACTGTTCAGTGTGGGGTTCAAGATGAAACTGTCAAGAAACACGCTCGTTTTTTGGAGGTTTTAAGGTGTTCATGGTCCCTGGTCGGTTTCCGAAAAATGTTATGAAGCTATAGGAAATCATATAACAGGAAGAAAGAAAGAAACAAACATTCATGGGTGTTGTTGTATATTGAACATATTTTTTGAAATTGATCATATTTGTAAGTTGTTGTCATGTTTTTGGATTCATGGAACTGTTTGATATATGCTCCAAATCTTCAATGTTGAGTTGCTTCTTGAAGCGAGCTTCAAGTTTATATAAGAAGAAATATTATACAAATAAAATAAGAATTTTGAATTTGTTTTGTGGCATTTGAATCTCATAATCATTCATCAGTTTCAAGTTATGTAAATTGGAAAGGTAGATCCCAAGTGGTTTGTTGGTTTTGGTTGCATTTGCAAGTAAGGGTCTTCTTTCCATCATTTCAATCTCAAAGTAGCTCAAATGTTGACATCTTGCAACCTCTCATTCGTACTAAGAATAAAAATAAAAATCCAGGGCCCCTTCATTGTATTTATTTTTTTGGATTTGTGCTTTCGATTTTTATTTAGCGTGGATATTGCGTACTAAGAATAAACTTATACATGAAACTTATAACATCTAGTGAATTTATAAACTAAGTGATTTGAACCTAGACCTACAAAGGAAAGAACACAATTTTACCACTAGACTACACTCGAATTATTTCTATAATTGATGAAAGCAAATATAAGGCTATAAGGTGTGGTCATAACACTCATGGTCACCATGACCCTCCACATTAGCGTCATGTCACACGCTTTTGATCCATCATCCAGAATCACTACCATAAGGGTGTGGTCATGACCCAAACCACTATTCTCTTATTTTAATTTATTTTTGTGAAAAGAAAAAATGAAATATTGAAAAAGGAAAGGAGACTCATAGTTGTCATGGTTTAATCCATGCGAACCATGGTTGATAAGGTAAAGAGATGGTTAACAATCCATTAATGGTCCTACGTGTCGATTGATGACCCAACCCATGCTCCCCACACCCTTCAGCCTAATATACACGTTATATGTATTTCTTTTTAAAAAAATTAAGGGCCCAAACCCCTAGCTTGTTTTTACTTATGTTTGAGCCGACCCTCATTAAATACTAGTAATGATTATAACAATGCAGGAAAACTGAATCGTATAAACTTAGAATTAAATAAAGTTAACAAAAATTATTTGATTCGAATAATTCGATATTCGATATTCGATTCGATAAACACCCCAAAACAACTCGAAGTTAACCCAAAATGCGAACCCGGGTTACAATTCAATCAGCAAACCCCAAACCCGTTCGGTCCATTGATCCTAAACGAGTTTGATGACGTGGGCCCAATTTTTAAACAAACTTTTAGTTCTCAAACGGTTATTTTTCTGTTATCTTCATCTCTTTCCTATATATACACACCCATTTCCACTAACAAACTCCATAACTACCACCAACTGAATCCTCTCTCTCTCTAAACCTGCTCGATCAACAATGGCGACCTTCCTGAAAACACCACCTGCACACACAACCACCGATACATTTTCATCATCTTCTCCGGTGTCAAACCACCACCACGAAACCACCGGCTCATCGTCTTTCTCCAAGTCTCGGTTCGAAGCCTACAACCGCCTTCAGTCTGCCGCCGTCGCATTCGGCGAAAAGCTTCCTATTCCGGAGATTGTGGCTCTCGGAGGTCAATCGGATGGCAAAAGCTCGCTTCTAGAAGCACTTCTTGGCTTCCAATTCAATGTCCGAGAGGTTGAAATGGGCACCTGCCGCCCTCTCATACTCCAGATGGTTCATGATCCTACTGCTCTTGATCCTCGGTGCCGATTTCAGGTCAATTGTTTTTTTAATTCATGTCAATTTGAATTTATTGTTGCATAGGGTTTATAGTTTCTGAATGTTGTTGATTATGGTGAGAATGTTTAGTTAGGGTTTAGTATTGAATATGATAATTTGTTTCTGCCTAATTACGGTTTCCATTTCTTGAAAATTGTTGATTATGGAGAGAATGTGTAGTAATTAGGGTTTAGTATTGAATTTCATCACTTATTTCTGCATAGTTAGGGTTTAGAGTTTCTGTAAATTATTGATTATGGAGAGAATGTGTAGTTATTGAGTTTTGATCACTTATTTCTGCATAGTTAGGGTTTAGAGTTCCTGAATATTATTGATTATGGAGAGACTGTGTAGTTGTGCTTCATGAATCTTTGTTATTAATATAACAAAATGAACAGAGAAACAAAGAGAATGAAACAAGCTTCTTCAATTCTTTATTAGAAAACAAAAGAGCGGTACGGTGTGTGAGAATTGAATTCAGTTGAAGAATAATTGAAATATTATAATAAATCTCTTTTGTTTTTCTTTCTGCATATATGTAGACACATATAGGCGTAAATGTATGTTATCTTGACCACGCTACATATTCAGGTTCAGCGGATTTTGTTGCTCAAATTTGGATATTATTCTGTTTGTGTTGAATGAGTTTCAGTTGGTTAATTCATGAGGACTTGGAAACTGTCTAAAAACTAATGTTTACTCCCTTTAAACAAGATTTTGGTTGTGATTATTTTGTGTGTATATGAATTGTACTGAAGTTTGAAAGTAACATGTCAGGAGGAGGATTCTGAGGAATATGGCAGTCCTATTGTATCATCATTAGCCATTGCTGATACCATCAAATCAAGAACTGATGCGATGTTAAAGAAGACTAAAACTGCAGTCTCTTCTAAACCGATTGTAATGAGGGCTGAATACGCTCATTGTCCCAATCTCACCATTATTGACACTCCAGGATTTGTTCTCAAGGTAATTGATACATATACATACATCCTAACATATTTATAATTTAATAATAATCTGAAGTTCTGAATGACCACATTTGGTAGGCTAAAAAGGGCGAACCAGAAAGCACACCAGAAGAAATTCTCTCAATGGTGATATCTTTAGCTAGTCCACCTCATCGCATCCTTTTATTCCTTCAGCAAAGCAGCGTGGAGTGGTGCTCATCTTTGTGGTTGGATGCCATTCGTGACATTGATCCAGCCTTTCGAAGAACGTTAATTGTTGTCTCCAAGTTTGATAACCGGCTTAAGGTACATAGACAATTTAACCTAAAACAGCTTGGAAAACAAAGCATATCAATCTTGATTTTATTTCTGCAGGAATTTACTGAACGGTGGGAGGTTGATCGATACCTAAGTGCAAGTGGCTACCTTGGAGAGAACATGCAGCCGTTCTTTGTGGCCCTACCAAAAGAAAGAACGGCAGTTTCAAACGATGAATTCAGGAGGCAAATATCTCAAGTGGATTCAGATGTTATACGCCATCTGAAAGAAAATGTCAAAGGTGGATATGATGAAGAAAGATACAAATCCCGCATAGGTTTTGGTTGTCTGAGAGATTATTTGGAATCCGAGCTTCATCGGAGGTATAAAGAAGCTACACCCTCAATATTGGCTTTGCTTGAACAACGTTGCAGTGAAGTGACTGCTCAGTTAAACATCCTGGACTCCAAAATTCTAGCAACTTCTGATGTTGCTCACCTCAGAAAATCCGCAATGTCGTTTGCATCCTCCATCTGCAACCATATGGTATGAATTCATTCATTCATTCATTCCTAACTACAAGAACAATGGTTTAGTACTTTCAACTAACGAGATCATTGTTTGAAATACTGTAGGGAGCATTAATAGATGGAGCTGCTGATCCTGACCCTGAGCAATGGGGAAAAACAACCGAAGAAGAGAAATCCGAAAGTGGTATGGGAAGTTGGCCCGGAGTAATTTCTGATATAAAACCACCGAATGCCAACATACGCCTGTACGGTGGTGCTGCTTTCGAAAGAGTTATGCATGAATTTAGATGTGCTGCTTATTCAGTTCAATACCCTACTGTTTCAAGGGAGAAGGTAAAATCGTAAATGTTTACTTGAAATATAATGAGTTAACTTATTTATTTAACTGGCTCATCTTTTGGACAGATGTCGAATATAACACTTGCACGTGCTGGCAGAGGAGGTGGAAGGGGAATCGCAGAGGCTGCTGCGGAGATTGCGCGTGCCTCTGCCAAATCATGGCTTGCACCTCTTCTCGATACTGCCTGTGAACGGCTTGCGTTTGTTCTAATCAACCTGTTTGATCTTGCAATGGAGAAAAACCAACACCTTCACTTTGATTGTAAGAACTTTAATATTATTTCATACCACCAGTATTTACAAATGTATGAAAGTAATAAAAACTAATGGATTACAACCCGCGCTCCGCAGTGGGTTCGAAACATAGATAAAACTAAGTAAATCACGAGGGTTAAATTTTGTTTGATGTTTTAGTTAAGGGGTTAAACATGTTATTATTAAAGTTTAGGGGCTAAAAATTTCATTATTAAAGTTTAGGGGCTAAAGTTGTTTATTATTAAAGCTGAGGGGCTAAAGGTGTTTTAGTTAAGGGGCTAAACATGTCATTATTAAAGTTGAGGGGTTAAACATGTCATTATTAAAGTTGAAGGGCTAAAGTTGTTTATTATTAAAGTTGAGAGGCCAAACTTCTTTGTTTGATGTTGACAAAATAGCATATTAATGGAACTTTAATATTATTTCATACCACCAGTATATACAAATGTATGAAAGTAATAATAATTGTTGTTTGCTTAACAGATGGGAAAAAACCTGGGGATATGGACGGGTATGTTGGTTTTCATGCTGCCTTAAGGCGTTCGTACAACTGTTTCATAAAAGATCTTGCAAAACAACGCAAGCAACTCGTTCGACAACACTTGGATTCGGTCACAAGCCCGTATTCTCAAGTGTGCTACGAGACTGATCTCTTATATGGGCCAGGCCCAAACTCCACTTTCAGTTACCAGACATCATGCCTTGATTTTTCAGATCAAGAAAATATACCTCCAGTAAATAATAATACTAATAATAATAATCAGCAAACAACACCGGGGAAGCTTCTAAAAGCAGCAGGAGAAGCTTCCATGACTGTACCTGAGACACCATCACCTGAAAACGCCATTGACGGTGGAGCAAGAAAACGCCATCCCAGAATATTAGGTGAAAACAAAATGTTGGGCAATATGGCTAGTCAAAACAGTTCACAGCAAGGGTCAACCTACAATCAGATATGCTCATTAGCTGCACAACATTTTGCACGGATCCGTGAAGTTTTGGTTGAACGGAGTGTGACTACAGCTTTAAATTCAGGATTTCTAACCCCATGGTATTTTTATTAATAATATATTTCTAAATTGAAACCAATTAGTTCGATGTTGGAACTTATATATTATTTTTGTATTTCAGCCGTGAAGATCTAATGGTGGCATTGGGAATGGATTTATTTGCGGTAAAAGATGAGAAGTTTATGGATATGTTTGTTGCACCTGGAGCCATTGACATTCTTCAGAATGAAAGGGAGTCTCTTCTGAAGCGCCAGAAGACATTGCAGTCTTGTTTGACTGAATTCAAGTCGGTCGCAACGTCCCTCTGATAATGTGAGAAAATGCTTTCATTTTGTGTGCAAATGAAGCTGGTGAATATTCCGTACGTACATTTGGTGAGAAATTTCATACGTATCTTGATATAAACTCCTGTGATGTCATGTGAGAAATTGCTTTGATCTCGTAAGCAAATGAATAATACATACATATCTTGATTCTCCTGTTTGTGTTTCATATATGGTTTTTGTTTGTTTGTTGAAAGTGGCTCTTGTCCCTGAAAATTAGTTATATATGACTGCCACTTTGTTTGTGTTTTTTTATAACGGGTCAATTTGGGTCTCTTGTTTGCGTTTTATATAACGGGTCAGTTTGGGTTTACTCAAAATCAGTCAAATACTGCTTCTATAATTTCAGCATGTTTCGGTTTCTTGGTATGACTCTGATCCATTTTAAAGTGTTCATCACTGTAATGGGGGCCATATTCATATCTAACTCTGCACGTGGAATAATTCACATTTTAAATACACAGAGTACATCAGAACTAGATTTTGTTAGAGATGATTGGATCTTTTTCATGAAAAAGCAGCCTGCAGGGCCCAAAATGTAAAAGCAGTAGTTTCATTATACACTAAAAGGCCCGCAAGACCCAAATTACATGAAGTCATGAACCATAACCAAATTACAAATCATGTTAAAACACACTTTCAGGGAAAAAATATTCCCGAGACATTGATACAATGCTATAGCAAAAACTAGCACACTGAGGTGAGTCAAGGGTCGTTTAAAGTAAGCGCGGGTTTAGGTCCTATATCTTACGCAGAATCAAATGTGCACCGTGTCTGGGTTGAAGAGTAACAACATATGAAGGTGAATGAGTGTAAGAAGGTGACAACTCAAATGAGAAATTTTGTAGGATGGTAGATATAGCCAGCTTCGCTTCCATCAATGCGAAGTTATTCCCGATGCAAATTCGCGGACCCCAACTAAACGGAAAGAATGCTAGCTTGTTATTCGTTGCCTTTGCGATTCCTTCTGAAAATCTCTCGGGGTTGAACTCCTTTGCATCTTCCCCCCAAAGTTCACGATCATGATGTACAAATATAACCGGCAACAAGAATTGTACCCCGGCTGGTATGGTTAGGTCTCCAAGTTTGGTCTCGCTGTATGTGATTCTTGTGAATATGGTCGCAGGAGAATATAGTCTGAGAACTTCATATAGAATCATGGTTACCTGCTTACACAAACATATTGAAATTCCTATGAAGCGAATACCCTACTAAATAAGGTAAAACGTAGTTTGCACTGGGCAAGGGGGGTAATGACAGAAAACAAGTGGAAGCTGGATTTGAACCTGACACCTCCACTAGAGGAATTCAAACACTTGTTATTGTGCCACCCCCTTGAAGGTTGCCTCATTTTTTCTATTTGGTTAAACTTAAATGTATACTTACAACTTTGAGTTGACTCAACCCTTCATAACTCGGTTTATTGTGTTTAAAAACTCGATGAACATCCTCCCGGGCTTTCGCCTGCCACGTTTGGTGTTGGCTCAACAAAATCATGGTCCAAACCAAGAGATTCGAAGAGCTCTCTTGCCCAGCAAAATAGAATGCTTTGCACTCTGCAATCGCCTCGTCAACACTCATTCCCGAATCCCCATTAGTTATCTTGGTGGATTTTAACAACAACGATAGTAAATCTTCTTCATCCGCATTGACTGCTTTTTTGTCCATAACTTTGCTTAGAATCGACCTCAACTCATTGTTGATCTCCTTCATTCTCCTGTTTGCTTTGGTAGGTAAAAATCTGCATATATATAGTTTACCATTTCATTAAAAACAGTCGGTTTTCGTGGCCAAGTATTGTTGATCTACCTTCGGCCGGGTAGGTAGGGTGACGTTAGAGCTTGAGATGTGAGCATGGCTTGTTCTTTCTGGAGTTGGTATATCCTTCTACCTTGTTCATAGCTACTACCAAATGCATTTCTGGAGATCACATCGCTTGAGAAGTCATCGATGTAAGGCTGCACATCCAACTCACACCAACCGTTCTCCGAGACCAGCTTGGCCCATTCGGTTATCAATATGTCGTTACAACTCGTGTACATAGCCGAAAACATATGCTGCCATTATAAATGATAATAAATAAATGGGCTGAATGGTTAAAATGTCGTCTTAATTACAAAACTGAATTAAAAATTATAGGCTCTCTAACTTTTTTCTTTTAACAGGTATGCCTTGTTATATTAGTTTTTTAAATATTCTATGTTTCTAAGAACAAACTCCAGCAATGTATTTTTCCTTACATTCATATATTGGTTTGTTTGGGCCTCACTTTTTACATTAATATTTTTTAAAACACTTAGTTTTGTTATTCAAAAAGAGGTAGCAACGTAGCTTGTTGCCCGTTTACCAACTATCTCGATGTAAATTCATAACACGATAAGGAATAAAGATTCTTATAAACTATAATATAATATAATAATGGAATATAATATATATGTATATATACTAAGAGGGTGTTTGGCGTTGAGTTTTGAAGGAGATTTTTAGATTATTGAGTTTTGAAATCGTAAATAATCAGTTTTGAGTGTTTAGGTTAAAAAAATTAAAAAAAATTGATTATTTGCGTTTAGAAAGTTACAAAACGCAATTTTCCAAAAGCAGCTCCTCCCCTACTGCAACAAAACACAGTTTTCCAAAAATTGATTATTTGCGTTTAGGAAAGGATTTTCACTTGTTTATTTTTTTAAATATATATTTGCCAAACACTCAAATAGTTGATTATCTGATTATTGTGATATCAAGTAATATAATCAAATCCAAACACTATCTTTTAACATCACGTTTTGTTACAGTTAATTATCTGATTCCGATTATTCAAAACGCATACTATTTTCAACATATGAAAATAAAGATAATTAGCTAGTAACAGATGTGATAAATAAACATAAATTCATAACTTTTTTATTAGTAATAATTTATAGAAAAACATTATAATATAAATGATCTCCATTTTAAATTTATATATTAGTTAAGGGGGTCCACATGAACATCTTCTGTGGAGCCCCTAAATACATACCCATAAAGTATGCAACCATTCATGATTCATGTCATTAATATAAGAAAAAAGAAAGAAAAGAAAAAAGATTAAATGAACCTTCAAGTTGTGTTGAGTGAAAGCAGGTGCGACAATCTTGCGATGTTTGGCCCATTTTTGGTCTTCGTAGGTGGGTATCCCAGGAACCATTAGTTTGACCATGGGGTTGGGGGTGGGTTTCTTGTAAATCTTATTGTTTACCAAAACCTCTTTAATTAGTTCTGGATCCATGATGGTCATCCTTGCATTTGGTCCTTGCCATGTAAATGATATTTTACCTGCAAAGCAAAATGTATCTCATATTCAAAACTTTACAACCCAAACCACTTGATAACGTCAAACAACTTAATACAAATATATCCTAACATTACACTTAGGGTAAACTTCGTGCACACATAGCTTTATCGTACAAAATTATTTTACCCGTAATTACTCTGCAGGATCAGAATTACCCTACAAGATCAAAATTACCTTACAAAATCATTTCTAGAGTAATTATGATACTCTACAAAATTACCCTACAAGATTAAAATTACCCTACAAGATCAAAATTATCCTAGAAGATAAAATTACCTAACAAGATCATTTGTAGAGTAATTATGATACCCTACAAGATCAAAATTACCTTACAAGATCATTTGTAGAGTAATTATGATACTCTACAAAATTACCCTACAAGATTAAAATTACCCTACAAGATCAAAATTATCCTAGAAGATAAAATTACCTAACAAGATCATTTGTAGAGTAATTATGATACCCTACAAGATCAAAATTACCTTACAAGATCATTTGTAGAGTAATTATGATACTCTACAAAATTACCCTACAAGATTAAAATTACCCTACAAGATCAAAATTATCCTAGAAGATAAAATTACCTAACAAGATCATTTGTAGAGTAATTATGATACCCTACAAGATCAAAATTACCTTACAAGATCATTTGTAGACTAATAATAATGTTCTACAAAATTACCTTACAAGATCATTTGTAGAGTAATTATGATACCCTACAAGATCATCTGTAGGGTAATTTTGATAATTACTCTACAAGTAAATAATTACAAAAATATCACCGCATTTTTACCTTTTCATGCCTTTCGTATGTTTTGTACGATAAGGCTATTTGTATTTGATTTTTTTTCCTACACTGATATAGCATTTGAATTTTAAAACTTACTAAGCCACTTTACAATTTATCTTTTGATGTAATATTCTTTTGAAACATTATTTTGCATCAAAAGTAAAAAGTTGGTTACGTTAGAGGATGAGTTAATAGTTAAACTTGGTTATAATAACTATAAGCCTCATATTAGATACATTTCCATGTATTTTACCCTTTAGACTAAAGGGTAGGGGGGGCCGGCTTAGGCCCGGCGCCGGTCCCCCACACCGCCCCCCTCGGTCCGGCTAGTCCCAAACGGCTCCCACTCGCCGGTCTTGACGGGCCTCCTTCTCTCACATATACCTATACATACATACATACATATATATACATAAAGGGGCTCATCCCCACCCCTTAGGTCCATCCCTTTCAAGCCCCGCTTACGTGGCGGTGACGTGGCGGCCCATCCTCTTGGGGATGAGGCTCTCTATACCCTCCAGTCTTAGTATTTGGTTTGATAAAATGACCGGTTTTTAAGTTGCTTTAAGCCAGATTTTAAATAAAACAAGCCAGCTTACCAACCTAGTACTCAGATAATTATCAAATCAATCAGTCAAACGGGTCAAATTACTTTGGCTAGTTTGCACCAAATCATGCACAATAAATTGGGTAAATTTTGAATTATAAGTGTTTGTTATGCATATATGATAATATCTATATTTTTATTATATTGAAGAGAATTAAAATATAAACAAGTGATACAAAATACTCATATACACATATCATGTATTCTAGAACATCAGCAATATATGTATAAGTAGAACAATTGAAGAAACCAAAAGAAAGATAGAAAGGAGGACGACCAACTCATGGTCAGCAGGTCGGGCCATGGTGCGATGCTGCGACCCTTCCAGGCGTGGACAAAATGAATAAGTCTAGTTTTGATGTTTCGAGTCGGTAA
The DNA here is from genome assembly GCF_002127325.2 of Helianthus annuus. Taxonomy (NCBI): domain Eukaryota; kingdom Viridiplantae; phylum Streptophyta; class Magnoliopsida; order Asterales; family Asteraceae; genus Helianthus; species Helianthus annuus. The sequence goes on from NC_035442.2 coordinate 145,128,411, forward strand.
TCAGCATACACATATTTTAGCTTGTCTTTTGCATACACAAATTTTAGCTTATCTTTTATAAATTAAAACAAGTTTAAAAAAAATAAGTAGAAGAAAGAACAGATTGCTACATATAAAGTGTGGATTTGGTCAAGATAAGAGTTGGAATGAATATTCCTTAAGTGAAGATTAATCAAACATGATTTTGCATTAGACATGAAAATCAAGCCAAATAGTATACAACTTTTACTTTAAGCTTACCACCAACATGTTTCTATATCTTGATTATGTAAGGGACTATTTGTTTACCTTTTAACGAGTCTCTTATTAATGGTTTAGATCTCTTACTGATTCAATACTTAATGGTTCAAACTGTTTGTTTCACGAGCAGATGTCTGAATGGTTCAGACATTTGCCTCTGAATGGTTAAGATTTATACAAGGTCTGAATGGTTAAGACCTCTAATCTGAATTGGTCAGATATTTGCCTCTGAACGGTTAAGCATTATACAGGCTCTTAATGGTTCAGACCTCTTACTGGTTCAGCACTTAATGGTTCAGACCTCTTACTGGTTCAGCATTTAACTATTCAGATGTTGCCAAACAGCCCCTAAGAGGGTGTTTGGGATTGCTTATTTAACTCAAAAAGGAATATTGGAGTTGTGAATAATTGAGGTTAAAAAAAAAGATAATTCTCAAATTATTTTAGTAAATTTTGCACAATTGATTCATTGTATGTATATTGATAATTGTATGCAACTGGGTACTGTATGTGTGCTGTAACCCTGTTGCATGCCCACCATTACCACCTTCGTACAACATTTTAATTTCACACTTGCTTTTAAAGTAGCTACTAGACCAATAATTAAAAAAAAAAAAAAAAAAAACACACACACACACACTTAGAAGCAAAGTTACCATATGTATGAATGATGTAGTGATAGAAAGGCAGAATGGTGGGAAGGAAGTCATCGGAAAAACTAAGTGGTTTCGAATTCTTGACCGCTTGTCGAGCCATGGTAGCAATCTGGTTAGTGTCACCATGCAACAATCTATATGATGGTCCATTGAGACCTTGTTTCCTTAAACATCTTTCGATGGCTCTAGGCCTGAGCCAGACCCACCGGACCACCGACCACACCCACCATGCACCGCCAATGACCACTAGTGACGCAAGCAATGACAACATGGTGGCCATAGCTAGTAGTTATAGGAAAGAAGTATATGTGCATGTTTCTTTTGGGGAGGTAAGAAATTTATAAGCATAGAAAAAGGGTATCCTTAAAGGGAGCTACTACAAAACTATTGGTTTGAATAATTAATTTACTAAGTTTCGAATCTAGGGTTGGACCACTTTATTTTTAATATACACATTTTTTTATATAATATATATAATAGTATATTGTGTATGTTTATGTATAAACTTGAATGTTAAGATGGAATAATGATTTGTTTGAGTTGAAGAAAAACAAAAAGGAAAAGGAAAAAGAGTGGTTCAAGGTTTTTACAAATATGAAAACCAAGTTAGATGCTAAAATGTATTAATAGTGCATAGGTTGCTAAGGAATTTGGTTAATCTTTTTTCCTTGAAAATAATATAGAATTAATAAAGTGGATGTTCTGTTTTGTAATTTTTATTTATATTATTATATATTTATAAATGTATTGTTTATAAGTTCATATATATGTATATATACGTGTGTTTTGGTTTTCTTTTATCGTATTAATTGGAATATAATGTTATAGAAAAAATTAATTGGGTTGCGTGGTATCGGGTGTCATTACCTAAGGATCTTAGAGGGCTCAGGCTTAGTAAATTTTGAAAACATAAATATTTCGCTTCTTACTAAATGGTGATGGAGATTCCTTTCGGATAAATATAAACTTTGGACCAAGGTTGTTGAAGACTTGAAGCTATTCATGTGACGAGATTTGGTTGTGATTTTATCCCGGCTAGAAAGACGATGGGAGCTCTATTTATAACACTCGAACTTGGACCGTGAGTAATCTTTTACGTTCTAGCTAGGCTCATTAGTGATTTTTCAATTTGAAGATAGCTTCGTTTCGACTCTTTTAATGTTTATTTTTTTATACAAATATTTTATTTTATATATGTATAATTTTTTTTATAAATTTATATATAGAACATAAAATCATTTAGTTATTGTATCATAATTTCATAATATATATATATATATATATATATAATACTTGTTATGTGATTATAGATTAGTAATTACAATAAATTGAAATCATATATAGTAGGTATGTTTAGTCTCATGAGTCTAGTCAATGGCGTAGCATAGTGGAGGGGGGAGGGAGCAGGCCGACTCCTCAAACTTTTCGCTCAGTAATAGAAAATATGTTGTTTTTGTATAGAAATTTTTGGGTATATACGTTTTTGACCCTCAGTTTTATAGATTCTTTTTGGTATATGCGTTTTCGACCCCCCGGTCGGAAATCTTAAGCTTCTCCATTGAGTCTAGTCAAACTCGATAATGTGTGAAGCTCAGGTTTAAATTGTTTATTAAATATGTTTTAGTTTAAATTTAAGCTCGTTTAATTTCTGCTCAATTAAAGCTTTTAGCAAACATAATTTGAGTAATTCACAAGCGGCTCGAATCGCGTACATCACTACCTGATTGGCCATTGTTGGGTGACATATTTTCGATCTCATGAAAATTCCTGAATTTGTAGCTACCAAGCACATAGAATATTTTGCATATAAGTTAAAAATAAACATGTGATCTTTAACGTCAACAATTCATGTTATGAACTTGTAAGTAAAAACCTGAACCCACATTCTCCCATGACGATATATAATTCTATACGCACCACTACCAATTAATTAGATAACAGAAATAGCTTAAAGTATATCTATTTGTTTATTTGTTTATTTATTTGACATTTTAGTTGCTTTAATTTCCGTACATATAACAGATTTAATTCACATCATGTGAGATTTCGTGATTCATTTTACTTCTGTTTTTTTAAATCCAATTGAAAAATGAGTTGTGAGACAGAAGTCAAAAGGTTTTGCCACTTTCTCATCACTATACAAACCGTTCATGTATGCAATTTCATAAGCTTCAATTATTTCTTTATTTCAGTGGTCATGTATGATGCATATCGTAATCTTATCATGCATATCATAATCTTATCATACACTTCAATTATCTCTTTATTTCAGACTTAATGATGTCATGTATGATGCATATCATAATCTTATCATACACTTCAATTATTTCTTTATTTCAGTCTTAATGATGTCATGTATGATGCATATCATAATCTTAGGCTGGAGGGTGTGGGAGACGTCATCCCTCCACCTCAGCCATCTATAGCGCCACCCCTCCGCCATCATCCATACCATCAAATTCAATGGGGGGCGCCATGGTTGAAGCGCTACCATGGTAACGAGGCAGATGAATGTGTTTAGGTGGGGCCCACAACATGTCATCCAATCAATTTTTTTTTTAATTTTGTTAAATAGGGGGTTTCATCTCACACCGTGCAAGTTAAAAGGGGGCGTTATAAAGCCCCCTGACTGACGTGGAGCCTACGTGGCACTGACGTGTCTTGATAAAGCCCCTAGGGGCTCCATCCCACACCCTCCAGCCTTATACTATACAATTTCATACATTTCAATTACTTAATTGTGTTTGTAGCTCAGTGGTACGAAACAAAGCTTCTTTAGAAAAGACTCAGATTCTAACCTTAGACAAAGTGTAATTTAGGAGTAGTGTGATGTGTGTGTGTTTAGCCTTTCAAAAAAAATTATTTTTGCGTTCATTCTTAACGATGTCATGTCTGATGTATAGTATAGTATAGTATAATATAGTCTTATTCTATACCATACAATATAATATACACTAACTAATAGTATATATACAAGGCTTCAATCTATGTGGTACGAAGGTGAAATACACAAAGCAACCCACACTCCCTACGAAGAAATACACAAAGCGATACCCAAACTCTCTACAAAATAAATTTTGATACCCGTTTCACCTTATTAAATATAATATGTGTTTTATTTCCTTTTTAAAGGCTTTTATACGTTAAACGAGAATATAGATGTAGGAGTTGACCAAAACCCTCTAAGAGTCACATGCCAAATGCTAGACTCAATTATAGTGAGAGTTGATGGATCTAAATTGATGTATTCAATATTTGGTGTTCATGGCATATGCTACTCAACTCAACCATACCATTTAACTTTCTAAATTCACAAATTGCTTATAAGTTATAAAGTCTATATCCATTAACTATAAACCTTGCTTTCGTAAATTGTATCAATAACCATTGTCAAATCTTTTAACCAAGTATCGTTTTTGCCTTTTATTCAAATATTCAATCAATGACGAGAGGTCAAATTACAAAGAAAACGGTGTTAGATATTCGTATTAATAATACGCTAGTAATAAGTAATAAAGGTAACTAGAAGTGTGATGAAAAATCATTTAGAAAGTCCAATTCTAATGTGCTACCAATGTGACAACACATCTATACCAGTTATAATTTATATATGTGACTCTAGTGTTATTAACATTGAGTTACGAAAAAATTATCAATGTGATTATAAAGTTAGTATTTTGAAGACTCATATACACACATACAATACACTCATGTTTGAGATAATATTTCATTTTATAATTTATTGAGTGTCAAGTCGCATTATACTCTTACACTAAAACTTTTCCAGATTTACTAATTTTTATATTTAACTATATATAAGATTCCAAACTTATATAAAGTGAAAAGAAATTTACGAGCAACAACACATTACAACCCTTGTATTTTTTTATTCAATTAAATTGAATAATATTGAAAAATACAACAAAATAAATAATTGAACGGCTGAAAATAATTTAATAAAAAATGTAATTGTAGTGGTTGAAGAATCTCTACTTGTGTGCAGCAATCACTTTAGTTAAGCATCAAATAAAACATGTTAGGCCTAAGAATTTATAGACGGGGGGACCATTTAATTTCTGACTTCTATTTATTTATATTTCTCAAGCAACAAAAGGTGTCATGGGAAGATTAGAGAGTTTTCAGCTTAAATAAATATGTAGTATAATTTTAGTTTTGGTTCTGGTTTTTTTTTTTTTTTTTTTTTTTTCTGCTTCTCTGTTTCTCAGCTTCCAGCGGCTGGGGGTTTGGTTTGTGGTCTTTGGTTTTAATAAAGTGGTTCCTTTTGCTATTAAAAAAAAAAACTATTTGAAGAAAATTCATTTTTGTTTGTTGCATTTTTTTGTCCTCAGTTAATTTTTATATGATAATCAGAAAATGTGTATATATCATTTCTTGAAGCTCTTTATATGATTCTTTTTTATTCTACCTTTTTTTTTAATTACAGTTTAGAAGCTAAAAGTTGCTCTAGTTAATATTGTTTTAAAAAGGAGATAAAAGTATTTGCGAGGTTTTAATTTTTCGTAATTTGATGTATCGAGAATCTTTAATCAACTTGGTAAAACTAAGTTTTCTATAATATTATTTAAATTTAAATTTATCTTATATATTAATTAATATAAAAATCAAAATAACATAGGTAATTAAATAAGATACTAAAGCGGTAATTGATTGGACCTCCAACTCCTTTACGTTAAGAGAGACATTAAGCTCGCGCTTAGGTCGTTTTGCAGCATAAAATGATGGCTTGATCTAGTAATTTTAAAAGCTTATACTCACGTCTAGTTTGTTTATTATTTACAATTTCAGTATTTTTTTTTGTGTGTCTATATCACTATATATTGACAAATTTTTTTATACATAATCTTGCGAGTCAAGCTCTAGCTGAGCTTTGGCTCGTTTTAGCTATTAAAGCGAGTTGAAGCCAAGCTTTTAGCTTTGAGACTTGTAAGGATGGTTACTACTATTATACCATGGTTAGTGAGAAAAAATTTAATGACCATCTAAATTTGTGAGAGAGAAGAGGTGATCTTTTTTCTTCAAAGTGTGTGTGAGAGAGATGAGGTGATATTTTTCTTAAAAGTGTGAGGTTTGTGATGATCCCTTAGGGAGGCGGGGTGGAGAACTTTTTCTCCGTGATGTCCATAATTCACGTGTGGAAGTTTCAATTTTTCCACCGCCACGAACATACTTCAACACGTGAAGGATTGTTTCGGTGATAAAATCAACGCGTGATGAGGAAAGGATGTGAGGGGGTGTGAGAGTTTATTTTTGGGTGCTGTGAGTGATGAGCATTGCCACTAAAAAAAGTTGTGAGTGATGGAATAATGGTTGATGATATGGCAGAATTTGATTGGATATTGTGAGTGGTGAGTGATCACCACCCCCTCCCCCTTACAACATGTAAGGGAGAAGTTGGAGCAACCTCTACCATATTAAAGAGAAGTTCCACCCTTTTAGAGATAATCTTGTACATTAACATGCTCAAACAACTAGAAATAATGCTTAACCAACTATGAATCTTGTAAATTAACATGCTCAAAACAACAAACGTGTTTGACATTGTTAAAAATTGCCAATTCTGGTAACAATCGCATAAAGACCAAATAAAATCACCCAAATCTTTTTATCACAACAACCCAACATTAATTTGCATGGAGAAACTTACAAGTTACAATGAGAAATACTTGAAACACATAATTCTTTGTAGTTTTGTATAGGACTAGTGGTTATTATATACATTACATACAAATGCAATTAACAACTAAGGAGGAAACATACAAGTAACACAGACCCACACTACAAATTCACATCATAATACAATCAATTTCATATTAATATAAAATGTAAAAACAAAGGGACCATCAACTAGACTGATTTCTTATATAGTTATATGCATCAGTCAAGACTTCTTAATCCAGTACGACTGACCTTACACGCTTGGTGAAGCAGTCATCAACTTGTAACACCAAAAATCACAGCAATTGTTCCAATTATAGCCTGCATAGCAAATTTGCGTATAATTATTTTAAATTTCAATTCCATTGAATTCAAACGAACCAAACACCTCCTTAGTCTTTTACTGAACACTGATCGGTTGATATTTAAGGTAATAAAGTTATGATTAAGTAATATATGTCTACTAAAAACACAAGAAATCTTACAGCGATTAGACACGCAACATATCCAGGTTTCTCTCTGTTATCGTATTGAGCAAATAGTAGAATGAATGCTCCAACATACCAGGGGATTGCAGCTACGAAGAAACCCAAAATGAACCTTGAAAGTAAAGATATATCAGATGGATGTTAACGCAGTTTCACTAGGAAAAGTGACTGAATAAGAGTAAACCATCCTAAAGCAGGAGAGGACTTTAAGACGTTTGGCAAACTGATTCCCCGTTAAATAAAGTTTCACGGTGAAGATGTATACTAAGTGCGGTGGTGTTTCTTTTAGTTTTGAGTTAATTTGTACAATTATGCCAGTTCAGAGTTCCGATCAAATTTCAAATTTGTACCATTTCTGTCATTGACATTCTTGAAACATGCCAGTTCCGTCCAAAAAACTAACGTCTGTTAAAACCTGTTGTTAAATGAAGGGTAAAAACGTCATTTTCCTTTTTTTTATTTTCCTTTCTCTTAAAAGGGGTGGGATTTTAATAGGGTATAAAAAAAGAAAATAAAAGAAAAATGGAAAATGACATTTTACCCTTCATTAAACAACAGGTTTTAACAGACGTTAGTTTTTTGGACGAAACTGGCATGGTTCAAAAATGTCGAGGACGGAAATGGTACAAATTCAAAATTTGGCCTGAACTGGCATAAATGGACAAACCACAAGGACCAAAATGGCAGGTAACTCTTTAATTTTTTTATCCAATACCAAAACCTTCTATAATGTTGGTACTGACTACTAAAACTACCCTGCTTCTTGTATTAATAACTGAAACTGAAAACTTTAGAAAAAGGTTAGTTTAGTGGTAATTACTTAATACCAATCAGGCCCACGCCATAATCTTTACTTTAATACCTACCTAATCTTGGCCACTAAATGGTAAGATGACTGCAGCACATGTTGGGATTTCAGGATGCTGGGAAACATTTATTTAATCCCCAAAAGCAACCAATAATTATGGAAAACTGAAAGTAACACCACATAAAGAAACCTCTATCCCATTCTGGCAGGTTAATTAATGATATATTAAGGTGGAAAAGGTAACAGAAAAGTGATAAAACTTCAATTCATAAATCACAAATATGCTTGTTTGTAATAATATCCACAGCAGCTTCAATCATTGCAAGGAAACTTCTGACTCAAACAGGTAATGTCCTTAAGACCAAACATAACTCTGGGCTGCACATTGGTATTTTTTTTAAATCCTACTTCACCGGGAATTAGATGCATAGACAAAGGGGTGAAATTGCATCTGTCATGATGTGCATAAAGTTTATTTGTTATCGTTGAAGATCCTAACCAAACTTTATGAAAAAATGTTCTTTAATATTTCACATATCTTTTAAACCAAATCATTCAATTTGAACAAAGGAATGATATTCTTCGAAAGGAGCATATGCAAAGAGTAAACACATCCAAGAAACCAATAAGGCAATAATATTTGACTTCATTATGTAACAAGAAGATGACTTACAAAAACCATCCAATACCAATACCACAGCAAGGAAGGCGAGGTTCTCTCACAGGTCGTCCTTCAGCAACAACATAACCTAGAATACCATATACATTGCTAAAATATAGTCAACACATCTTAAGAAACTAATTAAGCTTTTGTACAACTAGCTTAACAATCTGAAGTCAGTCTCAAGGATCTATAATGTTATGATCATTATCCATCAACAACCACCTCAAAACTTTTTAACTCAAAAAATAGTCAAACATCAATATCTACTTATGAAATTGGCAGGTCACAATGATCTATATCACCTACAATTAGTATAAACTATAAGGTACCAGAAATAAAACATCATTTATATAAATCTGATATTCAATCCAACAGTAACATGATCCACTCATCCACATTGCGAAATATGTTGTTAATCATGCTTCAAATACAACACTATTAACTAAATCTAACGGTTCTAGAGGTTACACGACTTCAGCAACAAGTAGTATCAAATATTAACCGTGTAATTGACTTTGACGCAAGGAGTTTGACTTATTCATCATACCTGCAACGGCTTGGTAGCCGTGAACATAAGGATCAACCGACGGTCCGCCGTGAGCTCCGGGAGGCGGAACAGGCTGAGGAAATCCGATCACCGGCTGAAAAGTGCCGTACTGATGCGCCGGTGCCGGTGACGGTTGCGGTTGATCCGGATGATGTTGGTACTGATGTTGATTGTTGTCCTTTCCTGGTTCACTCATGATTTTGATTTCTTGTTGGAGAAGAAATTGAAGGTGTGAAGTAACTGATGCAAGTTTTTCAAGGGTTTTGAGTTAGATCTTTTGTGTAACGGAAATTGTATCGAAATGTGTTTGTGTACAGCTAATTCGTGTGTGTCAACTGTCATTGACTAATTGGGTATGGACACGTAGGTGTTTGATTGAGAGTACAATTTGCTGTCATAAAATTTAATTAATAATTTAATTTATAGTTTATATCGTTCTGTATTAAAAAAAGTAATAATTTTGTAAATGGTTGTGATTTGTCGAGTAGTCGACGTCCAGAAGTTAATGATTCGACTCACCTAACCAAGCAATAAAGGAAATATTTGTTCTTTTTAGGTTTAATGTTTATAATTTCATAATTTAAATATTGTATCCTCATAAATCGAATGGTTGAAGTATGCGTTATTGCGGAAAAGTTTGAAATATGTAAATAGTAAAATGTAGAATGTGTCATAAATGTATACTCATCTTGACCCCACACTACTGGTCGGGAGTTATGCTCATGGGTGAGATTACTATCCCTGGGTGACATAATGGGGTGTCAAGAACATGTCAATGAGGAGTGTTGGTCATTGCACACTTGATTCGGGGCTAAGAGATGGAGACTTCAGAATATAGGACTAGCCCAAGAGAGATCGGGGTTGTCGGATGGTCAAGCCAAATGGATGGTGTCAGAGAGTAGTGGAATTTTGGTTGTTGCATGCTAGACTGCATAGCGAATGCTAGTGTCCATTTAGGTAGGAAGTCAACGCACAATCAAATCAATCGAGGGTACTGTTATGCGAAGAGCAACCGAGGGCTTGCATGAAATGGTGGTGGGAGTGTGTCACAATCAAGATACACATCTACCCTAAAATGTGTTGGTTCCTCGTCACTCATGCTTATCTTTTGGAATCTAGTAGGTGTTGCTTTGGTAAGTTTGACTTGGATAAACCATATAAACTGGTCAATTCATACTTTCATAGTAATTTTGTTGCTTCCATCAGTTTTATAATTATTCTAACTACATAGAAAAACGTAACAACTAAAACATTCAAATGAACTTTGGTCTCATTTTTCACATGCAGGACTAACTTTTGTAACAATGATACAAATGCAAAGGCAACAAGCCTTGAAGCACCAGTAAAGTTATTCATCAGTAAACTGAAAGTTTGCGAATCTCGCAAACACTTTATTTACATACATCTTTTCTATAAAGAGATATATTGGTGTACATCAAACATACAATCGAAATCAAGCAGCTTTCGACTCCAGATCTTGCAACCCACAGACCATATTAGCTGGCACCGCCACGTCTATCATTTTCGGATATGACAGCTTCAAATCTGTTAAGAAATTTGGTTAAAAAATGACGTATTTTTATAAATTATTAATCATTTGTACAAATGAACACTATCATCTACTTACTTTCCATGATACTTTTGAATGTTTCCTGAAATAAAAAAAGGTTAGATTAGTATGCAGAAAACAAAACAAAATCTCCATGAGAGTCATCACTAGTTTTACTTTCTGGGCCAATTTTGAAATATTTACGCATTTATAGGGTAAAATATACATTATACACATATTTTCCACCTCTAGCATAAAGAATGATATTAACGTACCTCATCTTTTGTGAGGCGAGGGTTATATAGCATCTCTTCTCCCACAGTGCTAACCTGAAAACCATTGGTTGAACCTACATTCCGTACGTAAATTGCCAAAAAAAAAAAAAAAATCTGCTAACCGTGAACCCTTTATAATCATGAGCAGGATAGATGAACGTGTCCTTTGGCAATGTAAAGATCTGGACAGATGATAACCAAAAGATATTCAGTTGCATTTTAAAGAAAAATCGAGAACACGATGCATATCAGTTCTTTCATCTTTCAATTGGTAGAATTGTATGTTCTTGCCTGTGAGTGGACCGATTCATATAGCTGCTCAGAACTTCCACCCTGCAACAAAATGATTATTAAAAAAAAACTAACTATTATCGACAAAGTTTCCACTTATTAAAATACTAATAATTATACTACTGAACCTGAAAATCCGTTCTTCCACATCCACGTATTAACAAAGCATCACCAGTAAATGCCATTCTAGGTTGAGGCTGATCAGGTCCATCACCGGTAACATACGTAACACAACCTACTGTATGCCCTGGAGTTGCACGAACCTGAAGTAAAACACGACAATAATTAGTTAATTATTTAGTAAATAGTTCAGTTAATGGCACAACAGACAACCCTTTTTGTGACATCTGAAACAAATAAGTTTTTTAACCTCCAAATAAAGATCGCCAAATTGAATTTTGTCACCAGCTTCAACGAGAATATCGGCTGATGCTTTGCTTGCTTTGGAAATGATAGACTTAACACCAGGAACTTTAGTCTGCATAGAATGATCATGTCATATGTGGTCTTCAATAGTGCCATTATGGTTCTTGATAAAAAGAGTACAGATCGTGAAGTCTGTTTTATACCTTGATCAGCCCACTCCCAGTGACATGATCCGCATGCACATGGGTGTTGATAGCGTATACGAGTTTCAATCCTAGATCATTTACAAGAGATAGATCCCTATCCACAGTCCTATCTACTGGGTCAACCAACTGCAAGTTTCCGATATATAAAAAAACAAATCAAATAAGTGGTCTTCTTAAGACGATCATAAAATGAACGGAAAGTCTTTCGCAGACATGAACATAAACAATGCATCAACACCATATCTTGTACAATCTTTGGCTTTATTGAACTACTCATAAGTCATATCCAATATGGAAAAATTCAACAGGATTCTTCTAAAGCAGCCTGACCCGAAGCAGCCTTTAAAGCAGCCTGACCCACCGTGAAAGCACTACCCCCTAAGCCCACAAGCGGGGAAACCCCTGTTAGATCCACACACACATGTTTTCCTCCTACCCATCCAAAGACTAGAATGTCAGTTGGTCGAAGGGTAGATCTCCCTTCCAACGGGTCAGTTTAAAAATTAATGGGTGCCTCTTTCTTAGCAGAATTACCCGCGCCCTTGAAAATGTTAGAAAGGACATCCCTAACCAAATCATGTTGGTATTTGAACCCCGGGAGCTCTCTACAATGAACTGCATGCTCCCCAAAAGAATCCAAACACGCCTTATGACAAACAGGGCATACCTCATCGACTGGGAATAAAGGAATCATGAGACGATACTTAAGGATAGTACGGTACTCCACCGGCGACATATGCTGGCCTAGCCCATCTATAGGTATAGCAAGAAGAAAATCTTGTGCATGTGGTGCTCGTAGACACTCAAAAACGGCTTTTTGTCTAACGGTCAAGTCAAGCTGTACTTCTATGTTACCAAACACATAGGTTAATTAACATGTAGGATCTAGACATATAACTAAGGGAAGGCCCCTAGAAACAATGTAAAGCAGCCTAAATCAAACTCAAACCCTTTCCTGCTTTCTGTAATCAGTCTTCCATGTCCCTCAATGAAATAGCATAACTTTTAAGTATAATACATATACGATATCCTCTATTATAGTCTTATATACTTCACTATTCAGATCTATGTTGTCAAAAGCCCTTTGGGCGCGCACCTAGGCTCTCAGGCGAGGCGAGGCGCAAGGAAAACGCCTTGCTGGCATCCAGGCGCTCCAGCAACCTTCGGGCGAGATTCCAGCAAATTCTGCAAACTCTGGGCAAACTAGTCTGAAACATCCAAAAATGGTCTGGTACCAGCCTAAACTAGCCTAACACATATCTAAGACCCCCAAAAATGGTATGTTTATGCTATGCGGCTTGCTTATCTACTCACTTTTGCGCCTTTGACAACTATGATTCAGATAGCATTTTTATATCACAATAAGTTAACATATGGATACAAAATTGGACAACAAAATGCAATACAGCAAAGCGAGCGAAGCACTAATCCGACTAGCAAACGGTTATTCGTCTATTGAAGAGCATCCTCTACAACAACTTCACAATCAGACAATTTTACCTAACGTATAATTCATTAAATATACTAATCCTAACTTCAAATCAATAAATAATACTAAATAAATACTGCAGCAACCTCATTTATAGAGCTTCAATTTCGAATTCCAAACCCTAATTTCTAAGTATTCAGAATTAATAGCTAAAGTTACAATCAAATCAACATAAAATCTAAGAATGAATACGAACCAAAGCAGGCTTATCTGGATGAGAAGCATCAGCAAGAAGGTAAGTATAAGTGGATGATTCCTTCTCAAACAGCTGACGAAACAGCAATTTCGTTGAAGATCCTGTTGTATAGTTGATCGATTGCATCTTCGATCTAACTGATGACGAACACGATACGATCGGAGAATGAAGAAATTGGCGGTTAAATGGAAGAGGATTACAGCTGGTTAACAATAAACATCGTAATCGTAGCATATCTCAGAAATTGGTATTATATTTGCAGGCGATTATATCTATATATATGAAGTTATGAACCAACTGGAATTTTGCAAATTGGCGATTAAAGAAATGAATGAAATTCTGAAAACAATTGGCTGATTGGCCTGCCATGGCGGTTAGCTCATCTTGTTGTTCATTGAAGTGCTCGTTTTGTTATTTATTGGTCCACGTGTTATTTATTGTTGTCTTGTGTATAAACGAGTTGAGAATAGTCCGAGCTTCTTAATCTGGCTCAAGCTTAGGTTGTTTAATTTTTAAGAGAGTTCAGGCCGTTTAGAATTTTACTAATAAATCTTGTGTTCAGTTTGTAAGTAGTTTTTTAAGCCCGAGTTTGACAATGATTATCCTTGTATCCATATGGTTTAAATTTGAATATTGTTTGTCTATTTATATATTGTTTGTTTATCTTTTCATTTGAATTATTATGAAACAACCAAGTGTTTAATAATAGTAAGACTGTGGGGTATGGGGTGGGGTTGGGGCGTGGGTTGGCTGAAAACGCTCAAGCCATCACTTCGAGTGGGCTTGAGTTTAGGCGTGGCCCAAGGGGCGGGAGTTTAAGGCCGGGCGTGGGGCGGGTCTATCAATATGATATGGCGGGCTCTCAATGGCCAAACCAAACTAGTCGTTGGCCAACGGCTATGTGTAAAAAAAATTTATTTTTTCACTATAAAACTCACACTTCTATTCCTTTTTTACCACATCCAACCACAATACACTCAACATCTTCTATAATCATCTCTATTCTCATTCTACAATACGAAAAATGCATCCTCATAATCGTGGTTATGACCCGAACAACCCATGGGCATTCCAAGAAAATACTATCCCACCACCCAATCGTCCAATGCCTCCATTTTTAATACGCTCCACTATGCCCGATGTGGCGGGTTACGCATCGTATCTCTCGAATCGTTTGTATACTAACTTCCCACCCAGCGACGATTCTATACCTAGCCGAATTCCACAAACGCCCATCAACCTTTCACCAACCTTTCCCAAACCGAAACCGTCCCCGAAACTCAACCCCCCAACGATGGTCCTTCTGCATCCAAAGACGAGATGATATGAAATTTCTAGTCCAGCCCATTGATCACCTATCAGGTGAAGAGTTGGAACTAATGTTAGAGACGAGAGAATAGATAAAGAAAAACTATAAGCACTAGGAATTTTTTTATTTAATTTTCTTTATTTAAAAATCATTAAAATATAAATTTGTTGTTTTAAAATATTAAAATAGCCGTTTGGGTTGGCCACGCCCCAAACCTCCGCCCCACCATACCGTCTTCAATGTGGGTCAGCCCAGCGAAGCCCCCCCAAGCCACGTGTCAACCCATGCCCCAAACCCCGGCCCCACCATACTGTCTTCAATGTGGGTCAGCCCAGCGAAGCCCCCCAAGCCACGTGTCAACCCATGCCCCAAACCCCCGCCCCACCATACCCCACGGTCTAAGGAGATGTGTCTGAGAAGGTTCATGGAGAAGAGTAAGGGGCTGTTGGACAACTTTTGAATGATTAAGTGCTGAATCAGTAAGAGGTCCGAACCATTAAGTGCTGAACCAGTAAGAGTCAGTATAATGTTTAACCATTCAGAGACAAATGTCTAGTTAATTCAGATTAGAGGTCTTAACCATTCATACTCAGTATAATGCTTAACCATTCAGACATCTGCTTGCAAAACAAACAGTCTAAACTCTGAACCATTAAGTAATGAACAGTCTGAACCATTTGGAGCCCTATTAAAAGCTAAACAAACAACCCTAAGGTTTTTGATGGATTAAAAAGAGGGCAAGTCTTAATTGGTTGGAGTGGTCCATATAATGTAAGTTTTGATGTAACACACAGATTGTAAACTTTGGTGTATTGTGTTATAACTCTAGCTACATGTTAGTTTATGTTTTCTTTGATATATTATTCTTTTAATTAGCGGTTTAAGAAAAATTTAAATCGCTAAAGTCAAATGGTTCAAGTTCATTGAATGTGTTCCATATAATGTAAATTTTGATGTACTATGCAGATTGGTATATATTTAAGTTGCTCGTTGTTTTGTTGTCCCTTTTGACTCTATTAGAAAGTGGGAAGAACAAAAGAAACATATGCAGACGAATTAGCCCATTGGGTATTTTTGTCTGTTTGGCCCATTTTATATTTTTTGTAAGAGCAATAAAACATGACAAAGTATATAAAACTATACGTAAAAACATGTTAACATATGATAGTTTAAAAAGTCAACTAATAACAACGTCAAATCTGAACACGATAACATAAAAATACAAGGTCTTTCCATCGTGAAAGCTTGATTTAAATCTAACAGAAACAAAGTGTGAAGCCTCCACACCATTAGCATCTTGAATCAAATGAAAATATATAGATATAAAACATATATAATAACAAGAGAGATGCATAACAAGATATATTAAACAAATAAATCGCACTAATTATTGAAAACATCCCAAGGTACGACGATGTTACAATCTAACTCATCAGTATAATTGTTTGTTTGTATGATTAGCATATTTTTTATCATGTAAAATGGACATAATAATCAGTACTGGACTTCTACGAGAAAATTTCTAAAACCGATATAAACAAAATGAATTTTGTGGAAATTTTAAAATGTTACAATTTGTCTAATGGTCCTTCTATTTTTATTTCCTTTGCATATTGGGCTGAGCATTTACTCTGGGCTGTCTCCTCTCTTTGGGCTTCTTGATGGGCTCCTTGGTGATCAAAAATATAGTGCATGTACCCTTTTATCTTTCGGCTATCAGCATAATCATATGATGTATGGTTAACCGTCCGTCGCTTTTTAACGTTATTTTCACGAAATTAGTAAATTAACGTTAAAATTAGGACAATTTCACTTTTGCTCCCCCAAAGGCCCACGTATATACATTATATGTGTGCACGACAAGCGGGAGTAAATCAACAATGTAGTCTCTAATCTTCTTTGTCGTTCTAGAGTTTCCTTGTTTTGTCATCTTGGTCGATTTAATTTTTGGTCAATGTTCTACTTTTCTGGTTTGCTTTTTTTGTCTTCATAATCAGCCTTGTTACAGTCGACTTGTCTAAGTTCTTATTGTTCTTGTTTGGAATCTTTAGCTTCAATAAAATCATACCATTGTTTTGACAAATGGTTCTACACGAAGGCACATTATTCTTATTGTCCTCCTTTAATGTTAAATCTTTTAGGTGGTGTTTGTTTTTTTAAAAAAAGATCTGCAGATTGTTTTTCCGAAGACGTTTCATTAAAAAAACGTATGCACGAGATCTTCTTAGTGCAGACTTGGCCCAACCATTTCTAAGATCTTCTAAGGTCTGCAGAGGGTTAAGCACCACCACCGTCCACCACCACCACCACCATCCATCACCACCACCCACCGTTCACGTCCACCACCACCGTCCAGCACCACCACCACCCACCACTACCGTCAGTACACCACAACCAGTTTATTTTAGAAGTCTACATACGTGTTAAAAAACAAATAACATTCTTCTTGCAGACTGCAGAGGTTTGGTCCACCTCTTTTCTATAGATGTTTACAGATATGGTCCGCAGACTGCAGACATTTTACCTCTTTAAAAGCAAACAACACCTTAGTGTTTAATAAAATATCATGTTATATGTTCTTCGTTATTACTTACACTTACATCTCAATATCAAGACTTTATCACAACATCTCAATATCAAGACTTTATCACATTTTGGTCCAACTTTGATATTAATTAAAACAACCTAATAATACTACAATTCAACAAACACATATCATAAATTTACAAAACTTTAATACTCGTATAAATGATACCGGGATATTACATATCATAAATTTTACAAAACTTTAATATTCATATAAATTAGAAAAGAAATAATCAAAGATAACAAAAAATGCATGATTACTATAAAACATAATAAAGAGATTAAATGAGTGATTTAGGATTGGGTTCATGTTTTTAACAACTTTTATAGATGCATTTTGCAGAAATGGATTCATGTTAACCTCGTTATTGCATTCCATTACATCTTAGTGATAAGCTTAGGTTTAAGAACAATGATTTATTTACAATTTTATGAAATTCATGGTAACCTCTTGATTATGATTATGATGCATTTTGATTGAATCACTATTAGGTTGTTCTTATTCAAAACCATCATATTGATTTGGGAGGGATGTGAAATCAACTAGGAGACTGAGTATGGATGGGTAATTATTAAGAGCATCCACAATAAAGACCGTAGGGTATGGTGGGGCGTGGGTTGGGGACATGGTGAGACACGTGGATTATGGAACACCCAAGACCAAAAGGCAATTTCAAAGGGGTATGGTGGGGCGTGGGTTGGGTGGCGTGGAAAAAAAGTCAATTTCAAAGGGCTAGTGCTCTTGGCCAATGAGGTTCCGCCATGTCATGTGGTAGCCCCGCCCCACGCCCGACCTTAAACTCCCGCCCAAGGGGCCACGCCCAAACCCAAGCCCACCCGGGGTGGTGACTTGAGCGTTTCTCTCCAATCCACGCCCCATACCCCATAGTCTAAGCATGTATTTGGATGATGTTTTTAAATGCCACATGACCACTTGCCCAACCAATAAAACCATTTCTCTCTCATGACCCTCTCACAAACTATAAAAACACAATTTCTCTCTCCTCTCTCTTCACTCTCATTCACATAACCCATTTTTTCTTATTTTTCCTCACATACACCATCACACTCTCTTTCCTCTAACTCATCATCTCTCTCATCCACGTCACTTTCTCTCTCTTTAAAAATGTCAAAAAATAAGCTTATTGTGGATGCTCTAATTGGTAGAAAATGTGATTGACGATAGAATTGATTTTGAAATAAAAAATAAATAAAAATTATATATAACTAATTCGTAGTTACATTTTATCCCCTTATAAAAATAATTACCCTCACTATTTTTAAATAATCATAATTTTTTGTACGTTAATATATGTTTTTTTTTAAATTACAACATAAAAATGAGTATTTTATTATCATTAATTTGAGTATAGTATTACTATAGTTTTTTAATTAAAAATTGATATGTTACGTGATTTACAATGTATAAGAATGAGAAATAACTGAATCGTCTGAACCGAAAACAGAGAAAACCGAACCGAAATCAACAAAAAACTATATTAACTGAAAACTGATTAACCAAAACCGGTTATCGTTTTTTTTTGTACCCTCGTTTAACCAAAATTAATCGAACCGAATTATTCATATTTTCATATATTTATAGTTTTTATACGTTTAGTTCAAGTATTTCATATTTTATACCTTATTTTTATGTATTTATACTTTCATTTCATGTATTTATATCTTAATTTCATGTATTTATAAGCAAATTGTTTAGCCTAAGTTTGGTTTTGACTATTAACCAAAATTAAACGAATCAAACCAAAAAACATCGATTTAATCAAATAAACCGAATCGATTAACCAAAAACCAATTGGGTAATAAAATAGACTAACTAATGACTTCGGTTCTAATAGGATAATAACTGAACTAACTAAACAATGTACACCTTGACAATGTCTGTGTTTCCCGCTGTATCACATAACCACCCTTCTAGTTTTTAATAAGTGTAATGACCACTTACTTCTCTCTCTTTCTTTTATAAATTAAGTAACTAACTATTACTGCTATTTAGAAGTTCAATGATATTAAGTAACTTCTCTCTCTTTTAAAAAAATAACTAAGTAATATTGCTCTTTAAAAGTTCAATGATGTAAAAACAAGAGTTAAGTTATTCTATAAAGACTCGTAAAAAATAAAAAATGTACAAAGACACAATGAATCACACAAGATGACACAACGTTGAGCAAAATATAACACAATGCCGAAAAATATAACACAATGTCCAGGAAAAAAAGACATAATGAGTCGCAAAAAAAGGCATAATGATGCAATTTTATAAAAGACACAATGATAATAAACAAAAATCTAAAAACTACAACTTATAAATCCAAAAGTGAAAACCTAAAATCTCACATCGTAGAGTTTGTCACAACCCTCGACCCCACCCTGGGAGCGGAAGCCATGGACCAGTCAAGTGCTACCGGTGTTTATTAATTTGGCAGCGGAAATAAGAACATCAGGATCGTAGTTAGGAAATAAATTTCAGAGTTTCAAAACACCAAATTTTTATAATAAACAAATGGGATAAAACCCATGTTTCATTCATAATACATTTATATGGATAAACCCAAACTGATAAAATGTAAATTTCTTCTTTTATTCAGGTATTTATAGCCACTTTATTTAAGCCTTCAGTGCTCCATAGCTGGCTTCTATTATCTTTACAGCAAATTACCTGAAACGCGTTTTAAAAAGATTTTATCAGCAAGAAATACTGGCGAGTTCATTCTATTTTAATCAAAATAAGCTTTTATAACTTTACAGTATTGAGAGCGATTACAATGTTTATATCTACCAATATACTCATTCAGTATTTATCATGTTGGCAGTTCCATGACTGTGGTCATATTACTTATTGGCTAACTCGTTGTCTAATAGTAACGCTTTACTAGTAGTGTATACAAAACCACATATACCGGCAGCAATTGTAAAATATAAAGACTCAATCACTCTAAGTATAACTGAAAATATTTGACGTTTAGTAAAACAGTTTGGTAGAAAAAGAGAATGACTCACTTTGTAACTTTAGGGTTCAACTAAAAGCCTCCTAGCATAATCTAGGGGTGTAACTCCTGAGCTATTTAATAAAATATATAATGCACTTGCGTTAAGTATAGTAACCCAATTCAACTTTATTAATACGTCATGAGACAGAACCTCAACGTACTTAGTCGGGCAGAGTCTTGACATGCGTTGCTGAGTTCTAGATCAATCGGACAGGGTATCGACTTAGTGATCAGGGGTTAAAACATTTCAAACGGGGCAGAATTTTATTATTTTTATAGGTGAAATTTACTAATAAAAATTATATATATATATATATATATATAGGGAGCCGCTAGAATGAGAACCACCTCGAGTTGTAAGAACCGCGAGAACTACACCCCACGGAGCGCCGTTCGCCATGATTTTTTTTACAAGTGGATGTGTATATTATAAACACAGCCGTAAAAAATCATGGCGAACGACGCTCCGTGGGGTGTAGTTTTTTACACCACAAGTTTGGTGAAAAAAAAAAGAAAAAAGAAAAAAATTAAAAAACACCAAACTTGTGGTGTAAAAAACTACACCCCACGGAGCGCCGTTCGCCATGATTTTTTACGGCTGTGTTTATAATACACACATCTACTTGTAAAAAAAAATCATGGCGAACGGCGCTCCGTGGGGTGTAGTTCTCGCGGTTCTTACAACTCGGGGTGGTTCTCATTCTAGCAGCCCCCTATATATATATATATATATATATATATATATATATATATATATATAGAGAGAGAGAGAGAGAGAGAGAGAGAGAGGGGAGTGCGTGAGATAGAACAGGTAGGAAATTTTGAGGAAAGGTTGATTCTTATTTGTAGTTGAATCAATGAATTGTCTTGGAGGCTATATTTCATTGATTACATGTTTCTTATAATCTTCCACGTGTATAGAGTATATACATATTCTAATTTGATAAGTTAAGTTATTATTTTATTTATTATAATTAACTAGGTTAATGTCTGCGTAATACGCGAGCTTCAACCCAAACCATATTATTTACTTTGAAATGAAATGTTGTGTACAAATACATACATTGAAAGAAAAAAACAGAAAACTATTCAAATGCCGGAAAAAACTTTACATTTGTTGTTTTACTCGTTACATTCCAATCTTTGTCTAGTATAAGCAACTTCACACCGGCTCTGCTTTTAACTCTTGATAACGCAACATAAAGCTGACCATGTGAGAAAACTGGATATTTCAAATACAATCCAACCCTTGATAGAGACTGTCCTTGACTTTTATTTATAGTCATTGCAAAACATACATTTAAGGGGAATTGTCGTCGTTGAAACTTGATAGGAATTCTTTTATCCGACGGTGTCAAACTGATTTGTGGAATAAACGTTCTGGTCCCTATGTTTCCGCCGGATATAATCTCAGCCTCTATAACACGTTTATAAAGTTTAGTAATCCGTAGTCTCGTACTGTTGCATAAACCATTTTGTTGATCAATATTACGAAGCAACATTACAGGTACACCAACTTTAAGGACTAATCGATGATTAGGCAGACCAGAAATTTTAAGACCATTCAGAACATCGGGAGAATATAATCTCGCATGTGCTTTGTTCTTTGCTTGATCAGTTTGACAAATACTATCAGAACTCAGATACTCCCCTTCATCGCCAGGAAACGAAGCAAGCAATCTTTCATTAATTTCTTGAACAACCTCGTTTGTTGGTGCAAGTGTAGCTCTTTTAGCAAAATAATCTTTATCTTTGTACAGTTGGAGAAGTGAATGATATACAAAGCGATCAGATCTGACATAGGATCCTCAGAGCACTTGATTAACAAATCTTCAGGAATATCTATAACCACCTCACAATCGTCACTGCCACCAATTTTTCCCTCCCCCAACTCGAGCAACCAATTCGCAAAAGCTTTAATCTCTTCTATATCAGATGCGTTCACTCCTACGGTTAACCTCATGTTTTTTGGTTAACGTAAGGACCTTGCAACTACTCCAAATATACGACGAAGTGATTGAAGCATTAATGGTTTCTCGCCTACTGCCATTTGGTACAACCGGAAATATCTGTCTAAAGTCACCACCGAACACCATAACTTTACCACCAAAGGTCATCTCACATTTGAAGATATCTTTCATTGTTCGGTCAAGTGCTTCAAACGCATGTTTATGATTCATCGGTGCTTCATCCCAAATTATCAATTTCGTTTTCCTTAATAAATCAGCAACGTCATCGTCCGTTTAATAAAACACATCGAGCTTTCTGTTAAATTCAAAAGTATATGAAACCTTGAATGTGCAGTACGTCCACCAGGTAACAAAAGAGATGTGATACCGCTTGATGCAACATTTAGTACAATATCTCCTTTACATCTAATGAATGCAGATAATGTCTTCCACAGAAACGTCTTACCAGTGCCTCCGTAGCCATAGACGAAGAACACACCACCAGCATTACTATTAACTGCTGCAATTATCTCATCAAACACTAAACGCTGCTCATCAGTTAGGCTTCTTAAATTATTATCAAACTCGATCGCAGTAGCGCTTACATCGTACCCAAGCTCGTCAGCAATTAAACGGTTGTCTGCTGAATATATTGACTCACTTTCGGGTTGAGGCATAGACGGAAACCGACTTAAACTTGAGTTGTTACGTAATAAGTAACGCTCAATTTCCAGCAACGTTAGGTTCCTTATTTGTTCTTCTGGAAGAGACAAACCTATTACAATTATATGAAAAAATTATTGAATTATTAAAATTCTTATAAATAAAAAATGAATTTCATAAACACTTATATATAAGACATAACTGTGAAAATATTAAATAACAATTTGCATACCTTCGATCCTCAAAAGCTTTTGGTGATTGTATAAAATACCATCCGAAAGGTACTCCCATGTGTTTTCCCAAACATGTTCCGGCCTTGATAATGTATTAGACGCCAACATTGTAGCAAACAGATTACGAAGATAGTATCCTAAACCTGTGTAGTATGCCTCTTTGATAGCTTCTATATACTCCTTGTTATCGTCTAAAAGGCCTCTAGCGTAGCACGCATCTCTAAATGTTAGGAAGGCTTGTCCATTCACAGTACGGATCTCTTCAAAAGACTTAGGCCCTTTTACCTTATTAAGAAGGATTCTTAAAAAGTAAGCCTCGCCCATAGAAGGATTAACACAGTGAATTCGACCAATGGTTTTGCCTATTATCCGCTTATCCCATACCCTTTCCTTCAGCTTCCAAACAAATTTAGTAGGGAACTCAACGTAAGTAAGGCTGCGCGCCGACGGATCTTTTTGGTTCTTTTCCATCCACCCCAAAAACATCGTAGAAGCAACAGATGGTTTATGAAGAACACTATCAAGATCGTCACCAGGGCCATATACAACGTTTTGTTTATCTGGTAGATGAAACGGAAGCCTCATTACGGATGGATACCGGTAATGAACATCAAATGCAAAGATGCGCCATGTAGCTTCGCAAGCCGATAAATATCTGCAATCGTAATACTCTTTGATTTCATCTTTACTATCTTCAAGCTGACCTTCATCGGCATTTTGTACAAAACCAAATTCTGCCCTATCTGGTCCTTTGTTAATGTATTTAAACAAATACTTTATGGACGCAGCCTGGTTACACCATTCGACGTTAATGTGTGCCTGATAACGTCTCAAAAGGGTTTTGCTATACGGAACCACGCTTCTGTTATCAAGCTGAATACCAGATTTCTCAACAAAAAATCCTGAATCTGCTCGTCTATGTACCGGATAACCATTCGAATCTAGAGTAGTCTGCTCAGAGAACTTCTTTGGAAATTTCTTCGAACAGGTACCTTCTACCGTACACGGATAATTTGGTTTTGCAACACCACAAGGACCGTGAATCATGTAGTCGCTGACAAGATTATACAGATCTGGATCTAAGTTTTTGTCAGGTATCTCGACAGAAATAAAGTTGTCAACATGGTCAACCGAAGGAAGCTTGCTTTCGTCATTTAAGAACAGACAGATATGGGCATGAGGTAGACCTCGTTTCTGAAACTCTATCGTATACACAACTGCAATAGGATAATTAATATTAAAATACTAATTTTTTAAATTATGGTTATCAATGTAGCAGACCAAAAAAACTATAATAAAGTAATTCAATTAAATGGATGCTTACCTGCCGATGCGTTGCCGAATAAAGATTTCTCTTGCAAGTCTTTTATTATTGCGTCAAGCTTAATTTTGAACAATCGACATAGAATGTCCGGTCTATCCTCCGGATTAATGTTCTTGTCCTTCAGAAATCGTTTAATCTCTGGCCATTTCGGATTACAAGTTATCGTAATGAAGAAATCGGGGTAACCAAACCATTTACAAATGGCCATCACGTCATAATAATTCTCCCTCATATAACGCGATCCTCCGGTAAACGAAGACGGTAGTAGTACGCGTGTTCCAACATTTGACATATCTGGATTACCATTTGTCTAAGCTTCTTAAGGTTCTCATATGTCTCAGATCTTAGATTACTTTGCTGTAGACGTATGGATAGTAATCGTTCACTTTCAATCATCGTATACACGTCAACCAAGAACTGTTGCAAAAGTCTCCGAGCATTGAGAATCAAAGATAAATGATTGACTCTATCTTGAACATGGTAAGCAAAATATTCTCTCATTGTACATTTTAACTCTTTCTTCTTCGTTGATGCCCTTCCTTCTCTATGAAGAATATAAATTCGGTAACCATCTTCACCAAAAGGGAAAAGCAGTGGATACTGAAGAGCGAGATACGATGGATGAAACTCGCTAATACGCTGTAGACCATCTTTCTTCGACTCAACAACTATATCACGATTATCAAGAGCATCCTCAATGTCTCCAACTATAAGCGCAGCAACTTCGGACGACATTGGTAGGTTGTATGTACGACCATCTTTAGACCTATTTGCCTTAAGCCGTAGTTTTAGGTCAACATGAGGATTATCAACCAACCGTTCTCGTACATGCCTATAAGTTTTCACCAGCTGATTATTTGAATCTAAAACCACCTTAAGATACTGTATGAGTCCAGTGTCAAGCAAATCAGAAGTTGCGGAAGCTGCTTTCTTTGAGTTACTGTAATGCAATTGTAAGACAAAAGCCAAAGTATCAGTAAGTGTTTATATAACATAAAACCAATAATAAATCAAACAAAGAAATAATGAAATGGTTTGAAGGGATACCTAAGTACGGTTTTCCGATTACATACATCATTATCTGTGTCGTAAATGTAAAGTTGCGCAAATTTTGGTTCACCACCTTCTTTAGGAAGAAGACTTCCCAATGAATGATAATTATCGCCACTAATTCAGTATACATACGGAGCATTTCCTCTATTTATTTTTTAATCAACTTTACCATCCATTGAAGTGAAGGCAAACATAGAATTAAAACGACGAATATTCAGTAAGAAATGCTTGCTCTTGTCGTCTAAACTCTTGAAAAGATTTTGATATTCCTCACACGTCTCTTTAAAATCTGGAAGATGTACTTTTCCATAACCACAACAAAGCGTGTAACTTGTTCTTCCTAAGTAAACCCTTTCTTTTCCGGCTTCAAATTTCCACAGCTTAGTGTTACATACGCCACTTACAACTACTTGATCTTCATGATCCAAATAATCTATTATACAAAAATATAAATATCAAATTGTGATCATTGTTACAAAAATAATATAATGAGATTCTTCAAATGAAATTTAAAGTAGTGAGTGTGTAAGCTACTTACTATTAGAAATTCCTTTATATGGATCTTCAGCTAATTGTTGAGGAATAATAGGATCGTCGGAAGATAAGTCAAGCATTGGAATAGGATATACGCAACGACCTTTATTAGACAACCTTTCTTTACCTCTACGTATCGTCTTAAAATTTGATCTTTCACTTGAGAGCGAAGGTTGATTTATTGAATGTGGAGTTGATGAAGTTCATATAAATATTCACATTGTCTTTGACACCTATACATTGATATCAAGGAAATAAAATAAAAATGTCAAAATCATAATAAAAAAAATCTGAAATCCGTTAAAAAATACCACCAACCTGAAGTAGATGCTTCATACGGACTTGTTGAAAGTGTGGTTGGCCAAAAACGTCGATCGATGGTATTCATATAAGACGATGAACGAATAGGTGTTACGATCGGGCATCCAATTGTAGTGGAGGTTGTAACGTTGGATGACCGAGTAACATTTTTTGAAGTGGGAGATTTGTTATTCACATTACTTCTTTTATTATCTAAATGTGACTTCCTAAATTTTCTTCGTTCAGCTGATTGTTGATGATCAACATCATTAGGAGCAACTGAAAAAAATATGGATATCCATAAAAAATCAAATCATACATTAAAAATTTTAAACCTATCTAAAAAACTAAAGAGTTTACCACTTGTAATGTCAGACAAAGGAATTCCTCCAGATTCAACTACACCGTTGGTTGACCGAATCGCGTTCTGTGAAGTGGAAGATGAACGAATTGGTGTTACGACACGACATTCATTAGTATTGGATAGTGAAACGTTGGTTGACCGAATAATGTTCTCTGAAGTGGAAGATTTATTATTTGCATCACGGCTTTTGTTATCCGAATATACTTTCCTAATTTTTTTCCGTCCAACAGCTTCTTGATGCTCAACATGATTATGACAAACTGAAAAAAAAGGAGGCATGTCCATAAAATATCAAACTATAAATGAAAATTTGTATTCATTTGTAAAAAATAATAGAATTTACCATTTGTAATATTAGCTAATGGACTTCTTCTATATTGAACTGCAACAAAAAAAGATCAAATTACGGTATGAAAGATGTTTATGCATTATATAATTAGTTATTTTAAGCAAAAGAAAGTCATATTAATAATAAACACAATTTATATATGTAGTTAAATAAGACCAACCTGATGTATACGCCTCGTACGGACTTGTTAAAGGTGTGGTTGGCAAAATACGTCTATCCATGGTATTGATATAAGAGGATGATTGAATTGGTGTTACGACACGACAATCATTTGTATCGGATACTGAAATGTTGGATGACCGAATGACGTTTTGCGAACTCGAAGATTTATTATTTGCTTTAAGTCTTTTATTATCTAAATATAGTTTCCTTAATTTTCTGTGTTCAACATAGTCTTGACGCTCAACTTGATTAGGATCAACTGAAAAATAAAATGCATATAAAAAATATAACAATTTATAAAAAAAAAAAAATTAGTTCATGTCGACAAAATTGGAAACATTACCATTCGTAATGTTAAACAAAGGACTTCTACGATCACCACTTAAAACAATTTAAGTAAAATTAACGGTACGTAACATATTTAGATATTATACGATTTTTTATTATATTTGTAAACATAAATAAGAATAAAATACGTACTATTCGAAGGTTGGGCAGCAGTAGGAAGTGGAAATGAAGGTAACGTTTGAGGCTTTGCACGTTTAGGCATATCCTAATATTGTATCATACAGAACATGCAAATGAATTAAGATAGGTATTCGAATAATTTAAATGTATAAGTATAATACAGAAACATAACACTTACGTGTATGAGAAATTATGAAACCTCGAACTTCAAAAATGCATGAATGTTGTGATAGAGTGTTTTGTTTTAGACTAAAACATTGAGTGTGCGTATTATGAAATAAGAAGAGAGGTTCTTATAGTGATGGAGTGTACTATAAAAAAGGAAATTTTTAAAATAAAAAAAAAATCGGTTATAAGTTTTAAAAAGGAAACAATTTAAATCATAAAAATTTGGAGGTAAATCTATAAATATTTCGCTGATTTTATGCTGGAAAATTGAAGATTTTCGGTTATATAATTTAAAAAAGGAAACAAATTCTTACCAATTTTATTTGTTGGTAAATATTTAAAAATTGGCGGTTTTTTTATAATCTCATATTATAAGTTTGAAAATATTGAGGATTTTTAAAAAGAGTAGGAGTTGGGTGGAAAGTCTATTTTTCCTAGAAAGTCTAGGAAGGAATAAGAATTGGACATGTGTCATTGAGGGATTTTAAGTAGAAGGGTTATCATGTAATTTCACATTTTAATTTTCTTTTTGGAATGTATCTTCATTAACTAAAATTCCATGATTTTCGGAATTTTTATTATTTTCGAATTCAAATCTGGAAGTCAATGTGTTCATTAACTAACATTCCATGTCACATTACATCGCATATTCCATTGTTCAGAAGATTACTGGATTTTATCAGCATGTTCTTGGTGCTGTGTTTTAACAGTTTACAGGGCTAAAGTCAATTTTTTTATAGATCCCACAATATAAAGATGGTAAAACACAGGGTATGAATCTGATTGCTATTAAAACACAACTGTATGAATCTGAATGCTAAAACACAACTGTATGAATCTGATTGCTGTTAAACACAACTGTATGAATCTGAATCCTAAAACACAAGTGTATGAATCTGCTTGCTGTTAAAACACAACTGTATGAGTCTGATTGCTGTTAAAACACAACTGTATGAATCTGAATGCTAAAACACAACTGTATGAATCTGCTTGCTGTTAAAACACATCTGTATGAATCTGGATGCTAAAACACAACAGTATGAATCTGATTGCTGTTAAAACACATCTGTATGAATCTGCTTGCTGTTAAAACACAACTGTATGAATCTGCTTGCTGTTAAAACACATCTGTATGAATCTGAATGCTAAAACACAACAGTATGAATCTGCTTGCTGTTAAAACACATATGTATGAATCTGCTTGCTGTTAAAACACAACTGTATGAATCTGTTTGCTGTTAAAACACATCTGTATGAATCTGAATGCTAAAACACAATTGTATGAATCTGTCTGCTGTTAAAACACATCTGTATGAATCTGGATGCTAAACCACAACTGTATGAATCTGCTTGCTGCTAAAACACAACTGTATTAATTTGCTTGCTGTTAAAACACATCGTCAAGAAAACGGAGATGATAAGAACAATATTTGAATGGTGATGATGAACTCGGAGATGGTGGAGATTGGAGAAGTGTTTTAATTTGATCCGGTGTTCTCCATCGTTTCTAAAGTTATCTTATTCCATGATTGTAGTTATTTTTGGTAGGGAATGGGGTTTCCAAGATGGGTTTGGAGAGAGAGAGAGAGGGAAAATCGCTTGAATTTAGGAACTAGGCGGTTATCTAATTGATTTAAAATACGGCCATCGACAAAATTGCCCATACTCATTTAAAACAATCAATTAATTAAACTCAAATATTACAAGATTGCCATTGATTTAATCTCAACCCTTAAACACACCAATCGGATGGACCAGATCGCTTCCTAGACTTTCTAGGAAAAACACACTTTTCGTGCGAACCCTACTCCAAATAAAATATAGTTTTACTATTTATATAATTAATACAGTATTTAAATTAGTTCAATTCGTGTAATGGCTATTTCAAAATAAAACCAAAGCAACAATACTTTTAACGATAATACCTTGTAAAACAGAAAATTTATACCTGGATAATCATTTTTTTGTCTATATAATAAAACTTGACAAATTTGCAAAACAAACAAACATAAATTAACCAAAATATGAACCTTAAAGGATTATAACTCATATGCAATATTCAAAAAACAAACAGTAATTTGTCCAAAAACCAACCAACAAAACAACCAACCATAACAAAAATATCCAAACCAATCAATCATCCAAACCAAACCAACGAATCAAAAACCGGAAAACAACCAAATTGTTTTTGAAACACATACTTTAAACATGAACTACTTTTCAATCTTTGGAACCAGCATGATGGTTTCCTCACCATCAATTGCGACATCTACGTCACCAGTCTTTTTAACCTTCGTTGATGATAGAGACGTGGTTTCTTCAATTTCATAAACGTCCGCAAGGTTACGCTTCAATTCCGCAGACGAAGCCTTTGAACAATCTTTAGATGTGCAATCGGGTGTGAAGCTATCCCCAATAGAATCCACAACATCCTGTATGATATATTCAACATTAGAAACTAAAAAAAAAAAATCTTTTCAAAATTTGGTATTTTATGAAATTAAGATATATTTCATACCTTTAGAGCAAAAGGATTCTGAGTTGATAAATTGCTAAGTGAAACATCAGCATCCGGCTCATCCACACCATGCAATTCATAAAATAATAAGGCTAGAGACAACAAAAATAATAAACTTTCTAACATGTCTTTAATTAAAAGGTTGGTATGATTTAACCTGATCAGCTGGAATTCGGCTCTCCAAAGATTCAATAATGGCTGGATCATTCACCAACGCAGCATAACCATCAATATGGTTGTCAATATTGAATTAACCAACTTGAATCTTGAAAGCAAACTTTTTTATCATTCCAAATTTTAAACTGATAGGGCATGGTTTTCTCTTTCGAAGATGCCTATAATACGTGAATTAAAATTTATTGAAAACATAAATATCATATATCGACATTACTAATATGTACCATATATAACAACTTAAAATAAAACTGATGTAAAATAACTTACCTGTTCCACTTTTGACTTCTCAAGCAACTGAATTGTGGTCATGCCAAACATTTTTCTTGCTTCACGGTCAAACAAAGTCAATGACGCAATAGCTGCAGAATCCTGTACTCTGATCGGAATCCTAAAACTAAATGGACGAAAAGTAGTTCACAAAATATATTCAATTAACATTGGTAAAGTCGAGTAATATAAGCAAAACGATTATAAATTAACAACAAATAAAATTAACTTACATTGGTGTCGCACCGACAACCTCTTTAGGACATTCAGGATTTGAGCAAACCAAAACCTGCTTAAACTTGGGTTCCTTTGCACCATCTTCAGCCTCATCTATAACCAAAGTTCTTTCCACCTTTCGGTTGCACTCTTCACAACCGAGATAAAACCAGTCATCTTTATCATCAATACCCAAGACCGTACCAACAACTATGACCTCACATGGCTGAAATTAAATGTAGGAAAACAGAGACTGTAAGTATAAATTGATAAAAAAAATAGTGTCTTTAATGTATTTTTTTTTAAATACTTAAAATTAGATACATACCTGTTCAAACAGAGTAATATCACGGAAGTTGGAAAACGGATGCTTAACTAAAAAGTCATCCGCAACACTGATGCTTCCAGATGAACCAATTGATTTCTGACCATTAGAGGTTGTTTTACATATCTTCTCCACAAACCTGCTTCCAATAAAATAAGAAATGAAAAGTTTAACAACATCAATAAGGAGTTCATATTAATTAAAACCATATTTACTTGGTTTTGAATGACCAAATCTCCTCTATGTCAGCATTGATAAACAGTCTTGTTATATGGAAAACATCAGAGAGCGTTGCCTTCCCTGAGTAAAAAAGTTAACATCAGTTAATGGATATTGAATTTTAAAAATCATAGAAAAAATTATGTAAAATTAACAAAGATTATGAATAGCAAATACCTTTATACTTGTTGAAACTACCAAACTGCACAAGAAGAACAACATGGACTTCCTCTTTAAGGCTCTGAATGGAGCCAAACATCTCGTCACAGTACTCGTCCCATAAGGTGCAGTTTAACTGGATACCCCTGCATAAATAGAAATTTAAAAAAATCAGAGTATATCATGAAAGAAAAATATATAATAGTAAAGTTTCAATGAACTAAAATTAGGTAAATCAATAAACAGACTCTTCATCCAGCAATTGCAAGTTCATGAATTTGCTATCTTTTCCCATCTTCGTTTTCGTCTCCTCAGGTTCAGACCATTCATCTACATATCCGATAAAATCTGTAAAAAAACTGATCAAACCAAATATACTCAGCACAAAAGCAAACATTTTTAAAATAAATATATTTATATATATTATATTAATTTCTGATGTGGTTATATATGATGAAGTACAAACCAACTCGATAGTTGACATCGACTTCACCGGCTTTAATGGACTCAAAAGATGCTAAACAGATACCGTGCACACTTCCATCAAAATTCTCACACTTTTTAACAGATGTATCAAAGTTTAAGCTAATAGCATGTTGCTTGTCAAAGTGTTTGAAATTTGACTTAATCACAGAAAGTTGAGATTTATAAATGTAATAAGAATAATTTTCTTTAAGCAAAATTTCATATTTTTTCATAAACTTGTTCCAAATAGTAGCCTGCATCTTCGTCCCCTAATAAAAAAAATCGTTAACATAAATATCAACAAATAAAGTAAAGTGAACTTTTTAAATAAAAATGATATTCAAACTCTAACCTGCTCATCCATCACCACCATTTCAATAGCAAGTATTTTACCTTATCTCTTTGGATTCACACGTATCCAAAGTCTTAAAACTTTGACCTTTATGGTAAACAACTTTGATCTCCAATCAAGATTGTTTAACATACTCACATTATTTTCATCCATTTCGATGAAATAACACCAGAATATGATGAAACTGTTTTGAGGATGAAAGAAATTGTAATTAGTAAGTAAATATATATAAGAAATCAGTTAAGTTATTTATGTAAACTTGAAAATTAAATTTATTAATAGAGTAAATAATTACCGTAATTATAATGAGTTATTTATAGAAATGGATTGACTTTAGTACAATTTCTAAAAATTTCAGTAAACTTGAAAATTAAAAAAAATACTTACCGTAATTATATACTATTATTAACCGAAAACTAACTTTATTAAAAAATAATGCGTTATTTATAAAAGTGGATTGAATTTAGTACAATTTCTAAAAATTTCAGTAAACTTGAAAATTAAAAAAATACTTAACATAATTATATACTATTATTAACCGAAAAATAACTTTATTAAAAAACCCCAACTTAAAAATTTTGGAGATATTTACTTGAATTAAATACTATTATTAATAGAAAACTAACTTTTTTAAACTTAATAATAGTTGTAAATATAATAATGAAACTTTAATAATTTTAAGATTTACTTAAAATAATGATATGATTTGGTAGTATATTAATGAAATTTTTTGGTTTAATTTGTTTTTTTAAATAAAGTTAATGGATTCATTAAATGTGGCATCCGGTATATAGATTTTAAAAATCATTGATTACAAAAAAAAAAAAATCGGTTAACCGCAGGATCAAAAAAACCTTCCATATTAAACTTTTAAAATCTATTTTTACTTTCCAAAAATAAATAAAACGTCATTAAGAATTTTGTTTATTCAATTAAGACTTTCTTTTTAAACTTTTAAACATTCCACATATAAAACTGTTTTTTTTTTAATTTGAAAACAGAAACTTCACAATTAAGAAACAGATTCAAAGGATATTCAATTACTAATCTACATATTGAAAGTCAAAACTGTTACTAAATTAAAAATGTATATAACAAATATTTGATTAAAGGAGAAATTTGAAAGTTAAAAAAAATATACTTAGTTGGATCAGATTTGTATATTAATTCGAAAACAGAAAGTTGACAATTAAAAAAATTATTTACCAATGTCATTCGATGATTTAAACAATTGAATTTAACAAATAATCCAAAACTTTTGTTTAATATTTTCAATTTTTTAATTGTACCATACTATAACAAACACACAATTTCATTCCTGGATCATTTCATTTTAAAATATATAAGTCATCAAGTCGTAGGGAAGTTAATATAAACACCAAAGTGTAGCAAAAAACTTTATCAATGTCAGGACACGGGCATCATAAGTCTACGGATGATAATAGCCACACATAAAAATGGCCACAAAAAAAATATCAGTGTATCCCCAGCATATATCAAGTCATAACGATCATCATAATGACCGCACCAAAAAACTAATACTAATCATTGTCTAACCACAACCTGTTTGTTCAACATATACTACCGACACATACCACATACCTTCACCAGCTCATATGTAAATCAACATACCTTGACTTTTAACATATATCATCTGAAAGTGGGAACCATATACCAGTTGTTTGTCTCTAACAAACTCACGCATACCGGTGACATTGTAGCGAGGACAACCTTGGGAGAGCTCCACACCAACAGCCACGTCCCAAGTTAGACCTGCGCCGTCCTTGATGGTCAAATCCATCTTCTGATCCAAGCCATGCATTTGTGCCCACTTCTTCTTCAGACGCTACAAATAAGAATACAAATTTTTATAATAAAATTTCTTAAAAACTGGTATTCAAATAAATAGTAGTAATATAACCACAAATTTTACATTAAAAGTATAAATAAGTAAATAATAGAAACTTACAAAATGATTGTCAACAACAAAAGTAACCGGTACTTCGTCATCATCACTCTGTTCAATAACAGGTTCAGCAATCGGATTAGGCACTTCATCATCAGACACTTCAATTAACTCATCAGTTGGTTCTTTTTTTATCACACAGAGTTCAGGTGGGAATGTTAGAAGAGCAGGCTTACCGCTAAAAACACTCAAATCAAACGTATTGAAATCAACCATTTCAAAAACCAACAAATGATCATCCGTTATCGACATCTCCTTCTTGATTCGACTCCAACCTATAGTAATGTAAAGCTCATGGTCTAACACATCCATCCGAACAAACCATTTGCGATTTCCAACTCCCCGCACAACGACAGGATATGATGGACAGGTATTCAGGAGGGAAGGATGAACAAACAACCTGTTCACATACTACGCACAGTACATAGCCATATATCAGTATCGATGCTATACATGAAATACAAAACAATGTATGAATGCAAGGATAAAATAATTTAAAACTTTATATGATCAATTACCATGGAGTCGTCTCGGTCTTTGACATGTCCAGCTTTGTAGTAGAAGTAGTTAGAAGGCGCAAGCGAAATATCTTGATAAAAGTGGAACATGCGGAACGAAGTCAAAGCTTCTTCGTACTGGAAAACAACCCACGAATTATCTGGTAATTTCAATGAAGTGACCACATCCAACCAGCTGTTGTAAAGAAAGTAGTCGCCTGCAAGGTTGAACACTTTGACTTCAAAGATCTTCCCATTGACTGTCTGAATGACTGCATTCTTCTCTGGATACGCGAACTTCTTAATCCAGTCACCATAATCAGCAGGAAGTTTCTGTAAAAGGAAAAGGCAAACTCGTTAATGGAAATTATAATATCAGTGAATTTATAAATGCTTATAATATCTATACTAACCAGCGATTTTTTGTCATTCTTCCACACACGGGCAGCGAATCCGTACACCATCTCGCCTTCAAACGATGTACAGTAAATGACAAAATAAAATTTAATTTAAGTCAGGAACAATAAACCAACATATATAAGATTTATTAAAAAATAACAGTTCACATAAGACTTCCTTATACAGACTGATTAGTATAAAAAATAAACAACAAAACTCGGCGTATCAATTTCAATATTGAGTATCCACAATCAATGTGTTCATCTAAAACAAAAAAACAAACAGTCCATATGAAGAGACTTTTCAAATAACATTCAAACAGTAAACAAAAAGAACATCAATCACGGTTTATTCTAAACAACAACTACAAACAGAGGCTGTGTTCATCAAAAGATCGAAGCAAAATCATACAATCAAACCAAACCAAAAACTTTTGCCAAAAAAACAATACCAAACAGACAATCAAACATGGATCTTTAACTAACATTCAGTGCATGAATCAATAAATAACGAAACCAACCTTATTCTTTAAATCAATCGGAAAAGAAGAGATTACCGGAATGCTTACCGTCGATTATCACTGATGAAGGTGTAGAGATTGATAAAGGCTGTAGAAGAGGATCGACTGAAACAGTGAGAAGAACAATCGCCGTGGAAGAAGATTGATTGAAGAGGCGATAATCAAAATCGCCGTTTAGGGTTTTTTTGGGTAAACGGTTTGTGTAAATGATTGAATGAGAGAGAGAGAATATCAAAGAAACGTACCAAAGAAGCTTGTCCAATCCTTGAATTTTAGCTATGCCACATGTGTGCTGATGTGTCAGCTTATTTGGCATTAACCATAGGGTGACAAGTGTCCCCCAATGGTTTCATTTATTATAGATATAGATTCAGCTGCTTCACTCATTTGGTGCTTATAACTTCTAAAATATGACGTTTTATAAAATGAT
The DNA here is from genome assembly GCF_002127325.2 of Helianthus annuus. Classification (NCBI taxonomy): domain Eukaryota; kingdom Viridiplantae; phylum Streptophyta; class Magnoliopsida; order Asterales; family Asteraceae; genus Helianthus; species Helianthus annuus. The sequence goes on from NC_035442.2 coordinate 145,164,842, forward strand.
GAATATGCCATTAGAACGAGAATATTGTTATCTACATTTTGACCTAAGTTTAATTAATAACGGAGTAAGGTTAATTATAACGTATTTTTATTATTATTATTAAACGGTTCCTATATTCACCAAAGTACCATATATTTCTAACGGTCAACTTACCCAAGATCTATCCGTTTAATAACATAAGTTTTTATATACTTTATTTTAAATTTTATGAATAAAAACTTTGGAAATGTTACAGAGTTCGATGAGACGGTTTCAGTGCCACTTCAATGAGGTCAATCGGAGTCCGTTTGATACCCTTTATACGAATTCTTATTTTTAGGAGCCTTTGTATTTAATCGTAAACCATAAAAACAAAATAACATAAACATATATTCAAATTTCGAATGCTATTTAAAAGATAAAAACAAGAGTTAATTACTGTCATACCCCAACCGATGGCGGAAACATCGAAGTGAGACGAACGAGATTGCTCAGAGACTTCATAACATTACGTGACAATATTTAATTCAAAACCAAATTTCATTTCATAACTTAAATCGTCAATTACATCATGAAAAATCAAAGTACAACATTGGAAAGCAAATACGACAAGTTCAACAAAATAAAGTAAACAAATCTAGTAATTTAAAGATGTGTTTCTAGTATCGTCCCTACTAGATTTCATCATAATCAACATTATCAACCTGCAACATGTTAAAAATATAGTTCAACACAAAAAGCATTGACGAGTACACTAGTTTAAGTATATAGCATAAGTACAAAAATTTTTAAATGAATCCACATGGCAAACTAAGTTATTCAAGATTAGCGTAAATCTAGCATGTGATAAACAAGTCAAACCAAAGTTCACGCAAGTAAAAGATTCTTAACATAACCCAACGTTCACATGCGGTGCGTTACTCCTATAACGCTATACATGTTAAGGTAGGCTTGATCGAAGTTAATGACAAGTTCAATCACAAAACGAACTAACCTAGATAGACGTATCGAGTATAACGTATGCATGCATGTATTGGATTGTTTGTGCATAAGATAAAGTTTAAGTGTCGTGATTTTAATAAACTAACATGTTACGCCCAAAATGTGTAAAACGAAAATGGGTCAAGTGTACTCACGGTTTTGCAAGCTTCAAACTTGATAATCCCGTGAAGAGTTGTTTGTTGAGGATGGAACACTGAGTCACCTTACAAGGGTAAACGAAGGTGTGTAAGTTCATAGATTAAGAATAGAAGTTTTGAAAATTGGAATTTAAAGTATCAAAAAGTATGTATACGAAAGTAATGTCTAGCTCTAAGTTCTCGTTTATGACACTAAGTTAAGTGGTTTCATGGGTCCCAAATTGCCCATTAGAATCATAACAAGTAACTTAGATTCTTAGACATATTAGCCTAGGTTTATGACGAATAATCATGACTTGATTATCATCACAAATTCAGCCATGTTTTTATATAGATACGTATAGTTTATATAGTAATTATAACATCCTAAAACTAAGTCCAATTAAAGATTATCATGTATGTCAAGTATGGAGGATTAACCTCTTTGTAGGATTCACCACTACACAAACCATCACAAGGATGATTCGAAGGGTCATGAATATCAAGGATTCACCACTACACAAATCATCACAAGGATAATTCAGAGGGTCATGAATAATGATGATTTACCACTACACAAACCATCAAAATGATGATTCAGATGGTCATGAATAACAAGGAAATAAACCTATCTAACATAAGCTCAAATGACCAAGTATTCTCTAAGTCACAAGAGTGTTCATACACAAGGTCCAAATGAAGGAGTGGAACTTAGGTTAGAAAGCCCAAGCTTCCATTTGTTCACACTTCACAAGTCACAAGTTCATCATATGGAAGATGATGTCTTGTGCTTGCTTTCATCATTCAAATACCATGTATAAACAGAATTAAAATGGGTTTTTGAACCCAAACTTTGATGGAAATCACCTCAACACAAACCCACAACCATAGACTAAGTTGTGAGCTTGGTGGGAACAAGATTCCACCAAGTTTCTATCAAAAACATGAAGATACAAGAAGTAAAAAACAAGCAGAATTTAAAGTGCCCTTTGGACCTAAAAAATGGTGAGGTTTCTCCTTCGTTTGCCCAAGAAAACTTGTGAAAACCTTCCTAGAGGTTATCGAAGTGTTTTAGAAGAATAAACAAGAAAGAAATAGAAGAAGATGTGAGTTAAAACTCACTTAGAATGACTGAAACTTTCTGCTGGAACTTGCTGAAACTCAGCTGAGTTTAGGAGTGTTTTAGAGAGTGTTTTGAGCTAGTAAAAGTGGTAAAAAGGATGGGAAAGTGTTGTATTTATAGGGGAGTAATTAGGGTTTGAATTATGTGTGCATTTAAGAAGATTAGGTGGTAGTTAACATTAAAACAAGACAACCAAACACACCCTAAAGCTGCAATCGGAACTGCCATCTTTATATTTTTTTCTTTTTTTTTGACATATTAAGTTGTATATTTGTGGTATATGTTATGTATTTATGATGTATAATGTTTAATTAACATGTCACAAGGCCTAATAATGTATAACAACATGTTTTTAAGTAAGAAAAAAAGGAAGGATATATGTGATTTATAAGTATGTAACAAACAAATATGTATAATATATATTTTAGGTATCAAATAAGTGTAAAACATGGATTCAAGTCTTGTAACAATTGACCAAGTGTTTGTACGTATGGAACGTTTAAGAGTTTCGAATACACGATAGTTGTTTACGAGTTAAACTTACGTTTATGGGAATCATGAATCATGTATCAAACGAATGTATGTATCAATGTTTAAACATGTATATTTCACACAAAGATTAATTTTATTATGATTGAAGTCTCGGATTTACAACGATTCGAAATGAGATACGATTACAAAGGAAACAAGTTTCCGAAAATAGAATTACGATACAAAGTTTCTAAAAACGGAAAGCTGCGAAAAGCGAGGCGTTACAATTACGTTTTTCGTTCCTGTGGTTTGTCAAAAATCACTATTTCAGTCCATTAGTTTAAAATTACCAAAACAGTCCCTATGGTTTTACTTTTGTAACTATTACAATCCACTCTCACTAACGCTATCTAGTTATTTTGTTAGCTTATTTGAAATGACCATAATGCCCCTATTATTTAAATACTCTTAATAAGCAACAATTTTGGGCATATGAGGTTATACCCTATGCTTTGGGAGTTTTTTCAAAAAAATTTTTTTTTTGATTTTCTACTTTTAACCTAAAAGGTTTTTACATTTTGCAATTTTAACCCCACATAGTTTGTTTTTTTAATTCTAACCCAAAACTTTTCATTATTTGTAATTTAACCTCACAACTTTTTTACTTTCAACTGTTGTCCCCTATACTTTTCACCTTTCACAAATTTCGGTTTTGCGTTTCGTTCTAAATTTTTCAAGTTAATATGATGCAACGTACGTGTGTGGTTCAACATTTTTATATTTCGTTCAAAATTTAGCGAGATAACACGACACAACGTGCATGTGTGGTTCAACGTTTTTACGTCTATTTTTCCTGTTACAGGTTCGTCGCAATACGCAGGTCCTAAGTCGAGTCAGTGTTGGTGGTCGCTAGTGGTGGTGTGACATTGGTTCTATTTTGACACTGTTTTACGCCCAACCTCAACGTGGGGGGTGCTTAATTCTAGTTAAAATTAAATTAAAATAGATAAAGAGTTAGTTACGTTTCTCATCCTCGTGGTTTGTTAAAATAACAATTATAGTCCATTAGTTCTAAAAATTGCCAAAATAGTACTAATACTTTCACAAGTTTCACCTTCAACTCACCAAAAATGGCGGTTAACAATTTCATCTATCTAATATCCTTTACTCTACTCTTCGCTCTCCTTGTTTCCTCAAATCCAGCCAAAAGATAATCTGCTTTGGCTCCACACCCTCTCCACTTCATCCATCTTCGACATCTCCCACCACCACACACACATACTTGAACGATGACCACCTCCACCATCCATTATGCCCACCACCCCTCAAGTTTTTCAGGTAGGCCTTAAGTTTTCCTACTAACGTCGATTGTGATGGGGAAAATTAGGTGGCCGGATCTTAAGAAACGGGGAGGGTGAAAAGTAAAGTGAAGGATACTGGTACTGTTCTGTCAATTTTTAAAACTAATGGACTGTAATGGTTATTTTTAACAAACCACATGGACGAAAAAACTAACTAACTCTTTATTAATTTTAAATTTAATTTTAACTAGATTTAAGCTCCCCCACGTTGCGGCAGGAGCGTAAAACTATGCTAAATAGCACTAATGCCACACCACCGTCAGCAACCATCAACGCTGAGTCGATCCAGGACTCGCGCGTTGCGACGAACTTGTCAAACGAAAAAAATAAATGTAAAATATTGAACCACACATGCATGTTGCGTCGTGTTAACTCGCATAATTTTGAACGAAACAAAAAAACATTAAACGACACACGCACGTCGCGTCGTCTTAACTCGCAAAATTTAGAATGAAACGTAAAACGAAAATTTAAAAAAAATGAAAAGTATAGGGACCAAAGTTGAAGGTAAAAATATTGTGAGGTTAAATTGAAAATAATGAAACTTTTGAGTTAAAAGTGAAAAAAAAAACAATTTATATTGGTTAAAATTGCAAAATATAAAAAACTTTTCGGTTAAAATTAAAAAATCAACTTTTTTTAAAGCCCCCCAAAACATGAAGTATAACAACTTATGCATAAATATGTTCCTAATTTATGGAATGTAAATTTTAATAATATGGGAATTATGGTTATTTCAAATAAACTAACGTAGTAATAACTGGACGGTGTTAGTGTGGGTGAACTGTAATAGTTACGAAATTGAAATCACAAGGACAATCTTGGTAATTTTTAAATTAATGAACTGAAATAGTGATTTCTGATAAACCACATGGACGAAAAACATAATTAACTCTAAACACAAAATAACATAAACATATATTCGAATTCAAATGTTATTTAAAAGCTCGCTGATATAAAAACAAAATAACAAAAACATGTTCAAATTTCAAATGCTATTAATAATATAGAGTTAAGTTCATGTACAAACAACCTTATCGTATAAAACGTACGAAAGATATAAAAAAGCAAAAAAAAAAAAAGCGGTGACATTTCGTAACTATTTGCTCGTAGGGTAATTATCAAAATTACTCTATAAATGATTTTGTAGGGTAATTTTGATCTTCTAGGGTAATTTTGTAAAATGTTCTTGTATGGTAAATTTGATCTTGTAAGGTAATTTTGTAAAATTTTCTTGTAGGGTAATTTTAAAACTTGCAGAGTAATTTTGATACACTTGTAGAGTAGTTATGATACTCTACAAAATTACCCTATAAGATCAAAATTATCTTACAAGATCAAAATTACCATACAAGATCATTTGTAGGATAATTATGATACTTTACAAAATTACTTTACAAGATCAAAATTACCCTACAAGAACATTTTACAAAATTACCCTACAAGATCAAAATCACCTTAAAAGATCATTTCTAGGGTAATTTTGATAATTATTCTACGGATAAATAATTATGAAAATGCCACCATATTTTTTTTACCTTTTTCACCTTGTTCGTACATTTTGTATAATAAAAGTATTTGTATTTGATTTTTTTCTATAATAGAACTAGGTTGCTACCCCGTGTATTACACGGGTTGAATAAATATAACTTTATAAAAAAATTACATCTTTAAAAACGTGTACTGCATGGGTTAAATAAACACGTGTATTACACGGGTTGATTAAATATAATATAATTTAACACATATGGTCGTCAAGATATGTTTTTGAAAAAAAATGAACTTCGATGTTTTGTAACATTTTACTTTGTTTTTTATTTATTTATTGTTAGGTTAGAAACTTGTGTATTACACAAGTTAACATTTTTGCTTTATTTTTTATTGATTTATTAATAGGTTAGAAACTTAAGTATTACGCATGGTTAAATCGATTAAATTTTCAGTTATTAATAAGCGGAAAAAGTAAAAGAAAACGTTAAAAGAAAAAATGTTATTTTTTTTATTTTCATGTATGATGTTATAGTTTTACTTTCATATTTGATTAGCAGAGGAATTAACAACAAATATTTTTTTTTTGCTCCTTTTGAACTACTTGTGATTGATTGGAAGATAACCCTAATATGATGTTATAGTTTTACTTTCATATTTGATTAGGTTAGTATAGTAGCATCAGAGGAATTAACAATAATTTTTTTGCTCCTTTTGAACTACTTGTGATTGATTAGAATTTGGAAATAATTCTTAACCGAGTCCGGTTCGTCATCAGTTTCATTACCCATCAGTTATTAGATAGTAAATAAAGATAAAGATAATAAACTTTTATATAAACAATTAAAACTCTCTTTATCTTTATAAATAATAAAAACGTTAATATATAGTTTTTAATTTTATTAATTAATATATGGTTATCATTTATCCATATTATTATCATCAAAATCTTTTAATTTTAATAATTAATATATGGTTATCAGCTATCTTTATCTTTATCATCTAAATCTCTTCTATAAATTTTAATTGAGAACACCTCATAAAGCGACATGTGTCCCAAAAATGGTTTCTTTTGCGGCGGGGGGAATCATTAGTTATATATCATGTTAGAAGAAAAGCAAAATGGGAAAAAATAGACGCGCTGCGACGGACATTTCAAACAGGAAAAAAATAGATGAAAAACCGTTGAACCCCACACGCACGTTGCGGCGTGTTAACTCGGAAATCTAGAACGACACGTTAAACGGAGAACTTATGAAAGATGAAAAGTATATAAGAGACTAAAGTTGAAAGTAAAAAAAATCTTGAGATTAAATTGCAAAAGATTAAAAGCTTTGGGTTGAAAGTAAAAAAAAAAAACTAAAGGTGTTAAATTGCAAAAGATGAAAACTTTTGAAATTAGAAGTGAAAAACTAAATTAATCAAAAGGGTTAAAATACCAAAGATTGAAACTTTAGATTTAAATTTGCAAAGATTGAAACTTTAGAGTTAAAAAAGAAATAAATTTCAAATTATGAAAACAAAAGAGATAAATAGATTTAGTTAAATTGATGTTTAATATTATTATTATCTATACTATATAATAAAAGAAATCAATTAGGGGACACATGTCATTCATTGGAGCCATCTATTTTATAGTAATTAATATTAATTAAAGGATAATTATAAAATAAAATTTAATATAAATTTAAACAATTCATATAAGAGATAATATAATATTTAAGAAACCAATTAGGGGACACATGTCATTCATTGGAGCCATCTATTTTATAGTAATTAATATTAATTAAAGGATAATTATAAAATAAAATTTAATATAAATTTAAACAATTCATATAAGAGATAATATAATATTTTGAAATATTTATTAGATTCCAGAATTATTTATCTTGAAATTAACAAAAGAAGTACACTAAATATAAATTAATATCTATACTATATAATAAAAGAAACCACTTTAGGGACACTTGTCATCATATTAGGTCATTTCTTATAGATAATTATTCTTTTAGTTTAATTTCTTCTAATTAATTATAGATAACCCTCATACTAAATATTATTTAATTTAATATCTTATATTATAGATAACCCTCCTATTAAAATATGATATTGTATATAGGAATAGGACAATTATTTGGTAGTTTTTGTAACACCACGATCTTTTGTAATTTAGAATATATGGTATTAAAAATAATACATAATATAAATTTGATTAAAAGACATGGGTTATTTAATAAATAAAATAATTGTGGATTTTTTTTAGTTAACGGAATTTTTATTTAAATATGCATCTATATCTATGCTATATAATAAAAGAAACCATTTTAGAGACACTTGTCATCATATTAGGTCATCTCTTATAGATAATTATTAGAGTTAATTACATAGTCAGTCCTTGTGGTTTGCACAAAATAACATAATTAGGTACTAATAGTTTAAAATCATCTTCTAGGGTATTAACTTTTCATTTTGTAACGTTTGGAGGTATTAACTTCTAGGGTATTAACATAGATAGTCCCTGTGGTTTGCACAAAATAACATACTTAGGTACTAACAGAATGTGATTTTAAACCTACAAATAACGTTAATACCTCCAAACGTTACAAAATGAAAAGTTAATACCCTAGGATGTGATTTTAAACTATTAGTACCTAAATATGTTACTTTGTACAAACCATAAGGACTAACTATGTAATTAACTTTAATTATTATTTTAGTTTAATTTCTTCTAACTAATTATAGATTACTCTCATACTAAATATTATTTAATTGAATATCTTATATTATAGATAACCCTCCTACTAAATATTATTAGTTTAATATCTTATCGATAATTATCATTTAGTTTAATCTCCTTCTCATTTATAATATTATTTGTTTGAATTAATTATATTTGAACATTTTGTTTAGTTTGGTATCAAATTGATTTTACGAAACTTAAAATAAAATTAATTAATATTATTTATCATTTATACATTTACGGAGTTTTAAATAAAGGGTTAAATTTATTGAGACATCGTTAACAAATTTTACAATAATAGAATAATCTATTTTTATCACGAAAACCAAACTTTGTATTAATATATTAAATATTTTTATTTTCACTATACAAAATTACATTTAATCGACCCATGTAATACATGAGGTATTTAAGATATAACTTTTTATTATTTGATATATAAAATTAGATTTATTCAATTCGTACAATACACGAGGTTTTTTAAGGATATATATTTTTTTATTATTTAGTACAGAAAATTACATATATTCTAACCGTGTAACACGCATATTTTTAAGGATGTAATTTTTTTTATTATTTGGTATATAAAATTACATTTATTCAACCCGTGTAATAAATGAGGTTTTTTAAAGATGTATTATTTTATTATTTGGTAAACAATATTACATTTATTCAACCTATGTAATACACGTGGTTTTAAAGATATAATTTTTTTATTTGGTATATAAAATTACATTTATTCAACCCGTACACATGTTCTTATAGATATAACTTTTTATTATTTAATATATAAAATTATATTTATTCAACCCGTACAATAAATGAGGTTTTTTAAAATATATTATTTTATTATTTAGTATGTAAAATTTATTTATTCAACCCGTGTAATACACGGGGTTATAACCTAGTTATTTTATAAAAGAGATAAATAAAAATTAAAGGGTGAGAAATTACCAGAGAATGACATGTGTCCAAAAAGAATTTTTGTTTATTAGTACAGAGAGAAGATATGAATGTCATCCATTATTTGGGTGGCCGACATCAAGCTCCACGGTCCCACTTTTACGCATGTCAACAACGTCTTTATGCATTCGGCCATTTGGGCCTTGTGGAACGAGGACCCTCTTAAGATATTTTGGATATCATGCTATTAAAATAATTGAGTTTTAAATACATGCCGTTCAATAAAAAAGATATCATGTTATTAAAATAAACTAGAATTAAGCATCCTCGCGTTGCGGCGGAGGCCTAAAACTATGCCAAATAACATCAATGCCACACCGCTGGTAGCGACCACCAACACTGAAGTTGCGGCGTGTTAATGCGGAATATAAGAACGAAACATATAACATGAAAAAATAACTACGTCGATTTAGGACACACGCGTTGCGACGAACTTGTTACATTAAAAAAAAATAGACGCAAAAACGTTGAACCACACACGCACGTTGCGCCGTGTTAACTCGCAAAATAACGTAGAAAAGAATAATTAAGTCAATGTATGATCCGCCCGTTGTAGCGAACTTGCCAAAGGGGGAAAGTAGACACATTGCAACATACCTGTCAAATGTGAAAAAATAGACGAAAAACGTTGAACCATACACACACGTTGGGACGTATTAGCTCGTAAAATTTAGAACGAAACGTAAAACGAAAAACTTGCGAAAGATAAAAAGTATGGAGACCAAAGTTGTAAATAAAAAAGTTTTGGGTTAAATTACAAAAGATAAAAAGTTTTGGATTAAAAGTAAACAAACTAAAAGTGTTAAAATACAAAGATTAACACTTTTGGGTTGAAAATGAAAAATCACAATTTTTTTTTGAAAAACCCCCCAAGCAAGGGGTACAACACATAATGCAACAATTTGTTGCAAATTTATATTATGGAAATTGAGTTTTAAATACATGGCGTTCAATAAAAAAGTTTTAAATGCATAAAACCAAAGTTAAAACAAGAAATTAAAAGCATAAATAAACGCCAATGATCCGCAGACCAATTGGTTTGGAGGGAGGTGGGAATGTTTACCTACTTATGTGGGGTTCCTACCCGGGAGGTCTCTGAGTTGAATCTTACGGGGGACGAACTGTGACACCGGTTCAAACTGGCAATAATATGCCAACCGTGAAATTCCTACCCATGACCTAGGTGATCAAAGACCAAAGACCTAACCGGGTGATCTAGCCGTCCGAAAAAAAGCATAAATAAACCAAAATTATGTATCTACTTATTGTTTACCGAATTAAAAGCATAAATAAACCAAAATTAAGTATCTACTTATTGTTTACCAATCAATACATCTGAATAAAAATGTGTTATTTATATAAATCTTGCTAATAAATAAAAGTTGATTAAAATTCAATATTTCATCAACGTCGTTAGTTATGCATTTGGCCATTTGGGTCTTGGGTGTTAGATATTTTAGTGTAATCGGGTTTGACTTGGTGATTAAAGCGAATAATAATACACATCAAGCAAGTTAGGAGGTGCGGGAGTGCACGCTTGTTTGAATTATTATAATTCGAAGTGTACGGGCGGAGCCCGTACTCTACGGGGGTTCCAAGGGGGCAACGCCCCCTTGGCGGGGGTCCGAGGGCAGCGTCCCAAGGAGCAGGGTCCAAGGGGCGGCAACCCCTGGCTGGGGTCGAGCTTTATTTTAGTTAAATTGCTTTATAGAAAATGCCTTAGAAAATAAAATTTTTGAAAATTCGTCATAAATTTTTAGACAAAAAGTCAAGGCATTTTTAATGCAGTTTGATTAAAATTCGAACATAACTGCCAGAGGCAGTTATCTACAAAACACACCAAAATTCTCATACAGTTTTTGATCATCCTCTTTCTGGTTCACAAAAATTCGCACACAAAACAACATACCCTGGTTCAATTTCTTGAAATCAGAGTTGTATCCGATTGAATTATTCGGGTGAACCATCGAAATAATTTGATCAAAGAGTGATTACACGCCTCTCTGATTATCCGGTTTTCTGAAATTCCCCAACATTGGGGACCCTCTTAAGATATTTTGGATATGATGTTATTAAAATAAGCTAGTTGATTTTCCGCCCGCGCGTTGCGGCGGGAACCCAACGACTGCAAAACGCGTGTCAGTAACGGCAAACATATACCGAATAGCAAAACATAAATAAAAATTTCGTGAAAAGGATAGTCACTTCGTCCTAAAAAAAGCGATTTTAAATAACCTAATATATAATAACTAGGTTATAACTCGTGGTACCCACGGGTCGCTCTATTTTTAAGGATATTAATATTTTATTAATTTTATTACAATGGTCTGTTGTATAAAATTTGTGGGATATATATAATATGATTCAATGTTAATCGTATATAATAATATATGCAAACAATGTGATTTATCAATGGTAACAATTACCATATAATTTTCAACATATTACCAGATAATGTTCTACGTATGTAGAATGATTCAGACCAAGATGAAAGGATGATAGCCCGTCTCGTCACTGGATACACATTTGAAACGATGAATTGATATAGCATTTAGGTTGGTTAAAATCTCAAAGAGTAGCATTTCAAAAGGAATATAATGGATTGTATGAAGGAGTGAAACATATAATGGATTACTGAGTATAACATATAGGTTAATTACTATTTAATATAATTAATTAATCCATTGAAATATTTGTTCAAACTTATTGCAAATATTCCACTTTTTTCAAAATGTTAAACCATCTATATCTTATCAATAATATAAAGATGTGATTTTTATATTTTGAATTATTTATAACAAATATTTCAGTGACTTTTACAAAAACATATTTTTTTCGAATTATTGAATTATTAATTAATAGATGGCCGATTAGTTAGAGAATTGATTAATTAAAAAATCAATTCATAAAAATGAAAATCTAAATTCCATTAACAAACCAATATTACGGTTGACTAACTTATAATGACTTAATTCAATTTTGAATTATAAAATACAAAATATATAAAGAATCAACAATAACATTTATAAAGGAAGTATCATATTTCATTTTGAATTGGGTTTTTTATGTTTCTTCAATTAGGCCAACCCGTGTAGGAAAATTTAAATTACATTAATCATAAGTGTATTAATAAAAGTAATACAAATAAAGTAACATGACATAAATTAGTAACAAAATGAATTGCATCATTAGGTATTAGGTATAAAGTTTTCTTTATAAACTATGTACATGAATATCAAGAAAAAGACAAATAATGTTACATTAATAATTTATTAAAAGTAACATGAGCGCAGTCCGGCAGGTGTAGAACGCCTTGCCACATCCAATGTTATAGATGCAAGTCCTCTTTGATTTAACAAACACCTAAAATTTGATATCCTTCACTTCATAAATCATAAACAAAGTGACATCCATATATCAATGAGAGTGGGGCAACATGAAAAAGCCATTTTGACCTCAAGTTCATCCTTCAACATTTCTTATAACTCCATACTCTCCCTTTGCGGCCAACCCATACGTAGTTGGTCTGCGAATCTACAATTGCATATAATATCATGAGTAGAATAGTTATAAGATATAGCAAGAGATATGATCGCACTAATAAGTAGTTCCTAAGGAACACAAATGACTCCCAATCACTAATCTTTGTCACCTTGTAAGTAGATGCCTTCGCAGATAACTTGTGGCGAATACTTACTTAAAATGATACAAAATGTATGACATATTAATGTGTTGGCTATAGAGTTATAAAGTTGCTCTGCCATCTAAACAATTATCTATCTAAAAGAGTGTATTCTCTCTCGTTCAAACTTCGCTTACCAAATGTAGTCTTTTTTCAACGTGAGCCAGGTTTTTTTTAAAAGGCCAACATAATATCATTAGAAATCTTGCGAGTAGCAAGCACCAATTGTATAGAATCCTCAAAAAAAGAAACATATTACAGTACATGGAGGCAATCCATTAGCCATAGTACAATACAAACCCAAAATAAAGCACCAAGACACAGCCAAAAAACTATTACAACTTATTTCGATCTATTTTTTTTACCCAACGGATTGCGGCGGCTTTGATTTCTTCAATCACTTTTGACACTGATAGTCTATGTAATATATACCTAGAGAAATAGATAACAAAAATTTTTTCAAGGAAATCAAATCAAACTGAAATACTTCTATAAAGTAAATAATTAGTGTCAAAAAAAAAAAGAAATCATGAAAGTAAAGTTGTACATACCTTATATGCTGGCAATACTGATGGTGTTTCAAGACGCGGTCACTTGAATGCAGGTTAAACTGAACTTTTCTTCACTGATGATCTAATGTCCTGAATAACAAATAACAAAAAAAAAACAAAGTTCAATTTGTATAAAAGACAAATTAGACCGTGCGCACATACACATACACATATCAAAATAAGTATCATTTTCCAAAGTCCAAATATACATATATTCTCTATCCTACATAGAAACCACTCGTATATGTATATGTAACTGGACGGTGAAACAAAACCACTTTAAAAAAAAATCTTAGATCTTTAACTAATCTTACAACCAAGACATTTTTTGTTAATGCATAAACTTGACGGTAAGAGTTTTAAATCAATTAATTTTGGAGAATCGATTCTTTAAAGAACCTTTCATAAAACAGCTGAAATACAATCAACGATCCTCCGTACATAACATATAAAAACAAAATTGATGTATATTTCATTTGCAATTTTCCCAGTATAATCCGAGAAGGCCATAGCATTTCTCAAGTTAATAAGTTTAGTAAAAAAACTTCTTATAAAACAGAATCCGTAATCTATACGCACACACTGACACATGTGTATAACACATAAAAATAAACTTTATATTTTTCATTTGCAACTTTCCCAATATAATCAAAAGACGCCAGTAGCGTTTCTAAGGTAATTAGTTAAATCGAGTGTTGTGCATAAAAGACATTACAGAAAGTCAATAAACCAATTAAATTTTGTTGTTGTCGAGGCGTGCTATTAGGTACTTCATCTTAGGCTAAGCAGCCTTGCACACATTCAGTTCTCGTGGTCGTCGTCTTCATCTTAGGCAAAACAGCACTGCATACATTCAGTTGTCATGGGTATTTGCATCATTTTCAGATAGAACTTATAAAAAAATAACGAAAAAAAACCAAAATCATCCGACTTATAGTTAAATGGGTCGAGTTAAGGTGATGAAAGGCATGTACCTTAAGTCTTTCCTTTAGCAGGTCCTTTAGCAGTTGCATATCAGATGATTATCGCCTAGGCGAAGACGCTTACAAAGTGAGGGCCTAAGATAAGCAAGGCATACGACAAAAACATACCGCTTTAGCTGTTTTAGGGTAGTTTATACTTGTTAAAGTCGGTTCCATGCCATTTTTAAATGTTTCAAACCAGCTTTAGATCTTCTTACCAATGAATCGGCGGTTTGAGATTTGACGTTTGCAATCTGAAGCTATCAAATAAAGGAAAAAAAAAGTCAGATTGCTTTCACTAATTAGTTACGTTTCAAGAATAATGAACCTTAAAACTACCTAAAACAATAGGTTGTGTTAGTGATATATTGTAGTCCCAATTATACAACTCAAAATTTCGAAAATAGGAGATTCAAATTTGGAATAATATAAAATACTTACCGGTCGAGATTGCACTTGCCATAGTTGAGCCCCAAAAGGAAAAGCTTGTTGTTGAGGGTGGGCTGCATAAGTGAGAGGATGCAAATAGGGTTATTTTAGGAATTAAATAAGTTGCCCGTAGCTCCCAAAAGATGCCCAATAACCATAGCACCACCATTAACATTCACTTTTTGAGGATCCAGCTATAGCTTCTTGTAACAATATACAAATTAGGATGCAAAGGCCTGTTACATTTTATATGAAAGATTCTCTTTATATATTAACATTAAAGTGTAAATACGTAGTTTTAACTCAAACTGACCACAAATGAAATTTATTTTTATTGCAACTTTTTTCATTCCAACATTTATAACTGATCACAAGATGCTGACCTTTGATTTCATTTCTTTAGTGGGATCTAATATCCGGCCAAGAATATTCAGGATCTGCATTTTTCATAGAATCATTAATACCACAAAATAAATGCATATAAAGGTAAAATACAATATTTGTTATACCATATGAGTTGAACTTTCTGAAGCATCCGAATTTTTCAGTGATCTTATTAACGGCTTCAAAACACCCTCAGCTTGAATTTTCTGGCAAACATCATTGCTGCATTTACACAATAAAAACGTGCTTATAAATGAAACTATACTCGTAAACTTTGACAAAAAAAAGTTTAATCAGAAAGAAAGAGATTCCACCTAACTGAAAGCCTTTCAAAAGCGCGAACAACGCCTAATCGAATGGGTTCGCTGTCATAATCAAAAAGCCAAAAAAGATTCTTACCGACACCCGCTTCCTTAAACGAAGTCCTGATATGCTCACTAACTGAAGCATCCGCAATAGCCTCTGTCGCTTTTCCAGTTGTTGGATCAGTTCTGTTTAAATGTAACGGAAAACATGAATAATACCTGTTACAGCAGACAGGCCAGCAGAGAATCCAGTCAGAGATGCAGCCATTGAGTTCGACATGATTGTCAGGATGATCTGGTTCCTCCTTAGGGTGTAAGATTATGATGGTGATGAAACCGAAGGTAGGGTAATTTCGGTTAGGGGAGAGAGTGACGAAATTGATGTTGTTATGAGGGTTTGATTGTGTAATGTGTGTATCCCTTTAACTCTCTAATAAGCCCCTTATTTATACACCCAAGAGGAAACCCAATTAGTTAATAAGGGTAATATGGTCCATCAACAATTACCAACTAATTATTAATAGGTTAATAAATATATTTTGATCTAATATAATATAAATGATTATATAGGCTACAAGATTAAATATTACATTTATATATTTAATCTCACATTCTCCCACTTAGCCAAGTAATCATTTATCATGAGTATTAGGTAAGCCTGGCCAGGAGTTAACACTCATTTTAGCTTTAAACCAAGAACTATAGCAGAGAAATACAGCCGTTGAATCATCATTCGACTCAGGACCCCCATTAGTCATACTATAGCCTCAATTTAAAACCTAATAGTTACGATCAAAATATGTATAAGCCCTTTAGCGTCTGATTTGTATTTATATTTGTCTATATGTCATTACACCGGCAGAACATATGTTAGAGACATACAAAATCAAACTGAGGAAATTTTATTAATTAAAACATAAGCTAGTACAATATGCCATTAAACAAGGTCTTTAGTAAGTCCCATATTCGATACATGTTCTTCGAAAACTTTAGGTGGGAGACCTTTAGTCATCGGATCCGCTAGCATATCTTTAGTACTAATATACTCAATACAAAGATTATTTTCCTCAACTCGTTCACGTACGAACAAGTATTTTGTATCGAGATATAAGCCAGCTCCAGTCGAACTGTTACTGTTCGAGAAACTAACGGCAGCTGAGTTATCACAGTAAAGCTTCAATGGTCTAGAAATGGAATTAACAATTTTGAGTCCAGTGATCAGATTTCTAAGCAACATTCCATGACAGGTTGCGTTGTAAACAGCAATGTATTCTGCCATCATTGTGGAAGTTGTAGTTAACTGTTGTTTATGACTCTTCCATGAGATAGGTCCGCCTGCTAACATAAAGATGTAGCCCGAAGTGGATTTCTTGTCATCTTTGCACTTGGCAAAGTCAGAATCAGAATAACCTACCACTTCTAAGTGATCACTTCTTCTATAAGTCAGTTTATAGTCTTTCGTCCCTTGCAGATATCTGAGGACCTTCTTAGCTGCTTTCCAGTGATCTAGGCCAGGATTAGTCTGATAACGGCCTAGCATTCCAGCAATATAAGCGATATCTGGGCGAGTACAGACTTGAGCATACATCAGGCTCCCGACTACTGACGCGTAAGGTATCTGGCTCATTTGCTCCTTTTCAACCTCTGTTGTCGGACACTGGAATGAACCGAAAACATCTCCCTTAACTACTGGAGCGACGGAGGGTTTGCACTATTGCATGTTGTAGCGTGTAAGGACACGATCTATGTAAGTCTTTTGAGACAATCCTAAGATCCCTTTGTGTCTATCTCGGTGAATTTCGATGCCAATGACGTAAGAAGCATCTCCGAGATCCTTCATGTCGAAGTTATGCGAGAGTAACCGCTTCGACTCATGCAACATGTCTAAACTATTACTTGCCAATAGAATATCATCTACGTAAAGGACAAGTATAGTAAAGTTACTCCCACTCATCTTGAGGTAGGTGCATTGATCCACTTGATTCTTCATAAAACCTTGCCTCTTCATGACTTCATCAAACTTGAGATACCATTGACGTGATGCTTGTTTTAACCCATAAATGGATTTCTTCAACTTACAGACTAGATGCTCCTGACCTTCAGGTTTAAAGCCTTCAGGTTGTTTCATGTAAACATCTTCGTCTAAGTCTCCGTTAAGGAAAGCAGTTTTGACGTCCATCTGATGTAGCTCTAAATCAAAATGAGCTACTAAGGCCATAACGATCCTTAATGAATCTTTACGAGAGACAGGTGAAAACGTCTCTTGATAATCAATTCCCTCTTTCTGAGTGTAGCCCTTTGCAACCAATCTCGCTTTGTAGCGTTCAACGTTCCCATTCGGATCTAGTTTTGTTTTGAACACCCATTTACAACCTACAGGTTTGACACCGTTGGGTAATTCTACCAAATCCCAAACGTCATTTTTCTTCATGGATTCAAGCTCATCAATCATAGCTTTGTTCCATTCAGAAGACTGATCACTGCTAATGGCTTCATTATAAGAGATAGGATCATTGAGCTTTCCAGCATCCATTTCAGTCAGGTAGGTAATATAATCATCCCAATTAGTAGGCCGTTTTTGCCTAGATGACCTCCTGAGCTGATTTTCGGGTTGAGCGTTGTCTTGGTTTTGAGCGTTTGATGTGCCTTCGTTATGAGGCATGATGGGTTCTGGTTGTGGAGATGGAGTATGTGCAGTGGCTTCAGGTGCAGTTGCATGGGGTACAAGAGGAGTAAACGGAGTAATGGTAAGCGACGAGTCTCTCCCCCCCGCGTCTTGTACTTCTTGCAATTCTTCGTAAGGGTTAGTACTGCTCCCACTGACCTTGAAATCCTCCAGGAACGCAGCACGCTTGGTTTTCAACAATACGGGTGACATGGGAAGGACAATAGAAACGATAACCCTTTGAATGATCAGGATACCCGATAAAGAAGCAGGTAACTGTTTTAGGGTCAAGTTTCCTTAGGAAAGGATTATATAATTTTGCTTCAGCAATGCAGCCCCATACTTTCATATATTTAAGACTCGGTTTCCTTCCTGTCCAAAGTTCATAAGGAGTTTTAGGGACAGACTTAGAAGGAACTCTATTGAGTATATGAACAGCTGCTTTTAACGCCTCAGTCCAGAGGAATAATGGTAAATTAGTGTTGGCTAACATACTGCGCACCATGTTCATAAGGGTACGATTTCTTCGTTCAGCGACACCATTCTGCTGAGGAGTACTAGGCATGGTGTATTGGTTCACAATCCCCTGGCCCTTACAAAACTCATAAAATGGACCAGGAGCTTGACCCACATCAGTATGTCTTCCATAATATTCACCGCCTCTGTCTGATCTCACAACTTTAATCTGACGATCTAATTGCTTTTCAACTTCAGCTTTATAATCTTTAAAAGTTGTAAGAGATTCAGACTTTTCCTTTATAAGATACAAGTACATGTAACGAGAATAATCATCAATGAAAGTGATAAATGAAGTATGTCCTGTGATGCCAGCGATTTGATAGGGACCACTAATGTCAGTGTGAATGAGTTCTAATAAATTAGAGCTCCTAGTGGCACCTTTCTTATTCGCTGATGTCATTTTGCCTTTAAGACATTTGACACATGTTCCAAAATCAGTGAAATCGAGAGGAGGTAAGACTTCATCCTTTACGAGACGATTTAATCGTTCTCTTGAGATGTGGCCTAAACGTTGATGCCACAACATAGATGAAGTCTCTAAGTCTCGAATTTGTTTCTTTTCCATCTTTGTGAGTGATTCATTAATATTATATGACAACAAAGATTTGGAAAAATTATCATCTAGTTCTAATCTATAGAGACCACCATCCAGAATGCCAGTACCATAAACAACGGAATCATAGAGAATAGAGAGTTTGCGATGACCATGAGAAACGACAAAACCGTCCATGTCTAACTTTGGTCCTGATACAAGGTTTCGAGTTACCTCAGGAACATATAAGGTATCATAAAGTTTAATACATAAACCAGTTTTCAAAAATAATTGTAATGTTCCTATGGTCTTCACTTCTAATTCCCGATCATCCCCAACTTTAAGTGTTCTTTGGTTTCTTCCCAGCTTCCGGATTGTAAGGAATCCCTGAAGTGAATTGGTAACATGAACCATAGAACCAGAATCAAACCACCAAGAATTAGCAGGAACGTTTAAATTAAAGGACTCAAGTATCATGAAAAAATCGTTACCTTTCTTAGCCAGCCACTCCTTGAAGTCAGGGCATTCCTTTTGCTTATGTCCTGTCTTTTTACAGAACTTGCAATAGGGTTTGCCTAAGGAGCTCTTAGAGCTGGAAGATGTACTTGTATTAGGATTTGGATTTGGCTTTTGAACCTTAGAAGCATCCTTTCTTGGATAAGAGTTTTCCTCTTCTTTGAGCTGGAAGTGGTGAAGTTAGCAACATCAGTAGTGCGATCCATCTTCATACGCTCTTCCTCCTGCACGCACATAGCGATCAGCTCACTCATCGTCCATTTGTCCTTCTGAGTGTTGTAATTGATCTTGAATGCTTCATAGGACGAAGGAAGCGAAGTGATGATGAAGTGAACAAGAAAACCATCACTGATTTCCATCTCAAGGCCCTTCAGCTTATTGGCCATGTCATGCATCATCATGATGTGTTCGCGAATGCCGCTCCTCCCATCATATTTAGTTGTCACCAGCTTGAGGATAAGAGTACTGGCGTGTGCTTTTGATGTTCCCTTGAATTGATCCTCCACAGAAGCCAAATAGGTTTTAGCATTTTCAGAATCAGGAATGGCCCCTCTGATTGAGTTATGAATGGACTGCTTCATGAACATGAGAGACATGCGGTTACACCTAGTCCATTTATCATGGACTATCTGCTCAGCAGCAGTACTTGTAGCGGTAAGGTCCGCTGGCTTATTCTCTCTTAGAGCATAATCAAAGTCCAGCAGCCCAAGCGTAAGCATGAGGGCATCCTTCCATTCAGCAAAGTTATCACCAGTCAAAGGTGGAATCCCGCAATTTGGTGCTGATAGTGGAAATAAGATGAGCAAGTTATGATACAAAAGAAGAAGTCCTAATGTGATCTAATGGGCATGTTATACTAAGGCAGGCATAAATAATGACCATTTTAATTATGAAGCTGTGATAATGTCTATTACTAACATCAAAATAATAGACTTAGTTAAAATTCTACTTAAACGAAGACAAATCAGCTTTGGCCAGAAGTGTAATCATTTAAGTATGTGTGCAAAGTAATCGTGACAAATCAGCTTTGGCCAGAAATGAGACAATCACTTTAGTTATGCACTTGTCAAGCATGCTAAACATAAATGAATTAAATCAGCTTTGGCCAGAATTAAGACATTTCAGGTTTGTAATGCATACTCAACATAGCTTTAATAATACTTGAACAATAAATAGATGTATTAAATCAGCTTTGGCCAGAATTAATACATCAGAAGCTCATTCAAGTAAAGCTATTTTGGTTTTGCCAAAATTATCTGATTCTGATAAATTAATTAAGTGTTAACAAAACCAAGTATTTAAACAGCTAAAGTAATGAGGTTTCGAGTCTTGTGCGATCAGTAATGCCCAAGTGTTGTGCGATCAGTAAAGCCCAAGTGTTGTGCGATTAGTGAGGCCCAATAACTTGTGCGATCAGTAAGGACTTGTGCGATCAGTGAGGCCTTGTGCGATCAGTGAGGCCCAAATAATTTGTGCGATCAGTAAGGCCCAATAACTTGTGTGATCAGTAATGCCTTGTGCGATCCACAAGTCTTGTGCGATCCACACATCTTGTGCGATTTCCCTTGTGCGATCAGACCCTCTTTTTTTTTTTTTTTTTTTTTTGAGATCTGATCTTGTGCGAATGTCTTGTGCGATCAGATCATATCTGATCTTGTGCAACTGTTAAGGGACTTGTGCGATTATAATTTCGAAACCACTATTAATGCTGTTCATTGTGATAATTAACTGAAAATCGAAATTTAAGGGATTGTGGGATAGTGTTTCCTATTTTATTTCTGATCTAATCTTATCAAAAGATTTCGAAATAATAACTGAAAATCCATTAACAGTTTTTGAAAATTTAATAGATAAAATTAAGATCAAAATCATTAAAACACTCACTAATCCAAAATTATATTCCAAAATTTATGGAATTTTTCGAATTTTCTTAGAACATTATGATGAACCCAAAAAAAATAAAACATAATCTGGAAATCCGAAACCTGATTTTAATGGTTTTGTAATGGATTTCGTGACAATAAGTTTAATCCTTTATAATTTCGAGTCGGTTTATCAATTAGCAGTTTCCGAAAACAGGGATTTTGGTCACAAACAACTCGAAAACAGTTTTGATCTGAAGGCTTTAAAACTTCCGTTTTCCAGATTTTTGATCCCAGAATAATGGATACGAAAACAGAACTGAGTTTATCAACATATGCTCTGATACCACATGTTGGATCAGTTCTGTTTAAATGTAATGGAAAACATGAATAATACCTGTTACAGCAGACAGGCCAGCAGAGAATCCAGTCAGAGATGCAGCCATTGAGTTCGACATGATTGTCAGGATGATCTGGTTCCTCCTTAGGGTGTAAGATTATGATGGTGATGAAACCGAAGGTAGGGTAATTTTGGTTAGGGGAGAGAGTGACGAAATTGATGTTGTTATGAGGGTTTGATTGTGTAATGTGTGTAACCCTTTAACTCTCTAATAAGCCCCTTATTTATACACCCAAGAGGAAACCCAATTAGTTAATAAGGGTAATATGGTCCATCAACAATTACCAACTAATTATTAATAGGTTAATAAATATATTTTGATCTAATATAATATAAATGATTATATAGGCTACAAGATTAAATATTACATTTATATATTTAATCTCACACCAGTAACCAATTCTTAATCATTTTCCTTTAAAAAAAATTACATATTGGTGTTGGGATAGATCGTTCAGATTGGTTACCGGGTCAGAACAACTTCGAGCCAACTGTGTAGTTAGTGTGGGTTCAAACGGGCCAGGCCAACCGGCCATTGACACCTTATTGTTAATAAACTTATTAAATAAGAATGGTAAAAACTTCGTTTCTAAATAATGACTGAAATTTCTAATAAAGCGATTTGTAATGAATAATACCAATTAGAAAAAAAGGTTTCTCAACTTCAAGTATTTTCGAAATGTTAGTGCAAATTTATTTTATTTTAACGTTAATTTAACGCGTCTTTCAAACCCCTTTTTATTTGCTTCAGGTCCGTATAAATGTGGCATCCTTAAATTATATACTAAACTTTTTACAAGAAAAGGATTTACATGCTATATGTCAGTTTGTGAGCAAACTTGTGAACTCAAATACATAAATAATAGAGGCAACGTGTAAAAATCCATTTGTTGTTGGTCTCTTTTCTAAAATATCCAATTGGTAAATTAAAACTTTAGACCATTTAGAGGCAATGTGTGGGGTTTATATTCATACAATGCTTATTATGTTTCCTAAACAACATGTTACCATGGCCTCTTTCCACTTGATTAAAATACCCAAATGTTTTTACAATCATAACCTATAAAAGTCAAGGCAGTTTTAATGCAGTTTGATTAAAATTCGAACATAACTGCCAGAGGCAGTTATCTACAAAACACCCCAAAATTCTCATACAGTTTTTGATCATCCTCTTCCTGGTTCACAAAAATTCGCACACAAAACAACATACCCTGGTTCAATTTCTCGAAATCAGAGTTGTATCTGATTGAATTATTCGGGTGAACCATCGAAATAATTTGATCAAAGAGTGATTACACGCCTCTCTGATTATCCAGTTTTCTGAAATTCCCCAACATTGGGGACCCTCTTAAGATATTTTGGATATGATGTTATTAAAATAAACTAGTTGATTTTCCGCCCGCGCGTTGCGGCGGGAACCCAACGACTGCAAAACGCGTGTTAGTAACGGCAAACATATACCGAATAGCAAAACATAAATAAAAATTTCGTGAAAAGGATAGTCAGTTCGTCCTGAAAAAAGCGATTTTAAATAACCTAATATATAATAATAGGGCCCACACGTCCTACACGTTGGAAATTCGGTTGTTTTCAGTTCAATTATTACGGTGCTAACACGTTAAAATATGGATGAGCTCGGTACTGGTAACGGAACCGAAGTACCGATCCGGAAAATCATCGAAATTAGGTACTGACACCGAAAATGCTCGATACAATAAGGTTTGGTATTTGAAGGTAAAAATCAATAAATACAGGTATGGTGCTAGACTGGTGTCGAACCGAAAGTAACGATTCCGAAAACGCCAAAAGGTGGGTACCAAATTGGCACCGAAAAGGATTTGGTATCGATATGATACCGGTTTGATTACAGGATTTGATACGATTTGCTCATCAATAATCTAAATATCCAAGTTAATATTACATGCTAAAATTCATTCATTACAGAAAAAGACAAAAAATAAAGCAAAATAAGTTGTTGTGTATATAAAACTTCATTCAAACGAAATACAGTTTACTTACTGTGTGTATGAAAAGTAATCTAAACGGTGCAATTACTTGCATTGCTTCGTTGCTACAAGATTTGATGAGCTCAGTACCAACAGATACCGAAAATAACGTTATCGAAATCCCCAAAAGTGGGTACCGGTACCGAATATACCTGGTACGGTACGGATCGGTACTGATACGGCACCGACATTTGAGGGTAAAAACCGATGAATACCGACGCCGAACCGGTAACGAAAATACACTCGGTTTAGTAAATTTGATACTGGTACCGATACCCAATACCATTTACTCGTTCCTTAGTGATGTTACTATTCATTCAATTCTGTTTTTAATATATAGGTAAATTAAGTTTTAAATTCATGTCGTTCAAAAAGAAGTTTTAAATACATAAAACCAAAGTTAAAACAAGAAACTATTAGCATAAATAAATCAAAATTAAGTATCCACTTATTGTTTACCTATGAAGCACGGGGACGGCTATGAGCCTGTAGTACCCGTCCCGGGAACCGAAACGCCACGAGGACGGCTGGGGACGTTTCCAAAACGTTTCCTGAAATCGGGGGACGGCAACCAAACGTTTCGGGGACGGCAACCAAACGTATCCATTGTTGTCGGATTATCTCGCCGGAGAAACCACAGCTCTGGTAATTCTGCGACTAAAAAATCTCGCCGGAATTGTAGTTCTGTATTGGTAAGCAGCCACAAATGTTGGAAGATGAAAAAAGAAAGGGTCGGCGCTCTCATTTTTGTAGGGTTTTTTTAATAAATTGTCTTTTTGTCACTTTACACCCTCTAGTTTTCTTTTATTACACTCTTAGCACTAACTTTTAAGGAAGAGTTTAGTAAAAAGTTTGCTTCTTTTCCATTTAACCCCTCTATCTTGACTAGTTTACATTTGGTCCCTAAACTTTTAAGTTTATAAAAATAGCACAAAGTTTAAGACCGTACCACATTATATGGACTTTGTTTAATATATTTTGGACTTTGTTTAATACTGTATATTTTTATTTTTTTATATTTTTTTGCTATACCCGTATCTTGGATTTCTCAGTTTGTCGTTCCCCGTACCCGTATCGTCCCCGTACCCCAATCCCGTACCCGTTCCCGTGCTACATAGTTGTTTACCAATCAGATGGTTCAGTTTTATTTTTCTAGCCGATTTTATTTTATAGTTTAGCTATACTTAGATTATTCGTAGTGGTGGGGTTATCAGGTGTGATGTAGCCGATAGCGTTCTAAAGCGCTGAGGAACACTGTGACAACTCGTAATTCGAACCTACTTTATGTAACGTTACGTGCTTACGTGAACTATGTTAATTGAATTAATGTATGAAGGTTATGTTTTATTATACGTGAATGCGTGTATATGCAACCAAACCGAACCGCGCGACACTACACTCAACCGCACAAGTCATTTGGGCTTTGCACTTGTGCGCGGACCCTTAGGGCAGCCCAAGTGGGTTCGGCCCATTCCCTTAGCCGATTTACACAGGAGATGTTGTAAACATCTCGCATTTTTATCAAAACACACACAAGTTGCAAACCCTAGCTCTCTCTCGTCTCTCTCTCGGAACCGATGGCACCAAGACCACTTGTTTGGATCAATTCTTGTTTACCATCTTCTTATCGGTTAGTATTTTGTTATTGTTTAAGTGTTGAATGATGATGTGATATCATGCTTAGACTATATCGATCAGGAATGTATGTGGAATGATAAGCTAGAACCGATTTGATGATGCTTGTTAAATTATTGATAATGTTCATGAAAGAATCGGATTGTCCATGTTGTATGAAGACCGAATGGATACATGTAATCGGCCTGTATGTGTGTTTTGGAATATGCTCATGTAATCGGATGTTATGTCATAGATTCGAGTCTTAGAATTAATCGGCTATGAAGTTGTTAATCAAATGATCCGGTTGCATATTTATGTTGATGATGAATTACTGTTCTTGTTGATGATGATTTGAATAAATGAAACTGTTGAACATGGTGTTTGATCCGATTTGTGAAACCGATAAGTTGTTAGCTGGAATTACGGAGTGATTGTTGCTGTTTAACCATGGAAATCTGTTACACACCTTGTTTCGACAAGAGATTGCGAGTCGAGAACTCCTAGTCTCGACTCGAGACCATAACACCGGCACAAAACAACACAACTCGAGACCACGGTTGCGGGTCCGGTTGCGACTCGAGACCGTGTAGTCTCGGCCAGACCAAGATGACCCGAGAACTTCCTGTTGCGACTCGAGACTTCGAGATCAATATAACCCGAGACCGACTAGTCTCGACTCGAGATTGCTAGTCTCGACTCGAGACCGAGAACATGCACACCCTGTTGTAGGACTGGCCCACAGTTACCAGCCCAATTGATTGGGCCACGTATTTGGACTTGCTTATGTGAAGTTACTGTAGAACTGCCATGCTTAAACGTGAACATGATGATCAATGCTTGTACACAACTTGTTACTATATGTGCGGAACATACGTGCAATGCTAGTGTACGAATCTGATTGGTATGATAACTGTGATAGGACGTGGTTGATCACTTTGTAGCTTAATTGAACTGTTGTGTATCATACCGAGCAATCCCAGGTGAGTTCATTGCATTTCTCTAGCATGCGTCCCGGTGGTTTGGGACAACTGGTAAACATTTGGAAAGGGAAACTCTGGGTAAACAATTAAATCGGGTCTTGGTTATTGTACATGGGATCGATCATTACCAGTGCTCGGTTAGGAGCATTGGGGTTGCTAAGGGGCACACTCCCCGGATACACATGGGCACACTCCCTAGGTATCTAGCATGAGCAACATCGTATCGCAACGTTGAAACGCATTAACATATATCTGGTAACAAAACACGTTAACAAAACTTGAACTCACCAGCGTGGTCTGACACACTTGTCTGCATGCTGCAGGTCGTTAGGGTTGGAGACATGGACTTGCTATCTGGGAGTGCTGGAGTGGTCATGGATCGTGCCTTTTGATTAAACAGTTGACTTGGTGGTTTTGAACTTTAAACAATTGAATATCATTTCACTTATGCTTCCGCTAAACATATCTTTTGGATTTAACGTTGGTATTAGACTTGCTTGGTAATTAATAATATGTTTTATTTAAATGTTTATCATTGGTTCAATGTGATTGGTGGCTCAGACTCTGATGCGTAACACGCCTCGCGGAGTCTCCGCAAGTGGTATTTTGGGGGTGTTACAGTTTGGTATCAGAGCCACTGGTTATAGTGAACTAGGTTTTAAAACGTTTTATAAAACCAGACTATAACCGAATACCTTCGAAGAATCGATCATGACACTCAGCTCCAGATCGCAAGGTTTGTCCTCTGTTTGGTTTATGCATACACCCATAGTTGTCACACACTCATAACTTGCATGACACGATACACTTGATACTATAGTGACTTGATAGTGTGACACTACTCTTTGACTCATGTGAATCATAGACCTGTGATGCCATTTGTTGTGTTGCGTGAACGGGGGAAACTTTGAGCGCAAGCTAAGAGGCACTGAGATAAGCATGCAAATTACCTTATTATTATGGGTGCACACTTAATAATATCGTGGGGTGCATGCAAGTCCCAGTGAGGCTTATCGAGCGTGAGAAGGGTTCTGCCCTATTATGTGTGAATTTGGTAGTACATAGATATCGACACGATCCTTGATTTCCATCTCGTTTCGATTTCCTGAATCGATTCATCTCTATATATAGAATCATGAGTGGACGAGGACACGGACGTGGCAACATCAACATGACTCAGGCTGAGTTGACTGACTTAATCAATACCCGTGTGGCTGAGGCCTTAGCAGCCTATCAAGCTGGTCAGCAAGTGCAACCTCAACCCAACCAGCCTGCGTGTACGTTTAAAATGTTTATGGACTGTAAGCCACAGACCTTCACCGGGACTGAGGGGGCTGTGGGACTTCTGAGATGGTTCGAGAAAGCAGAGTCTGTGTTTGCCATCTGTAACTGTCCCGCTGGGGACAGGGTGAAATATGCTGCGGGTACCTTGGCGGATGGTGCCCTAACGTGGTGGAATGCCCAGGTACAGTTGTTGGGCATCGAGCCGGCGAATGCCACAACTTGGGATGACTTTAAAGAACTAATCAGGGAGGAGTACTGTCCTCGGGATGAAGTCCAGAAGTTGGAAAACGAGTACTATGACTTGAAGATGGTTGGATCTGAAGTCGAAGCGTATGTGAAGCGATCGTATGAACTGGCCGACATGTGCCCAAACTTGTCCCGGCCTATGTCTCGGAGGATTGAGTTATTCATCAAAGGGTTGCCTCCGCGTGTGAAGAGTTTGGTCACTGCAGCCCATCTCAATGATTTGACACAGATTGTTCGTCTGACTCATAAGATTGTGGACCAAGAGGTAGAGAGCAATTCATTACCCCCGCGCATTTCAGCCACTACTGCTGTGGCACCCACTGCTACTACATCTGCTAATGATAACAAACGGAAGTGGAGCGACTACGACAAAGCATCCAGTGCTGGTCAGACTCAGAAAAGGCCAGACAACAACAACAACAACCGCAACATCAGCCAGTCGTCTTCTGTCAATCAAGGCCAGGGAAGTAGCCAAAGTCAGGGTTCATATGCAGGGAGGAAGCCACGGTGTAACAAGTGTGGCTATCATCATTTTGGGCCGTGTGGACGGACGTGTAACAGGTGTGGTAAGGCGGGCCATGAGTCCAGGGATTGTAGGGCCCCACAGCCCAAACACCAGCAACAACAGAACCAGCAGAACCAGAGACAACAGAGGCAACCACCCCAGCAGAACCAGGGTTTCAGGAAGGGGTGCTATCAGTGTGGGGATGAGGGTCATTTTAAGCGGGACTGCCCTCAGTTGAATCAAAACGCTAACGACAACAATCATCCGAATAACAACAATACGGAGAACAACAACAACAACGGCAACAATGGGGGAAATGGTGCTCGAGGCAGAGTGTTCCAGCTTGGAGCAGGGGATACCAGGAATGACGGCAACGTTGTAACTGGTACGTTTCCTGTAAACAATCATATTGCTTCTGTATTATTTGATTCCGGCGCCGATTGGAGTTATGTGTCCAGAGAATTTAGTCAACGATTAGGGATAACCCCAACACCCTTAGAAGTTAAGCAAGTAGTAGAACTAGCAGATGGTAAAACGATAGAAGCCTCGAATGTCCTTTTCGGATGCAAACTAGATCTCGTGGGTCAAGTGTTTGATATTGATCTTCTTCCCGTTACGCTCGGAAGTTTCGACATAGTAGTAGGCATGGATTGGTTGTCTAAGCACCAAGCAGAAATCTTATGTAAGGAGAAGATTGTGCGTATCCCTCTCCCTGATGGGGAGTCATTATTAGTTCAAGGGCATCGTAGTGGGACGATGGTCGGTATTATCTCGGCCATGCGTGCACAGCAGTATCTACAAAAGGGGTATCCTGCAATGTTAGCGTTAGTTACTAATGCTCAGTCTGAGGAGAGAAAGATCGAAGACCTACCAGTGGTGCAAGACTTCGCTGATGTATTTCCAGAGGAGCTACCAGGGTTACCTCCTCACCGTCAAGTAGAATTCCAGATTGATCTTACGCCGGGAGCAGCTTCAATTGCACGTGCTCCTTACCGTTTAGCACCAGGGGAATTGCAAGAACTGTCTAACCAACTGCAAGAGTTGTTGGACAAGGGCTTTATTCGACCCAGTTCTTCGCCTTGGGGAGCCCCAGTACTATTTGTAAAGAAGAAAGATGGGTCATTCCGTATGTGTATTGATTATCGGGAGCTCAACAAGGTGACCATTAAGAACCGTTATCCGTTACCCCGGATCGACGACTTGTTTGACCAGTTACAGGGGTCAAGTTTCTATTTGAAGATCGACTTAAGGTCGGGTTATCACCAGGTAAGGGTTAGGGAAGAGGATATTCCCAAGACGGCTTTTCGAACGCGCTATGGACACTATGAGTTTTTGGTCATGCCTTTTGGATTGACAAATGCACCAGCGGTTTTCATGGATCTCATGAACCGTGTGTGTAAGCCTTATCTCGATGAATTCGTTATAGTATTCATCGATGACATCTTAGTCTATTCGAAGAATAGGGAGGATCACGAGCGTCACCTACGTCTCATCTTGGAACTTTTAAGAAGGGAGCAGCTGTATGCGAAGTTTTCTAAGTGCGATTTTTGGATCCGAGAAGTACATTTCCTTGGCCACGTTGTTAATGAAAAAGGGATACATGTGGATCCTGCGAAAGTGGACGCAGTTAAAAATTGGGCGGCACCAAAGACTCCCTCTGAGGTGCGCCAATTTCTTGGTCTTGCTGGATATTATCGGAGGTTTATTAAAGATTTCTCGAAGATCGCACAACCTCTCACCTCGTTGACACAGAAGAACACGGTATACTCTTGGGGAACGAAGCAGGAAGAGGCCTTCCAGTTGTTAAAACAGAAACTATGTAGTGCACCGATCTTGTCGTTACCAGAGGGTACCGAAGATTTTGTGGTTTATTGTGATGCTTCGATTCAGGGTCTCGGTTGTGTGTTGATGCAACGCGAGAAGGTGATAGCTTATGCTTCTCGTCAGTTGAAGGTGCACAAGAAGAACTATACGACTCACGATTTGGAATTAGGAGCGGTGGTGTTTGCGTTGAAGATCTGGAGGCACTATCTATACGGCACCAAATGCACCATCTACACCGACCATAGGAGTCTTCAGCATATCTTCGACCAGAAAGAATTGAGTATGCGACAACGACGATGGGTTGAACTGTTAAATGATTATGAATGTTCCATCAAGTATCATCCGGGCAAGGCGAACGTTGTGGCTGACGCCCTCAGCAGGAAGGATAACGCACCTAGGCGTGTGCGAGCATTGCAACTCACGATCCAGTCCAATCTTCCTTCCCAGATACGAGACGCTCAGTTAGAAGCGTTGAAACCAGAGAACGTCCGAGCTGAAGCTTTGCGTGGTTCAAGACAACGCCTGGAGCAAAAGGGAGACGGCGCTTACTACGTAACCGGACGCATCTGGGTTCCACTTTATGGTGACTTGCGGGAACTTGTAATGGAGGAGGCGCATAAGTCACGTTACTCCGTACACCCTGGATCAGATAAGATGTACCACGACTTGAAAACTACATATTGGTGGCCTAGCATGAAAGCTCACATCGCGACCTACGTCAGCAAATGTTTGACTTGTGCTAAAGTCAAGGCGGAACATCAAAAGCCCTCGGGTCTACTGCAGCAACCAGAGATACCCAAATGGAAGTGGGAACAGATCGCCATGGATTTCGTGACAGGACTACCAAGAACTCAGGCTGGAAACGATACCATTTGGGTGATTGTTGATCGCCTCACGAAGTCCGCACATTTCTTAGCAATTAAGGAGACAGACAAGTTTTCGCAACTAGCAGCGGTTTATCTTAAGGAAGTCGTCTCTAGACATGGAGTACCAACTTCCATCATCTCAGATCGAGATCCACGTTTCACTTCCGATCTATGGCAAGCAATGCATAAGTCGTTCGGTTCACGACTCGACATGAGTACCGCTTATCACCCGCAGACGGATGGTCAAAGCGAGCGCACCATCCAGACACTTGAAGATATGCTACGGGCATGTGTAATCGATTTTGGGAAGGGGTGGGAGAAGCACTTACCGTTGATAGAATTCTCCTACAACAACAGCTACCACACTAGTATACAGGCAGCTCCGTTCGAAGCACTGTACGGACGGAAATGCCGTTCACCTCTCTGTTGGCTTGAGGTGGGTGACAGTCAGATCACAGGCCCTGAACTTGTGCTTGAGACATCGGAAAACATTGTGCAGATCCGAAACCGTATGGCCGCAGCTCGCGATCGCCAGAAAAGCTACGCTGACAAGCGTAGTAAACCGTTGGAATTCGAAGTTAATGATCGAGTCATGTTAAAGGTCTCACCCTGGAAGGGTGTGGTGCGTTTTGGGAAACGCGGCAAACTAAACCCTCGTTATGTGGGGCCATTCAAAATTCTGGAACGAATTGGAAAGGTGGCCTACAGGTTGGAATTACCTGCTGAGTTGGGTAATGTCCATGATGTGTTCCACGTATCACAGCTAAAGAAGTGTTTGGTTGATGAAACACTAGTAGTACCATTTCAAGAGCTAAAGATAGATGACAAATTACAGTTTGTCGAAGAACCAGTTGAGATTATGGATCGGGAAGTTAAGGTTCATAAGCATAGTCGTATCCCAATTGTGAGGGTCCGTTGGAACTCGCGACGTGGACCAGAGTTCACGTGGGAACGCGAGGACCAGATGGAGCTTAAGTATCCACATTTGTTCCCCAAAGACAAGTCAAAACCTAGCAAACCTAATGTTAATGCCACTAGTGAATTTCGGCACGAAATTCCCATTCAAGTGGGGGATGATGTGACACCCGCGGAAAATGCACAGCCTTCTTGATTTAGCATTGCACCGTTTTGTGATTTACTTCTGTTTGTGATGTGCTTATCAAATTTCGGGACGAAATTTCTTTCAAGTTGGGGATGATGTGACAACTCGTAATTCGAACCTACTTTATGTAACGTTACGTGCTTACGTGAACTATGTTAATTGAATTAATGTATGAAGGTTATGTTTTATTATACGTGAATGCGTGTATATGCAACCAAACCGAACCGCACGACACTACACTCAACCGCACAAGTCATCTGGGCTTTGCACTTGTGCGCGGACCCTTAGGGCAGCCCAAGTGGGTTCGGCCCATTCCCTTAGCCGATTTACACAGGAGATGTTGTAAACATCTCGCATTTTTATCAAAACACACACAAGTTGCAAACCCTAGCTCTCTCTCGTCTCTCTCTCGGAACCGACGGCACCAAGACCACTTGTTTGGATCAATTCTTGTTTACCATCTTCTTATCGGTTAGTATTTTGTTATTGTTTAAGTGTTGAATGATGATGTGATATCATGCTTAGACTATATCGATCAGGAATGTATGTGGAATGATAAGCTAGAACCGATTTGATGATGCTTGTTAAATTATTGATAATGTTCATGAAAGAATCGGATTGTCCATGTTGTATGAAGACCGAATGGATACATGTAATCGGCCTGTATGTGTGTTTTGGAATATGCTCATGTAATCGGATGTTATGTCATAGATTCGAGTCTTAGAATTAATCGGCTATGAAGTTGTTAATCAAATGATCCGGTTGCATATTTATGTTGATGATGAATTACTGTTCTTGTTGATGATGATTTGAATAAATGAAACTGTTGAACATGGTGTTTGATCCGATTTGTGAAACCGATAAGTTGTTGCTGGAATTACGGAGTGATTATTGCTGTTTAACCATGGAAATCTGTTACACACCTTGTTTCGACAAGAGATTGCGAGTCGAGAACTCCTAGTCTCGACTCGAGACCATAACACCGGCACAAAACAACACAACTCGAGACCACGGTTGCGGGTCCGGTTGCGACTCGAGACCGTGTAGTCTCGGCCAGACCAAGATGACCCGAGAACTCCCTGTTGCGACTCGAGACTTCGAGATCAATATAACCCGAGACCGACTAGTCTCGACTCGAGATTGCTAGTCTCGACTCGAGACCGAGAACATGCACACCCTGTTGTAGGACTGGCCCACAGTTACCAGCCCAATTGATTGGGCCACGTATTTGGACTTGCTTATGTGAAGTTACTGTAGAACTGCCATGCTTAAACGTGAACATGATGATCAATGCTTGTACACAACTTGTTACTATATGTGCGGAACATACGTGCAATGCTAGTGTACGAATCTGATTGGTATGATAACTGTGATAGGACGTGGTTGATCACTTTGTAGCTTAATTGAACTGTTGTGTATCATACCGAGCAATCCCAGGTGAGTTCATTGCATTTCTCTAGCATGCGTCCCGGTGGTTTGGGACAACTGGTAAACATTTGGAAAGGGAAACTCTGGGTAAACAATTAAATCGGGTCTTGGTTATTGTACATGGGATCGATCATTACCAGTGCTCGGTTAGGAGCATTGGGGTTGCTAAGGGGCACACTCCCCGGATACACATGGGCACACTCCCTAGGGTATCTAGCATGAGCAACATCGTATCGCAACGTTGAAACGCATTAACATATATCTGGTAACAAAACACGTTAACAAAACTTGAACTCACCAGCGTGGTCTGACACACTTGTCTGCATGCTGCAGGTCGTTAGGGTTGGAGACATGGACTTGCTATCTGGGAGTGCTGGAGTGGTCATGGATCGTGCCTTTTGATTAAACAGTTGACTTGGTGGTTTTGAACTTTAAACAATTGAATATTATTTCACTTATGCTTCCGCTAAACATATCTTTTGGATTTAACGTTGGTATTAGACTTGCTTGGTAATTAATAATATGTTTTATTTAAATGTTTATCATTGGTTCAATGTGATTGGTGGCTCAGACTCTGATGCGTAACACGCCTCGCGGAGTCTCCGCAAGTGGTATTTTGGGGGTGTTACAAACACCGCCACCAGACGATATGGTTTGTGAATTTCTTCCTCGTGATGGTGGTAATAGGGTGAATGTGGGTGTCGAAGAGTTGAGGAATGTGTTTTGTGAAGTATGTGGTGGGTTACGTGGTGTTAACCACTACACCGAAATGTTATATGTCACACCCCGACCACGTGGGACAACCAAGCGTGGCAGAAACGTCGGGGAGTGTTGTAACAGAAATAATTGTTTCACAACCATGTCATACAAAATTATATTTTATTTATCAACAAGAGTGTTACATTGTCTTAAACATGAAAATCAAGAGTACATAACATAGTTAATCTAAGTCTATCTTCATTTTTATGTCTCTAAGGCACAGGTCCGCCCTAGTGTCATGATCATCGTCCTACGCAAAAGCTCCTGAAAACACATGTGAAAATAGGTACGTCAGCATAAAAATGCCTGTGAGATACATAGGTTTTGTGAAAATAGGATTCATGACTTGAGTTAAAAGAAAACGTTTAATAACAGTCAGTCATGAACCTTGTAAATTGTTTTGTTTTGTAAGTCATTTGAAAAGCGATAAGATCAGATGATATGTATACGTAAAAGAGTAATACATGGTTAAATAAATAACCAAGTAAAATGAGTCGGGTAAAAGAAATTGTTTGTAAAGCAATGTCTTGTGGAAGATGTGATATTTGTATAGAATGTTATTTGTCTAAATTGAAATGATTCAAATAACGCTACGATATGTAATACCATACAAACACTTACATATAGGAAGTACCAACGGCGTATCCACCATGCTTGTATCATATTACACACGTTTCGTTACTTAATCACTTAAACAAACCACCAATGTATACAGTCCAAGTTTACACCAATTGTCAAAAAGTCCTCGTATAAGCCATGTCAAATGTTCAGAAATCCAAATGTAGTCAAGTAATGTGTAACATATGTTATGTATTGTAAGTAAAGTATTGTTACAATTATAAATATAGAAACGTACAAAACAAAGTATTTTGAGTATATCAAAAGTTATGTTTTGAAAAGTAAATGCATGTTACATTGATACAAACATTTATGTGGTAAGTTAACGCATACATTCAAGCCTTGAGACAGTCGGATAACCCTAAGTCAAGGTTATCAAGAGAAATGTTTTCGGATTCAGTCATTCCTTACATCCAAACAAACCCGGGATGTCAGGAATGGGATTTGTCAAGTCCTATGGTACCACTATTTACTACCGAGCGGCGTAGCCAATGTTAATGAACGTATATAAGTCCCGTTTATGCAAACCAAATGTTATAGCAAATGTGCACATGTTATATGAAAACCATGTACTAAGTATGCTAAGTTAACATACAAAGCAGAAAAGTCATGTAAATCAAAGTGCTAGTGTGCTATCAATCAGCATACATAGTAGAAATGTAAAGTAAAACAATGTACTAAGTATGCACACAATGGACATACATAGCATAAGATGTAATGAAATCATGTACTATAATGTACTAATGAACATAACAAGCATATGATACGAAAGCATGAAAGGCACGAAAGTAACAAGTAGGCACATGTGTTTCACCCCAAAACAGTTTGAAAACAGTAAAAGAGGGGTATATGTACTCACATATACACCTTGAAAGCATTTAAAAGATGGGGTTCAATGTACTCACTTGAGATTGCTTTGAAGTCCTTGTATAACAACCAAACAATGCTAGAGATCACGGATATCAAACGACACCTAATATAGGTAACTATGTTAATATACCGGACCTAAATCGGAGGATTGGATAGGATGAGGGTTTGTAAACCAAATGAGTATGGAGACTCGTGTAATATGGTTTAACAAAGCCCACATACTAAAATGAAACTTAACCAAAGTGCTTATGACCCATTACGACCCGTTTAGGTAGCTTATGCTACTTTAACGCGTCGTTCGCGTAAAACGCGTTTGGAACGCCTAACGTCGTGACCATAAGGTATAACCTCGGAAGGTTATTCCCTATACAACTATGGTCACCTAAAGTGTTTGGTCGGATCCTAACGATCGACCAAACGAGTCGGGTTCGAAAGTATAAGCGATTGTTTAGATCGCTTACCTTACGACCCTATATAAGCACTATACTAAAAGTGACGAGCTAAGCATGTTAGAACATGCTTAACTAAGTTTAGAAAACAGGTTTGGTATCAAGACAAAAGGTTTTGATACTTATGAGTAGTTTGGTTACAAAATACGCAAGAATGCGCATTTTGGCCGAACTACGACTCGTCACTGAGCCTAGATAACGTGGTAATCAGTAGGTGTAGTCACTAGGGACTATAACCATCGTGATCACGCTCACGTTATGAAGTTCAAACGAACTTCGTGTTGACCATGTGACAACCCTCACTAAACCAGGTATCCGTACGATTTAATTGATAATTAATTGCTGCCTAATTACTGTGCTTACCTGAAATTGCTGATGAACTGCTACTTGATTTCTAATACTTGTATATTCCTGCATCATACTTTACATACTGTCACTACACAATTTACATGTCGAACCTTAGTGACAAACATGATGCACAAAAGCACAATAGCGTTTGAACGGATAACCTATTGAACATGCTGATAAAGCCAGCATCAGGCAGACACTGCCTCTAAGGCCTGTATGAGCCAGAAATATTTTACTACACCCATAGTGAGTGTAGGGATACAAGGGTTGTAGAACTGCGTCTCTAGGAATAAGTTACAGTGACTGGATGTGCCTAAAACATACACAGAACACAAAACACGGCACTTTAATTAACATTTCAGCCTCTG
The DNA here is from genome assembly GCF_002127325.2 of Helianthus annuus. NCBI lineage: Eukaryota > Viridiplantae > Streptophyta > Magnoliopsida > Asterales > Asteraceae > Helianthus > Helianthus annuus. Next base: position 145,202,162 of record NC_035442.2, read on the forward strand.
GCTAACTAATAAAGTGCCAAAACATGAGGAAATATTCCTGACACTTTGGGGAATAAGTTGTGTCACTAAAAATGTTATTTACGACACTTAAAAGCTTTGTTAAGCACTTTAACGGATTTCTATCCAACCGAACAACCGGACTATACCCGGGACATAAAAATATTGACAGAAACATTATTTATCTTTTTCTGAGCCAGTTAGGGTCCCTGAACACCCTAACACCCGCTATAAAGCACAACATGTGACTAACCAAGTTAGTCCCTAAATCTAACCTAGTTAACCAAACTAAACCCTAACTAAACTTGTTGGAATCGAACCAAGACCCCCCCCCATCCTAACCGGCCCCAACTATAAGGGGACATACCTTGTACTAAATTGATTATTTTAATATGATATGTTTGATATCTAGATAGCATATTAACCAAGGGTTAGTGAACTTGTGTTTGCCTATAAGTAACATGTCATGACACAAGAGATCTTACACTTCACACAACTCCACAAAGCTCTCTCTCTCCCTCTTGCTCAACTCATGGCCGAGACCCCCCTTGGACACCCCATCCATTTTCGAGTTTGATTCTTCTCATTACAAGCATATACAAGTGTTCAAGATCGCATACGAGGAGTCTTGGAGCTAACGGAAGGCGAAGGACCTTTCTACCTTGCTTTTATCCACCACCTTGTCGCATAGAATCTTCCCTAGCCCCGAGCTAGAGGTATAACACTTAAAACACTCTCTCGAACTATTCTAAGGTGGTTAAAATGTGTTGTAACGGTTAAAAGTCGGAAACTTACAATTTGAAGCACAAAAGTCTACTAAAAACATGAATATTGTTGGTTAAAAGATCATAAGTTGTGTAAATGATGTAGTAATTGAAATTTGTGGTTATCTAGGCTCGATCTATGTTGTGGTAGCTCGGATCACCATTTAACCCGGTTTGGTTAAGATCATGGATCTTGACATAAGCTTGTTTTGAATGGTACAAGGGTTAAAAGGTGAAACTCTACCACACGAGAAACATGAACTTGTGTAAAAGTATTTTTACTTGTAAAATAGTGTTTAAAATGGGCGGATCTACGTATGTACAAATGGTATTTTCATAGAACCAAGCGTCAAGAAAATCATGTTTTCTAAAAGACGGATATCACACTAACAAGTATGATTTTTATAAACCACAAGTGTATAAAACACTTGTGAAATGAAAAGTTTCGACAAAATAACAATCTTTGTGAAAGATGACGGGAAGTTGTAAAGATGGGTTTACTCTAAAAACGAGGTTTTTACGAGATTAAGCTACTTTATATAAAAATCCATAAAATATAATGGGATTTACACTATAGTTTCGGAAAAACTACAAGTTCATGTGATTTATGCGATTTACATACTTGTCGATTAGTTGATGTGTCGGAAATTGTTTGATTGAATCAAGAAGTTGTTGAAACGATTTTTGTAAAAGAAAATGATACGCTTGAAAGCGTGGCCATCTCCAGTTACAGGGGAAACTCTGGCGAAATTTTTCTAAAAACATAACACTTAGAATTATTTACAAGTGTTAGAATTATTTTTGATATGTTTTCAAAATATATTTCGCCATGACTTTATTTACAAATATTCGGAGGTGGGATTTTCACAAAATTAAACGTGGTAAATATATATTTGGTAAATATATTTTTTCACAACACAGTTTATGATTATTTTGTGAAAATACACAAATATTATTTTTAGAGTAAAAATAATATTTACAAACGTTGACGAATCCAAAATAATACGAACGCTTTCACGATAAACATATAAGTTACAACGGTAATTATTATTACCACACGATTACTAAAACGTAACTTACGCATTATACGGAAATGATTATGAACGAATATTTTATCAACGTATTATTTTTGGGGAAAAATTATGTGAAATGAAAATATAATATTTTTGAGAAAAATATTTATATTTGGAATTAGAAAGGAAAATATATTAAGTGAGACTTAATATTATAAATTGAACGCACATGTATTAAATCCCCCATCCTTGGGAAGGAGATTAACTACCAAGTACATGCAAAATATAAATACGAAATAGTTGTCTAACTATTTCCCAAAAACCTAAACTATAAAGCTAAGGCACGGCCATCCGTCTAATAGAATTAGTACATGTAGGTCGTCGCACAGCTGACATTCGGAGTACTTGGTAGAGACGCACTGACTATGAGTTCATGTCCCCCTTTTCTCTTAACTGTTTTCAGTTTTCTAAACTGCGGGGGTGAAATACATGTTACTATGATTACGCATATTTCTTACATGGTATGGTCAGCTAAGGAAGGAACTGTTAGGTTATGTGATTTGGGTAGGTGAAACCTTAAGAACATTAGTCCTCGTAGTACGATCGAGGGATACAAGTGATAGGCCTATTTGAGCATAACAAACCCCACCCATGCGCCTGCAGGTTGGACCATGTGGTGACCTTGTCGTAACACCACCCATGCGCCCGCAGGTTGGACCATGTGGTGACCTTGTCGTAACACCACCCATGCGCCCGCAGGTTGGACCATGTGGTGACCTTGTCCTATCCCCCCCCCTCATGCGCCCGCAGGTTGGACCATGTGGTTACACATTAACTGATATGTTTCCTTATTTGCTTTCATACCAGAGTTTGCAAAATATTCACACTTACAATGGTTATAAAGGTTTATTCGCGCGCACATACTAAACACATGAACTCGCTCAACATTATTGTTGATTTTACAACTTACATGTATTTCAGGGAATTAAAGGATCTGGCACGGTATGGCACGTTTTCCCGCTGCACTAGTTTCCGAGGTCATCCGGGGTTTAGGGAATGTGACTCTTTCCTGGACAAGTCACAGTCCTTAAACTGTGTTTATGTTTTGTTTGTTTGTTGAACAAGATTATGGTTGTTAGGGTGTATTCCCGTTAAAACAATGGTATCGTATTTGGTTTTCAAAACTTAATGGATGATCTTGCATGTTTTTAATTCATATAGCTTTGTTATGACTAAGATATGGTATTAAGAAGTCACACCAAAATTAACCACGCTTCCGCAAAGCCAGGGTGTGACAGACCATAAACTGGTCAACGCAGAAAGTCAAACAAAGCTTGACTTTCGGACTCGAAAATCGAATAAAAGAACGAAAGAACACTTACGAAGGGTCCCCGAAAGCTAATCTTGATCCAGGAGCTCAGGTATGAAGCAATGGCATCAACTTAGAGCTTTTAGATCAGATTTGTGGGTTTTACACCAAATGGGGGGGGGGTATTTATAGGATATGCAAGACCGTTAGGATTGTTTCTTGAATATCGTGCCTCGATCTAACCCGTACACTTGTCGCAATGTTGTGGTGGCTTATTTTGCCCCCACCATAGGGATTTGACAAGTGGCATTGCCCTTTGGAGGTTTGAAAGGCTGTTGTGTTGGTGCACTTACGTCTGCTGACTACGTCTTTCATTGAGTCTTGAAGTTGAACAGATCAAATATGGCACGGAAACCTAGAAATACATGTTTGTATAAGGTTCGCTTATCAGTCACTAGGTTAGGTCCGCTTTTATGTCATGTTTAGGTCTAGGTTCGCTCATATGGTATGTAGTTGGTCCGCTCATGTGTCACGATGTAGGTCCGCTTATACGTACATGTACGTATAAGCGAACCAGGTTGTCTATAAATAGGTCCATATGAGCGATCCATAAACACATAGTTGAAGGTGTTTGTTCCGGTATGCTGCCGAAGTGCTGTCAAATCTTGTAATCGCGTTCAATATCAATAATACAGCAAGTTTAAAGTGAATTCAGCTTCAATAGCACCGAATTATTAGTTTTCGCCTCTTAATTCGGATACGAACTTCTCTGAACGACTCAAACAGGGCCGAGAACGATCCTACAATTGGTATCAGAGCTCAGGAGGAGGAGTTCTTACCATTTTAGCTGCATTTCTTCTGATTTTCTACACTTTCTTCATTTTTTTCAAAAATTTTCACGGTAAAACAAGCTCAAAATCACACAGTGCACTCGGAATCATGAATTAACAAACCCTAGAAGTTTTCAGATCTAAAATCGACCTAGAAAGTTGATTTTTAGAGGGTTCGCTTTTACGGTCTCGCACAAAAAGTGACGTCATCAATCAAGTCCGCTCCAAAATACCTGTCTGGTTCGCTCCAAGGAACATTTTTGAGATAGGTTCGCTCGAAAATTCAGCTTGATCCGCTCGAATGAACAGCTTCTGGTCCGCTCGAACGGGCATTGATTGGGTTCGCTCGGTTCGCTCATCCGGTCAAAGTTTTTTTTGGTTCGCCTATTGGTCGGTCCGCTCGAACGGTCCGCGTATTAGTCAATTCATTGGTCCGCTCATTAGTCAGCTCATCAGGACCGCTCGTATCGACATAATCAGGTCCGCTTGTTTGACGGTTCGCTCGAACGGTTTGTCTAGTTGGTCCGCTTATCTGGCCAAGTCAACTGGTCCGCTTATTGATCAGATTTACTGGTTCGCTCCAAAGGTTAAAATCGTGGTTCGCGTTTAAGACACTGTATTGGTTCGCTTTTGGGAACAGTTATAGTATCGCTTTTGTATCAGTCTCGCTTTTGTGAACAGGGTGTTAAAATTTGATAGTTGTGAACGATGGATACTGAATTTTATAACGCTTTTGCAACCCCGGCCTCGATTACTCAGAGTGCTTTGATTGAAAACGAAACCGGAACGTCTTAGAAACCACCGAAACTTATGGATATTGACGATTATAACGTGTGGTCTGAACGTTTTGGCAATTGGGTCGAAGCTTATCATCTTGATGCGTGGGAACACACCGAGGAACCATATGTTAAACCCACAAAGAACGATGTTGTGAATGGTACTCCGCTAACACTTAGAGAGATGAGTACTGCAGATAAAAAGAAATATCGAGATGAGAAATTGATGGTGAGTTTACTTCAGCAAGCGATAAAAGAAGATATTTTGATATTGCTTCAACATGATGGAACTGCATATTCGATCTGGACAGAGTTGGAAGCAAAGTTTACAGGAAGTGATGATATGTTAAAGAACAAAATGTCTCTCATGAAGAAAGAATTTGATTTGTTTCGGGGATTGAAAAATGAAAACACCAAGCAAATTATTGATAGATATTGTAACTTGGTTAGAAATATGACGAAACTTGGTGTTAAGAAAGATACTGATGAGTTAATTGAAAAACTTGCAGATGCGCTTCCATATGAAACATGGGGAACATTTTTGATGATGCTGAAGTCCAACAAAGCAGAATATAAAAAGATGACACTAGGAGACTTCATAAAGCATCTGGAAGCTCAAGAGATGGAGCAGAGAAAGATTGCTAGAATGAAGAATTACGATGGAGAACAGGATATCAGTCTGTACTACAAGCATGGTGTTACTGATTCAACAAAGTTTTCTCCTAAGATCGAAACTGCTTACAGTGTTAAAGATTCTCCTGAGAAGAAGGCATCTCAAGGATCAAGCAACAGCACAAGATTTTCATCTTTCGATCCTAACATCTCTGTAACAAAGAATGGTAGTAAACTTCAGTGTGACATTGTATTAAGCCTTGAAAATGATCAAGACTACACTAAAGAGATTGCTAAAAATCAAATGTCTTTGTTAGGGATGATTTTAGAGTCTTATAGTTGTTTTGTTGCAGGAAAGATCGGAAATCCAATGCTCACGAAAGAGGATTACGATCAAATTGATGCTGAGGAAATGGAATTGATGGATATAAAATGGTGTATGGCGAGTGTGATGAGACGTGCTGAAAAGTTTAAACAAATTACAGGCCGTGATGATTTTCGTGATGCAAATGTTTCAGCTTTGAGTTTTGATAAATCTAAAGTTACGTGTTTTCGTTGTAGAGAGAAGGGGCATTTCAAGAGGGAGTGCAAAAACCGTGAAGCTACCGGTGCCCAGAATCCTTTCGGAAACAACGACTATCACAAGAAGTCCATCTATCATCAAATCACACCACCAGCACAGCAGCAGGCACAAACAGCTCATGGGAGAGATGTGATGGATAATTCGAAAAGAGCATGTGTTGTTAGTCAGGGAAAATATGATAATTTTACCTGGGAAAAGTATCTTCCGAAAGACAGCAAAGTGTGTTTGGCTGAACAAGATGATGAGAAGTTGGCTGAAGGTTTTACCTGGGATGATTTTTGTCCAGATCAAAATCTTATGGCCAAAGAGATGTCCAAAAACACTTCTCATGCTTTCTTTGCTAATGCTTATGATTTGAAATGTGCAGAAAGGTGCAGAAAAGTCATGGAAGCTGCTGAAGAAAAACGAAGAAGGAATAGAGAAGAGGCAGAAGAGGAAGAGAGACTGAAGGAAGAAGCGAAAGCTGAGAAAAGAAGAAGAGCTGAGTTTTTACAACCGAGCAGAAATGTCAAAGAAGTTCCAGAATATGAAGTGAAGATTGATGCAGAACGAGTTGAAGTTTCTGAAAAGTGCTTAAACTGTGATTCGCTGATTAAGCAGAACAATGAGCTGCTGCACAATATTCACAAGTTGAAAGAATCGTATGATACTATGAACAGAGAAATCAACAAATATACCGATTCTGATGGTGAACAAGCTGAAGCTATGAATACTTTGAAAATAGCTTATCTGAGACAGCTTGATACGGCAAACTTTAACATAAAAAAATGTGCAGATCTCGAGCTTGAGTTGGCAACACAAAAGATAGAAACTGAGAAAATTAAGAAATTATTAGATAGTTACTCATGTTCTACTTTTGTGGTTGATAGGATTTATCCGGTGGTGAAAGATTTGAAGACGTTCAAAGAAGAGCAGACATCGGATGAAGAAAAGTGTGTGACAAATGATGAAGAAAAGTTGAAAGCTTCTGGTAAGAAACCGAGTGTATCCTACAATAGATGTCCGCCCCCGGTCGAAATGGATATTCACCTCGAAATCCAAATTCAGAAAGAGTCAATAAAGCGATCAATTTGAAATGGGAGTCTGGGTCGTCGAATAACTTACCAGAAAGTATTGATGTCACATATACGTCATCAGACACTGATCATGAGTCAAAGTTAATAAAAAGTATGGTCGATCAGGTGTTAGACACAGATGACAATGAGGAATCAAAACCGAAGTCAAAACCCGAGTCAAAGTCTGGGTCCAGTGCGTCAAAGCCAACAGTCAAAAAGGACAAACGGGTTTATGATAAAGAATTTTTACTTTCGAAATCTAATTTGAATGATGAATCAGTCAAAGTGGCATATACTTTGAAAGGTTCTGACAAATTATATTCAGATGAAAGTTTTCCAATAAGAAGTGTCAGACTTGAAATGATTCAAAAGGTTTTCAAAATAACAGAAATTGATATTTCTGAAATAAAAGATTTAAATCTTAATGGAAAACCCAACCAATACACTTCAAGAGATCAATAGAGAATCAACAAGAAAATGGGTTACAATTGTGGTTATAGTTTCCAAAAGAAACCAAACCATAATCATAATTACAAAAAGAAAGGTCTTGGTTTTGTTCCACCGAAAAACTATAAAAATGAGAAAATGTATAAACCAAAAACAATGTTTGTTGCAGGAAAAACTACAGAAGCTGAAAAAGAAAAATCATTCAGAAATCAGACGAATCAAGAATTCCTTGCTAAGAAGCAAGAGGACATGAAGAAGAAGGAAGATCCGAAGAAGGTTGAAAAGAGATCTTGTTTTCAGTGTAAAGCTGTGGGTCATGTTGCGAAAGATTGTCCAAAGACATTTCGACCAAAACAAGAAGTCTCAAGAAAAATGAAAGAAAAAATTGTTGAGAAAACTGAACTGTCAACCCGGAAGTTCACAGGTTTTGAGAATTCAACTTATGAAAAAGGAGAATCTTCAAAGAGTGCTTCCAAAAGAATAGACAATGCCACAAATCAGAAATGGGTTATAAAAGGTTCAGGTAAAAAGTCTGGTAATGATTCTGATTCCATAAAATCAGAGGAGCCACATGTTGAGAAAGCGATTGTAAGAAAAATTCCGAAAGTGGACGATGTAAATTTTCCGCCACTGAATGCTAAAAATTACAAATCTAAAATTGGAAAAGTTGAAATTTCAAATCAATTTTATTCTGACAAGAAGAAAATTGATGTTGAAAAAACTTTCAACGGAAATGTAAAACGCATCTTTGGAAAAATGGTTAGTGGTAAGGCCCAAAGCATTAAGGATTTTTATGCTTCCAAAGGATGGGTTTACAAGTCGGTTGAAAGGAACAATGAAAACAATGAGGTTACACCCAAGGAAGGTCAGGCTTGGGTGGATATATTTTTTCAAGAATAAAATCCTGACTTGCCGGAGATCCCAAGTTGGTATCGTGGATCATGAATCGGCATCCTTCTTAATCTGTGTTTGAGGTTTTGCAGGACTTGCCGGAACTCCCAGGTTTGTAAGCGAGGAGTAGGAATCGGCACCTTGAGAATTCAACCAAAAGATGGTAATTGGTTGAAAAACAGGTTTGAAAACCTTAATTGCTAAATCTTCAAGTGGTTGTATGTTTGTGGATGTTAAAAGTGGTTCAGAATGAGAACCAGTTGATCCTACAAGTGGTTAAATCAAGGTCATTAAATTGAACTTGATTTAATTATCATTCATGAAATTGGTAAACAATGTGATGATTTTGCCCCATTTTTACAAAAGGTAAAAGCAACTAAACTTATTTTCCGGAAAAACCATTCTGATTAAAACAAACTTAAGTGTTTTGAAATCATTATGGGAAAATAGTTTGTTGTGAGGGGGAGTTCTGATTGTTTAAGCCAAACGGATGGAGAATTGAAGTGTTTCGATATCAGTTGTCATGTTCTGTACAGTTTGTTTTCAATTTTCTTTAGATGTATTTGTATTTTAGGGGGAGTAAGAATTTTTAGAAAATCCAAAAACATCAGAAAATTTGATAAAACCAAAAACATGATAAAACAGAAAAATGAGTTTTAGCTGCATAAAAGAGGAAGTGATAGTACATCAGTGAACTATCACAGCATGCTAAAGAATTGTAAAGCCAAAATGTGATAAACAATCTTACTGCGGATGTGTCAGTAGATTTTCGCACATTTAGTAAATTGAAACGAGATATAAACCTAAATCAAACTTACTTAATTCGTGGGTAACTATTCTTGAATATATGGGTAACCCCCGAAATCTTGTTTGAAAGGTCCCGTATTCTGAGATACTAGGTCTTTATGCTCAGTGATATCTGGGGTATTATTCCGGGACTTCTGCTGTATGGAAATACTGACCTAGTCCCCGAATAATACTTTCTGCTAAAAGCTTTGAAACATAAGCTCACCCTCAGCAATCTGATTAAACAATAAAATTGATAGTCATTGCTGTTGTAAAAAAGATCCTCTAAAGGGGACCCACCAAAAGTTGAGCCGTCATCTCTCTGCTGAACGGAAGTTCTGACCTGAGCTCTCACGGTTTCGCATCTACCCCTTTACAGATATCATCTGTGGTATACTCACCTGTAAGACTGAATATTTGGGATCTGGATACGGGAGTATATTCAAGTGGAGTGATACACAATTAAGTTTAAGTCTTTAAAACATTAATATCGTATCTCGAATCAGTTGAAATTTGTGTGAAAATTTAAGTGGACAAACATACTGACAATCTAGGTAAATTTTTTAGAACTGAATATGTAATCAAGCTTAACGGTGTTTGTGATATGTTTCATAACTGATATGATCCTCTTGCACAAACTCACAAAAATATTGTCTGTAAATATTTCATTTCTGCATTTACTTTCTTTCAGAAAATCCAAAAAGATTTTTGGTGTGTTTTAGCATAAATTTTGAAAAATCAAAAAGATTTTCGACAACTGGTGTTGAGATGCTGATTTTCGAAATTCAAAGTGCTAAACTTGAAGAACTGGTTTGGGGAGTGTTTGTGTGTAGATGGTAAAGTTGTTTTGATAAGAATCAGTAATCATTTCTTGAATGCAAAATCATTATTGTTTTGGTTCAACATAGTTTCTAAATTGTCGAAAATTTTTAATCTTTGTAGAAACTTATGGTTCGGTAGAGATTGTGCAGGACTTGAGCCAGATATTGATCCTGAGAGAGAATGGAGCCAGGTGTCGATCTGGAACCTGATGGGAGCCTGTTAATGATCTTACAGAATGAAGATATGAATTCCAGATTAGCTGTTTGAGAGGGGGAGTCTGAAGACACCGTGTCAACAGCTGAGAGAGAGGAGTTTGGTGATAATGAAGAAAGAAAACGAGGATTCTTGAAGCGACAGATATTTCAGAGGCAGATTGTCGACTGATGAAGATTGTAGATAGACATGTGCGAAGACTCTATGAAGACTCCGTCAACATCCGAGGGGGAGTCTGTTGGTGCACTTACGTCTGCTGACTACGTCTTTCATTGAGTCTTGAAGTTGAACAGATCAAATATGGAACGGAAACCTAGAAATACATGTTTGTATAAGGTTCGCTTATCAGTCACTAGGTTAGGTCCGCTTTTATGTCATGTTTAGGTCTAGGTTCGCTCATATGGTATGTAGTTGGTCCGCTCATGTGTCACGATGTAGGTCCGCTTATACGTACATGTACGTATAAGCGAACCAGGTTGTCTATAAATAGGTCCATATGAGCGATCCATAAACACATAGTTGAAGGTGTTTGTTCCGGTATGCTGCCGAAGTGCTGTCAAATCTTGTAATCACGTTCAATATCAATAATACAGCAAGTTTAAAGTGAATACAGCTTCAATAGCACCGAATTATTAGTTTCCGCCTCTTAATTCGGATACGAACTTCTCTGAACGACTCAAACAGGGCCGAGAACGATCCTACATGTTGCAAGTGGATTAAAACATTGAAGCTGGTCTGGGAGGCTGACGCGGCCCGTGTAAAGGATCACCCTAGGCTTACGCGGGCCGCCTGGGTGTCCTGATCAGAAAACAAGTTTCAGAAATGACAGTTTAGGTCCCTGTTGTGGTTTAAGGCCATTTCCGACATGTTTAAGGCCTGTTAAGCCATCTTTAAGGCCCTAAAATGATGCTTAAACATTTTGGATATGAAACATGCTCAAAAATACACCGGATGTCGGTTCGTTTGGCCGTACGATCGCGATGTTCGCTTAATTACGACGGAATGCGCATAAGCGCGAAAAACGATCCAAATGACGCGACGAATGGATTTTTCTCATGCCAAACACTAAGGCATAATATTATGATGCTTACATAAATTTTTGGATGTCCGGATGTATTCAGAACGTAAGTTATGCGCGAAAGTGCAAACTTATGCACTTTTTGACACTTTTAGTCCCTGAATGATCCAAAAGTTTATTTTAGCACACCGAACACCTCAAAGCCTATTTCTAAGCTATGTAAAGGATATTTATGGTATGTTTAACTTATGGTCATGTTCCGGAATGTCTGTTACAGTCCAAATTGGCATACTTTCGCAGTTTGTCAAATTTAGTCCCTGTAAGCGAATTAACTTGTTTTTGCCATACCAAAGCCTTCAAAACTTATTTCTAAGTTATGTAAAGGTTATTTAAGGTATGTTAGGTATATGTTGATGTTCCGGAGTATTTTTTGTATTAAACTGAGTACGTTTACGCATCAGTTTGCGTATAATTCTCCAGAAAGCGATGTAGAGTTTAAAATCGAACAAAAGTCAAAACGTGGAAAATGTAAAACATAACCAAACAAACATTGGGATCAAATAACATTGTTTTATTGATAACTGAACTGTTCACAATGATTTCAAGCACAAATGTTACATTATACGAGCTTATGTGAGGTTATGTGGGTTACCACTACACATGACGTTATATGTATACATATAACTGAGATTGGACACGAATTTTGTCAAGCGGTATGTGGAGGTTCTCATCAGCTAAACACCTCTTGAGATTGGACACGTGAAAGGTTGGATGAACATTTCCAAGTTCAGGAGGTAACTCAAGTCTGTAGGCTACCTTACCGATTCTTTCGACGATCTTGAATGGTCCAACGTATCTAGGTGCAAGTTTTCCTTTCTTCCCAAATCTGATCACACCTTTCCAAGGTGAGACCTTAAGTAATACACGATCACCGACCTGAAAATCCAAGGGCTTGCGTTTTAGGTCCGCGTAACTCTTTTGACGGCTTCTAGCTGTCTGAAGGTTATCACGAACTTTCTTAACCTTATCAGTTGTCTCTAAAATGAGGGCAGGTCCAGTAAGCTGAGCCTCATCGATCTCATTCCAGCAGACTGGTGAACGACATTTTCGACCATAGATAGCCTCGAAAGGAGCCATGTTGATGCTGGAGTGATAACTGTTGTTGTAGGAGAATTCAATCAACGGAAGATGTGAATCCCAACTACCACCAAAATCGATCACACAAGCTCTAAGCATATCCTCCAGAGTCTGGATTGTTCTTTCAGACTGACCATCCGTTTGCGGATGATAAGCTGTGCTCAGATTAAGTTGGGTCCCCATAGCAGATTGCATGGTTCTCCAAAAATGAGAAGTGAAACGAGCATCTCTGTCAGAAATGATGTTCAAAGGGTCACCATGTCGAGCTACAATTTCATCCACATAGATTTGAGCAAGTTTGTCAGCCGAAAAATCCTCACGGATTGGCAAGAAATGCGCTGATTTGGTAAGACGATCAACGACTACCCAGATGGCATCATGACCTTTCTTTGTGCGCGGGAGTTTAGTAATGAGATCCATAGTAATGTTTTCCCATTTCCAAACTGGGATCTCTGGTTGCTCCAATAAACCAGAAGGACGCTGATGTTCGGCCTTAACCTTAAGACAAGTAAGGCATTTTGATACATATAAGGCAATGTCTTTCTTCATACCAGGCCCCCAGTACTGAATACGAAGATCCTTATACATCTTATCTGAGCCAGGATGAACAGAATAACGAGACTTATGGGCTTCATCCATAAGCAAGGTACGAAGGTTATCTTGGCTCGGGACCCACAAACGGTCCATGAAGTAATACGATCCATTGTCCTTCAGTTCCAGATCAGGTGTTATGTGATAAGGAAATTCCTTATCCATCAAACCTTGTGAAACACAAGATTGTTGAGCCTGAGAAATGCGGGCTTGGATATCGGATTGAGCTTGAATATCAGATTGAGCATGAACACAATGAAGCTTAGTACGTTCCTTGCGACTCAAAGCATCGGCTACGACATTCGCCTTACCAGGATGGTAGCGAATTTCGCAGTCAGAGTCGTTTAGAAGCTCCACCCAACGTCGTTGCCTCATGTTGAGTTCTTTCTGATTGAAGATATGCTGAAGACTTTTGTGGTCAGTAAAAACCACACATTTTGTACCGTACAAATAGTGTCTCCAAATCTTAAGAGCGAAGACAGCTGCACCCAACTCAAGATCATGAGTGGTGTAGTTCTTCTCATGTACCTTCAACTGCCTCGATGCGTATGCTATGACTTTGTTTCTTTGCATCAGGACGCAGCCAAGACCTAGTTTAGATGCATCGCAATAAATGACGAAATCATCATTTCCCTCGGGCAAAGTCAGGATAGGTGCGTCGCAAAGTTTTTGTTTCAAAGTCAGAAACGCTTCCTCTTGCTTGAATCCCCAATCAAAGGGTTTGTTCTTCTGTGTTAGAGCAGTTAGAGGAACTGCAATCTTCGAGAAATTCTCTATGAAGCGGCGGTAATAACCCGCAAGGCCAAGAAAAGAACGAACTTCAGTAGGGGTAGTAGGCGTATCCCAATCCTTAATCGCACTGATCTTGGAGGGATCTACATGAATACCTTGTTCGTTGACAATATGTCCTAAAAATTGAACTTCTTTAAGCCAGAATTCACACTTGGAGAATTTGGCGAAAAGTTGCTCTTTCTTTAGGAGTTCCAGAGTAAGACGAAGATGTTGCTCATGATCAGCTCGCGTCTTAGAATATATCAAGATGTCATCAATGAATACGATGATGAACTTATCCAAATAAGGCTTGCAGACCCTATTCATCAAGTCCATGAAAACTGCAGGAGCATTAGTCAAACCGAATGGCATGACTGTTAACTCATAATGCCCGTAACGAGTGCGGAACGCTGTCTTGGATATATCTTCTTCATGCACACGATGTTGATGATATCCAGATCGCAGATCAATCTTTGAAAAATAAGAAGCGCCCTGCAATTGATCAAAGAGATCATCGATGCGAGGTAGGGGATATCGATTCTTGATGGTGAGCTTGTTAAGCTCACGATAATCGATACACATCCTAAAAGATCCATCCTTCTTCTTGACAAAAAGAACGGGAGCACCCCAAGGTGAAAAGCTAGGACGGATAAAACCTTTGTCGGAGAGCTCCTGAAGCTGCTTAGACAACTCTTGCATCTCGGACGGTGCAAGACGATATGGAGCTCTGGCAATGGGATTTGCACCAGGTACGAGATCAATGCGGAACTCGACTTGGCGTGTTGGGGGTAGACCAGGTAACTCTTCAGGGAATACTTCAGGATAATCCCGAACAACAGGAATATCTTGAATAGACTTACCTTTGCCCTTATCTGCTACAACATGTGCCAAAAATGCCACATAGTTCTTTCGCAGATACTTCCGAGCTTTAAAACAAGACATGAGTCTGAGACCACCAGCAGGTTTCTCACCACGAACCTGTAGGATCTCACCTGTCGAAAGCGGCATACAAATGATCTTCTCGAAACAAACTCTCTCTGCATGATGCTTGGCTAACTAATCCATACCCACAATAACGTCAAAGCTTCCAAGTTGCATAGACGTGAGGTCAATAGGAAAAAGATGGTCGCTAAGGTTCAACTGGCAGTTGCAGAGAACAGAATCAAGAACAATGGGTTCACCATTAGCCACTTCTACTGTCAAAGGCTTACCTAGTTTCGTTCTAGACACGCGAAGAAAAGGCTCAAAAGATAAAGACACAAAACTCTTATCGGCACCCGAATAAAAAAGAACAGATGCTGGCTGATTATTAATAAAGAACGTACCGTTCACCACATTATCATCTGCTTGTGCCTCTTGTGCGTTCATGTTGAAGACTCGACCTCGAGCCTGAGCCTGATTCTGATTCTGGTTGGCTAGTCTTGGGCACCGGTTTCTGTAGTGGGTCAGATCCCCACAATTGTAGCACGAACCAGGAGGGAAATGAGGTCGTGCAGCTTGACCTTGTTGCTGAGCAAGAGGCTGAGCAATTTGTTGGGCTTGGTTCTGAACTGCCTGATTCTGGGTAGCAGGAATGCGGCAGGTGGCAGCAAGATGACCATTTCTTCCACAGTTGGTGCATTGACGACACTGAAGATGCGGTGGGTGATGGCCGTTACACCTGTTGCACAAAGGTGCATTACCAAGATAAGGCTTCTTGGCTAGTGGTTGCGCAGGCTAATTTGGTGCAGCTTGAGCCTGTGCAGTAACGACATAGTTTTGGGAAGCCTTTCGCTTCTTGTTTTGACCTTTCTTGCTATCTTCTTTGTCAGACGCCTGCTTCTTACCCTTGTCACCCTTTTTGTGCAGCTTTTCCTTTCGAACTTGCGACTCAGTCAATGTCGCTGCTAACTCGATCGCCTGACGGAGTGTGGTAGGGTTATTACCCGTAATAATGTCTTGCACTAAGTCAGGTAGACCATCGATGTACCTTTCGATAGCCTTGTCGAGTGGGGTAACCATTGTTGGGCAAGCAGACTCAACTCCTCAAACCTATCAGTATAAGCCCGGTGCTCACCACTATCTTGCTTCAAATCATCAAACTCCCTCTCCAAAGCTCGCACTTCATGACGAGGACAGAACTCCCTCATCATAAGAGCCCTAAGTTCAACCCAAGTCTGAGCTAGAGCAACTTCTACACCACGGTCCCTCATAACCCCGTTCCACCATGTAAGAGCCCTTTTCTGGAACACACTTGAAGAAAACTCGACCTTGCGACTGTCAGGACACTGAACGTGACGGAAAGTATTCTCAATGCTCTCAAACCATTGAAGAAGCCCAGTTGCTCCCTCAGAACCACTAAACTTGAGTGGTTTAGCCGAGTTAAAGTTCTTGAAATTGCATGGAGCATTGTTGTTGTTGGCTTGGTTCCATTGAGCAATAAGGTTTGGAAAAACAGCAGCCATTTGCTGCGCAATGATTTCTGCCAGTTCGGCATTTGCTATCTGATTGTCGCGTCGAGGAGGCATTCTAAAAGAGGAAACATAAAAGGAAACGAGTGAGATGATTGGATGAAGAGAATGAGATGAAACAATTTCAACAAAAGCAAAGATGGTGGTCATGCATCGCTAAGCAAACAAGCGACACACAATGTCTAATCAAAGTAAATGGGTCAAAATAATGCATCGCGAAGACATGTTCGCCTATAAGTGAACACTCACCCCAAGAGTTCCCAGGTAAGAGTGACTGGCCCGATTATGTGGATTTGTACGAACACTCTAGCCTTAGACAGAAAACTCAGGGTACAGGCATTCACTCTTCCAGTTTGCACGTGTTCACACTATTAGCACCCAAAACTTTGACGAGATTTTTGAAAATTCAAAGGGGTTCAAAACCTTATAACAGAGGGTTCAAAACCTAGTAATCAATCATCCTAGAACAGATGATTAATTTTCAAAGCGGATTCGGAATTGATGTTCTCGTTGTGGTTATCACCTAAGGATAGGTGAAGTGCATGTTTTAAAATCTAAACACAAGATAACTTGTGTTAAGGTCCTAGAATGTTATAGTCTAGGTCAAAGCATTACTAATAACCTAATTCCCTATAACCATTGGCTCTGATACCAACTCTTCTGTCACACCCCGACCACGTGGGACAACCAAGCGTGGCGGAAACGTCGGGGAGTGTTGTAACAAAATTAATTGTTTCACAACCATGTCATACAAAATTATATTTTATTTATCAACAAGAGTGTTACATTGTCTTAAACATGAAAATCAAGAGTACATAACATAGTTAATCTAAGTCTATCTTCATTTTTATGTCTCTAAGGCACAGGTCCGCCCTAGTGTCATGATCATCGTCCTATGCAAAAGCTCCTGAAAACACATGTGAAAATAGGTACGTCAGCATAAAAATACCTGTGAGATACATAGGTTTTGTGAAAATTGGATTCATGACTTGAGTTTAAAGAAAACGTTTAATAACAGTCAGTCATGAACCTTGTAAATTGTTTTGTTTTGTTTTGTAAGTCATTTGAAAAGCGATAAGATCAGATGATATGCATACGTAAAAGAGTAATACATGGTTAAATAAATAACCAAGTAAAATGAGTCGGGTAAAAGAAATTGTTTGTAAAGCAATGTCTTGTGGAAGATGTGATATTTGTATAGAATGTTATTTGTCTAAATTGAAATGATTCAAATAACGCTACGATATGTAATACCATACAAACACTTATATATAGGAAGTACCAGCGGCGTATCCACCATGCTTGTATCATATTACACACGTTTCGTTACTTAATCACTTAAACAAACCACCAATGTATACAGTCCAAGTTTACACCAATTGTCAAAAAGTCCTTGTATAAGCCATGTCAAATGTTCAGAAATCCAAATGTAGTCAAGTAATGTGCAACATATGTTATGTATTGTAAGTAAAGTATTGTTACAATTATAAATGTAGAAATGTACAAAACAAAGTATTTTGAGTATATCAAAAGTTATGTTTTGAAAAGTAAATGCATGTTACATTGATACAAACATTTATGTGGTAAGTTAATGCATACATTCAAGCCTTGAGACAGTCGGATAACCCTAAGTCAAGGTTATCAAGAGAAATGTTTTCGGATTCAGTCATTCCTTACATCCAAACAAACCCGGGATGTCAGGAATGGGATTTGTCAAGTCCTATGGTACCACTACTTACTACCGAGCGGCGTAGCCAATGTTAATGAACGTATATAAGTCTCGTTTATGCAAACCAAATGTTATAGCAAATGTGCACATGTTATATGAAAACCATGTACTAAGTATGCTAAGTTAACATACAAAGCAGAAAAGTCATGTAAATCAAAGTGCTAGTGTGCTATCAATCAGCATACATAGCAGAAATGTAAAGTAAAACAATGTACTAAGTATGCACACAATGGACATACATAGCATAAGATGTAATGAAATCATGTACTATAATGTACTAATGAACATATCAAGCATATGATACGAAAGCATGAAAGGCACGAAAGTAACAAGTAGGCACATGTGTTTCACCCCAAAACAGTTTGAAAACAGTAAAAGAGGGGTATATGTACTCACATATACACCTTGAAAGCATTTAAAAGATGGGGTTCAATGTACTCACTTGAGATTGCTTTGAAGTCCTTGTATAACAACCAAACAATGCTAGAGATCACGGATATCAAACGGCACCTAATATAGGTAACTATGTTAATATACCGGACCTAAATCGGAGGATTGGATAGGATGAGGGTTCGTAAACCAAACGAGTATTGAGACTCGTGTAATATGGTTTAACAAAGCCCACATACTAAAATGAAACTTAACCTAAGTGCTTACGACCCATTACGACCCGTTTAGGTAGCTTATGCTACTTTAACGCGTCGTTCGCGTAAAACGCGTTTGGAACGCCTAACGTCGTGACCATAAGGTATAACCTCGGAAGGTTATTCCCTATACAACTATGGTCACCTAAAGTGTTTGGTCAGATCCTAACGATCGACCAAACGGGTCGGGTTCGAAAGTATAAGCGATTGTTTAGATCGCTTACCTTACGACCCTATATAAGCACTATACTAAAAGTGACGAGCTAAGCATGTTAGAACATGCTTAACTAAGTTTAGAAAACAGGTTTGGTATTAAGACAAACAGTTTTGATACTTATGAGTAGTTTGGTTACAAAATACGCAAGAATGCGCATTTTGGCCGAAACTACGACTCGTCACTGAGCCTAGATAACGTGGTAATCAGTAGGTGTAGTCACTAGGGACTATAACCATCGTGATCACGCTCACGTTATGAAGTTCAAACGAACTTCGTGTTGACCATAAACTGGTCAACGCAGAAAGTCAAACAAAGCTTGACTTTCGGACTCGAAAAGCGAATAAAAGAACGAAAGAACACATACGGAGGGTCCCCGAAAGCTAATCTTGATCCAGGAGCTCAGGTATGAAGCAATGGCATCAACTTAGAGCTTTTAGATCAGATTTGTGGGTTTTACACCAAATGGGGGGTATTTATAGGATATGCAAGACCGTTTGGATTGTTTCTTGAATATCGTGCCTCGATCTAACCCGTACACTTGTCGCAATGTTGTGGTGGCTTATTTTGCCCCCACCATAGGGATTTGACAAGTGGCATTGCCCTTTGGAGGTTTGAAAGGCTGTTGCAAGTGGATTAAAACATTGAATCTGGTCTGGGAGGCTGACGCGGCCCGTGTAAAGGATCACCTTAGGCTTACGCGGGCCGCCTGGGTGTCCTGATCAGAAAACAAGTTTCAGAAATGACAGTTTAGGTCCCTGTTGTGGTTTAAGGCCATTTCCGACATGTTTAAGGCCTGTTAAGCCATCTTTAAGGCCCTAAAATGATGCTTAAACATTGTGGACATGAAACATGCTAAAAAATATAGCAGATGTCGGTTCGTTTGGCCGTACAATCACGATGTTCGCTTAATTACGACGGAATGCACATAAGCGCGAAAAACGATCCAAATGACGCGACGAATGGATTTTTCTCATGCCAAACACTAAGGCATAATATTATGATGCTGACATAAATTTTTGGATGTCCGGATGTATTCAGAACGTAAGTTATGCGCGAAAGTGCAAACTTATGCACTTTTTGACACTTTTAGTCCCTGAATGATCCAAAAGTTTATTTTAGCACACCGAACACCTCAAAGCCTATTTCTAAGCTATGTAAAGGATATTTATGGTATGTGTAACTTATGGTCATGTTCCGGAATGTCTGTTACAGTCCAAATTGGCATACTTTCGTAGTTTGTCAAATTTAGTCCCTGTAAGCGAATTAAGTTGTTTTTGCCATACCAAAGCCTTCAAAACTTATTTCTAAGCTATGTAAAGGTTATTTAAGGTATGTTAGGTATATGTTGATGTTCCGGAGTATTTTTTGTATTAAACTGAGTACGTTTACACATCAGTTTGCGTATAATTCTCCAGAAAGCGATGTAGAGTTTAAAATCGAACAAAAGTCAAAACATGGAAAATGTAAAACATAACCAAACAAACATTGGGATCAAATAACATTGTTTTATTGATAACTGAACTGTTCACAATGATTTCAAGCACAAATGTTACATTATACGAGCTTATGTGAGGTTATGTGGGTTACCACTACACATGACGTTATATGTATACATATAACTGATCCGAACTAGTGTTAACATCAACACTTATATTATTCACTTTTACAAAACAATTAAAGGTTGGAAATTTTTGATCTAGTTTATCTTTACATATGATATATTAGTTCCCCTTCATTCTTCTTTATTAATTAACTAGTACTTAAGACCTGCGCTTTGTGACGGAACATTAAATCACGCACGTCCATTGCAACATGTTAACACGAAAAATTAGTCCGGAATGTAAAACATAGCAAAGAATAATAACTCGACTTAAGATCCTCGCGTTGTGACTATGTCACACCCCACCCGATGGCGGAAACATCGGGGCGCGACACTGAGCGAAACAGATTGTCCAGAAGTTTCCATAACAATTACATTTACCAAATATTTTAAGTAACACATCCCATACGATGTCATATAAGATAAAATAATTATTACAGCACAAATCTAGGCAAATTGTTCTGTTCTGACAACTCAGGTTTCATTAGTACAGACAACTATTTGTTGGTCACTAAGACTCTTTCCTAGCCTTGATTTCCAAGCAAATAGACACCTTAAGCACCTGTCACATACGTTAAAATAAAGTCAATACACATAGTGTAAAGGCGAGCATACATGTTTGATAATAGCATATAGAGTTCGAAATAGTTTACGCATAACCAGCACGTACACTGAGTAAAACGAAGCATGTTAGTTATCGACATGAACCTATCGATACCAATGACTGCAGGTTGACTGCCCAAGGCAGTTCGCAATACATGATCACCACAGTAACCCATGCAAGTAATTGTCCTTAACAACCCCCGTGTGAACGGGTGCTGAGTCCAAACTATAGTACTATCGTTGCTAAGGCAGGTAGACAGCATTCCATGTGTAAACATAACAAACAAGCATTCATTAAGTCGCGTATAACATGCGGTAACGGTTAGCGTTAAAAGTATTGTGTAGTGTGTTCGATGTGATTTCGAATAAGTAACGTACGTAACACCCAAAAGTGCGAAAGCAAAAAGGGATCGAGTATACTCACAGCGGTTGATGGATTGAAGGGAGCGCTTGAGAGTAAGGTTAGCCTGAATAGTTCGATAGTATAACGATAAGTGATGCGTAAAACGAAAACAAGTGTCGATGGGTCGAACAGCTGGTCGGTCGGATGGTAGTCCGATCGGACAGCTGATCGTGCGGGTGATAGTCCATTCGGACGGCTGTCCGTTCGGATGGCCGTTCGAGTGGATTGTTTCTTCCTTTGGGATGGATGTGTTTGTTTATGATGGCTTGACTTTTGAAGTTTTTGTTGTAGTATTTGAAAGCATTGAAGTGTCTCTACCTTTCAGGTCGGTCGATCGGACGGTCGGTCGATCGGCCGGCAACCCGTTCGGTTGGGCACCTCAGTGAGAACAAGTTCACAGCAGGATGTCACTCGATCGGACAGCAGTTCGATCAGGTGGCATTCCTAGTGCATTGAACATGTTGAAAATTGTTTAAGTGTTGAAGTCTAATGGTCACACGTTCGAGCGATTAACCGATCGGATGGTAGTTCGATCGGACAACAACTCGTTTAACGATCATGCTTTATATGTTGGTTAATAGTTTAAGTGTGGGACCCAAGGTGCAAGCCGTTCGGTTTGGCCAGTCGATCGGATTGCTGTTCGGTCGGACAGCAGTCCGATCGGACGGCACTCCGTCCTGGTCGACCTGTTCGTCTTACCCTTGGTTGTTTGATTGTTTGTCGTTTTTATCGAGGAGTTGTGACAACGTGCAAAACAACAGTAACCTCGTCACTACTTGGTACTCCTGATCGAACAGGAATCACCCAGATCCGGTCAGTTAACTTTTCGTGACGGTGTTCCATGTTTAACCCGAAACAGTGAACCTCGTAGATAGAATCCAGATCTTGGTCACTCAACCGCGGAAATGAGTAGTAGGTCGGCACAAGCTCCGATTCTATCAGTTTTGAGTGCATTGAGTGTAAAAGAGTTGAAAGAAAGTTAGAAAAACCATCTTTCAATCCTATTTATGGTGAAGATGTTTAGATCTATGAAAGATCTTTGTTAGTTTATGTGGAAATCGGTTAGATCTAAGTTGTTCTTGGTGGATTAAGGCCAAAACATGAAGTTCCTCAAGAACACATGATGACGTCATCGTAGAACACCTTGAATCTTGGTGATTTCACGGTAAAAAGTTAAGATTCAAAAGATAGAAAGGTGTAGGAGTGCGTGTAGATCAAGAATGTACAAGATTTAGGACGAGATCTTACCGGAATCGAGAGAAATCGAAGAAAAGGTGAGGAGCACGAGTTGTTCGGTCAGAGAGTTTCCAAAAGTGGAAAGAATGAAAGAGACAGGAGGTATTTATAGAGTTCCAAAAGAGGAAAGGGCTGACCGATCGGCCAGGCAGCTCGATCGGACAGCCTGTCCGATCGGACGGCAGTCCGAGCGGACGGTTGGTCGATCGGCTGATTGCCTGATCGATCGGTCGCCTGGTTCGAGTGTTCGGTGCAACGAGTTTTTCCGTTTCGATTTCGATTGCAAGCGTTGCGATGCGATGGAGTTTCCTAGTCAAATTACTTTTAATCCCAACTACTCATATCTCGCACTATCTCTTCTCCACCAATTGTCATACTATATCAACATACAATCATCCTTATTTCGTATTCGTTTAGCGTTTGCGATTCGATTGCGATTGAGTTCGATTGCGATTCGATCATAACATAAATAAACATGCACAACTAACACATAAGGCACACACACGTATAACAATCACCAAAATGTGTAATTCGAGTTGCGAGCGCGATGCTGATTAGATTAGTTCGATTAGCGTTTAGTTGACTTTATCGCATTGTTACTTCCTATTATTCACAGCCGTAAGGTGACTCATAGCGATAAGTGTACATTGATTACTGCGATTCTTAACAATTACTCCACATAATACAACTAAAGCGAAAAATAAAATATACTAATCTATAAGTCAAAGAAGTCAAAACAGGAATTGAGCAAGGAGAGACAGATTGCAATTAGCAATATTTTCTTCCTTTGACTTAATTCTTGACTTTGACTTTGACTTCCGAAACATGGGGTGTTACAGACTAGGCCATTAAACGGGCAATATATAGATGTAAAAATTTTATACTACACACCCGCGTTACAGTTTGTTAACTCGCAAAATTTAAACCGAAACGTAAAAATGAAAATTTTGTGTTAAGTTTGTAAAATATGAAAAGTATAAGGCTAAAAATAAACAAATAATAGTAAAAGTCGTTGAACCACGCACACACATTGTAGTGTGTTAACTCGTAAAAATTTGACCGATACGTAAAACATAAAAAAAATTACTAAGTTGACATGGGATTCACACGTTGCGAATGTGCCGTTAAACCATAAAACAATTGTGACAATAAACTCTTCATGACAAATATGTAAAGGTTTAAAAGTGTAAGGGTGAAAAAGTAAAAAAAAATTGAATGAAAAGTATAAGGATTAAATATGAAAGTTTTAAAAGTATAAAGGTTAAAAAGTAAAAAAATGAATGAAAAGTATAACGGTTAAGTATGATAATTTTAAAAGTATAAGGGTTAAACATAAAAGGTTGAAAAGTTAAAGGGTTAAAAAGAAAAAAAAGGGGTTAAACATGAAAGATTGAAAAGTTAAAGGGTTAAAAGCAAAAAGAAATTGAATAATGTTTGAGTCAGAGGAAGAATATTTGTAAATTAATATATAACTAGTATTTAAGACACGCGCGTTACGGCGAGATCGTTAAACCAGACCCAAAATAGACGTAAAAACGTTAAACGCAAAATTTATACCAAAATGTAAAAAGAAAAAGAATTTCTATGTGAAAAGCAAAGTGAAACGCCTTATGACGCTACCATTTAATCGAAAAAAAAATTAGACATAAAAAGGTTAAGCCACGCACATGCGTTAAGTGTTAACTCACAATTCAAATGGGTTTGAATTGAATAATTATATTATAGTAATATATATAAAGGAAAAGTGATGTACACACATGTAATTTTACATGGCATCTATTATTTTATGCAATATGTACAACTAAACAATGCTTATTTTATAAGAGTGAAATTGTAAAAAGTAGCAAATTTTAAGACACTCAGAACAGTAATTTAGCCCACACTTCATACTCACGCACAAAAAACCTTTCCTCAACTGCCCCCTCAAGAAACCTAATAGTCATCCCAAGATTGAAACGGAACCATCAAGGCGAAGAGCAGATTGAAGGATGGAAAGGTGGACCGTGAAATTGAAGATGATGATTGAATTTTCTCCTCATCCACCAATATTTAAGATCAAACCCATGCTTCAATTCTATACTTCTTTGCCACTTCAGTGCCTTGTTATCAGGTTTGGATTACCCACTCTTCTTCTCCTTTCGGTTCCACTCAATACATTGTAACTTTCTCAATTCTGAACCAGGTCCACACACGCTCCTTATTTCACACGGCTGCATACGGAATCCCCCTACGTCAGGTGCGAATTCTATCGTCTTTTAATGCTCTGTCAATTGCTGATTTGTTTGTCGTATTTCATCGGTTTAATACTCAGTCTATGAATTCTGGATTTGATTTACTATGAAAAACTTCCTGGTCATACCTTATTAACTACAAAAAGGAGTGGAAATGAATATTATTGTGTTATATCAATTATTTATGCATTTTTAGGTTTGATAAAAGATGTTTTAAACTTCTTTGTCTTGTAAGTATATAAGTATGATAGGATTACAATACACTTGACTCGATGAATATTAAGTTTTTTAGCCAGTCTATTTTGGCCTGACATGTTTCGGCCTAACTCATTTGTTCTAACTTCTATTTTAACCAACTATTATCGACTCATACCATTTTTGAACCCACTCACAAAACTTCTGGATCCGTCACTACTTGTAACCACACGTGTTTTCTTCTACACTTGATACTCGAGTGTCCTCTTTCTGGTTGTAGAGGTAAAAATATAGGTACTAAAGGAGATATGGTGCTCTAACGTAGCAATGTTATCTATGGCTCTTTCAAATGAAGTCTATCAATTTCTCCATTGCAAGAGTGCTAAACAACTCTGGGATTGCTTAGCTGAAAAAACTGAGAGTACCTTAGTGGAGTGGATTAGTGGAATGTGATCCTCAAAGTGAAACAACTAAAAAAATATCCCGTTGCTCCTCAAAACAGTGATTTCATTGAAAACTTCAATTGCAGTAAACTGGCTCATCACCATTCTAAAGAAAAGGAGGAATTGGATATTTTACAATAACTTGCCGTGCTAAAATTAAATTGGGTCAGCCGGTTTTTATGCATTTTTGGGTCCAACCGGTGACTCCAGTTTTCCCAAAAAGTCAGCAAACTTGTTTTGTAAATGATACTGGTGTGGCTTGTATGAGAGTTTATAATATGATACGGTTTTCCGAAAAAGTAAGCGAAAGACATTCTGACTTTCTCAATTATGAACAGGTCTGCACAGGCTTCTCGCTTCACACCGCGGCGTCCGAACCCCCCGTTTATCAGGTGCCAATTTTCTCCTATTTTCGTACTCGGCAAATTCATTACTTCAGTCTGTTTGGTTTCCTTGGTTCACTTCAGAGCTGCACCATTTTTTGAGGTTCTTTAAAAGTTTAGAAATAGTTAATAATAACATCAAGTTATATAACAGATTGATAATCATGATACTTATACCTGTAGTCTTGTACCTTCATTGATATAATCATAAGGATTTGATAATGATTTAGAAACACCACTGCTCCTTCGAATATAATACAACCCCAGTAAAGAACCCGAACGTACCTGGGTTCGGTTTTCACTTGGAACAGGGTCCTACCTGAAACCGGTTGTTAACCAAAATAGGACTCGGTTCGTACCCAGTAAGTTGTTCATTCTGCAGTTTATAATATGTTAACAAAAGGACATATAGTAGAAATTATAGAATACTACAACGTATTACATATAAAGAGACCAACAGGTGTGACTACAACACAGATCTACTCCAGGAGTTTTGGAACCTGGAGACAAATACCTTTCGACACAAAACCTGAATATGCAACACGTTTGTTCATTTGGTCGCATGGGACTTTATGTGGAAACACTTTGTACTTCACAATCTCAGAATCTTGGGATGTGTTTATAAACGTCGTTATTGCATTCAATACAATCACCAAGAAGATTATCGAGATGCCATTCCCCCCAGTTCCACCGACATCCATTTATGAGTTCCACCGACATCCATTTATGAGGGGGTTTTGGCAAATGTACAAGACTCACTACAAATGCTTTTAATGACTACAAGTGGCGGGACTAAAAAGAAATCAGACTTATGGACACTTAACGGCGATCGCTGGTACAACGTCTTCTCAACACCACCAGTGACTCGCATACCATTCTCAACATGGGTGACATTTACATACTTCATGACAAACGGAACGTGGTATCTTATGAGTGGCCCAAGAAAGCTCTATGAATTCCCAACAGAAGGCAACCCATTGGACCGTTTCTACGCAGGAAATTGGTTTCAAGGAGACATAGGGGAATCTTCACTGAGACGCTTGTGTCGCCAACTCAGTTAAATTAGCCCGCACATCATCAAAACCGTATTTCTTTTCCCCACATGCTAATACATCTGATTATTCAGATGTATGAATATCCAACCTTGGTAGCATTAAACTTTCTGAATTATTATTTATGTTTCGTTAATTAATGTTCACATTGCATTGTTGAGTGATGGATTCAATAATATTCTATTTAATTTACTTTCGAACCTCTCTTATCTTTATACGTGTTTGACTTTTAAAGTATGGATACTTAAACTTATTTCCTACAAGCCAATAAATCAATAAAGTAACAATGGCATGTGAGTTGTCTTTGAAAATATTGATTTAAAAAATACAAAAATTAAATGCCATTGACTGATTCCGGTGGTGCAGAATTTTGTTTCTTAAGAGGACAATACTGATGAAATACCTGGTAAACTTTATTTAAGTACAATACAAAATTAATAAACTGGCCAATTTCAGGACATCCATCAAGCCCCAATAGGCAGCCCACGACATTTTTATGCTTTGAAATTTGAACAACAATCTTTTACTATTTACATTTAAAAATCATCTAACATTGCACTTACGCCATGTGTTATGGAGTAACGCCAATCCTAACTCACATTTACGTACATTGGTTCGTTTGGACTTTACCAAAATATGGTGGATTGTAATGGGCGTACTATTGTTTTCGACTTGTCTCACTGGGCAACAATGGTAAGAAAACCAGTGGATTATTTTCGTCTAAAAGAAAACTGAAATGGGTCATATTCTTACGGGTGCTCACTGTTACGTCTGGCCAGTTACGATGAAAATCATGGCCTCAATTACTGATAACGATTATTCTCTTTTTCAGGAACCAACTAAGGAACAATGGAGGGAACAACTAACCAACCAAAGCCAACACATCCCGGTACGTCAATAGCACCAACCACACTTCAAAACAAATTACACACAATTTATTTCTCTGCCACATTTTAACGTTCATAAAACGCATGTCCCCATGAAACAGAAACTGCCCCAACAGTCAACCATAATAAGAAAAGGAAAACACCAGCTGTAACGAAACCATCACTCAGTGAGTATGACCCGCAAGCGGATTCCCCAACAAAGCACGTTAACATGACCACATCAGGTACGCCAAAACATATTCAACTTTTACAAATCAATTACGTTTACATTGTCAACATCATTTTCATTAACGAACAAAATCCCATTTCAGCAACGTCGACGAACAACCCAACAAAACAGACAAACAAGAACCAGGGAGCTATTGTTATCCCTCTGAACTGGAAAACAAACGCGTTGACCAGGAAAAAAATGACGACGATTGGGAAGATGATGAATGGTGGTCAACCAATATACACGAGATCATCGACGCATGCAGCCCTCGTAACACCAAATGAACAACCTCTATACGAATACATCCTAATGGTTTTATGACGTGTTTTTTAACTCAATAGTGAATAACTCAATAATGTTTATCTTTTTAAAACCTGTCTTTTCAATTTCAAATTATCACGTCTTTAACCACCACATCCAAACTACACTGTTCTATTAAAAAAATAACAAACATTTGTATAACCAGAAAAAGAAGTTGATGTAAGCTGTAAGCACAACTGGATATTTACGCATCCCCTTGTGTAGGGTAGATGAATTTACACAAAACCTTACGGTTCCGTTAATCCCAATTCAACAATTAATCCTATCCGCCTAAACCAGGATGTCTTGAGTTCAATGCAACCATTACAGGAGATGAATACATGACTCTCTATCAACAACTTGGTAACCAAGGTGACTTATGCGAAACTTTCGTAAAACTCCCACGACCCTTTTAACCTTCACCGTCTCGGCTTGGTGATATATTCATGCCCGGTATTATCGACTCCTCTGTAACGCGCGAGTCTCCCATTAGTAAATTTATAAAGTATATGGTTTGTTAAAATTAAAAGTAAATCATAAGGGTTATTTGATACTTACGCTAATACTCTATGGAAAGATCTTTATTTTTTGAAATAGTCTAAGGGAAAAAAACATAAATATTTATATAATAGAGGCTTGTACACATAGCTTTAAGACTTGTATATAAACATTTGTATAAAAGTTCCTAAAAAATCAATTTTATTAATTAATAATTTATACTCACTTACATTTAGTTCGAATTTACATCGAGATAGTTGGTAAATGGGTAACAAGCTGCGCCACTACCTCTTTTTGAATAGCAAAACTAAGCCTTTTAAAAACTACGTCCATAGATCTCGGGGTCATAATATTACTATGCATGACC
Source organism: Helianthus annuus (assembly GCF_002127325.2). Lineage (NCBI taxonomy): Eukaryota > Viridiplantae > Streptophyta > Magnoliopsida > Asterales > Asteraceae > Helianthus > Helianthus annuus. The sequence goes on from NC_035442.2 coordinate 145,231,226, forward strand.
CTTTGAACTCGACTAAGTAGATCCACAGCCTCTGGTGCCAGAAAACCAAAAGTATCAAAAGCAAATGAGATAAACACGTGCTGGTTGTCAAGGCACGCTTTCTCATGTTTGGTCACTTTACCCGAAGCAGCCTTTAAAGCCGCCTAACCCACCGTGAAACACTACCCCTAACCCCACAAGCGGGGAAACCCCTGTTAGATCCACACAGGCATGTTTTCCTCCTACCCATCCAAAGATTAGAATGTCGGCTGGTTGAATGGTAGATCTCCCTTCCAACGGGTCTGTCAAGAAATTAACGGATGCCTCTTTCTTAGCAGAAATACCAGCGCCCCTGAATATGTCAAAAAGGACATCCCTAACCAAATTATGTCGGTATTTGAACCCCGGGAGCTCTCTACAATAAATTGCATGCTCCCCAAAAGAATCCAAACACGCCTTATGACAAGCAGGGCATACCTCATCAAATCAACTGGGAACAAATAAATTATGAGGTGATACTTAAGGATTGTACGGTACTCCGCCGGCCATTAATTAATATATGGGGAATTAATATAGTTGATTTTTTCTCTTGCCTAAACTCTAGAATCAACCCATGCCTATAACTAGCATTGGCCGGCGAATTAACCAAACTATCTTTTACAATAACCAAATTAAGGGTTATTGAATTTTATCACCCCTAACTATTGGCTATTTGCCGGTGCCACCCCCAACTATCACTTTGACGCCCGTCACCCCCAACTTAGTGTGTTTTGTCACAACGTCGTTAACTGATCACTAACTTTTGATCTTGGTACTATCATTTTGGCAATTTACTCTAAAAAAATAGAGTTAAATGCCATTTTAGTCCCTGTGGTTTGGGCCAGTTTGGCAGTTTAGTCCAAAGTTTTCATTTTTCCCATGTGGGTCCAAAAATGTTTCACCATTGCCATTTTAGTCCACTGGGTTAACTTCATCCATTTTTTCTATTAACGAGAAAGGCAATTCGATCATTTTATATGGCCGAATTGCCCTTCTAGTTCACAGAATTACATATATAATGACCGAATTGCCCTTCTCGTTAACAGAAAAAATGGATGAAGTTAACTCAGTGGACTATAATGGCAACAGTGAAACCTTTTTGGATCCACAGGAAAAAATGAAACCTTTGGACTAAACTGCTAAAATTACCCAAACCACAGGAACTAAAATGACATTTAACTCAAAAAAATTATCTAAACACAACAAATACAAGAGTCGGCGACAATAGTGCCTTCAATTGATTGGAGGAAAGGGACGGCAAGGGGAATAGTGTCAGGCACCTGCCTGACACTTCCCTATTGGCCAAATTAATTTATGATTTTATCCCCGTTTTAAAATTATGATTTTACCGTCCGTTCAAAATTACATTTTTGCCCCCAGTTAAAAATATATTTACTCTTTTGCCCCCAGCTCAAAATTACGATTTTGCCCTCGGTAGAAAAAAAATACGATTTGACCCTCCGCCAAAATTACGGTTTTGCCCCAGTTCAAAATAAAAATATGTTTTCCCTAGCTAAAAAATACGATTTTACACCAGTTTATTATTTTACACCCACTTTAAAATTACGTTTTTGGCCTCCAGTTTAAAATTATGTTCCCCCCTAAAAATAAACATATGCTTTTGCCCACTGCTCAAAATTACGAATTTACCCTCATTTCAAAAATACGTTTTCGCACCCAGTTCAAAATAAAAATATGGTTTTGCTTCAAAATTATGATTTTACCCCCCACTTAGAAATAAATTTACGTTTTTGCTCCTAGCTAAAAATTTCAATTTTACTCGCGGTTCGATTTACCATTTTGCCCCGTTTAAATTTACAGTTTTGCCATTAATTTTTTCCCCTTAAAATTACGATTTTGCCATCAGTTCAAAATTATGTTTTTACCTCCACATAAAAATAAATTTACGCTTTTGCTTCTAGCTAAAAATTCCAAATTTGTCATCGGTTCAAATTTACGATTTTGCCCCGTTTAAATTTACAGTTTTGCCATTAGATTTTTTTTTCTCACAGCCAAGTTACGATTTTGCTCTCAACTTAAATTTACATTTTCTCTATCGTTTTTGTTTGTTTTCCTGGTTACATTACAATTCTGCCCCCAATGAAAATTACAGTCATGCCGGCAGCTGCCTGCGACTCCCTCATTGGTCCATTTAATTGGTCCATTTAATTTACGATTTTATCCTGAATGAATAATATGATTTCGCCCTCAGTTAAAAATTACGTTTGTCCCATTGTTTTAGTTTTTTTTAGCAAAACTATAAAACTTTTTTTTAATTGGTTGACTCCGTTTAATTTTTTTCGGTGTCAAGGAGCTGCCTAACACTCGCTCATTAGTCCTGAAAAATTACTGTTTTGTTCTGAGCAGAAAATTACGGTCTTATCATCGTTTTAGTTTTTTTCTAACAAAATTATCGTTGTGTTTTTTTAATTGATTGAGAATTATTCGGATATCGCCCCGCAACGCGGGCGAGGTATTTAGACAAAATCAAGAATTACACGTATGATGACGACATTGCCAAATGGATAGATTAAAATAAAAAGATATACACTGCTAGGACACGTATCAGACCCGTCCAATCTAGCAGCTACCAGTCAAACAAAAGTTAACATCAAAACAATCACACTGTCTCCGCAATCTATATTTAGGGCTTTTCTCGACTCTTCTTGAATCTCACATCTTAAAGATAATTTGGTGAAGTAGGTCTGGTTTAAAGATTCAATCTTTGTAATTTAAATGTTTGAATTCGACAAAAAGATACTGTAGCTGGCATTTGAGAAGATCAAGAACAACAAAAGTCAAAAAGGTCAACATTTTGGAATCTGATTCCATGGATATAACAGAAGTTTCAATCATTCATCATGTGGGTATTGTGTTGTTGGTGATTTGGTTGCTTTCTGCATTCAGTTCTTGCCACCCATTTGTGTACTTCATCTCTTTCATCTATCTTTTCTTTGTAAGATCTTTATAGATTATATATATTGATTTGAAATTCATATAAAGAGGGTGGTTTTGATTGGTTTCTTGTTTTGCAAGGTTCATGAGAATTTTGTAACAAGATTCAGAAGAAAGGTCCGGTTTGAAGAAAGAAAGCAAGCCTATCAAAAGAGGGTAATTATTTTAATATGACAGATCTTTATGCAAATTGATACATAAAGTTTAGATAATTTATTTATTCAGTAAATTGCTGATATGCTAATGGTTTCTTTTTAATTCTTTCCTTTTTCTACTTGTGCATCAATAGTTAGCTTATTCACTGAGATCAAGTTTAATCATTGAATCTTAGGCTTTCGTTTTAAAAGGCGTATGAGGCGTTAGGCGCCGGCCCGACTTAAAGCGTGTCTCGTGTACTTTTGGGTCAAAATTGGTTAAAACTAGGGTCTATAGGAGGCTAACATGTAGAAACATTCTGAAGAAATTATGAAAGATTTACTTGTTAAAAAGGTTCATATGTAAGACTAGGGATGGGATCGGTATAGAAACCGTATCTGTACTGGTACTGAATTTGAACAAAATTGGGTACTGAATACCGTACCAAAATAGATTGGTACTGTACGGGTATTTCGGTACGGTACCCGCTTTGGTTCCACTTTGTTTTATTTTTATTTTTTGAGCACTCGTACGGACACCAAATAGGTACAATCGGTACGAGTACCAATATAGTATGGGTACCAAATAGGTAAAATCGGTACGTGAATAAAGCTTATAATATGAGTACCAATATAGTACCTGCAGTAGTTGTGAATAAAGCTTATTTGGTTGTATACAGAGCTAACTTTTTAAGCCAAGCTTTAGCCCTAAAAAGCTGAATTTTATCAAGTTATCAACCTCTTTTTGGTTTTCTGTAGGTATTATCTGATTCAGAATCGGTTCGGTGGTTGAATCATTTGGTTGAAAATATATGGCCTATATGTATGGAAAATATAGTCTCACAGAAAATCCTCCTCCCTATCATCCCTTGGTTCTTGGAGAAGTACAAACCCTGGACCGTGGTACCAATTCGATCTTAATTCTATTCATTTTAAGCTCGTTATGTGCACTCTTTTATAGTTTCTTTTTATCTGCATAGCATCTTATTCTGTTATTCACAAGCTTTGAAGCTCAATAAAGCTGTATGTTAAATCAGATACTTGACATAGATCTTTCCGAATGAAAATATGCCTCACGTTAGAGGTGTACAAATCGGTTTTTTTTTTTAATTTTTATTTTTATTATAAACTGTTCCGTTTTTTTTATGCCACAAAAAACCGTTTTTTCAAAAAACCAGTTCGGTTTTTAAACCGGTTTGATACAAGGAGAACCTGAACTGGTACTAACTGGTTCGGTTCGGTTGGGTTTTTAACCGGTTTGGGCCAAAAAAACCGGTTTTAACCGTTTAAAAACCGGTTACAAATGTCGCGAAGAACAACTGGTCTATAACCGTCAGGTTGAGCCTGAACCAGTTTAAAAAAAAACGGTTAAAAATAAAACCCGTTTCGGTTTTTCCCCCGGTTTCGATCCTAAAATCGGTTTTTTTGTACATGTCTACCTCGCGTTAATTGCGACACACGGCAGAAAAATTATATATACGTTTTAACAAACGACCGTTAAACACACCTTTTCAGAGAGACATTTGTTATATATAAAAATCTTACCACGACTTGAAGGTTATATTTCTATTATTTGATGATTTTTATCTTTGTATGTGAAAATCTATGCAGAAAGAAGCTGCGGTTCAGAGTTTGTACATGGGAAGATCTCCACCTATGATTACCGAAATGAGGGTTTGTCGTCAATCTACCGGTGATGATCATTTGGTAAATTAACTTCTCTGGAGAGTGGGGTTATCATGTAGCAGTCATTTCTCTTTTCGGCGATTTCTAATCGGCTTTTAATATATTATTATGTTAAGGTTTTGGAACTAGGACTAAACTTTAAGACAGCCGATGACATGAGTGCGATATTAGCAGCGAAACTGACAAAAAGATTGGGTTTTGGAATGTCGGCTAAAATGCATATAACGGGAATGCATGTCGAAGGAAAGGTCCGTTGTTTATTTAATAACCTTATTGTCTGAAGATCGAGATTTATTTAGATAGTTATGTATGAAATTCGTTTAGGTACTTGTGGGAATAAAGTTTCTCCCAAAATGGCCGTTTCTTGGACGCTTGAGGGTGTGTTTTGTTGAACCACCGTACTTTCAGATGACTGTAAAACCGATTTTTTCTCATGGTCTTGATGTTACTGAAGTTCCCGGGATTGCTGGATGGCTGGTTCGTACTTGTTTTACTTCATCAACTGGTTGTATTAAAACAGACACAGTCTAATGTTTGTAACATGTTTTACATGATTAGGATAAGCTTCTGACCGTTGCATTTGAGGAGACACTGGTGGAGGTAACTTTCTTTTGGTTTTCTTTAGGGGTGCTAAACAAGTCGTGTTCGCGGTTTGGTGGGTTCAACCCGAACCTGAAAATCGTGTCATACATATGAACCTGAACACGACCCACCTCTATTTTCCATGCTTCCATTTACTGAAACACCACAAAATGGTTTCTGATTAAGACTCACGGTTTTTACAGCCTAATATGTTGGTGGCGGATGTCGCGAAATTTGTTTCCCCTGAACAAGGTATTAAAAGTGTTTTGACCCGAAATTTACTACAAAATTGCTGTGTTAACGTGCATTGTGGTTATATTTTAGAACCTTGGTTTTCAATTGATGCAAAGGAGCCAGCTGGTTACGCCTTGGTGGAAATTGTGGAAGGATCAGATATGAAACCATCAGACATGAATGGTAAGTTTACTTCACAAAGTGCGTTAATTTTCCAAAGCGTTCAGTCAACGTGTGGGCTAACCGAATGACGTTTCAGGGTTGGCTGATCCTTACATAAAAGGCCGATTAGGTGTATACCAGTTCAGGACCAAGACACAAAAGAAAACACTATCTCCGAAATGGTTTGAAGAGTTTAAAATTCCTATTGCTTCATGGGATGCACCTAATGTTCTTGAAATCGGAGTCCGTGATAAAGATCACATTTTTGACGACACCCTCGGGTTTGTTTTTATTTAAAAATTTTTTATCATTACTAGTACATATTAAAAGGTGTGGATCTATGATTAGTATCCACACTTTTTATTTCCCCTTCAAATTTTATTATTGATACTTATACCCTCTTAACTTTCTAAATATTTTGTAATATTTCATTTTGACCCCTTTGAGTTTCTAAAGTTTCAAGTTTACCCTCTATGCTTTCATTCTTTTAACTTAAGAAAAACACTAATTTTTTTACATGCTTATTTTTATGTGCGTGTCGGTACAAATTCACGTTGGTTTACGTTTTGATGTAAATTTATTTTCAGAAATGAGTTAGTTAAATAGAATGCGTTTTCATGCTTATATTTATGTATGTACGTAATTTTTTTTGGAAACGAGTTGGGTAAAATATAATACGTATTTATGCTTATTTTTATGTATGTTTTCAGTTGGTATATGTTTTGACGTATATTTTGTTCGGAAACGGGTCAGGTCAAATATAATACATTTTCATTCGACAGTATAAACTTGAGTTGCTATACGTTTCAATGCCACCGCAACGCGTGACTGATAAATTACTAGTTACATTGAACTCGTGTTCATATAACTGCATTGTGCATATATTATGCAGGGATTGTTGTGTAAAGATTAACGATCTTAGAGACGGTCAGAGGCATGACATGTGGTTGCCTCTCGAGAACATAAAAACGGGAAGATTGCATCTTGCGGTTAGAGTTATCGAAGCTGGAGAAAAAGTATTCGAACAGCCATGCAACGACGATGCACCAAAGACTCAATTTCAGAAAGAAGACGATTCAACGACTCAATTTCAAGAAGACGGTTCACATGAATTGGCGGAAAAATCTAGAAAAACGGAAGCCGATCAACTTGAACCGATTGATGTCGAAGGGCAACGGGAGACCGGCATATGGGTTCACCGCCCGGGTTCTGACGTGGCACAAGTATGGGAGCCTAGAAAGGGGAAGAACCGAGTGGTCCATAAAGACAGTGAGTCGGTGACCGGTAGCATTCGGTCTGAACCATCCGGAAATGACTCGAGCAGCAGCGATGAATGCGTAGAAGGAAACAAACCCAAGTCAAGAAACATGGTTAAGAGGGGGTTCCATAAGGTCGGTTCCTTGTTTCACAGAACCCCGAAACCGGAGCATGATAAAGGTATAGATCAATCAAGAACTGTTAAGAAACAGGACGATGAAGATTGCGTACCACTACATAACATTAGGGCGGTGAACGAAAAGGGGGTCCGGGTGAATTTGGTAATGGCGGATGAACTTTCGATACCGCGTCAGGACCGGCAAGTTGGATTTGAAGAGAGTCCGGATGGAAGTGAACTGGGTAGCCCGGATAAGAGGGGAGTTAGAGATTCGGTCAAAGGTTTTGTGAAGCAAACCGGGAATTCGGCTCGTGGTTTGATGCATGCGGTTTCACGTAAAGTGTCTAGTAAAGGAAGAGATACAGATGCGGGTGTGAAGTCGGACACTTCTAGTGAGGTTGGGGCGATTGGTTCACCTGGATACCGAGCTGATGGTGAAGCGAGTCCAAATGGTCCGTATGGTCCTGGTCAGATGGATTCAAGAAAAGGTGCTATGAGTCCTGTGAGCCCGACTGGTGAAGTCAATCTAGATGATCCGGATAGATTCAGAATCGATGGTGTGGATATAAGCGCGGTGGATAAAGCCGAAGTTGATGATTCCAGAAGAACAGGGCAGGAAACATCTTGACGGTTCACTGGGGAGCAGGTAATATGTTGTCTTTGATGTGGTTGTACTTTGTTTCATATGGATTTTGATGTATGTAAATGGAAAGAGTTTCTTGTCGATAACTCCTTGCATTGAATCCTTTTAGTTTTTATTTTTTTTTTTATTTTTTTAACTTTGGAAATAAATAAGATTTGTGGTGAAATCACTGTAAAAAGGCATGCAATGCAGATCAGGCAATTCATCGAACACTTGGAGTGCACCATGAAATTTAAGTTATTAGTACTTTGATCATAATTTTTACAGATCACATCAAACTGCTTGCGATATGTGGAAATTTGAGAGAGAGAAATAAGAGAGTTCACTGATGCCATAAAAGATTGACTAAAAACTTGCTTCCCAGCTCACTAATAATCACTATATATAATTACAGAATAACAAACTATTTTAGAGATAGAAACAACATTTAAATAAGACTCCAAGGTATGGTGATGGACTATCCTTGGATTGGATGATGATCCGTCACGTAGGCGTCACATCATATTCCTCCCAAAGATGGTCCATCCTCCAAAACTAGAGGGCATGGTAGGATGGTCCTAGTCATAGTCCTCTACCACTTTTTATGTTTTTTTTTTATTTTTTTTTTAGTATTCTATTTTTTTTAACATTTAACAAATATACTAACAAAATATTTTCATTAATATTAAACCCACATTACATAAACATAAAAAAAAAACATAAACTTAAAAAAAAAAAAACCAAAAACTTAATAAAAATAAACATAGAATTAAATAATTTGATTTTTTTCATGATGTCGTGTTGTAATTTTTTCAACATCGAACGTTTCGGCTCGGGTTCGTCCTCGACATTCATTGATATTATTTCCCATTCCTTGAGCCGAATTTTTCCATCGGAAATTCGGATTTTCTCATTCGCCAATCGGACCTTCTCGCGTAACTTTTCTTCCGATACACGACTTTTTCTTCGACGGCCCGCTCCTTCGCCTTCGTCTTTTGGGCCAAGACGTCGTTGTACATTTTGAAGTGTTCCATAAACTCAACCATGTTCGGGTCCACCTTTTCCTTTTCTTTTCCCTTGGCCCGCTCCTTTTTTGATTTGTCTCGGCCCGTTGGACGCTCCGGTTCACGTACGTTGTACTCCTCTTCGTCAAAGTCGGCGTCATCATTTAAGTTTATGTGACACCTCGCGTCCGATCCACCGGCGCTAAAACTACCCGTTTCCGATGTTTTTTGGCGTTTCGCCATCGCCACCTCGTTGGGAATAGGCCTCCATTTTGGTTCGTCTTTTACAACCATCCACGCGCGAACGTGAGGAAAGTTGGTATTACCATTCTTTTCCTTATACTTTTCCAACGCCATTTTGAACACATCCTAGTCGTTCCACCCGCTACGACGGTCACATGTATATAATTTATTATATTCCTCGCAAAACCTATTGATGGACGAGTTCATTTTCCGCCACTTTGAGGAGACCGAGTCGACATCTCGATACGAGCCTTGGTCCATAAAGACGAGAAACTTGGCCAATACCTTGGACCAAAACCCCTCACCCGATTGGTTATTACCTATAAAAAACAAACAAAATATATAAAGTGTTAACATAATAATAATTAAACTTTAAAACTAATAAAGTAAAAAACCTACTGTTAAAAAAAAAAACTTAAAGTAAAAAACCTACTGTTATAAAAAAAACTTAAAAAAAAAAACAAACTGTTGGTTTTTTAAAACTTTAAACTTTAAAAAATTTAAACTTAAAACTTTAAAAAATGTAAACTTTAAAAAAAATATGAACCTTTTGTCGGGTTGTCAGAAGTGCCAATGAAAGCCTTGGCTAAGGCTTCTTCTTCGATTGGTGTCCACTTAGTCGCCTTCGGTTTCGACGGTTGATCACCCACCACTTGCTTGCCTTTGTTTCGTTTTCCTTTCCCTTTAGGCGGTTGGGTTTCGGGAACAATCTCCACATTGTCTTCGGGTTCGGATTGGGTCCGGATCGGTTGAGGTTGAACGGGTGGTGTGGGGATCGGTTGAGGTTGAACGGGTGGGAAGTTCCAAGCACCCCGCATCATCATTTGTTGAAGGGCTTGATTTTGGGAGATTTGAGCGAATTGGTTTGGCGAGTGTTGGAATGAAGCAAACGCATTCGATGAATATTGCGAGAATTGGTTCGGTTCTAGCGTCGGATAATATCCCGGAACCGAGAAAACATTAGGTTGGGTCGGATTGTTGGGATTATTCGGGTTGTTCGGAGTGTTCGGGTTGTCCGGGTTGTTGAACGGATCCATGAAAAAGTGTAAAAAGGTTTATAGTGGAAGAAGGTTTATAAAATAGTAGAAGAATGTTTATAAAAATTATGTGAGAGAGAGATGAAATTTTGGGGTTAATTTTGTGATTGAAAGTGAAAATGGAAGGTAAATATATATATTTTAAAATTATGACCGTTTGGAATTATTCAAAATTTGGAAATTTTGTTTTTTTTTAAATAACGGTCGAAATCATAAATTAAGGGCCCCACTTTTGGACCGTCTCAAACGGCGAAGAAGCGACGGAGAGGCCGCGACCGAGGGGGGGGGCACGGTGTTTGCTGCGGCGCCGGACCTCGACGGTGTGGGGACGTCCCCCAGTAGCCTAAGATGACTTGGTGTAATATGTAGAGAATTAGTTGATGCCCCGTCCGCGTTGCGGGGCGATGGCCGAATAATTTTCTGTCAATTAAAAAAAGACTATTATAATTTTGCTAGGAAAAAAAACAAAAACAAAAACGATGATAAGACCGTAATTTTGGGCTCAGGACAAAACTGTAACTTTTCAGGACTAATGAGCCAATGTTAGGCAGCTCCTTGACACGAAAAAAAAATTAAATCGAGTAAACCAATTAAAACAAAAAACCTTTATAGTTTTGCTAAAAAAAACTAAAACGATGGGAAAAACGTAATTTTTAACTGAGAGCAAAATCATAATTTTAATTCGGGGATAAATCGTAAATTAAATGGACCACCGGGGGAGTGCCAGGAAGCTGCCGGCATGACTGTAATTTTACATTGGGGGTAAAATTATAATTTCACCAGGAAAACAAACAAAAACGATGTGCAAAATGTAAATTTAAGTTGCGGGCAAAGTCGTAATTTGTCTGTGAGAAAAAAAAAAAAAACTAATGGCAAAATTATAAATTTATATGGGGCAAAAGTATAAATTTATATGGGGCAAAATCGTAATTTTGAATTGAGGGCAAAATTGGAATTTTTAGCTGGGAGCAAAAGCGTAAATTTATTTTTAAGTGGGGGTAAAAACATAATTTTGAACTAATGGGAAAATCGTAATTTTAAGTGAAAAAAAACTAATAGCAAAACTGTAAATTGAAACAGGGCAAAATCGTAACTTTTAACCGGGGGCAAAAATGAAATATTTAGCTGGGAGCGAAAGCGTAAATTTATTTTTAAGTGGGGGCAAAAACATAATTTTGAACTGATGGTAAAATCGTAATTTTAAAACGGGATAAAATCGTAAATTTATTTGGCCAATAGAGGAGTGCCAGACAGCTGCCTGACACTATTCATTTGCCGCCCATTTAGCCCAATAAAGGGCCTGACCTATTCCCGCCGACACGCCGACACTGTTGTTTGTAGTTATTGAAAATAACAAGGAATTATATTTCCTAGTCTAATAGTGATCTAAATTTCATTTCATTTCATTGTTTTAAAAATGAAACGGAATGAATAGTGTCACATGATTTTCATCGGTTGATAAGGTCAGTGTATACAATCAGTCCCATTCATCTGCGACTACAAGATCACGCCACTTCTTACTCGAGATTGAGGGAATGAGCCCACATCTACTTACACCCATTCATCTCTAAACTCCACGTTCACGTTGTAGTTCTTTGGTGTTATATGAGCACCAAATCATCCATCAAGTTCTTCACTAGTTACTTCAAAATACAAAAAAAAAAAAAAGATAGAGAAAAAAAGGTTATCTAAATGCTCCAATTCAAGAAGTTCAGGGGTGTTTATGCTAACCTCAAAATATAAAGGTGCCAAAGTGGCAAAGTGCCAATAAATCTACTACCAGTTGCAGATTTGAAATCTAAACCCCTCTTCTTTCTCATGGGTTGCAATCCGCCATGTTAGTAAAACAAACTTGCATCCTTTTTCACAAATTGATTGCTTATAATTCAGTCAAATTTAGTCAATCAACTTCATATTCGTCAATTTCCATAAACCCTAATGACAAAGCAATCAAACCCATCATCCATTTGAACTCCCAGATCAGCAAACATGGTCGAACTGGTAACATTAAGGATGCAGAGACCATATTTAATCGCATGCCCATCAAGAATGTCGTATCTTGGACCGCTATGCTCACTGCATATGCAGAAAATGGCCAGATTAATAATGCCCGTAAACTGTTCGATGAAATGCCTGAACGAAATGTTGCGTCTTGGAATGCGATGATTACTGGTTATATGCGTAGCAAGAATGGAGTTGAGAAGGCGTGTGAATTGTTTTCGATGTCACCTGAGAAAAACGCGGTTTCTTATGCTTCAATGATCACAGGTTATGTTCGTGCAGGCAGGCTAGATGATGCACATAAGTTGTTCTGTAGTATGCCGGTGAAGTGGCGGGATCCGTTCTGTTCGAATGCTTTGATGAATGGGTATTTGAAAAGGGGTAAACTTGAAGAAGCTGTTCAGATTTACGAGGGAATGGTGGAGAAGAATGTCGTTTCTTGGAGCTGCATGGTTGACGGGTACTGCAAATTAGGCGAAACTAGGAAAGCAAGAGAGCTGTTTGATACGATTCCAGAAAGAAATGTAGTTACTTGGACTGCGATGATCGATGGTTATATAAAAACCGCGTGTTTTGAAGAGGGGTTTGCGTTATTTCTCCAAATGAGACGTGAAACTGAAGTAAAACTTGTTTCGAACACATTGACTGTAGTGTTTGAAGGCTGTGGAAGACTTGATAGGTATAGAGAAGCGCTTCAAATTCATGCTTTGGTGATGCGTATGGGATTTGAGCTCGATACTTTCTTAGGGAATTCCGTGATTACCATGTACTGCAGGTTGCGTGATTTGGATTCCGCTATTAGGTTGTTTAATATAATGGAGGTTAAAGATACTGTTTCGTGGAACGCTTTAATTGGTGGTTACGTTCAAGCGGAAAACATTGACGAGGCATATAAACATTTCAATGCAATGCCGCATAAGGATGTATATTCATGGACAACGATGATTACTGGATTCAGTAACAAAGGACTTACTGAAAAATCAGTGGAGTTGTTCGACATTATGCCGTATAAAGATGATATTACGTGGACCGCTCTTATATCAGGGTTTGCAAGTAACGGGGAATACGAAGATTCAATCCATCGGTTCATTCAGATGCTTCAGACAGCTGTCAAACCTAATGCACTTACTTTCAGCAGTGTTCTCAGTTCTTCAGCTTCGTTAGCAGCGTTAAACCAAGGCCTGCAAATTCATACTCATGTAGTTAAAACGGGAATGGAATTCGATTTGTCAGTTCAAAATTCGTTAGTTTCGTTTTACGCGAAGTGTGGATGCGTCGATGATGCCTACACGGTATTTAATTCGCTTGATATTCCCAATGCTGTTTCATACAACTCCATGATTAACGGGTTTGCTCAAAACGGGTACGGGAAAGAAGCACTGGATTTATTTAAAAAAATGGAAGATAGCGACGTAGAGCCGAACGACATAACCTTTCTGGGTGTTCTTTCCGCGTGTACACATGTCGGGCTGGTGGCAGAAGGACGAAAGTACTTTAAATCAATGAGATCGTTATACAAAATCGAACCAAGCCTTGACCACTATGCATGCATGGTTGACCTTTTAGGTCGAGCTGGTTTGTTAGACGAAGCGTATGATTTTATAAATTCAATGCCATTTGAGCCTCATTCTGGGGTTTGGGGTGCGCTTCTTGGTGCGAGCAGGACCTATTTTCGTTTGGATCTTGCAGAAATTGCAGCTCAGCGTATATATGAACTGGAGCCTGATAATGCTACACCTTATGTGGTATTATCGGATATATACATGGTTTGTAGGAGAAAAGAAAATGAGGAATTAGTGAGAACAATGAAAAGATCAAGAGGTTTGAAAAAGAGTCCTGGTTGTAGTTGGATCATGGTACAAGATGATGTTAACTTGTTTTTGTCGGGTGATCGTTCGCATAGAAACTTTGAAGAGATTAAGAGCACACTTTGGTTACTTGTGGATGAAATGTAGAACTGTATTCAGCATTCCTTTCTAATTGTTTATAACTTAAATTCAATCCAATTAGAAATCACAAATCAGGCTGCTTCATCTTTAACAAAGTCAAATTCGTAGAATAAAATAGTTGTAAAAGAAACTGATCAAAACTAAAATGGCATTTCTTCTATAGCTGTATAGCATAATGTCACAAACTAGTCTTGCATTTGTGTTCTTAATCCACAAGGACTGCCAATTTCATCTCGCATTGGCATGATCAGTGAGGTGTCAAGAAGTGTTAGCGCTTTTCAACATATATCGAAATCTAATGAAGTAAAGAAAACTGGAACGAGAGGAGACAACTGACACCGTTCTCTCTTTTGTTTCATATCACTATATATTTGTACAAGAAATGAAACACACATTTTAAATAAGTTCACAACCATCCTGTACCCCAGAGAGTGATCAAACCTTAATCAATTACAACCCCCTCCACCGTCGCCACATCCACCATCAGCGCCACATACACCAGGACCACCACCACCTCTGTTTGTGGTTCGGCCTGTTACACCTTGTTCAAGGTCAGGATCGGTTGTTTTATTTTTCTCATCATAAGTAACGAGACAAAACACAAAAATCGTCCATACAAAAAGCAAACCGCAAGCCATGAGAACCTTTACATATGTTTTCATCTTTCTCTAAATGCATGACAAATAATAGCCTCTTTGGTTCACATAATTTCTTGGAACATTCTCTATTAATTTAACATGTTTGGTTAGAACATGATGGAAATGATCTTGGAATGTTTCCTCAAGATTCCTTTATTCATAGGTAGGTCACATTCTTCCCATAAATCAAATAAACAAGAAGCGGAAAATCGAACGAGATGGATTCTTTAAATTGGAGCTACAATCTGATGAAGATGGAGTAAGATGAAGAAACCAACGATGGCAGAAAGTATTTATGGAACATGACTAAAATGTTTGGCTGTCCTTAAAAAGAGGTTCAGGTCACAATTGCCCCGGGCTGCCCTAAAAATGTGTTAAGACGCCCTTCTCCCTCACCCTCACAAAGTCAGTTCTCGAGCATTCGTCCCCATTGACGCTTCTCTAGTTCTCATCTCACTTTTTTATGGTCTAACACAACTCAAGCAGTCAAGCTCATTTAAGGATGACAACGGGACAATTTTAGAATCCCCAACTCATACCAGATGGTAAAACCATGTCCCATACGTGACCAAAATACCTGCTGGGTATCGCTAATCAGGTTAGGCATCACTTGATATACCATACCCGTACCCACGATTTATTTTATTTTTTTTTTTTGTCAATTTCATACCCGAATACCTGTCCCATATGTTTCAAACTTTTTTCTGCAGCTGGAGCTCGACTCGTTTGTTATTTGTTATTTATTAATTAGTCAATTCTTTTCCAATTAATGCTGGATTCAAACTTTTAGCACCAACATAATATTAGACAAGCAATTTAACAAAATGAAACATGTTCAAGAATGACAAAAATGAAATTGATTTTTGTGGTGTAAAACTTAATTGGAAAATTGACAGAAGGAATCAGGAAACAAGACATTTATAATCATATGGCATGTAACCTCAGAAGCTCGGCACAACAAACTACAAAGGCTGCTGCACCAGGAGAACATCTAAGGTACAATACCTCGTAAGTACCTGCTATATTTCATCATCTTCCATTCTGTCAAATTTTAACAATTTCACGACTCAGATGAGTAAGGATAAATCATCAAATGTAGCCATATAATTTCAAAATTAAAACCGCCTGCAGCAGAAAGCTGGGCAGTAATAATTCACAGGCACAGATTTATGGAACCCTTTCATCCTCATGGTCGTCTTTAATGTATAAACTCAAAAGTCGAATAGATTTAGGGTTATAAAACAAATTGAACGATAGTTGCAGAATCCGAAAAGCAAAGAAAGTTTAGTTTAGTTTTAGGTTATGACCGCCGACAGTCACCACGGCGTTTCATCATTTGCTGCGATGTAAGTTTTTACTTTATATACATGATAAGTTTTAATAACACCCCTTCATCTATATCCTTATTTCCCAACTTTGTCCCAAGGTTGTTCATGATATTTCTTAAGGAGTAAAGTCCATGGATGGTTTGTGGTTTACCAAAATTTTAAATTTAGTTGTTAGTTTTTTGAAAGTACACGAAAGTCATGCTAGTTTACACTTTATAACGCATTTAGTCCCTAATTTAGACCTGCTGAAACCTTTGGATTTGTTGGCTGGGGACTAAACGCGTTACAAAGTGCAAACCACGAGGACCATTCGTAGGGCTGCAAACGAACCAAACGTTCGACGAACAATTCGTGGCGGGAAGTTCGTTTGTGTTCGTTCGTTTACTAAACAAACGAACACGAACAAGAAATTTCGTTCGTTTAGTTAAATGAACAAACATGAACAGAAGTCGTGTTCATTCGTTTATGTTCGTGAACGTTCGGTAACGTGTTCGTTTGTGTTTTTAGTTTTTATATTTATTTAAATACTTCAAAATTCCAGGCAAATTAAATATCTAATAAGTGTCGGTGTATTATATATTTTGTTCATGAACGATTGTTTGTGTTCATTTGTTTCCATTTGTGTTCATGAACATTAGTTTGTGCTCATTGTGTTCGTCAACATTCGTTGCCTAAAATTAACAAATAAACACAGACGAACACGAACAAGTTCATTTCCTTAACAAACGAACACGAACATAAAATCTCGTTCGATAAGTGTTCGTGAACGGTTCGCGAACACATATATTTCTTAACAAACAAACACGAACAAGGTCTTGTTCGTGTTCGTTCGGTTCTTTTGCAGCCCTAACCATTCGTGTACTTTTGAAAAGTTAGGGACCAAAATTCAAAATTATAATATACAACAGGGACCATTCGTGTACTTTGACATGATAATACTTAGTGCATCCAGAATGCTATGCTATTTTAAACTTCTACTGTCAACTTAGTTGTCATATCAGATTCCAATCATCCTTAAGATGGTATCTATGATTATATTATTTTAGTTAAAGAAAAGACATATTTTTCATGGATAGACTCTTATTTTGAATATGACTTTTTGATGAGATTCAGCATATGTTCATATATGGATATGGAGATCTATGCTTGCTCGTTTTCAATAAGTGATATTGAACACTAACTATCGACATGTGAAACCATTTGAAATCAAGATGTAATCTGAATTCTCTTTCAACCTGAAAACCAAATTCTGTTAATACTATGTTTTCATTATTTTTCAAATGAGTAAATTGCCATTTTAGTCCCTGAGTTTTTGTCTAAATTGTCATTTTAGTCCAAATAGTTTTTTTTACTCCCCTGGGTTCCTGACTTTTCCTTTTTCTTGCCATTTTGATCACATTGCCTAACTTAGTCTAAAAGCCAGGTTATAATCAGGTGTATTTTTGACATTAAATTATTATGAGTTTGATAAATTATGTTGTAAACTACCCCTGGTTATCCCTACACAACAGTTATGCCAAAAATATCCCTAGTTATAACCAGATTTTTATACTGAGTTAGGCAATGTGATTAAAATGGCAAAAAAAATGGAAAAGTCAGAGACTCAGATGATAAAGAAAAACCTATTTAGACTAAAATAACAATTTGAACCAAATCTCATATAGACAAAAACGACAATTTACTATTTTCAAATTGAACCAAACCTTTTTATCCAATCATTTCATTTAGAGATATCTCTTAACCCGACTATGGCCCAAAACCTTTTCTTTGTTTCAACTTAAACTAGCGTAACTTGGGCCGGTGTAAGTCCAGAATGATTATAAATAAACGCCGGCCCACTGGGCCAGTAAAAAGTATCTACAATCTACAATCAACATTACGTGTAAAATTGTCAGCCTCTTAAATCCTGCACATGAAGACATAACCATCCATCGATCAATCCTCAAATATGCGGTCATTCTGCACGGCTGTTCTACCATTAATACTCACCTGGACCTCTTCTTCACCAAAAGCTCACTCTGAAAAATGGCAGTTTTCAATTTCTTTAAGCTATCAATGCTACTCACCCTACTCTCCGACGTCAAGTTAGGGTCATGGACGCAGAAAGAAGCCGTGGCAGTGGGTGGATTCCCGCCGCAGTGCAGCCGTATCGAGTGCCCGACATACGACGTTGTTTACTCTGGCGATGGATATGAAATTCGCCTTTATAATTCCAGTATGTGGGCGACTACGTCTCCCATCGATGATATCTCCTTCGTTGATGGCACTCGTACCGGTTTCCTTCAGTATGATTACTGCCTTTACTCATTTATTACTCTTTTTTTTTAACAGTTAGCTTACGTAAAAAACTAAGCCTACTGGTATTAGGGCATGTTTGGGTAAGCTTTTTGAAACAACTTATTGACTTATTGGCTTTTTGAAAAGTCATAAGCTCTAAAATGATGTTTGGTAAAGAGGATGTATGTGAGGGGAAAAAGCTAATAAGTCAATAAGTCACAAAATCCTGACTTTTCCAAGAAGCCAATAAGTCAATAAGTTGTTTCAATAAGCTTACCCAAACATGCCCTTAAGGTGTGATGAAAGGCTTGATCTAAATGCACTCACTAATTACTAATTATACCCATTGTAAGAGGAAAAGTACCGCCCATGGCTTTATAGCCTAGTGGCATCTTGGGGGTGGGATAAAGCTTTGGCACCGATAGGTCCTGGGTTTGATTCCCACAAGGGGGTTTTCCCATATTTATTGGGTTTCCTCCTGAATTGGTGTATAAGGGGGTTTTCCCATATTTATTGGGTTTCCTCCTGAATTGGTGTATAGGCATTATGCCTAGTGGAGATGGATATGATCGGGTGGTTCCGCTGATGGCACGATGATACTCCAGTAGTCCGTCAGTGATCCAAATTTGCCGTTAAAAAAAAAAAAAAAAAAAAAAAAGAGGAAAAGTACCGGTCTCATACGGGCCCACCCGTAAATATGTGAGAGGAGGGAGTGTAACCTAACGTCTAGGTCAAGATTTTTTAATGGTTTACATTTAACATTTGTTTTAGAAAGGGTTTGTAGCATGTTGATACCAAGTTGTGACGAAATGTGTTCCTCTGTGAGGTTGAGCACGGTGGACAAAAGGTGAAAATTTTAGTGTAGAATTAGCCATTCTCAAACCTCACACATCCACTAAACTACTCTTAAATCTACGTCAATGGACCAGAACCCTCAACCAATTAGAAAATAATACATTTTTCTGTAAACCTAATACCTAGGTCTAAATTTTGTATAGTTCAAACTGATAATTTATTTAAGAATGGGTTTGTAACCTATTGGTACCGAAGCATGATTAGTTGGTGTGTATGAGTTAGCCGTTTAGAAAAACAAATTAACTTCAGTGATCCACTAAACTACCTTTAAATCTACACCAAAGGTCCATCATGGACCCAAACCCTCAACTAATTGGAAATGAAGTAATGAACACCTTTATTACACATTTTTTTATTTTCCGCTAGACTATAATCACTTTGGTACTCATTCGTAAAATCAAGTGATTGATTCTGAAAATCTAATTTCTAAGTCAATTGTTTTATAGTTTAAATTGATCATTGTTTGTTCATTTTAGGCTATTCAACTACATCCAAGGGCAAAATAACTACAAACAGCAGATCGAAATGACCGCTCCAGTTCTAACCGAGATTGCTCCGAGTGATGGACCGTTTTGTGAATCTTCATTTCTAGTGAGTTTTTATGTCCCGAAGAAGAACCAAGCCGATCCACCCCCTGCTAACGGAATTACAATCCAAAAATGGGTACACACTTACGTAGCAGTTCGCCAGTTTGGTGGATTTGTGACCGACTATATGGTAGGTGTCGAAGCAGCCGCCTTGTCCTCCAGTCTCTCGGGCACCATTTGGGCGGACGCCATCAAAAAAAGCCATGCTGGTGAAGTCACAACACAATACACAGTTGCACAATACAATTCTCCATTCGAGTTCGACAACAGAGTAAATGAGATTTGGTTCAAGTTTAGCATGTAAGAAAGTGAAGGGATGGAGACGATCAAGAGCCGAAGAAAAATAAGCATTTGTGCGAATAAAAGCGATATGTAGAATAATATTATGTATCGTAAATTTGTAATGTATGAGAAGAGGGGGGTTTTATAAAGCAATTCAAATAGATGATGATATATTATGTATATTTAACTAGTGGGATTTTCTCTCGTAATGCGGCGGAAATACCGTATATGCACATAGCATAAAATAGCGTTTAGAATGTATCCTTAAAAGGTACAAACATAAAAATGTAAGTTACAGAGTTATTTTGTGACACGGCCCATGTCATGCGAGTGCAATCATCCATGAATAGTAGAAAGTATCGAAAACCCTGCCCCCCCCCCCCCCCCAAACCACCACCACCAAACACACACACAACAGGAGCAGGACCCCACACATCCGAATGGATTAATGAAAAAGGTAAATCAACTTTGGTATTACTGGGTTTAAATGGCTATCGAAGGCTTTTGGCACGAAAACAGGTTTCACACTCTATTCTACCATTTGAAGGAAAGAGTTTTGGAAAAATGTAAGTTAGAGAGTTATTTTGTGATACGGTACAACTTTTGTATGTGCAGTAAAAAGTTATTGATTGTATGCGCAGTAAAAAGTTATTGAAACTGAAGTGGTATGACTAGTGAAGAGTTGGAAGATAAAACGAGCATTTACCATGGGCGATGAGCAATAACAAGCAAGAATGTTGGAGTGTTAGAAGAATTGAAGCCAAGTAAGACTTATAGTGAAGCTGTGGCTTATTGGGCTGTTTATTAATTGATCACCAATTTGGACTGCCCTAATGTCTTGAACTTGAACATTAATAGCAAACTCGATTGGATAGAAAAGAAGAAAGTTATATTGTTTCACACTTTCACAGCATTGCAAAATGCAAATTATCTATTGAGTGAATTGCAATTTTTGTCCTTTATCTTTATACCTAATTGCAGGCGATGTCCTTTACCTTTAAAATTGATGAGTTTTGTACTTAATGTTTCTAAATGTTGCACGTTATGTCCTTTGTCCCTAACTCAGTTAATTTTACTTGTTAAATCTAGTAATGTGCCCTACACAGGAGGGTAGGTTTGTCATTTCATGTTTTCAAGGACTGACTCTGTAAATAACTAAAAAAAGGGTTTTAAAAAAATAAAAATCAATTATATATACATAAAAACCCTTCTCTCTCTCTCTCTGTTTCTCAGCTCACCCTCCTATCACCACCACCAGTCACCACCACCTACTGCCATCGCCACCACCCACCCCACCAACCATCATCATCTTCGCACCAACACCACCTGTTGTCATCGCCACCACTACCCTGTCACCACCGCTGCTAAAACCGAACATCACCACCACTACCAGCCCTCCTTCAACCACATAGCAGCCGATCTGTTGGAGATCAAACAGATCAGACCCGACGACACCACCACTACAGAGATCAAACAGATCGGACCCAAACTTACTCTGTTACCGCCATCGTAAATTAACAAAGAAGACAACGAGTTTGAATAATTCTTAGCTAAATTAAGCAAAACTAAAGCAAAAAATTGACCTGCAAATCTTCAATTCGAGCTCGTGAAGGTGAGTTGATGATTGTTGACTTTAGAATAAAAGCTTGAATTCATGCTCAAATTTACCTATTCATTGAGATCGATACATTTTCTGATCCTCCAGGTTCAGATCGTTTTTCTCCCAACCGAAAAGCCAATCATGCTAGAGACTTGCGGTACATTAATTGCTACTCTCCCATTTTAGGTGGGTTAAAATATGCTTTTCTTTTTTCACAGATCCTTTAGTTTAAAACTTTAAATGAACACAGATGCTTTGATTTAGTTTTTGAAAAGGCTATGTGGACTTGGTTGTAATATAATAACAAAAATGTTTGATAAGTGGTCTGATGGCAAATTATTGAGAAGTGTTTTCATAGGCTCATTCTATACGCACCCCCCTCTTTCCTGATTATACCCCCCCTTGTGAGAGGAAAACTGTCGGTCCCACGCAGGCCCCACCTGTAAGTATGTGAGAGGAGGGGGGTGAAAAAAGTAAATAGGGGGGGTGTAGAAAGTAGCACCCTTTTCATATTTCTTTTCAAAGACAGTCGGAGAAGACGTAAGATGACGGAGGAAGGAGGCGTTGGAAGAGGAGCTCATCGCAGAGGATTATGTACATTATTATTATTGAGAAAATGATTTTTATTTTTTATTTTTAAAACCTTTTTTAAGTTATTTACAGAGTTAGTTGAAATGACAAACTTACCCTCATGTGCAGGGCACATGACTACATTTAACCAATAAAATTAACTGAGTTAGGGTCAAAGGACATAACGTGCAACATTTAGAAACATTAAGTACAAAACTCATCAATTTTAAAGGTAAAGGACACCGCCTGCAATTAGGTATAAAGATAAAGGACAAAACTTGCAATTCACTCTTATCTATTCTTATGTTCCCCTTAAAGTCAAAGGGAACAAAATGCAATCTCAGCCATTGGATGAAGATGAAATTAAATCCTGACCCTTATAATTCAGAAAAAGAAGGGGAGGTTTTTTTGTTCACTTTGACTTTCTCATAAAACCCACGATACACATAAAATAACTGACCTAAACAAGTGGAAATTATATATTTTATATTTTTATATTCCCCTTAATTTGTAACTGCTTTTCAGATGCATATCAGCCTTTGGATCAAGTTAAAATGAAATCATGGCCGCGTTAATTCAACAAAAGCTTCTAGAAGGGGAGGTTGAGGGCGGTTTTTTCATTCCATCAATTTCTCCCCCACGTCGCTCTGAAACCTCTTCAAATGTTGCGTCACTCTCATCACATCTATCTACATTTACATATCGCAAAACAGGGAACAAGCAGAGATATGGGGTTTCTTTCAAACAGAGTTGGGAGTATTAATTTGTAGAGATCTGCGGGGTGGAACGTCGGTCACGGAATTTGTGAATTGAGAAGAGGTATGTTTCTTCTTAAAAATTCAATGTTTCATCTTATCTTCTTAGGTTCTGCTTCTGCACAATTTTTTTTTCTATTTTGTTTCGATTTGAAGTGGTGATTTTTCCTATTTCAGTTCATTTGTTTAGGGATTTTAGGTTTTTCAATTTGTTTAACGTATTGAAGGTTTAATTTGTGTTTGGATATTTCAGATTAGGGTTTCTATGAATACTAACAGTTTCCTATCAATTATTACAAAAGGTATTTCAAACCTTCTCATTTCTACTCGTATGCTTTTAGTTCTAATTGGTTATGTAGGGTGCATTGTGTAGAAAGTGGTGAAGAAAGCATACAGAGACAATTAATTTATTCTCTATAATGCCACATATCATAGGCAATGATCATTTGCTCGAGGGGTTGAAGCATGTAAGTTTTTTAATTGTAGAAGTGGTCACACTTGCAGCTAATTTTTCTCTCAGTTTTCTGATCTTATTTTTTTCGCAGTTGTATAGGTCATTAATTCACATTGCTTGTGATTGCTTGCGTTTAATTCATGTTGCTTGTGATTATTTGCATTTTTCTAGCAATCTTGGTCCGTTTTTTATAAGTTGATTATTGGTAGATGCTTGGTCTCTTTAACAATAAATATTCATTATTATTTTCACAATTTTGAAGCAACAGAGCCCAACAAACCCAGAACCTGGTTTGTGGTTTCTATATATGGTTTGGCTACTTGATTACTAACTTAATCAACTCACATGATTCTATCAAAACAACTTTTATAATCTTTAAATTAATTCAAACCTTCCCTTTAAATACCCACTTTTTCATATTGTAGATTCATAACAAAGAGCAAGCAAAAACAGTTACAACTGTTTCAAATTCTTTACAACAATCAAGTTACAGTTTCGAGCGCTAATGGTAAGTGATTCCATGCAAAGGTAAGGATTTTCTTCATTGTTTCAGTTGTTTTTATAACCTGATCATGGATATAAACATGTAACAGCCACGGTGGCTTGGGAAGCCGGAAAGCCGCTGATGATTGAAGAAGTGGAGGTGGCACCACAACAGAAAATGGAAGTATGAATTAAGATCCTCTTCACTTCCCTCTGCCACACCGATGTTTAGTATCGGGAAGCCAAAGTAAGTATTCTAATTTAAAATTCCAAATCAGATAATTATTTTATTAATCTCTAATCTTAAATTACTGCCAATTTTTCAGGGGCAACATCCTGTCTTTCCTTGGATTTAGGAGTTGATGCTAGAGGGTAAGTTCATTTTTGTGTCTAATTAAAAAGGGTGTGTAATTCTGTATTTATTTCATATACATAATCTGATGAATTTTATTAACATGAACATAGGGTTGTGGAGAGTGCATGGGAATGAGTGACAAATCTACAGCCAGGGGAGATGAATTTTGTTAACATGAACATGTGTGACCTTCTCAGGATCAACACTAACTAAAGTTTGTGTCCTCAGCTGTGGGATCTCCACATGTACATATTTGACCTAATCACCCTTCTTATGTTGGATATTTTCCACCTTATTTTGACTAAAATAATGTGTTTTTTAAGGTTAGGTGCTCCTTTGAACGTTGTAAAACCGATGAAAGGTTCTTCTGTGGCCGTTTTCGGTTTGGGAGCTGTGGACTTACTGTAAGTTTTTTCAAATTTTGCTTCTTAAAACATTTAATTTGTATGAATGCAAATTTAGTTGCCTATTGAATTATTTGTGATTAGGATGCTGAAGGTGCAAGAATTGCTGGTGTTTCAAGAACCATTATAGTTGATCTCCTTGCCAATAGATTACAAGAAATCGGTGCAAACAGCGTAAATTTGAAGAGATTTGGGGTTTGAGTTTGTGGACCCAAAAGATTACAAGAAGCCGGTGCAAGAAATGATTGCAGAGAGGACAAATGGAGGAGTTGACAGGATTGTTGAATGCACTGGTCATATTGATGCTATGATCTTTGCCTTTGAAGGTGTTATGATATATGAATTCACCTTAGACATACCCTTTGCATGCCCATTTATATGTGTTTTTTAATAATGTTTTGTGGTGATATAATTTTGGTGTAGGGTCGGGGAGTAGCTGTTTTGTGGGTGTTCCACATAAAAAATGTTGTCTTCCCTTTGAATCTGTTGAACGAAAGGACTTTAAAAGTGTTGACCTTTTTTGTAACTACTTTTTCATATGCACCTTGACAATTCAGTTATTGGTAATCTACTAATCTGTTCTCATCACCATTGTACAAGCTCTTATCCATGCCAAAAATGGTGTCGACATTGTGTCTGGCAACAAGGGTAATCAAGTTTTCATTTTTATGAGTATGTTGTTTTAATTAATAAAAGTGTAAATATTCATTTACAAGTATAAACTCAACTTAACACATAGCCAAAAATGGAAGAAAGTTTTCTTCAAAACTTGTAAGAAAACATGCTGGTGTTAGGATAGGTGTAACCAATGTGTGTATGTTTACATATGTTAAAAGAGCAATATTGGACGTTTATTAATCAAATATTATTTTGTTTAATATACAAACAATAAAACAGTTATGACATTATGCCATTAATATATGCCCGTCCACCGGACGGGTATAGAACTAGTTGGTATTATTTGGAATATTGTTTCGCCTTCTGCAGAGAGCACCTCTATTTTGAGCCCGATTTGATGGGCTTCAACCCAATATAACTTGACACATTAGGCTTGATCCACTTCCTCTTGAAAAAAAGGTCTGACATTCCGAAGAATATATTCACTCCTACCTCACATTTCCGTTATAATTTCAAATGGATTCAAAATGATGATGAGTTGATGACGATAAGTATATTAACTAGTGGGATTCCTCCGTATTACGTAGCGGAAATTCAGTTGATATCGGTTCAGTTTATTATGGTACGGCACTCGATTTTACAATTGAAATATAAAATAAAAAAAAATAAAGTTGTGACATGCCCAAAATGATATCGAGACGTGTTTTACATCGACAGAATCCAATAAAATGAATACTAATGCCGGTACCAACGTTGTTCCCCAGTTTATACCAGTGTACCACATTTAATATACGCATTTTAAGCCTTTTGGTTTTCTAATAATTTGATTTTTCCTTTCTAACTTTCATTGGTTAACTTTTAGAAAAATTTAACATTTTGGTATAAATTTTGTTGAAAAGGAATTTTATTCAACATGTTTAAAAAACAAATAAATTAAAGAAGTCAAACTATTACAGAAAAATCAAATTATAAAAAAAATAAGTAGGTTCAAGCCGTATATTATTTAAAATATATAGGTGTAACTAAACCTTTAAAAAATCTATCTATATATAATAAAAAGGAAAATGAATGAACAGTAGTTCATCTAGGGTATATTAGAATATAAGATATGGGGTGGGGGTTGTGGTGTGGGTTGGGTATAAACGCCCAAGTCATCATCTCGGGTGGGGGGTTTCGGCGTGGCCCCTTGGCCGGGGGTTTTAGCACGGGCATTGGGCGGGGCTATCAAGATGACATGGTGGGATCGTTGGGCTAACCGTTGGCCAACGACTATGTGTTTAAAAAAATTTATTTTTTCACTATAAATACTCACACTTCTATTCATTTTTTTACCACAACGACTATGGGGTGGGTTGGGTATAAACGCCCAAGTCACCATCCCGGGTATATTAGAATAAAAAGGAAAATGAATGAACAGTAGTTCATCTAGGGTATATTAGAATATAAGATATGGGGTGGGGGTTGTGGCGTGGGTTGGGTATAAACGCCCAAGTCACCATCTCGGGTGGGGGGTTTCGGCGTGGCCCCTTGGCCGGGGGTTTTAGCACGGGCATTGGGCGGGGCTATCAAGATGACATGGTGGGATCGTTGGGCTAACCGTTGGCCAACGACTATGTGTTTAAAAAAATTTATTTTTTCACTATAAATACTCACACTTCTATTCATTTTTTTACCACAACGACTATGGGGTGGGGGTTGTGGCGTGGGTTGGGTATAAACGCCCAAGTCACCATCCCGGGTGGGGGGTTTCGGCGTGGCCCCTTGGCCGGGGTTTTAGCACGGGCGTTGGGCGGGGCTATCAAGATGACATGGCGGGATCGTTGGGCTAACCGTTGGCCAACGACTATGTGTTTAAAAAAATTTATTTTTTCACTATAAATACTCACACTTCTATTCATTTTTTTACCACAACTACTCCACCTCTTCTATAATCATCTCTATCTTATTTAAAAAAAAAAATCTCATCCAACCACAATACGAAAAATGAATCCTCATAATCCCGTGGGCATTCCAAGAAACACCTATCCCAGCATCCAATCGTCCAATTGCTCCCTTTTAATACACTCCACGATGCCAGATATAATTGGTTACGCATCGTTTATCTCAAATCGTTTGAAGAATGATGTCGGTCGAAAACACCAATGCCTTTCGCGCAACGCGCGTCATTGAAAAACACTAGTTTAGAAAATAACAAAAGTTTATGAACAGTGATACTAGAAAGCAAGTTTGATAAATGTTATTTATATCATATAACTAGGTTAGAACCCCGTGTATTACACGGGTTGCATAAATGTAATTTTATATAATAAATAATAAAAAAGATATATATTTAAAAAACTCGTATATTGCACGTATTGAATAAAATATAATGTCATATGTTAAGATAAATAGTCATCAAGATTTATGTTTTAAAAATGAACATTGATGTACTATTTACTTATTATGACATTTTACTTTGTTTTTTATTTTGCATAAATGTAATTCTATATAATAAATAATAAAAATTACATGTCTTTAAAAAACTCGTATATTGCACGTGTTGAATAAAATATAATGTCATATGTTAACACATACAGTCGTCAAGATTTATCTTCTAAAAATGAACTTTGATGTACTATTTACTTATTATAACATTTTACTTTTTTTAATTTATTTTTAGATTAAAAACACATGTATTATATGGGGTTGAATCCTGTTTGTATGATACATTCAAATTATAAGATACAATTATTTTAGTTAGTTTTATGCACCTTCATGCTTATTTGCTTATTTCTTTCATAAAACACTTGTCTTAAATTTGTATTCGAAAGAGTTTATGGTACGAAAATGTGGAGATCGATCCCCAAGTTTTTATACGTTTCATCATTTTTATGAATTATACCGTAAAATCGAGAATTAAATTCTCATTGAATGGAGTATAGAATTGTTATATTTAAAAATGGTGCAGTTTCTACATGTTGATGCAATGTGCAATAAATGATGGGTTTAAACCAATTATAACATTACACCTACCATTATAGCTAGCGATGCGTAAAAAAAAACTTACAATTTGATAGAAGCATATGCCCGACCTAGAATAATTATTTAATTCTAGTGAAAATAATAATAATAATAATAATACAATTTAAGTAATAAGCATATATCAAACGGGAACCTTTAATTCCTAATTTACCATAATTTTAATCATTTAAAAAAATTATTATTATTTACAAGAGTAAATTACGATTTTGGCCCCTGTGGTTATATCATTTTTACCTTTTTAGCCCAAAAAAGAATTTTTTAACATCTAAGTCCCTAACGTCTTTTTTTTTTCTATACTTTTGGCCCCTAACACTAACCTGATCCATTAAATGTTAGGGGCCAAAAGGGTTAGAAAAAAAAACGTTAGGGGCCAAAGGGTTAGAAAAAAAGACGTTGGGGCTCAGATGTTAAAAAATTCTTTTTTGGGCTAAAAGGGTAAAAGTGATATAACCACAGGGGCCAAAATCGTAATTTACTCTATTTACAATGATTATAATAAAAACAAACGTTTATATAATTATTTTGTTTAAAATTATTATTATTACTATTATTATTATTATTATTATTATTATTTAATATCTAATAAAAACAAACGTTTATCCTTATCTAAATATTTATTCTTATCTAATATTTTGTTTAAAATTATTATTATTTAATATGGGAGATAAATAGGAAAATAAGGTGAGAATGCACCAGAGAGTGACACATGTCCAAAAAAGATTTTTGTTTATTAGTATAGGAAGATGGTAAACAAAGTAGTGTAGGAACTTACTCATCCTCATCCCAAGAAGATGATACTTTAGCCATAACACTAGGCGGTGTGGCTTAGCGTCCCCTGTCATCTCAACATCTTTGGCGCTCCTCCCCCATTTCCAGGGCACTATCAGGGCGTTATGAGCAATTTCGTTAACTTATTGGCGAGTGCTATAGGGATGGTGACGGGGCCCACATTTATTAACCCAATTAGATTCATTTTCTTTGTAATTTCTTTTTTATTTTTACTTTTTTACATATGAAGGGGCTTTAAAGAGGATGTTATCCTATACCGTGCAAGTTAAAGATAATGCCCCTCATTTATGTGGTGCATACGTGGCGTTGATGTGGCATGATAAAGCCTCTAGAGGCTTTATACCACACCACCCAACCTAATAGTTAAGTACAAAAACCGAGATTTTTTATAATATACTTTTACTTGGAAATTAAGTGTTCGTGTTTATAAATTTATATGGGTTAACTTATTGTACAAATGAGCTTTAACATATAAAATACCTTAACATAAAAAGTGAGAGATTTTTTTTTTTTTTTTTTTTTTTTACAGTTAAACATCATTCTTAAGTAGTAGGGAAATAATTTCAAAATAATAAATAACTCCTACACTTCTTACGTTAAGGGTATTTTATACGATAATACCCATTTCTATTTGATCTTTACACTATATTATATTTATATTTTTTTTGTTTATCCCACGGATTTTTACGATCCCATTAGTTTCTTACGTTTATTTTTATCTGCTAGATTATAGACCCGTGTATTACACGAGTTTGTATAATAGAAACGATATAATCATATAATTTGTAAAAAAAATTCATATAACTGGCATATTAGCTCTGTTAACAGAACTCCGTTATTGACAACTGAGAATTTTTAGGTACACTCCGTTAACACAACTCCGTTATCTTTAACATTATCATAAACATTCATTATTGCATTACACTTGATTAAGGTTAATTAAGTGTGTCAGATAGTACACAAACTCACACATAACGGAAACTTGGTGAATTAACCGAATTACCAAACCGCATACGAGTTTGTCCCCGAACGTTGGTGATTAAGTGAAATAATAAGTTTGGAATGATTGAATGAATATATTATGTGAAATTATATGATTTCCGTTGATTACGTGTATTGAGTGTAAACTACGTGAATTGCGTGTTTTACGTGTAGTTGTTCGGTTTTGTGTTTTTCTAACTCGTGGCAATTTTTAGAAAGATGTAACTTTGGGGAATTCTTCTAATAATAGTGTTTTTATTATAAAAAGGCCCTTGTTTTAGTTAAAACCCAATTACGAAATCCATGAAGCCCATTAGCTGATAAAAAATAAAAATAAAACATAACCCAACCCATTCCCAAACCCCACGTGCTAAACACGCCTCCCTCCCCCTCTCTTGAATTCGTAAAACACACACAAACACACATCCCACAAACCCTAGTTCAAATCCTTGATCCGATGTCTCAAGTCTTTGAATCTTTGTGCAATCCGGGGTATTCCTAACGAAAACAGTAAGTAGTTTACCTTCAATTTCATGTTTCAAGTTTCAATTTGAAGTTTTTCACAAAACCCTAGTTTCATGTTTTCAAGTTTCAATGGAATAGTAATCCATTTGGAATAAGTCCTCGCAATCTCCCATGCTGGCAATTGGGACAACCCTTTCCTCGTGTAGAGTCTTGCGTATTCGCTTAGGGCATCCTTGATGATATTTGTCTCATTCGATCTACTTGTTAGTGTCACACCCCAATTTTACCACGTGTCACCGGTGGGCCCGGTGGGGAGTATCGTGACGTAGTTGATATCATCATAGTCAAACAACACAATTTAAATGCACAGCGGAAGCAAAAGATAAATATATTACTACCGAATGAGAATATCAAAGTATTACAAACGGTATGTAAAGGATCCACAGGCGGATCAAATAAAAGAAAAACTGTTCAACAGACTTTAGGCATCTAGAACTGGCAAGATTCCTTATTAACGCCCTGAGCTCCCAGCCAATTACGTACAGTACCTGTCACTTAACCTTTTTGGAAAATACGTCAGTTTTCACTGGTAAATACAATTTAACTGACTCATTTTGAAAATGTTTTAGAAAATTGATTTGAATGCACGTGGCACAAAATTCTTTTATACTTGGGACAATTTTATTAATAAAAATCTTGTATACAGTTTTACTCATTTGTCGTCCGTTAGGGCCGGTTTGTAGGGCTGGACTAAAGTTAACTGACACGCCACAGGTATAATGCCCACAAGGTCGATTCCTTATAGTGGGATACCAGTTTTTTACATAATGCAACTGTCATGTGTACGCCTATACCCCGTGCTTAGGTCGTGGCCATTTCATGAATGATGCCAATGATATCCGGGACATGGTCATTTAACCCCCAAGGGTCATACACCAAATAATACATATCAAACAGGTTATGTAAATACATCAATCACAATACGATTTAAATGACTACACACACCCGACCAAGCGGTACTTTTATAGTACCGTATCCCAAGCCCGTATAGGGAAAATAAGTTAAGGGTATTTACCTGAGCTAAATATAAATTCAATCCCAGCCGTATATCAAATCAGCAAGCACGAGTACTTCTACTGGGGCTCTTAATCTGGAACGAAAGTTTTATTAACCTATTAGATTCCTAACGGGTCTTTGAAACTTAGACCGGTTAGTTTTAAGGAAGGGTTTACGGTTCAAAACGCAAGATTAAGCGCAGATCGGATCAGAATGTGATGTGGACCCGACAAGTTTGAATACTTGTATAATATGGGTAAACTAAACACATTCTGGGTTTTGAAGTGAAAGTGATAAGGTTTGACCCGTTTCGGTTAATTTATGCAAACTAGTTACATAAACTGATCCGAACGCGAAACATGCGTAACGGGTAACCATAAGGATCATATACAGGTTTCATAAGTTAATATGCCTTAATTATGATGTGATATCAGTAAGATGCCTTCCGTTATGCCCAAAATGTATTTAAAACCAATTTATGCCCCGTAGGGGTATTTTGGTCATTTTAAAGATTACCAAAGAGGTTAAAAATTAACCTGAGTTATAGGTCTGATATAATTAGTAAAAATACTTAATTTACTAAATTATAACAGTAGGGTATCATATATATGTGAAATTTATCAATTATAACCAAACTATGCACCGCAGGGGCATTTTGGTAATTTCACATAGGCTTAAAAGGTCAAAACTGAAAACCTGAGTTTAAAACTTTTCCTTACTGTTAAAATATAAAAAAGTTACTAAATATATCAGTTGGCATCGACCCTTATATGTTTAAAATAGTTTTGATACATAGTATGCGTTAAAAACGCTTAAAAAGGCGATTTGGAGCCATTTCCGGGTTTTGTATAGAAAGCTGATAATTTTATTATTCCAGAAGGCTCAAAATATTTTATTTATCATATTATATCAGTAGAAAAAGGTTCGGGGTCAAAAGGATTTGTAAAACTCATTTTATAGCCCAAAAGGGCAAAACCGGCAATTACCGAATCAAGCCTATAACCTTATGTTATGCTCAGTCTAAAAATAAATAAAAATCTTTAAAAATTCAAAATATTATTTTATATCAGTGGGTAAAAATTTTGATCTCAAAAATTAGGTTTTGATAGGCCATATGCTAATTACGCCATTAAATTAATAAAAGGCTTTCAAATTACGCTATTGAGCATAACTCCTAATCTAGACCTCAATTTGATGTCAAATTTCAGGGAAAAGTTTATAAATTAGTAGTGAAGGTTTCTATCCTTTCACTTTTTCAAAAATTACATTTTAAGGTCGAAAGGGCATAACGGTCAACAATTCGGCATATAACGGAAACTTGCGAATGAATAGGATAACTAAGGATCAAAGTTGTATAACCTCAGAGGGTTATACTAACCTATAACATGGTCCTAAAGGAATCCTAAGGCATATCTAAACTAAGCTAATTCGGGTCAGAACTGAAAGTCAAAGCAAAAGTCAACTTTTGCGACTTTCGGCTCCGAACCGGGCCTATACTTAGAATTGTCGGGTTGAATCATGCTTAAACATGTTCAACTAATATTACCAAGTTATTAAAGTGACAAAACTGATTTTATAACTTTTATATTAACAGTTATGAATTTTATTTAAACTAACCCGTTTGACATTAATTTGACCCGGCAATTAAACTAAGTAAGCGTGGTAATTAGGAAGCGCCGTTTTGAGGGTTAATTACCTACCTAATTACGGTCACGTAGCCATGTTCATTGCGAACCATGGCTTAGCCGTTTAGAAGGTCAAGCGTTTATCGAAACGTTTGACTTTTTGGCTATAACCGCTAAAAATAATTAAACTAAACACGAAAGGGAAATTACAAGGGTCCAATGGACCGAAGGAGGTTCTCAAAAAGGCTCAAGATCCTCCAGAAACTCAGAGAGTAATCAGAAATGGAATGAGGTGTGAAGTGAGCCAAGAACAAGGGGTATTTATAGGTTTTTGAGAACCGTTAGGATCGTTTCTCGTAAACCGTGATTCAATCTGGACCATACAAGTATCACCCATGGTTTTGGAATACCATGGGCACCTCCAAATAGCCCATAGATTGTTTAAAAACCGCTTGTTACACAAGAAAACCCAGCTGCTGTTTAGAAAAACTGGTTTTGCAGTTCTGGTGTATTCACGCCGGCTGCGTAAGGTTCAAAGGGAACTTACGCGGGCCGCCTAAGGTTCTCAGCTCAACAACAACTTTGCAATAATGGCAGAAATGGTCCCTGTGAGCTTTTAAGGTCTTTTTAGGCACGTTTAAGGCCCGTTAACCTCATTTCAAGGCTCCACTAGGATGATTAAACATAGGGAACAAGAAACATGCTCAAAAACATGTCAGATGTTGGTTCGTTTGGCCGTACGGTCACGTTGTGTGTCGAATTACGACGAAACACGGACGGACGCCAAAAACGATCCAAATTTCGCGACGAGTGGGATTTTATCATTCCAAACACTAAAATAAAATATTTTAGTGCTTACATAAATTTTTGGGTGTCCGGGGATATTCAGAATGCGAGATATGCGCGAAAATGCAAACTTGTGCACTTTTTGACACTTTTAGTCCCTGCATGACGTAAAAGTTTATTTTTGCGCACCGAACACCTCTAAGCCCATACCTAAGCTATATAAAAGATAATTAGGGCATGTTTAACTCATAATCATGTTCCGGAAGGTCCAAATCATACGAATCGACATACTTTTGCAGTTTGACGCAAATAGTCCTTTAATCGCACAAAGTAGTGCGAAATGTCGTTTAATGATATCTAAGCCTTCCATGACCCATAATGGGCATTTCCAAACATGAGTTTAATTATTCTATGCTTTCCATCGCTTAAATGATCACCAAAAGACGTAGATTCAAAAGTTGACGCTTTAGGCCCCTCCAATGCGCAAACTTGCGCATTTCATTAATTAATAGCATCGAAGCCTTATTTAATTCATATTAAGCATTCTTGGGAGTATTATTAAACACCACAATGCTTCGGGTTCCCTAAAAGGTCATTCAGAGGTATAATTAAACATATTGACACTTTTAGTCCCTTATATTTACAAAGTTGCGCGTAACGTCACTTAAAGGCACAAAAGCCTTGGACGGCTAACGATTGGCATCCCCGAGAGTATAATCATATATAATGAAGCTCTCGGTTTGTTAAAAGGTCACTCAGAGGTAAGAATTAACATGTTGACGCTTTTAACCCTTTATTGCGCAAACTTTCAATTAATTACACAAACGGCTACACTTGATCAATAAGTGGCTCATTTGTGAATATAAAACCATAAAAGGTTATTTAAAAACTTATTTAAGTTATGTTAATACTTCCAGTTTGTTTATAATTAAAGTTTCTCGATTTTTTTGAAAAATTAGTCCCTTAAATTCAAGGTTTGACTTTATTAGGGTTTATTACACGTGTCAACATATCATTGGACGTGCTTTTACGAGGTGTTAGATCCTCACCCCCTTAAAAGAAATCTCGACCTCGAGATTTGCTAAAGTAAAGGAAGTACTTTCTGTCTTATATTGGACTTAATCTTCCCCAGTACATTTGGGCCTCTAAGGCACTGATGTGTGTAAAATGCAACATATAAAACACATCAATTAAGGCATAAAACTAACCCTTTTTAAGTACTAATGTTGGAAAAAGAGTGTTTTTGTCTTCCTTTTGTATTTTCAGGATGAAATGAGCTCAAAATCACAAAAGAAGCAAAAAGACTACTAAATCTACCATAAATACAAGAAAAGGAACAAAAGTAAACTGCCCGGACCCTCAACGGCACCTCCCAAGACAAAGAGAAGAGAACAGAGCCTGAACACGCCCCGTGTCCAGCGAACACGGGGGCGTGCCCAGGAAGCAGCAGAAAAGACAAACCAGTAGAAGCTTCCATTGCTCACCACGGGGCCGTGCCCAGCGGACACGGGGGCGTGTTGAAAGTACAGCAGGCGCATTAATTGTAATTCGCAATTACAATTAATGAAGAGAGAGAATGTCAGACGGGCACGGGGCCGTGTTCAGCGAACACGGGGCCGTGTCCAGCGTTCTGTTCAGCCTATAAATAGAGGAGCTTGGCTTCATTCTCTCTCATCCCTTGGCACACCACCTCTCTCACACTTCATCCACCACCCACCACCACCATAACACCATCATCCACCACCATCATCCATTGTCCATCATAGAGTGTGTGAGTCGTCTCGGGATCCAAGATTGATCGTAAGAGTTCTTGACAATCAAGGCCATGTTTGCCTAAGTCTCTTACATCACTTAGTGAAGACAAGTGTTTAGTATAATACTTTTTATTTTTAATCTTTTGCACTTTTTATTTGGTTTTGTATTAATGACTTTAATAACTAGTTACTTATGTTGAAGGTGATCTTTCCTTATCGTTTGTCCGTGGTGTCTTGGCATTATTTTACTGTCTATATAAAATAAAAGATTTTCACCATTCATATCTCCACGGTATATATGGAGGTATGTTGGCTACCTGGTCGGGGGTTAAGGGAACGGTTTGGTAAAGGTCTTGCCCTTGTTCAGCGTTTAGAGGTCCTGCTTGGGACCTGGGTCAAATTTAGTAGGATCTCCTTCAATGCCCATAGGTATTGGATGGCGGGGATCCAAACTCTTTGACCCCCTCATAAGCTAACTACTATTAATACTATAACCCGGCTATTTAGGACTGTATCCTTGCTGACTCAGACTACTTAGCCGAGGGTAACGTCACCGCCAAAAGCGGGGCCTACCATAATTTGCATTAATAACTTAATTCATTATCTTTCAATAATCCAACCCTTTAGGATTGTATCCTTGCTGACTCAAACTACTGGGTTGAGGGTAACGTCACCTCCGAAAAAGGGGCCTACTACAATAACTAAGATAATCTCTTAAACAAGTGCAAAAGTGCGAAAATAATCAAAGGTTATACTAATACACGTGTCGGATCCAAGTGATTCATCTTGTCTATCTGTTTTTATTTTATTTTATTTTTCAGCATTTAGTTAGTTTTTATTTTTCTTAGTTTAAAACATTTTTCTAACTTTTTGATTTGATTAGACGTTGAGGATAAACCGGTATTAAAAGCTCTTGTGTCCTTGGACGACCTCGGTATCTTACCAACACTATACTACGTCCACGATGGGTGCACTTGCCCATATGTGTGTTTAGTGTTAGTAAATATCGTGTTTTATAAATTTAAAACTTGGCTAAAAGTGTAGAAAGGGCTTAAAAATATATCTAAAAATATAACACACTTCACGCACATCAAGTTTTTGGCGCCGCTGCCGGGGACACAAGGATTTTAAGAAAGTTAGGAATCAACGGCCTAATCATCTTTTTATTTTTCTTTAATTTTTTAGGATTTTTTTTTAGATTTTTCAGCTTCTGCAGAGCTCAGCACGGGGCCGTGCCCGCTGAACACGCCCCCGTGCCCAATCATTGGAACTGGCAATCCTGTTTTATATCAGACAGTAGGCTGAACACGGGGCCGTGTCCACTCAACACGCCCCCGTGCCCAAGATTCAGTTGCTGAAAACAGAACCGTTTGATCCCGGCGGTTGGTAACTTCTGATACAAACATGAGTAATAGTGATTCTTTTTACTTTCGGCACTCTTATGGTTTGTGGTGTCAAATATGTGGAGGCGAACACGAGGAATTAAAATGTTTCTTCCTCACTTATAGGCCACACTATATAGACCCACCAATTCCTTGTAGCCTTAAGAGGGGCGAAAGTAAAAATAAACACTATTTCTCCCTCGAATGCGCCCAACCGGATATTCTAGGAGATATGCTCCTTGACGAGCTATTTCAACTAGAAGAACTACTTCTAAATTGGTCAAAAGAACTTAGGAAGGATTTCTTAGATCCATCCCTAGACGATGACCATGAGGAAATGTTGGAACCGCATTCTGACAACCTCGTTGCTCCCGAAAATACCTTTCTTCCTAGACAAGACATGGACGATAGTCGTCCCTGTGCCGATTGTGCCGTGAAGGACTCCCCATCGACCTCGTTCGGTGCATACATAGACCTGAGCGATTCGGCATACACCTTCTTTAACGAGAGCCCGGGAAAGGGTTGGACTTGTCCACCTAGAATGAAAATAGGAATTACCCTCACCGACAACCTCTTGCGTTCTCGCCTTAGTATAGGACAATTAAGGTATCTTAGGCACTTTGGGGTTGTTCCAACAAGTCAGGAGCCACCCGATATAAGTAAGCGCCTTAGAAAAGACAAAACTCCACGAGACAGCCCTCCGACACGGGGCCGTGTCCGGTCACCACGACCCCGTGTTCGCTCAGAAGATTTTCTGCTGATTCTGTCAGAATACGGACAAAATGTGTCAGGATTTTCTCTGCACACGGGGCCGTGTCCGGCGGACACGGGGCCGTGTTCAGTGTGCTGTCGTTTTCTTTAAATGCAGCCTGAATCCTGCTCATTTTTGACCACTCCACCAAGCAGAGATCCCTGGAATCTTCACATATACCATCCTAGGTAAGTACCAAAAGAAGGTTCCTAAGGACCATCTTATCTTTTCCACTTTTGTTCATTTCCTCTTCTTCCAAAAATTTTTCAAACCCTACCTCCATGGAAGCTTGGAAACCCATGATTCCAACCTTCTATGCAAGGTTTGTAGGAATTTTCGCTATGGATTCTTGTCTAAAGTTAGTTCCATAACTGTGTTTTTAAATTATCTAAGCTCATAACACGACGAAGGTATATAGAAATAATTTAAAAACCTAGAACCATTAGACAAAAATTTCTGCAGACAGTGAACACGGGGCCGTGCTCAGTGAGCACGGGGCCGTGTTCGAGGTACTGTTTTGCAAAAATTTAGTTCCTCGGCTTATTTCGCAGAAAATGGCCAGCCGGAACAGCGGAGCATCTTCAAGGAATAACCGAAATGGAAGGAGATCGTCCACCGCAGAGGATTCCCTAGTAAACTACGTTTACGCTTTAAGGGAAGCCGTGGACGAATTGACAAGTGTAGAAGAAGCTTTGGTGGATCGCGTTAATCATCTGACGATAAGTTTGGAGGGCTGCCTGCAAGAAGTAAACCTTCTGCACCAAAGGATAAACCTTCTTGCTTCCCCGCCTTTGGTTCCGGTGATTACACACAGGGCGTGGAATGTGGTACCCGAGGTTATCATTCCAGCAGAATGGCACGCCTTGCACCAAGTATCGCAACCAAGGGTAGTGCAAGGAGTCCCGGTAAGCGCTCCTCCTCAAGATACCGACGAGAATGAAGCTACCTTCTACCTCCCAAGGGAGATAGAAGAATGGCTTTGAGTGAGAACCTAGGAGCCATGGGCTGAAGAATGTTTCTACATCGGGAAGCTATTCCCGAAATTTTCCTAAATAAGTAGAACCTTTATGATAACCTTATGTACCCCTTAGTTAATTAACTATATTTATGTAATCTCTCTATTAGCAATGTTATGATGGTTTTTATGATTTATGGACTCATGGTGGTAATGGATGAAAAAGGGAACGAGAAAAAATGGAACCATGCAGAAGAACAGAACAAACCGACAAAAATCTCCATAACAGAAGGCTCCACACGGGCCGTGCCCAACCAACACGGCCCCGTGCTGAGCCCCCTGCAGGAAATCACCCAGTTCAGGTAACTGGACACGGGCCGTGTTCAGCGAACACGCCCCCGTGTCCAGGCTTCTGTTTCAATTCTATAATTTTTGTTACTGGCACTTGACCACGGGGCCGTGCCCGGTCAACACGGGGCCGTGTCCAGAGTACCAGTAACACAAATCTTTGTTTTTAAACACACTTTTACATATTCTAATCAACCAAAAACTCTATTTTTGGACACATTGAGGACAATGTGTAATTTAAGTGTGGGGGGGATGCTAAAACCTTGGAATTTTGCAAAATCCTAAAACAAGCCTTACACAAAACTCTATTGGAACCGCTAAACACCCCAAATTTTTTTCAAAAACTTTTTCAATTTTTTTTATTTACTTGTCTTAGTTTAAGTTGGGAATAACAAGTTATAAAAAGGTTATATTTTTACAAACTTACAACCGATAGCGTCGTGATAAAAAGAACTAACATAAGAAAATTATGAAACGGTATAACAAGTCTAGCTAAAATTCGATTATATATGCTTGGTCACATTAAAAACCCATTCCCACAAAAAGTGAGTTTTGAGCCTTTATTGAGCATAAAAATACACATATTTAGATTAAATGCTCATTTTTCGTTTCTTGTGTGAATAGCCGCCCGGTCTTTACAAATCTAGAACTTGCCACGACGATACATTCCCGGTCCTTACCAACTTAAACCCAAGTAAGTAAATGATGGAGGCATTAGGACTAACTATTTTTCTTTCAAAACCATTATTTTTCATTTTTTTTTACCTACCCAAAATCCCCCTAGAAAACCCCTTTGAGCCTAAACCTTTCATTTCATTACCCCCAAAACAATTTTCTACCCACCAAAAACCTTTTTTATTTTTTTTCACCTTTATTTTAGTAACATACTCGGTTTTTCATAAACATACCCTTTACGTGACGAAAAAAAAAAAAAAAATATATATATATATATATATATATATATATATTTATGAAGTCAAAAACAAACATAAGCTACAAAAAGTTTGTTTGGAGAAATACTTCAAAAATAAATGTCACCAAAAATAAGGTATTTCACGAAAAACCGACACTTGTTACAATTTTCGCCCTTTTTACTAACCACTAACCAACCACCCACCTTTAAACCCAAGCCTTCACCCCAAAAGACCTCTTGATATTTACAAAGGTAAAAGTTAAAAAGGAGGAGGATTGATCGCTTGGCAAGCATATGGAAAATGTAAATCCGTGCCGCTCTCGAGCGATTCACTTAAATATACACCTTCGGCCGAGTGATTGAGTGATCTCCCGTGAGGTATGTGAACTTGTATATAAATGGAATTTTAATAAGGCATGCTATGCCAAATTAAGTAATTTATCTTATGTAAAGTTCAAAATAAACCATGACGAATAAGATTGTAAATAAAATGAAAATAGAACCTATACAAACCTTGGATTCCCGACACTCTAGGACAAGTTGAAAAACTTCTCTTCTACCTATTCCATTTGGGAGTGTAAGCCACATTAAAAGAGTTTTGCTTGAGGACAAGCAAAAGTTCAAGTGTGGGGGTATTTGATGTGTGTAAAATGCAACATATAAAACACATCAATTAAGGCATAAAACTAACCCTTTTTAAGTACTAATGTTGGAAAAAGAGTGTTTTTGTCTTCCTTTTGTATTTTCAGGATGAAATGAGCTCAAAATCACAAAAGAAGCAAAAAGACTACTAAATCTACCATAAATACAAGAAAAGGAACAAAAGTAAACTGCCCGGACCCTCAACGGCACCTCCCAAGACAAAGAGAAGAGAACAGAGCCTGAACACGCCCCGTGTCCAGCGAACACGGGGGCGTGCCCAGGAAGCAGCAGAAAAGACAAACCAGTAGAAGCTTCCATTGCTCACCACGGGGCCGTGCCCAGCGGACACGGGGGCGTGTTGAAAGTACAGCAGGCGCATTAATTGTAATTCGCAATTACAATTAATGAAGAGAGAGAATGTCAGACGGGCACGGGGCCGTGTTCAGCGAACACGGGGCCGTGTCCAGCGTTCTGTTCAGCCTATAAATAGAGGAGCTTGGCTTCATTCTCTCTCATCCCTTGGCACACCACCTCTCTCACACTTCATCCACCACCCACCACCACCATAACACCATCATCCACCACCATCATCCATTGTCCATCATAGAGTGTGTGAGTCGTCTCGGGATCCAAGATTGATCGTAAGAGTTCTTGACAATCAAGGCCATGTTTGCCTAAGTCTCTTACATCACTTGGTGAAGACAAGTGTTTAGTATAATACTTTTTATTTTTAATCTTTTGCACTTTTTATTTGGTTTTGTATTAATGACTTTAATAACTAGTTACTTATGTTGAAGGTGATCTTTCCTTATCGTTTGTCCGTGGTGTCTTGGCATTATTTTACTGTCTATATAAAATAAAAGATTTTCACCATTCATATCTCCACGGTATATATGGAGGTATGTTGGCTACCTGGTCGGGGGTTAAGGGAACGGTTTGGTAAAGGTCTTGCCCTTGTTCAGCGTTTAGAGGTCCTGCTTGGGACCTGGGTCAAATTTAGTAGGATCTCCTTCAATGCCCATAGGTATTGGATGGCGGGGATCCAAACTCTTTGACCCCCTCATAAGCTAACTACTATTAATACTATAACCCGGCTATTTAGGACTGTATCCTTGCTGACTCAGACTACTTAGCCGAGGGTAACGTCACCGCCAAAAGCGGGGCCTACCATAATTTGCATTAATAACTTAATTCATTATCTTTCAATAATCCAACCCTTTAGGATTGTATCCTTGCTGACTCAAACTACTGGGTTGAGGGTAACGTCACCTCCGAAAAAGGGGCCTACTACAATAACTAAGATAATCTCTTAAACAAGTGCAAAAGTGCGAAAATAATCAAAGGTTATACTAATACACGTGTCGGATCCAAGTGATTCATCTTGTCTATCTGTTTTTATTTTATTTTATTTTTCAGCATTTAGTTAGTTTTTATTTTTCTTAGTTTAAAACATTTTTCTAACTTTTTGATTTGATTAGACGTTGAGGATAAACCGGTATTAAAAGCTCTTGTGTCCTTGGACGACCTCGGTATCTTACCAACACTATACTACGTCCACGATGGGTGCACTTGCCCATATGTGTGTTTAGTGTTAGTAAATATCGTGTTTTATAAATTTAAAACTTGGCTAAAAGTGTAGAAAGGGCTTAAAAATATATCTAAAAATATAACACACTTCACGCACATCAGCACCCCAGTTGACCTCTATAATAGGTACATGTATGCTTTTAGAGCTTCTTAACCTGCCGATCCTTAATCGATACAGGTTCCTTATTATATCATAAAGTTTCTTTAATCTGCCTATCATTACGACAATGTGTTTCAACATAGTGGCGAAACATATCCTTGAATCATCAGTGTGGGTCGCATTGCGAGCTCCACTAAGCTCCTTATATAGGTTTTAGCTTATAGGCTTATCGACCTTTGTTCTATTCGATTACCCGAATGTTCCTATATATCTAGGGCTTAACTTACCTTGAGGAATTTAAAATTTAGCACACCCTTCTTAGGGCGATACCTTCGATTGAACCTTATTCCTTATTAAGGACTTAAGAAGGTTGCGACTTTTATAAATCCTAAATTTTCTGCCGATTACTGGCAATCTTTTAGATGATTATGAATTCAAATGATCTTATTTGTTGTTCCCAATACAACTTTCAGAACTTTATAATTGGACTTGCCAATCTATTGTTCTAACAATAGATGTCTAACGTTCCATCTATACAAGGTTCCCAAAGGAGCAGCCTTGATATTTGTATAACAACTATCATAGGAAAGCTTATCTTAAGGCGAGATGGTTATTCCAACCACTGCTTATCCAATCTTAAGGAATAGCTAATCCTTACAGTTAGTCGAACATAACGACGATCCTGGGCAGTTTATGACGATTCTTAATCGTTGCCTAAATAGGGTTGCGGTAATCATTGCATATACATAATGAACCGTCTTTCTTAATATGTAAAATTGAAATTCTTAGAATCACGAATTAGGCTTTAAGAACCTTTATCTTAAAATTCATCTTACTTAGGGTTTTTATTCTTCCAGTGATGGAACTAGCCAAAACGGAGATTTCACAATTAATACAGCCTTAAATGGGATATAATCTTAATTATAATTACCTTATAAAAGGTAGACAGGGTATTCTTAGGAGAGGATAATCAAGATACAAGGAGGTTACAGAGAATTTCCAATTCTCAGGCTCCAGTTTATCTACCATATTTTGTGTCGGATAAGTGATACATTTATGTTACAAGTCCACGAATTTCTTAATCGAGGATATTTTCTTGGACAATTCCATTCTGGATATCTTCTTTGAATACCATTAGTTGACTTTTAGTATCATATGATCATTGGAATATCTTTGGGGTTCCATGCATTAAACCTCCATGTTGATCAGGCATGGGAGCAATCTATGGAACTTATTAAGATACACCAACCCGCATATGGTGCTTTTTGTCATACCATCTGGTATTCTTAATCGATAGAGATCAAGAGATATCATCTACATATTCTGACATACTTCATCTGGAGCGAGAGTACACCTAGAACCTTATGACTGAAGATCTCTAACGGAACAGAAGAAATGGTTCCTATAATTCTGTCTGCAAGTTTTTCCTTACACTTAGTATCTAGGGTTCTTAAGAGAGATTTTAAAAGTTTTCTACACTTAAGGTTTATGAAGGATTTGGAGCAAGTAGCATTTAGCTCTTGGATCTTTTTCACTGTCTCCTTCACAGCTTTTCCAACAGCTGCGTCTATCATAGTTAGAAGAATATCCTTGTAAATTTTGAGGTTCTCAATTGTAGCATCATTAGCATGTGTCGCATTATCAATGGCGCGATTGACTGTTGTCTTATCCGCGTTTGTCATACTCAAGTTTTGGTTCTTATCACCAAAAGAATTGATTTCTTAGTTACAGTCCAACAGTTGCTATTCATTACCCTGATGCCTTAGCATATACTAGCCATGGTATCATTAAACCATGCAGGCCAATATAGCACTAACATTCTTAATGA
This sequence comes from Helianthus annuus, assembly GCF_002127325.2. Classification (NCBI taxonomy): domain Eukaryota; kingdom Viridiplantae; phylum Streptophyta; class Magnoliopsida; order Asterales; family Asteraceae; genus Helianthus; species Helianthus annuus. The sequence goes on from NC_035442.2 coordinate 145,275,417, forward strand.
ACGTTATTTAAAAGAATATACATCAATATTACTTAGCCTAGGTCACAAAAGACCATCAATGGCATTTAAGGTTTGGACCTAGTCCATCACCCTTTTTGACAGGGGATCAAAATGTCACATCTGTCTTTATTATATTGATGAATTTGAATAGCTTGAAAGCTTACCAAAAAGGATATTAGAAAAGAGCAATTCCTAATAGATATAAAATATCTATCTAAGGTTTGTTGGTGCATTCTCTAAAGTATAATCGGCCAATTCTACCTCGCGTTAAATGACCGGAGTCCTAATCAGGTGGAGACAACAGTTCTCAACATTTATCGTTCATTATAGAATCATATGTGCCAGCATCAAATAAATTTTTTTGCATAAACTTCTTGATAAGAAAGGGTACCTGCTATAATGTCGTCATTCTGCACCATCTCCTAGGCGTTCCTCTAGAAGGCTTCACGCGTTCGTCTTCCTTGCCTCTCCATGCTTCTTTACAAGTTTTGGGCAGTTGGTTTTGATGTGCCCTTCCTCGTTACAATTGTAACAAGTCGCGTTCTTCAATTCCTTGCAATCTAAAGTCTTGTGACCCTTGGTCTTGCAAATTCCACACAGTTTAGCACTTGGGTCAATTGTACATTTCCCAGAATGTTGCTTCCTGCAGTTACTGCATTTGGGCTTGTTATTAGACTGACTCGAGTTTTTCCTAAACTCGAAATCTTTCTGGCTCTTAAAATTTCCCTTTTTCTTCTTGTCAGATCGATGAGAGTTCTCTTCCTCTCTTTCCCTTTTTCCCTCGCCAGAAGTCTTAACAGACTTATTCTTAATTGCATCTAAGGTGAGAGATAAGGATAAGTCCACCGCGGACCTATATGTGGTAGGCCTAGATGCTTTAACATTTCCCTTTATCTCTGGTGCTAGGCCTCCAATAACACGCGCTATGCGTTTAGGTTCAGGGGTGACTAAATAGGGAACTAGGCGGGACATAGTGTTAAAACTTGTCACATATGCCTGGCAATCTAAATCCTTCATGACCAGAGTCAAGAAGTCTGTTTCTATCTTTTCCACCTCATGCTGAGGGCAAAAGTTTTCCTTGAATAATGCCACAAATTGATCCCAGGATAAGTTGTAAAGTAGGACCTTTCCCGTGGCTTGGAGCAATGATCTCCACCATGCCAACGCTTCTCCTTTAAATGATTGCGAAACAAATTTCACAACATCTTGTTCTGCACAACCACTGATGTCAACAACAGCGTCCATCTCATCGAGCCATGTCATATAGTCGATGGCTCCATTCTCTCCTGTAAAGTCTCTGGGCTTGCAGGAGACAAAATATTTATATGAGCAGCTCTTAACATGTGCCTCTTGATGAAGCACGACTTGTTTAGATGGAATACTCTTTTGATTTGACGAGTTATGAACATCGTCTTCCTTTGACTCTTGTGATTTAGAAGGGGGCTTACTATGAGCCACAGATAGAGTCTTAGAGTGTGTATCTCTTGATTCATTATATTGTCTGTCAAGAGCTCGAGTGACAGCATCTTCTACTATCTTCTGCAATTCTGCAGCCGTTACATTCATCCTTGTATTGTCATCCCTCATACTGGGATGACTGTTGACTTCATCCGATTTAGACATGCTGAAGCTTATTTTTCTATAAAACAATTGCCAACAATCTACTTAGGAGTCTGTCTTTGGAATCATCATCTCCGATGATTCATTAACCATGGTATTATAAACCATATTGGTTAGTTTGTTAATTATTTTAGTATTTTCATTATAAATTATCCTAGTATATAAAACATTAAGGATATTAAAGTGGCACAACAGGCCTTGTTACGATGACAGTTTTGAATTTATAAACCATGATCGTTTGGTATCGAGGCATTTAAGGTTTATAGTTGTTTACTTTTCTTAATAGCGAGTCGAAGACTACAACTGTCTTTTGTCTTTTAGGACATTAGATATAGCCCATAGGCTTTTCCCTTTTGAGGGATGTTTATGATATGATCATCTTATCAGATGCTATTAGTCAAGATCATATAGATCATACAGACTATTATGCTTGGACATATTCCAACATTTTTAGATAGGGGGTCAGAGACCACCACTGTCGTTGTCTTATCGGACAACAAGTTTAGCCCGTAGGCACTTTATCACTAACGGATGTTTATAATATGATCATCTTATAGGATGATACAAGCCATGACTTCTGGATCATTAGGCCAAATCAGGAAATTTGAAAAATTTCCAATATAGGGGTGACTATTGTGATTTTCTCGAATCACATTTGTCAAGAGTGCTAACACGTTATCGGTGTTAACAATATGATCATTTTTATTTGATGATTTGAGCCATGATTTCTAAATCACTAGGCTAGATAAGAAAATTGGAAGAATCCAATATAAGGATGACTATTGTGATTTTCTCGAATCACATTTGTCAAGAGTGCTAACACGTTCTTAGGTGTTAACAAGGATTTGAATCTCTTGAATAGATTTCACCATCTTGGCCAGGTCTGAAATGACATGCAGGCTAGGTTTCACTTTTGAGATTCTTTTTAATATAAAGCGCAGAACAATCCTAAATTGAGATATTAACAAGGATCTGAATCTAATTGAGGAACTACCATCTTGGCCTGTCTTAAAATGACACGTGGCTAGGTCTTGTCCTTTTTAAATTTTGCCATTTTATTATAATGGTAGATATTATAGAAGGAATGTTACTTTTTATTTATATCATATTTCATGTTTAGCATGAAAATTTAAAGTTAATCATTCTATTATAAAATAAAAGTACCGATGTGCCCTAGATGGGACTTGAAAGGAATAATGTTGTCCTCGAAGGGATTGAAAGATATATATGTTCTTATAAGGACTATTAAAGAAATGATCTTCAGCAAGAGGAGTTTCCTTCTTTATTTTATTTCTGAATGTTTTCTCCCTGGATGCACGTTTCATTCTAGCCACGGTACAAAGCTCAGCATTTCAAGGCTCCAGAAGTGGAGAATTTCTAATATAGCTTCTTCGCTTGGCGACATATTCAAAATATATATATATATAATTGGAAGCAATAGATTTCCGAATAAGGATGAGGGTATCCCTATGTTAAGTATAGACTCAGAAGGTCAAGGAATGTGCTACTGTGTCATTGAGACTAAACACAAAAGGCTAGTGTTTAATTCACTCAATGTTGGCTCTGATACCAACCTGTCACACCCCAATTTTACGACGTGTCACCGATGGGCCCGGTGGGGAGTACCGTGACGTAGTTGATATCATCATAGTCAAACAACACAATTTAAATGCACAGCGGAAGCAAAAGATAAATATATTACTACCGAATTAGAATATCAAAGTATTACAAACGGTATGTAAAGGATCCACAGGCGGATCAAATAAAGGAAAAACTGTTCAACAGACTTTAGGCATCTAGAATTGGCAAGATTCCTTATTAACGCCCTGAGCTCCCAGCCAATTACGTACAGTACCTATCACTTAACATTTTTGGAAAATACGTCAGTTTTCACTGGTAAATACAATTTAACTGACTCATTTTGAAAATGTTTTAGAAAATTGATTTGAATGCACGTGGCATAAAATTCTTTTATACTTGGGACAATTTTATTAATAAAAATCTTGTATACAGTTTTACTCATTTGTCGTCCGTTAGGGCCGGTTTGTAGGGCCGGACTAAAGTTAACTGACACGCCACAGGTATAATGCCCACAAGGTCGATTCCTTATAGTGGGATACCAGTTTTTTACATAATGCAACTGTCAGGTGTACGCCTACACCCCGCGCTTAGGTCGTGGCCATTTCATGAATGATGCCAATGATATCCGGGACATGGTCATTTAACCCCCAAGGGCCATACACCAAATAATACATATCAAACAGGTTATGTAAATACATAAATCACAATACGATTTAAATGACTACACACACCCGACCAAGCGGTACTTTTATAGTACCGTATCCCAAGCCCGTATAGGGAAAATAAGTTAAGGGTATTTACCTGAGCTAAGTATAAATTCAATCCCAGCCGTATATCAAATCAGCAAGCACAAGTACTTCTACTGGGGCTCTTAATCTGGAACGAAAGTTTTATTAACCTATTAGATTCCTAACAGGTCTTTGAAACTTAGACCGGTTAGTTTTAAGGAAGGGTTTACGGTTCAAAACGCAAGATTAAGCGCAGACCGGATCAGAATGTGATTTAGACCTGACAAGTTTGAATACTTGTATAATATGGGTAAACTAAACACATTCTGGGTTTTGAAGTGAAAGTGATAAGGTTTGACCCGTTTCGGTTAATTTATGCAAACTAGTTACATAAACCGATCCGAACGCGAAACATGCGTAACGGGTAACCATAAGGATCATATATAGGTTTCCTAAGTTAATATGCCTTAATTATGATGTGATAACAGTAAGATGTCTTCCGTTATGCCCAAAATGTATTTAAAACCAATTTATGCCCCGTAGGGGTATTTTGGTCATTTTAAAGGTTACCAAAGAGGTTAAAAATTTACCTAAGTTATAGGTCTGATATAATTAGTAAAAATACTTAATTTACTAAATTATAACAGTAGGATATCATATATATGTGAAATTTATCAATTATAACCAAACTATACACCGCAGGGGCATTTTGGTAATTTCACATAGGCTTAAAAGGTCAAAACTGAAAACCTGAGTTTAAAACTTTTCCTTACTGTTAAAATATAAAAAATTTACTAAATATATCAGTTGGCATCGACCCTTATATGTTTAAAATAGTTTTGATACATACTATGCGTTAAAAACGCTTAAAAAGGCGATTTGAAGCCATTTCCGGGTTTTGTATAGAAAGCTGATATTTTTATTATTCCAGAAGGCTCAAAATATTTTCTTTATCATATTATATCAGTAGAAAAAGGTTCGGGGTCAAAAGGATTTGTAAAACTCATTTTATAGCCCAAAAGGGCAAAACTGGCAATTACCGAATCAAGCCTATAACCCTATGTTATGCTCAGTCTAAAAATAAATAAAAATCTTTAAAAAACTCAAAATATTATTTTATATCAGTGGGTAAAAAGTTTGATCTCAAAAATTAGGTTTTGATAGGCCATATGCTAATAACGCCATTAAATTAATAAAAGGCTTTCAAATTACGCTATTGAGCATAACTCCTAATTTAGACCTCAATTTGATGTCAAATTTCAGGGACAAGTTTATAAATTAGCAGTGAAGGTTTCTATCCTTTCACTTTTTCAAAAATTACATTTTAAGGTCGAAAGGGCATAACGGTCAACAATTCGGCATATAACGGAAACTTGCGAATGAATAGGATAACTAAGGATCCAAGTTGTATAACCTCAGAGGGTTATACTAACCTATAACATGGTCCTAAAGGAATCCTAAGGCATATATAAACTAAGCTAATTCGGGTCAGAACTGAAAGTCAAAGCAAAAGTCAACTTTTGCGACTTTCGGCTCCGAACTGGGCCTATACTTAGAATTGTCGAGTTGAATCATGCTTAAACATGTTCAACTAATATTTACCAAGTTATTAAAGTGACAAAACTGATTTTATAGCTTTTATATTAATAGTTATGAATTTTATTTAAACTAACCCGTTTGACTTTAATTTGACCCGACAATTAAACTAAGTAAGCGTGGTTAGGGGTGCTAAACGGGTCGTGTTCGCGGGTCGGCGGGTTCAAGCCAACCCGAACCCGAAAATTTTACATGAACCCGAACTCTACCCGAACCCGAAAATCGTATCATACATATGAACCCGAACACGACCCGAGGTTTCATGGGTTGACCCGAACACGATCCGTTTAACCCGAATTTAAAAAAAAAATCTGAAATTTATATATTAAAATTACAATTTACTTTAAAACACAAATGTATATAATAATATCATATTTAAATTATAAAATCTATGTTAATTCCTCTTTTTAAGTTATAATCATGGCATAAAATACACATCCCATTTAATTTATAACATAAAATATATTGTAAAAAAATATAATATACTATAAATGTGTTAAACGGGTCAACTCGCCAACCTGACCAGGTTGACCCGAACCCGACCCGTTTACCTAAACGGGTTTGCGGGTTCAACCCGAAACTAACCCGAACCCATTTAGACTAAACCTAAACCCGCGAATTTCGTGTTAGGTTCGTGTCGGGTTTTCGGGTCGTGTCAGAAATTCACACCCCTAAGCGTGGTAATTAGGAGGCGCCCTTTTGAGGGTTAATTATCTACCTAATTACGGTCACGTAGCCATGTTCATTGCGAACCATGGCTTAGCCGTTTAGAAGGTCAAGCGTTTATCGAAACGTTTGACTTTTTGGCTATAACCGCTAAAAATAATTAAACTAAGCACGAAAGGGAACTTACAAGGGTCCAATGGACCGAAGGAGGTTCTCAAAAAGGCTCAAGATCCTCCAGAAACTCAGAGAGTAATCAGAAATGGAATGAGGTGTGAAGTGAGCCAAGAACAAGGGGTATTTATAGGTTTTTGAGAACCGTTAGGATCGTTTCTCGTAAACCGTGATTCAATCTGGACCATACAAGTATCACCCATGGTTTTGGAATACCATGGGCACCTCCAAAAAGCCCATAGATTGTTTAAAAACCGCTTGTTACACAAGAAAACCCAGCTGCTGTTTAGAAAAACTGGTTTTGCAGTTCTGGTGTATTCACGCGGGTCGCGTAAGGTTCAAAGGGAACTTATGCGGGCCGCCTAAGGTTCTCAGCTCAACAACAACTTTGCAATAATGGCAGAAATGGTCCCTGTGAGATTTTAAGGTCTTTTTAGGCACGTTTAAGGCCCGTTAACCTCATTTCAAGGCTCCACTAGGATGATTAAACATAGGGAACAAGAAAAATGCTCAAAAACATGTCGGATGTTGGTTCGTTTGGCCGTACGGTCACGTTGTGCGTCGAATTACGACGAAACACGGACGGACGCCAAAAACGATCCAAATTTCGCGACGAGTGGGATTTTATCATTCCAAACACTAAAATAAAATATTTTAGTGCTTACATAAATTTTTGGGTGTCCGGGATATTCAGAATGCGAGATATGCGCGAAAATGCAAACTTGTGCACTTTTTGACACTTTTAGTCCCTGCATGACGTAAAAGTTTATTTTTGCGCACCGAACACCTCTAAGCCCATACCTAAGCTATATAAAAGATAATTAGGGCATGTTTAACTCATAATAATGTTCCGGAAGGTCCAAATCATACGAATCGACATACTTTTGCAGTTTGACGCAAATAGTCCTTTAATCGCACAAAGTAGTGCGAAATGTCGTTTAATGATATCTAAGCCTTCCATGACCCATAATGGGCATTTCCAAACATGAGTTTAATTATTCTATGCTTTCGATCGCTTAAATGATCACCAAAAGACGTAGATTCAAAAGTTGACGCTTTAGGCCCCTCCAATGCGCAAACTTGCGCATTTCATTAATTAATAGCATCGAAGCCTTATTTAATTCATATTAAGCATTCTTGGGAGTATTATTAAACACCACAATGCTTCGGGTTCCCCAAAAGGTCATTCAGAGGTATAATTAAACATATTGACACTTTTAGTCCCTTATATTTACAAAGTTGCGCGTAACGTCACTTAAAGGCACAAAAGCCTTGGACGGCCAACGATTGGCATCCCCGAGAGTATAATCATATATCATGAAGCTCTCGGTTTGTTAAAAGCTCACTCAGAGGTAAGAATTAACATGTTGACGCTTTTAACCCTTTATTGCGCAAACATTCAATTAATTACACAAACGGCTACACTTGATCAATACGTGGCTCATTTGTGAATATAAAACCATAAAAGGTTATTTAAAAACTTATTTAAGTTATGTTAATACTTCCAGTTTGTTTATAATTAAAGTTTTTCGATTTTTTTTGAAAAATTAGTCCCTTAAATTCAAGGTTTGACTTTATTAGGGTTTATTACACGTGTCAAAATTAGTCCCTTAAATTCAAGGTTTGACTTTAATTAAAGTTCTCCGTGATTTGATCCATGTTTCGAGTAATTTTTCAAAATGTGTGATAACTCGTTTCCAAATGTGTTGTTTTGATTAATGATTTTCGATTTTTTGTCCTGGAAAATATGTAAGAAAGACTTAATTAACTAAGACTACCTCTTCATCTTGCGTCCAATTTTGATGCCCCCCATGTTTGCTTGTTTTTTTTGCCTCCCTCTTCCACAAGTAGCTTGCACTTGTATTTCTTCCTCATGTTCATTATCTTCATCTTCTTGTGGATCTTCTTCTTCGTAGTGTTCGTCCGAATTAGGATCATGAAACAGGTTATGAAATGGAAGATTTTGGTATTGGGGGTAGGCTTGTGATACGCGAAACAGCTGATAATTTGCTTGTCCACCGGGTCGGGAGGTAAACTAAAATGACCGGTTGCGACTTGGGTTGGCATGTTGGGTTGGGAGAAGTATTGTGGATATCGTGGAAACGGTTGGGTTGGAAAAGGTTGTGTGGGTAAAGGTATCGGGACTTCTTGTAAGCGAAGCCTATCGGGTTCAGCTAGATTAGCATGAACCTTCGACCTATAATTTTTCTTCATAACCGATGCACTTTTGCTTAAACCTTCCATTTGGTAATTATTTTTAGTTGAAATGTGGGTGCTATAATGTGTTTTTTAGTGATGAAGTGTGTGTAAAAATGTAAAAGATTAGATTTATTTATAGGGGTTAAAATTGGATTTTTTTTTTTAACTTTGAACGGTCATATAATCGTTTGACAACGGTCATTATCACCCCATCCTATTTTCAATGGCCCGCGATGTGCATCACAACCAATATCATCACCATCATTAAAACAACGCATGCGGCGGTGTTTCACAGTCATCACGGTCGTGAAAAGAGGTGCGCCCTTTGTACCCTTATAAGAAATAGTTGTTCAATGTTTGTTACTTTCTTTCGCTTCCAGTAACGTTATTTTGGTTGTAACAAAATTTTAAATGTATTATATGATATATAATATATCATACAACTTTTGGAGTTTGCGAGTATTTCGACTGAGGCTTAGGTGCCCTAGCCTAACACCGAATCATGATGGGAAGTTTTGAACGTCTTTTAAGACTTTCATGTTGGACCACGTCTAGGACAATTCCTTTGTAGATTTATGTGTCGGTCCTTGGACACATACTTTACCTTATTTTTACTCCTTTAAAAACAAAATCATACCTATATAGGATTATATTTGATGGTCAATCACGCTAACTCAATATAGCATGAACATGTACAAGAATTGAGTATACAAAAATGGGAAGGGGTACTTGGATTTAAGGTACTCTGATGATTCGTTATTGTTTAACATGTGAAGAAAGGGTTTCTTATACATTTGTCATAAGATATACAAACAAAAAAATTTGATTAAATAAAAGAGACTACAGTTTGACAACTTTATATTGTTATTTAATTCATTGATCTTTGTTGGACTTTTTACATTTGAATGTTGATTTGGTATTGATTTAAATGATACTGAGTCGTCAATTTTTGTATGTTACATTAGGTATTCAATTTAAATGTAACACAATTGTGAACCTCCTGATGTAACAAGTCTACCATTAGATTAATGTAGCTAACGATAAGAATATTGACATACTAGTATGCAATAGATTTTGGAATTTTTTTCGGCTTCAGGGTTTGTTGCCCAGGCCTGAAACCGAATCATGATGGGAAGTTTTGAATGTCTTTAAGACTTTCCTAGAGTTAGAGACTATCTTTACCTCATTTGTACCCATTTAGAAACGAAATCATATCTAGATGATATTAAATTCAAGGGTCAATACCACTAACCAAATATAGCATAAACCTTGGCAAAAATCAGGTGTACGACAATGGAAGGGGTACTTGAAATTTGAGGTACTCCGATGATTCATTATTGCTTAACATGTGAAAAGGGGTTTCATGTAGATTTAAATAATATTAATAAACATAGAAAATTTATTAAACTAAAAATGATTTAATTAAAAGAGACTTAGTTTAGCAACTTTACATGGTTATTTAGTTGATTGATCTTTGTTAGACTTTTTGTGATTGAATATTGATTTGGTATTGATAGAAACGATACTGAGTCATCAATTCTTATATGTTACATCAGATATTGAATTTAAATGTAAGACAACATTATTGTGAACCTTAAGATTGTAACAAAATGTAGTTAAAGATAAGAAAATTGACGTAATAGCACATAATATGCGCCCACATTTGATTTGATATGCAATATCTTATTATGTTCATGGATTCAATTTCTAAGTGCATCTTTTAGTAAGCAATCGCTTTTACTCTTGATCAAGCAATAATGAAAAGTGACTAATTATTGTTATTATTATTTTTCATCTTGCCATTATTAGAGTGTTATCTTGTGCTTCAATTATATTTGCATTTCCTAAATATTCTCACAACTCACAAATCATTGTTTTTATTTTATGATTGATTAAACAAGACGTACAACATAACTACGTGCCTCTCTTGGATATAATAATCATTTACTACATTTGTTACAAGATAACCTCTATTTTTGTTTTAAGATAAGTATATGATATTTATAGAGCTTAATAACAACTAAGATGGATTGGACAATATAAGATAGGAGAATATAACATTACCAAATTTGGTAAATAGTGTTTTAATCAAGATATTTATAAATGGTAAAAAAGGAGAAGGTGCCAATCAAATCCAATTCTTTAAATAGAGAAATGAAAAGAATATAAGGATGATGGGACAATGCATGGAATGAATTGAGGGGTAAAAGGTTCCACACGGATGAGATAGGTGTATGATTTGACGACATATAATGATATAAGATTGTAATGGGCTCCATCTTCTATAATCATTTTCCTCATTCAAATCATTAATTAATAAAAATAATGTGTTCGACGCGTACATTGAATTAGGAATGAACGTGGTACCGGTACCGTACCGAATCGGTATCGAAATTCGTTAAAACCAGGTACCGATACCAGTACCGAAATATTTGGTACAGGACCGATACGGTACCGTTACTGAAAATACCAAAAAATAAGTACCGGTACTGAAAAAATTCGGTACAAGAACTTCAGTATGGAAAATTCGATACCGGTACAAAACCGATACGATACTGATATCCAGTACCAAATGCTCATCCCTACAAATACAATGAATCACAATAAATACAATATTGTGTAAGAGAATCTATATACACCTTTTTCCTTTTCTTTTTCAATAAACAAATCCGATCATTCTCTATAGACATGTTTACAAAAAGACATATAGTTTTTCATTCTATTTAGCACGAAACTAACATAACATTTAAAATATGTTTTAACAAAGTTTGAATGTTTGATAAACAATATGACAGATTTTGTTCCGATTTTGACTTGTTTCATCTCTAGAGATCCTTTAATACCTTCCATCTTTTTTTAGAAAATAGAATTGTAAGTTTCTTTACTTAAATTCTACCTTTTCGTGTAAAAGAATCTATAAGGGGAGGGGGTGGTCACGAGTGATAGAATTCTATCATTCCTAATCTTCAATCAAATCATGTCATGTCATCACCCAATATTCTATCACTAGTGATAGAAATGTAGTAGGGGTGGTCACTAGTGATAGAATTCCATCACTCACAATTTTTTTTAATTTTTTATTTTAGATTAGAAATTAACAATAAAACACTAAAATTATAAATTTCATTAAAATTAAAACATACTACTTCAATAAAACATACTAGAAATATTTTAGACTACAATTTTTTTTAAAAAAACCTACTCCTCGTCCGACTCATGAAACTCCAAACCTAGAGAACCTACTAGTTCGATTAAATCGTATCTCAACCGAAAGTTTGTTTCTTCATTCCGCAATTCTAGTTGGATATTTTGTGAAACTTGAACTTGTGTAGGAGGATCCGGCACCCAATCCGGGGATATTGCACGTCCGTCTTGTTTGATTATCATATTGTGCAATATGATACATGCATAGACTATGCTATGTATTGTTTTCTTGTTCGTCGCACGAACCGGTCGGTGTAGTATACCCCATCTACCATTTAAAACACCAAATGCCTCTCAACATCTTTTCTTGCCGATTCTTGCAATTTTTTGAACACGATTTCTTTAGGCTCGACAAGAAATGATGGAGCTTTCACAAAAACATACCATGACGGGTAGATACCATCCACAAGAAAGAAGCCTCGTCTGTCGTCCGTTAACATAGAAAGGAGAGGAAGGTGCGGTACCATCCGTTACGGTTTGAAACATCGACGGCGTGTGCAACACATTGATGTCGTTGTTTGAACCTGGAACACCGAAATACGAATGCCAAATCCATAAATCATTCGTCGCCACCGCTTCTAGTATGATGGTTGGTCTTTTGATGTCTCCCCTAACATACGCCCCTCGCAACTCTCTTGGACAATTTTTCCACTCGATATGTGTACAATCGATGCTACCGAGCATCCCGGGAAAATGCCATCTAGCCTCATGTGCGGCGTAAATACGTGAGATGTCGTGGCTCGTCGGTTTACGTAAAAACTCTTTAGCATACAACTTAATGACCGCGTTGCAAAAAAATTGCAAACATTCACGTGAAGTTCTGGCCGACATAGCTAGGTATTCATCATATTGATCGGTAGGGTTACCTGTCGCTTGTTGGCGAATGGCGGACATGCATTTTTGTATCGACGTGAAACTTGGTTTGCCACTCGCATCGTAACGTTCTTGAAACCATTCCTCGCTTGCTTCGAAGTCTCCAACAATCTTTAAAAATAATTCTTTGTGTAAACGAAACCGATCTCTAAACATTTCGGCATTGTAGAGCGGATTTTCCACAAAATAATCGTTCATCAACACTTCGTTGGCACGTATACGATCACGGTCTACCATCTTCTTCTTTGGGCGGGACGACTCGGCATCAAGTTCGTTATACACCGACACAAAATATTTTAGCGTCTCATTGTCGGAAGACGACTCGGTATCGCTATCGCTAGACATCGGAAACATCGAATCCGTAGGGAAATCCATTTGAGAAAGATGTAGATTGTGTGAAATTGGTTTATGTTTTGGTGTGTGTAAAATGCTTTAAAATGGAGATATATATAGAAAAATGGTTTAAAGGTTAATTTTTTTTATTGAAATCTACCGTTATACAACGGTCATAAACCAAGCAACGGTCGAATTTTTCAAAATTTCAACGCGTGATTACTTCAACACGTTTAAAGTATAACGCGTTATATATAGGGGGCGGCGGTGTTCGTTATTGTTTAACGAGTGGCCGGGCGTCCATCACGGACCGCCCCGCCTGGCCTAATATTTTAACTTCGTACACAAATTCTATTTTCTGAGAATTTTATTTTAATTTATTTTTATATGCTTTATAAAATTCTTTTACAATAATTCAATTACTCTCTAAATCAAAATGATAAAAGTTTATGGTTTCCAACACAATGTTTAATTAGGTTTGAATCCAAAAGGCTTTTGATAAACTCTCATCACTAGTTACCGTTAAAATCATGTGTACGTGAAAGATCCATGCCGATAATTAAGCCATCAAGATCCATCAATGGAATAGTAATCCATTTGGAATGAGTACTTGCAATTTCCCATGCTGGCAATTGGGACAACCCTTTCCTAGTGTAGAGTTACATATCCGCTTAGGGCATCCTTGATGATATTCGTCTTCGATGCACTTGGCCAAATTTGAAACTAATATATTTAAAAAAAAGTAATATTTTAAATTTTATCAATAAAAAATGCAACAAACTAATATAATTAAAAAATATATGGTTAATAATATACCCTTTGTACGTAGCACACCTTGAACCGACTCATTTTTTTATTTAAATCCGTCCATTTCCTCGTGATTTGAACCATGTTTTGAGTTAATTCATCGCGTAATTTTTCAAAATGTGCGATAACTCGTTTCCAAAAGTGTTATTTTGATTAATGATTTCCAATTTTTCGGCCTCGGAAATATGTAAGAAAGACTTAACTAAGGCTACCTCTTCATCTTGCGTCCAATTTTGATGCCCTCCATGTTTGCTTGTTTTTTGCCCCCGTCTTCCGCAAGTAGCTTGCACGTGTATTTCTTCCTCTTGTTCATTATCTTTATCTTTATCTTCTTGTGGTTCTTCTTCTTCGTAGTGTTCGTCCGAATTAGGATCACGAAACAAGTTACAAAATGGAAGATTTTGGTATTGGGGGGTAGGCTTGTGTTACGCGAAACGATTGATAATTTGCTTGTCCACCGGGTCGGGAGATAAACTGAAATGACCGGTTGCAAACTGGGTTGGCATGTTGGGTTAGGAGAAGTATTGTGGATATTGTGGAAACGGTTGGGTTGGAAAAGGTTTTGTGGGTATAGGTATCGGTTCGTCTTGTAAACGAAGCCTATCGGGTTCGGCTAGATTAGCACAAACCTTCACCCTATATTTTTTCTTCATAGCCGATGTACTTTTGCTTAAACCTTCCATTTGGTAATTATTGTTTGGTTGAAATGTGGGTGCTGTAGTGTGTTTTTGAGGGGTGAAGTGTGTGTAAAAATGTAAAAGATTAGACTTATATATAGGGGTTAAAATTGTTTTTTTTTTTACTTTAAACGGTCATATAATCGTTTAACAACGGTCATCATCACCCCCATCCTATTTTCCACGGCCCGCGATGTGAATCACAACCAATATCATCACCACCGTTAAAACACCACATGTGCCGGTGTTTCACGACCATCACGACCATGAAAATAGGGGCGCCCCGTGTACCCTTATAAGAAATAGTTGTTCAAGGTTTGTTACTTTCTTTCGCTTCCAGTAACATTATTTTGGTTGTAACAAAATTTTAAATATATTTTATGATATATAATATGTAACAACTCTCACCAAAACTATTATTTCTTATCATATTTTGTCCAATAGGAAACCCTAATTGAGACCCCCAAGTGATACTGCATGACCCCTAAAATTTTCAGAACAATCGGAATCAGGATCAGGGCCCCTAAAACTCAGGGGGGGGTATTTCCTAGTTAGTATTATCCAAACTGTTTTCGATTGAAATTGAATTTTAACGAACCGTCGACTCACCCAAGCTACTGGGACGCGTGGCTACCTCATATTAAAAGTGACCTCTCGCGCCACGCGCCAGGACCAGGTTTCCCTGTCGTGACACGCGAGCACGCCGTTTTTCCAGTATAAATAGAGGAGTTTGGCACTTGATTTCCTGCGTTGGTTCGACGAGCAAATTCGATTCAGGCAACGAGATATCGTCGAAATACTACAAAAACCCACATAATCTCGAAATTCTGCCGCAATCGGGGTAATTACTCGATCGCTATTACGATTCATTTCCGGGATCAATATGTCCAAAGAATGTCTAAGTGCCGCCCACATTGGGTTATGCTTTGTCGTTTGTCGATAATTCGATAAATGAGTTGAAGCATTATACTTTGTCGTTTGTCGATAATTTGATAAATGAGTTGAAGTATTATACTTTGTCGTTTGTCGTTAATACGATAAATGAGTTGAAGTATTGCACTTGGTCATTCATTGGGAGAATTTGATCTCGTAAATTATCGTAACTGCTGTATTGATCATTAACCCGGTTTTGTGTGCATCATTTCCTAAATTAGGATTATTAGTCTCAATACACTTACAATCAAAGTAGATGCTAATTCTCAGAAGAATCTGAACCATAAAGCTTGTTAATTCAAATACTGCATGCTTATATTGTGAGTTATTCTTCTTTTATAAACTCTTTTCTCACCGTTTGTGAGCTGTTAAATGTTTTACAATACTCCAAACCATTTTTCAAAGTTATAATTACAGTGATTAAGTTTATGTAATCACCAAATTACAGCCGGTATGTGGGGTATTGTGCACAGTATTGTTATTATTGTTTCCTTCACATTAGGTGGGCGAGCCTAATTGTGACATACGTCACTCATTGGGACAGCCAATGGTGATATGACCACAGTCACAGAGCTGGTCTGTGACAAATACCTATTCTTGAATGTTGGTTGATAATAAACATATGTAAAAACTCTTAATACTGTGAATTATAACAAATGTGTCGTTCTCAGTAAAATGAATAATTCACTCAGTATTTCCCGCTGACAAAATCTTTTTAAAACGCGTTTCAGGTAATTACAATAGATTGGAGAAAGGATTGGATCCGACACTGAAGGACTTCAAGAAGTGGCTTATTTTCAAATTAAGAAATATTGTTTTATTAAAAGCTACCTTTGTAAAACATGGAATTTATTCCATCTTTTGAAATAAAATCCGGTGTTTCTAAACTCTGATATTTTTCCTAACTCACGGTCCTGATGAAATTTCCGCTGCAATGTTTTCCAAAATAATCACCGGTATCACTGGACTGCTCACGGCACCGATTCCGGCCAGGATGGGGTCGGGGGTCGTGACAGAAGGTGGTATCAGAGCTAAGCCACTGCTTTAAGCCTATAAGTGTTGTGATAATAATACTTAAGCTTAAATAAAAGAGTTAGGAGATTGTTATTAACTGGTAGCACATCTGATAGAATTTAGACTTAAACATAAGAAAAGATGCCTTAGTATAAACTAAGCCACTTGTTTAGAGCAAGTAGGTATTATAATAATAATACCTAAGCTTAAACGGAAAGTTAAAAACTTAATATTATCTGATAACATTCTGAATGATATTTAGACTTGAACTTAAGAATTTTGCCTTAAAATAAACTTTAAGGTAAATTACTTATATAAGTATAATGTAATGGATACTGGTATGTCATAAGAATAACGGTTAGCAGGCAATAGCACTTAATTGATATTTATTCTTGCTTATTGATATTATTTGGTCTAAAATAAGATATGTTATGGGAATACAAATTTCCTTGATTCTGGATAAAAGTCCTAAATAAAAGAGACACTTTTAAAATCTTGAAAAGATACTATTTATGGGAAATAGAAAATTTTCTCCGGCAAAACTAGGTATAGAATAGCAGACTCTTCAGCTTGTCCGGATATACTGAGATTACCTCTCCGGCGCGAACCGGGTAAGATGGGGTATATAAAATGTCAAACAAGTGACAAGATTTCCCTAAATAAGTATCATGGCCTGATATCAGACTTGTTTTTGAAAATAAGAATCTGTTAAATACATTAACCTTATAAAGGGTATGTATATTACAGCATGTATATAGATATGTATATCTATAAGAAACTTCAAAAGCCATAACAATTGATAATTAGGGATAAAGCACAAGTATATGTGTCAATAATAAATTTAGATTCCTTTATCAAGAATCTCTTACCTATATCGATATCAAACATTATTTTGTTTGATCATCTACCTCGTAACTCGAGCAACAATAATAAATGGAAAACCCATTAGACACCATCAAAAATATAAGAATTCCCAATGCGTTACCATAAATTATTAACGCCACAATTATGAACTCAAATAAGAAGCATGTAAAATTTTGGTGCACAAGAAAAACACATGAAACTTAAAATTATACGTCCACAAAGGTCGAAGTTTATCACACACAACTTCCAACGCAAGACCTTTGAAAAATATAAATTAGGCACGATGACACCAATATTAATTCCGTCGGTAAAAGTACTACTAATCAAAAAAGCGGTATTTTGCCACATGATCTTACAAAACAATCAAAATCTCGCTGAGGTACGTTGGAACAATATTTCACAAACATCGGTGCATAGTCTAACCCGAGTCATAATTATTAGCACTACAAAAGAAGTCATATAGTTTTGTAAATTCCCTATTTCATTTCACTTCATTCGGCATTCTCTGATAATGTCATTTAACAATAGTTATCACACGAAATTCCAGATAAAAAGTTCTTATATTTCTTTCGTTGCAATTCTGACTTCTGCCTATAAAGAGTTGACTTTCGTGTTTTCCACTTCTTTTAATGGTAATCATACCATGAGGATTTCTTTCATAGCAGCAAATATTGATCCATTTCATTTCTTGGTAAATCCACACGTTACACATGCACTGTTTGTTGCGCATATGGTTCATTTGAGTTATGAAAACCATAGGAGGGCAACATTCCAATTTGTTGTTTTATCAAAAGTTCAAATATCATTTCACTATACTTGATCTTTGCATTGTAAACCGCGTTCTTACAAAGCAATGACTCTCTAATATCGAAGCAATGAGTTTCTCGAAAAACTCGAGTTTCTTTTGAAAGGTATACATGGTTTTGTTGTGATCATGTCGAACTTTCTTATTCAAACTCGGTTTATTCAAAATCAGTTAACTTGCTTGCAATACATATTCCATTCAAAGTCCCATATGATGAATTGCAACCATCATATTCAAAATAATCCCAACAAGCACTTCAATTTTCTTAAACTATAACATGCTTGTTGGTCTTCAACTTCATTGAATCATTTTCTTTAAATCACGATCACCTTGTGGTGACGTTTTCACAAAATCTGAAGCTTGCGCTAATCTCGGATTAATTATTTAGTTATTTACTTATTTTGAATCCGCTTTGTTGATTTATTCTATACAAACAATCTTAACACAATTATGTGCTAAGATAAGGATACCCCATTTCATGTCCTATTTCTGTGTATCTCTTAAATAGTTCTTACAGCATCAATCGAGCCTTTCGTGATATTTATTATCATCATTAATCGAAAAACATTATATAAATTTTATTTATTTTATATGGAAACTTACATAAGTAATTACCTAATTCATAATATAGTATTACTATATTTAAAATTCTTGTTAAAACCATTGAGGTACAGAATTTATATTTTACATATAAAATTATGTTTGAGGTATACTCTCATTTTAGTTTTATTTAGTTATTTATTATTGGTAATTCATATTAATTTTATTATTAGTAATAATATTAATAGTGATAGTGTTAGTATTATTTTAAAATACTAGGGTTATTGTCAAAGACGGGTATTGGATAGCCTAGCCTTAGTTAGGCATGGACTGATCACCTATGCTTAAACAAGGCAGCACTAACCAATATCCAACCATGATAATAACTATTTACTATATATAAATTAAGTCATCATACTTAGTTAGTAAATTTCAGTTACATGTAAAAATATTTTTATATTATATATAGAAATATATATATACTTCGTACTGTAAAGAGAAAATATATTTTCATAAAAATAATTAAAGGGACGAACAAAATTATCTAAATAATTGTCTAAGCATTCATGAACAAAACATATTATAAATAAATGATCATCTTAATTAATAATTCACAACTATTAAATACTTATAGAAATATTCTTTTATAATATATACATATTAAAATATCAAATGTCATTTACGCAAGCCAATATTTAAGTATGCTTGATATTAGAATAAACATTTATTATTTTACTTTTATGATTTAAAATACCCTATTATAAAATCTTATAGTTAAACATACTTGATTAAAAAAAAATGATAATCATGAATTCTAGAATATTGGGTAAACCTATTTATAAAACATATATCATAATTTTATCAAAACTATTACGGGTTTTTGATATTTTAAACCTATCTATATTTATGTATTATTCTACTTTATGATAACATAAAAGGAAAAGGTATTTAGTAAATCAAAATATCACCTATCTTTAAATCAAATATTTTGATTAAAATCATCTGAATACAATTGTGTATTAAGACAAAAATACTCTAACTTCATTGTCTTTTCATGTATTCTTATAAATTACCCATCTCAGCACATTGATTTTCTCATATCATAATTCAATATTTGACGAATCATTTTCATGTTTTCATTTCATTTTGAACCGGTCAATCTTAAGTCTTCCTTAGGTACCAATCAAGGTAAGTTTTCTTCTGACAAAGAATTTTACTAATTCCAAAAAGTTCTTCACATTCATTTTAAGAAGCTATAGATCATATATCTTTTGGCTTGAACCCAATCACCTTGAAAAACTATACCATTTCATCTCATTCGTTTGAACATTTCATCTTTTGAAATATCAAGATTCGCTTCCTTGAAACTCACAATTTCAAAAACGGTGAATTTATTCGGTCATCATTATTGACTTCTTTCAATCATTACAAACACTTTGTAGCATCCAAATAGAGCTGTAACCTGTGTTAAACCCTATTCATGAGTCATTCGTTTGATTTGTCCTATTCTTGGTACAATTATGTACTCAGATTACAATACACTAAATCCTGTTGTCCAGTACCATTTAAGTAAACGATATTGATTTTCGGATAATCATTAACAAATCATTTTCCATACTTCCATTCACAAATAAATATCTATCCATTCAGAATCTCCCTCAATTGATCAAAGTAAGTTCATTTCGAATATTGAATCCAATTGTTTCTATAAATCATTTTTAATTTTAAATTTTCATACCCCTCAAAATATCCTTTGATTCCATTCCACGCTACATTATTCCTCTTAATTAAAAGAAGAAACATAACCCCAAGAAAATATCATAGTTCAAATCTCGAGGACGAGATTTTTATTAAGATGGGGAGGATGTAACAACTCTCACCAAAACTATTATTTCTTATCATATTTTGTCCAATAGGAAACCCTAATTGAGACCCCCAAGTGATACTGCATGACCCCTAAAATTTTCAGAACAATCGGAATCAGGATCAGGGCCCCTAAAACTCAGGGGGGTATTTCCTAGTTAGTATTATCCAAACTGTTTTCGATAGAAATTGAATTTTAACGAACCGTCGACTCACCCAAGCTACTGGGACGCGTGGCTACCTCATATTAAAAGTGACCTCTCGCGCCACGCGCCAGGACCAGGTTTCCCTGTCGTGACACGCGAGCACGCCGTTTTTCCAGTATAAATAGAGGAGTTTGGCACTTGATTTCCTGCGTTGGTTCGACGAGCAAATTCGATTCAGGCAACGAGATATCGTCGAAATACTACAAAAACCCACATAATCTCGAAATTCTGCCGCAATCGGGGTAATTACTCGATCGCTATTACGATTCATTTCCGGGATCAATATGTCCAAAGAATGTCTAAGTGCCGCCCACATTGGGTTATGCTTTGTCGTTTGTCGATAATTCGATAAATGAGTTGAAGCATTATACTTTGTCGTTTGTCGATAATTTGATAAATGAGTTGAAGTATTATACTTTGTCGTTTGTCGTTAATACGATAAATGAGTTGAAGTATTGCACTTGGTCATTCATTGGGAGAATTTGATCTCGTAAATTACCGTAACTGCTGTATTGATCATTAACCCGGTTTTGTGTGCATCATTTCCTAAATTAGGATTATTAGTCTCAATACACTTACAATCAAAGTAGATGCTAATTCTCAGAAGAATCTGAACCATAAAGCTTGTTAATTCAAATACTGCATGCTTATATTGTGAGTTATTCTTCTTTTATAAACTCTTTTCTCACCGTTTGTGAGCTGTTAAATGTTTTACAATACTCCAAACCATTTTTCAAAGTTATAATTACAGTGATTAAGTTTATGTAATCACCAAATTACAGCCGGTATGTGGGGTATTGTGCACAGTATTGTTATTATTGTTTCCTTCACATTAGGTGGGCGAGCCTAATTGTGACATACGTCACTCATTGGGACAGCCAATGGTGATATGACCACAGTCACAGAGCTGGTCTGTGACAAATACCTATTCTTGAATGTTGGTTGATAATAAACATATGTAAAAACTCTTAATACTGTGAATTATAACAAATGTGTCGTTTTCAGTAAAATGAATAATTCACTCAGTATTTCCCGCTGACAAAATCTTTTTAAAACGCGTTTCAGGTAATTACAATAGATTGGAGTAAGGATTGGATCCGACACTGAAGGACTTCAAGAAGTGGCTTATTTTCAAATTAAGAAATATTGTTTTATTAAAAGCTACCTTTGTAAAACATGGAATTTATTCCATCTTTTGAAATAAAATCCGGTGTTTCTAAACTCTGATATTTTTCCTAACTCACGGTCCTGATGAAATTTCCGCTGCAATGTTTTTCAAAATAATCACCGGTACCACTGGACTGCTCACGGCACCGATTCCGGCCAGGATGGGGTCGGGGGTCGTGACATAATATATAATACAACTTTTGGAATTTGCGAGTTTTTCAGCTGAGGCTTCGGTGCCCTGGCCTGAAACCGAATTATGATGGGAAATTTTGAACGTCTTTCTAAGATTTTCATGTTAGACCACATCTAGGACCATTCTTCCTTTATAGGTTTATGTGTCAGTCCTAGAAATGGACCCACACTTTACCTTATTTTAACTCCTTTTAAAACAAAATCATTCATATATAGGATTAATATTTGAGGGTCAATCACACTAACTTAATATAGCATGAACATGTTCAAGAATCGAGTATACAACAACGGGAAGGGGTACTTGGAATTTAAGGTACTCCGATGATTAGTTATTGTTTAACATGTGAAGAAAGAGTTTCTTGTACATTTGTGATAATATATACATAAAAATAATGACTAAATAAAAGATACTAGGGTTTGACAACTTTACATTGTTATTTAATTCACTGATCTTTGTTAGATTTTTTGCGATTGAATGTTGATTTGGTATTGATTTAAATGATACTGAGTCGTCAATTTTTGTATGTTACATCAGGCATTGAATTTAAATATAAGACAACATTATTGTGAACTTCCTAATTGTAGTAAGTCTACTATTAGATTAACGTAGCTAAGGATACGAATATTGACGCACTAGTATGTAATAGATTTTGAATTTTGGACTTTTTTCGGCTTCAGCTTAGGTGCCCAGGCCCGAAAACGAATCATGATGGTACGTTTTGAACGTCTTTAAGACTTTCCTAGAGTTAGATACCAACTTTACCTCATTTGTACCCTTTTAGAAATGAAATCATACCTAGATGATATTAAATTCAAGGGTCAATACCACCAACCAAATATAGTATAAATCTTGGCAAAAATCGGGTGTACAACAAGGGAAGGGGTACTTGGAATTTGAGGTACTCCGATGATTCATTATTGCTTAACATGTGAAAAGGGGATTTCTTGTAGATTTAAATAATACTAATAAACATAGAAAATTGATTAAACTAAAAATGATTTAAATAAAAGAGACTTAGTTTAGCAACTTTAAATAGTTATTTAGTTGAATGATCTTTGTTAGACTTTTTGTGATTAAATGTTGATTCGGTATTGATATAAATGATACTAAGTCATCAATTCTTTTATGTTACATCAGATATTGAATTTAGATATAAGACAACATTATTGTGAACCTCCAGATTGTAACAAGTCTACTAAGATTAACGTAGTTACAGATAAAAAAATTGACGTAATAGCAAATAATATGTGCCCACATTTGATTTGATATGCAATATCTTATTATGTTTATGGAATCTATTTTTAAGTGCATCTTTTAGTAAGCAATCACTTTTACTCTTATGAAGAAGCAATAATGAAAAGTGACTAATTATTATTTTTATTTTTCATCTTGCCATCATTTGAGTGTTATCTTGTGCTTTGATTATATTTGCATTTCCTAAATATTCTCACAACTCACAAATCATTGTTTTTATTTTATGATTGATTAAACAAGACGTACAACATAACTACCTGTTTCTTTTGGATATTTAATATATATAATATAACTAGAAAATGGCCAAGAATAGTGACTTTATTATCATAATAATATATAGGTTTTTAATATTATAATAGTGTATTATTATATTATTTTAAGTTTTAGCATATTTATTTTCTTTTTTAAAACCATATTTCTTTTATTATTTGTTTTTTTAGTAATTCTTTTTTGTTTTTTAATTATATTTCCTTTATCAGATAATTTGATATCTCTTTAAGAACTTTTATTCGTTTTTTTCCCTCGATATTATGGTATAAGTTTTGTTAAAAACGAAGTTGTATTCAAAATTGAGTATTTATTTGGTATCGTAAAATGGTAGGATAATAAACTGAACCGATTCTAATGATTTGGCTTTCTAAACAACATGATTCATATTCATATAACGTTTGTTTTACATTATGATTTGTTTCGTTTTTTCCACAACGCGCGACGTCAACAAGTATAATTGAAAAGTGATCATTAATAGAAATTTGATTTTTATAATAATATATATAATTGTTTTCCATACTTTTATCATTTCAATGTTACAATAGATTACTATTATATATACTTTACCTTAAACATATTTGTTTAATTTTAACTTTTAATGATTTTCTTTTTTTAATATTATTATAATTGTTTGAACAACATCAGTATCGTACGGTATAACATAGGTATAGTTTTTTTTATTATTAGCATTCGAACGAGCAATATATAGTTGATTTTTTTTATCATCACAAACCGAACATATACCGACCAAACAACATTGGTAATGGTATCATATTCGTTTTTATAGTTTTCTCGACGTGGCGGTATAAATTCATTGAACACAAAGTTATATTCGCAATAAAGTATTTTTTAGTGTCGTACGCGATATCAAGTATCTGTACAATACCGGTATCGCAACAGACCGATACTGACCGAACAACACCGGTATCGGTACAAGTGTTAGTTTTTATTGTTTTCAATCGATGTAAAACACGTGTCGATTAGCAACGATTGTTATGTCGAGTGTCAGTAGGAGACTGTAATGAACCAGTGATAATGAATAAAGGCCCGTAGCGAAACACGCGGGGAATCCTATTAGTACTAATCATTTACTATATTTGTTACAAGATAACCTCCATTTTTGTTTTAAGATAAGTAGATTATATTTATAGAGCTTGATAACAACTAAGATGGATTGGATAATATAAGATAGGAGAATATAACATTATTAAGGGGTGTTTGTTTACTTCTTAATATGGCTCTTAATGGTTTAGACCTCTTACTGGTTCAACACTTAATGGTTCAAACTGTTTATTTCATGAGTAGATGTCTAAATGATTCAGACATTTGCCTCTGAATGGTTAAACATTATACTGAGTCTGAATGGTTAAGACCTCTAATCTGAATTGGTCAGAGATTTGACTCTAAGTTGTTAAACGTTATAGTGCCTCTTAATGATTCAGACCACTTACTGGTTCAACAAATAATAGTTCAGATTTTTTACTGGTTTAGCACTTAACCATTCAGAAGTTGCCAATTAGCCCCTAAATTCAGTTAATAGTGTTTTAATCAAGATATTCATAAATGGTAAAAAAGGAGAAGGTGCCAATCAAATTCAATTCTTTAAATAGAGAAATGAAAAGAATATAAGGATGATGGGACAAGGCATGGAATGAATTGTGAGGGGTAAAAGGTTCCACAGATGAGATAGGTGTATGAATTGACGACATATAATGATATATGATTGTAATGGGCTCCATTTTCTATGATCATTTTCCTCATTCAAATCATTAATTTAATATAAATAATGGGTTCGACGTGTACATTGAATTAGGGATGAACGTGGTACCGGTACCATACTAAAACGGTATCGAAATTCATCAAAACCGGGTACCAGTACCGAAATATTCGGTACAGTACCGGTATTTGAAGGTAAAATTCGGTATTTTACCGGTACCGTACCGATACCCAAAGTACCAATACTGAAAATACGAAAAAGTGAGTACCGGTACCGAAAAAATTCGATACGGGAAATTCGATACCGATACCAGTATGATACCGATATCGAGTATCAAATACTCATCGCTACATTGAATCACAATAAATACAATATTGTGTAAGAGAATCTATATACACCTTTTTCTTTTTCAATAAACAAATCGGATCATTCTCTATAGACATGTTTAAAAAAAGACATAGTTTTAACAAAGTTTGAATGTTTGATATACAACAGGACATATTTTGTTTTGATTTTGACTTGTTTCATCTCTAGAGATCCTTTAATACCTTCCATCTATTTTTTTAGAAAATAGTTAATACCTTCCATCTTTTTTTTAGAAAATAGAATTGTAAGTTTCTTTACTTAAATTCTACCTTTTCGTGTAAAATAATCTATAATATTTTAACTTCGTACACAAATTCTATTCTCCGAAAATTTATTTTTATATACTTTATAAAATTCTTTTACAATAATTCGATTACTCTCTAAATCAAAATGATAAAAAGTTTATGGTTTCCAACACAATGTTTAATTAAGTTTGAATCCAAAAGGCTTTTCATAAACTCTCATCACTAATTATTGTTAAAATCATGCATTTATACGTGTACGTGAGAGAGTGGGGCCCACTCTTTGTATGTAAATTCAGACCGTGACTCCAGACCACAAGCCCACAACGGGGGCGTTCGCTTTATCGCTCGTCTGCTTGCGCCGGACATTGCTACGTCAACACCGTTGTTGATGGCCTTAAAGCATCCCCAATAAGAGATTTTAGGGCTCTCTAAAATGGTGGCATGTCATCGTTGCCCAAACCTAACCCTCTTATAACATTCTCTCTCATTCCAATGTACAACTAGCGTATGGCAGTTCTTGCACAAGGTTTCCATCATCACACTCTCCTCCGCCTCAACCACTCTCTTCTAAAAAAAGCACCAAAAAGTTCCAATTGGAGGTGATTTTACTATGTGAAACTTGGACCCGAGTTCGTTTGCTGAACAAGCAGTCTGAACTTAGGTGTTCACTCGACTTACATTGTTTATGTACAAACTAGAAATAGATTTTAACGAATCGAGCTTGAGTAGCTTGATTCACTTACACTTTAATTTACTTATGTATAGATTCGAGTGTGTTCATTTATATTTTCTAATATTTTGCAAATGATTATTTAACTTCAAATATTTGTATTGTTTGATATTAAAAACACCCTCTAAATGTATTAAGTTAAGTTTTTTTCTGTAAGTTGGTTTTGTGTTCTAATATAAATATATGGTTACTTTTAAAAAAATATTGGAGACTTCTAAAGAGATTAAAGATTATAAATTGGGGTTGACGTATTTTTGATTCTATAATAGTCTTTAAGGTTGAAACAAACACATTATAATATTGGGAAAGTTATTGAAACTCCGTTGGTGTTTTAATTTCAATAAAAAGAGTAGCAAAATATTAAACTCTAGACTAAGAACGTTTATTAACTTGTTTTAACATGTATTTAATATACTCATAGCGGTACATGACATCAACAAGCTATTCTGAGTAGAAGGTGTATTTGAACATATATTATAAATATGGTTTTAATATATGTGACTAAATTTATTTATTACAAATATAAAAAAAGGAGATATATCCCATCACTAACTCATAAATCACTCATCAGTTGCGTCAACATTGTACAAATTGAAAAAGATATACATCCAAGAATTAATAAGAAACCCTTAAATGGATGAAAATGAAACCCTTAAATATTCTACAACTCAAAAGAAGAGGTATGAGTAGAGCTGTGGAGGTGGATGAAGAAAGCAAAGAATATCAACCAATTAAAAGTTCCATAGCACATCACATCGCATAGTACTGCTTTCAACATCCTAGAATTATTTATTTGACTTGGACCATCTTCAATCTGTTCCAGCTTTCATTACTTTGCATGGTCTTCACTGCTTCACCCGTCGATTGTTGACAGCAGACGCTGCCACTACTTTGCAGTCGTTTTAGCTTAAATGAACCGTTGTCTAGGTGTTGAGAAATAACCACGAGGAAAGTATTAAGGGAACGATGAGATGAACAATTATATGCAAATCTATTGTCATGTATACTCTCGCTCGCCTATCAGGGTAAAAGTAAAAGTCATGTCGTACATGAAGAACCAATCACATATTAGGTTTTCACCCAAGTCCCATCCATAAACATGCGTAACTTCAGTTGACAAAATCCAAACATATATATGCGACAAGGACTCACGTATTATCGTGAAAACACAATATTTGAGTTTGCTATTTAAAGAATAACTAGAATTAATACCAGTGGCGGACTCAGGAATTTTTTCATGGGGGTGCGAAATATTTTTAAAGATTTTAGGCCCCTAGGTAGATAAAAAAATTTAGTTCATATCGGATCGTATCGGGCCGGGTCATGTAACACAAAAGAATATCAAGCTAAAACTTATATAATTATCAAAAACATGTCGAACATTGTTACAAACATATTTAAAATGTCGCTCTAAGGGTTTTCATTTTTTGAAATCTATCAAAACATCTAGAGCTACTTTTTTAAGCAAGTCTTTCTCTATATAACATAAACAACTAATTTCAACACTAAACAATCATCACCAAACTTCATAATTTTCAACTTTAAAATCAAGCCCTACTTTTATTGTTGATTCCTTCTAACTAACCATTTAAACACACTAAATTTTAACTAAAACAACAAAATCAACCAACTAAAGTTTCAAAAACAACAAAACAACTAAAATTTCAAACTTTTTTTTAACAATTGTATTTCTTCGAAAAATCCAAATAAAACAAGAAAACTAAAAAATAATCGAACCATACCCGAAAATAGTGATGAGATGTTGTTTTCGTGAGTTTGGTGGCCGAAATTGCGGTGGATTGGGTTATTATATTTTAGTTCCAATTAGATTAGATTGGGTTGGGCTTGAGTTATGGTGTGTTTATTGGGTTAAATGTTAAGAGAAAGTTAATTGGGTTAAGTGAAAAGTTAATTAGGTTTTATTTTAGAAAAAAATCAGTGTTTACGTAAATTTTTTACAAATTCATAAGATTTTTTTCCTTAGGGGGGGGGGGCGGTCGAAAATTTCCAAGGGGTGCGAACGAAAATTTTCAAGGGGTGCGGTCGGGATTTTATCGGGAATTTAGCACTAACTTTTATTTTTTCAAAGGGTGCGCCCGCCCACCTTAAAATACATGTGGGTACGCCCCTGATTAGTACGTGTCGCGATGTTTCATATATCAATAAACCCTTACGGTGTTGAGCTTGTATGAGAAAAACCAAATGAACTTGGATTTAAGAGATAACGTTGAACTATTTAGAGCATTCACATCCAACCCCTTAAAATTATACATACATTCCACTAAAAAACAACTCCTATATCAATATATTTCCACTAAAAACAAATACTTTTTCTCTCTCATTTTCAATTAAATAATATTTTTATACCTTTATCATTACATTTTTCTCTCTCCTTCACTCACAACCACTTTCAATATATATTAAAAAATTATAGTGGGTGAACAGTGTCCCCCCAAATATACAGATGAACAGTAACATTTTCTCTCTCCTCCACTCACAACCACTTTTTATACTTTTTATATTTTAAAAACACCACACTGAGAATATGATGTCTTGGATGTGAATGCTCTAAGAGCATCCATACAATCCATGACATCGAATGAACAGTCTATTACAAACAATGCCATATCCACCTTCTACATCTATAGCTACAAAAGAGAAGCATTTGTTCTTTATAATTACCTTTTGATATGATACCAAAGTGTCCTTTCTCTTGAATTAAACGATCACCATTTCGGTATTTTCTTTTTGAGGCTGAGTCTGTGTTAGATTCAGTTGGCTCACCATCATTTCTCAACTTGTTAACAATCATTATTCGCACACGCACTGGCAAAGAAAGTTGACTAAAATAGAGATACCTTGATCATATCATGTAGTATAATAAAGTTAGGATGTATAAATGAAGCAAGATACATTCATACATAAATGAAGTAAAAGCAAAATCAATTTGTTTAAACAATAGTCAAAAAAAGGGAACTTGAAACTAAGATTAAATATATTACGTATTGATATTTAATTTATAGCCATCATAATCATTTACATTATAGAGATCAAAATATATTAGAACCTATTAAATAATTAGTTGGTAATTGTTGATGGACCATATTACCCTTATTAACTAATTAGGTTTCCTCCTGGGTGCTTATAAAAGGAGAATTATGTGGAGGTTAAGGGGTTACTCAGTTACACAATTACACACACCCCATTAGCCATAACATCATTAGTTCGACCTCCTCTCCTAACCGATATCCCTTTTCGGTTTTCTAAGTCCCCATCATTAGTCAGCGCCCTAAGGAGGAACCAGATCACGATGACAAGCATGTCGAACTCCATTACTGGATTCTCCAACGCACTGTCTGCTATAACATGTATGTTTTAATGTTTTCCTTCATGTATAAACAGAACTGAACCCAACATGTGGTATCAGAGCATATGTTGATTAGTCAGTTCTGTTTTCGTATCCATAATTCTGGGATTGAAACTTGGAAAACGGATTTTTTATAACTTCAAAACCGTCACAGCCGGTTTCGAGTCATGAAGATCGACTCGAGATCATTGTTTTCGGAAAAAGATTAATCATATGTTCATTCGAAATTAACTGGATTAGGTTTTAACCGAAGTCTGTTTAGAAAAATTATTAAAATTCAGGTTTCGGGTTCCAGAATTTTATGTTTTATTTTTTTAGGGTTCATCATGTTCTTAGGAACATTCGAAAATTCTATTATGTTTTGGAATATGATTCGGATTATTAAGTATTTTTCCTGTTTTGATCTGATTTTGTCCTCTAAAGATTTTAGAAAACTGTTAAAAGATAAACAGATTACAATTTTTTGAAATATGTTGATAAAATTAGATCATCTTAAAATAGGAAATAATATCTCATAATCCCTTAGATTTCGAATTTTCAGTTACGTTATCACAATTAACAGCTGTTGACAGGAAGCTTCGAGATCATCAGATTACGACTCGAGACCATCAGTCTCGACTCGAGACTATAGAGTCTCGACTCGAGACCATAGGGTCTCGACTCGAAACCATCAGGTCATTAAAACCTTCACAACTCGAGACCAACAGATCTCGACTCGAGACCATAAGGTCTCGACTCGAAATCATAAGGGTTTAAAGGTCTCGACTCAAGACCATAAGGTCATAACTCGAGACAAAGGTTGCGACTCGAGACCATAACGTCATAACTCGAGACAAAGGTTGCGACTCGAGACCATAACGTCATAACTCGAGACAAAGGTTGCGACTCGAGACCATAACGTCATAACTCGAGACCGTGGTTGCGACTCGAGACCTCATCATGACTCGAGATCTCATAACTCAGTCGAGACCTGACTCGAAACCTCATTATTTTAGGCTGTTTAAATGTGAACTAAAAACTTTTGCTATTAAATAATTGGTTTTGTAGTTCTTTAGTTAATTAATCAGAATCAGATAAAGTTTTTGCAAAACCAAAATAGCTTAACTTGAATGAGCTTCTGATGTATCATTTCTGGCCAAAGCTGACTTGATACATCTACTTATCATTCAAGTATTACGAAAGCTATGTTAAGTGTGCATCATAAGCATGAATGTTTTAATATCTGGCCAAAGCTGATTTAATTCTTTCATAGATGGCATACTTAACAAGTGCATAACTAAAGTGATTGTTTCAATTTCTGGCCAAAGCTGATTTGTTACAACCACTTTGCACATATGCTTAAATGATTACACTTCTGGCCAAAGCTGTTTTGTCTTCGTTTAAGTAGAATTTTTAACTCAGTCTATTATTTTGATGTTAGTAATAGACAATATCACAGCTTCATAATGTAAAATGGTCATTATTTATGCCTGCCTTAGTTTAACGTGCCCTTAGATCACATTAGGACTTCTTCCTTAGTATCATAACTTGCTCATCTTATTTCCACTATCAGCGCCCAATCAGGGGATTCCATCTTTGACTGGTGATAACTTTGCTGCATGGAAGGATGCTCTCATGCTTACGCTTGGGCTGCTGGATTTTGATTACGCTCTTAGGGAGAATAAGCCAGCGGACCTTACCACTCAGAGTACTGCTGCTGAGCAGATACTTCATGAAAAGTGGACTAGGTGTAACCGCATGTGTCTCATGTTTATGAAGCAGTCCATAAGCAATGCTATCAGGGGAGCTATTCCTGATTCTGAAGATGCTAAAACCTACTTGGCTTCTGTGGAGGCGCAATTCAAGGGGACGTCTAAAGCACACGCTAGTACCCTTATTCTCAAGCTGGTGACAACTAAGTATGATGGGAGGAGCGGCATTCGCGAGCACATCATGATGATGAATGACATGGCCAATAAGCTGAAGGGGCTGGAAATGGAAATCAGTGATGGTTTCCTTGTTCATTTCATCATTACTTCGCTTCCTTCGTCCTTTGAAGCATTCAAGATCAATTACAACACTCAGAAGGACAAATGGACAATGAGTGAATTGGTCGCTATGTGCGTGCAGGAGGAAGAGCGTATGAGGATGGATCGCCATACTGATGTTGCAAACTTCACTACCTCCAATTCTAAGAAAGGGAAGAACAATTATCAGAGGAAGGATGCTTCAAAAGTCCAAAGGCCTAATCCTAATCATAATACAAGTGCACCTTCCAGCTCTAAGAACTCCTTAGGCAGTATCCGCTGCAAGTTCTGTAAAAAGACAGGACACATGCAGAAGGAATGCCCTGACTTTAAGGAGTGGCTGGCTAAGAAAGGTAACAATTATTTTATGATACTTGAGTCCTATAATTTAAGTGTTCCTGCTAATTCTTGGTGGTTTGATTCTGGTTCTATGGTTCATGTTACCATTCTACTCAGGGATTCCTTTCAATCCGGAAGCTGGAAAGAAACCAAAGAACGCTTAAGGTTGGGGATGATCGAGAATTAGAAGTGAAGGCCATTGGAACATTACAATTAGTTATGAAAACTGGTTTATGTATTAAACTTTATGATACCTTATATGTTCCTAAGGTAACTCGGAACCTTGTATCAGGACCAAAGTTAGACATGGACGGTTTTATTGTTTCCCATGGTCATCGCAAACTCTCTATCCTCTATGATTCTGTTCTTTATGGTACTGGTATTCTGGATGGTGGTCTCTATAGATTAGAACTAGAAGATAACTTTTCCAAATCTTTGTTGTCATATAACATTAATGAATCACTCACAAAGATGGAAGAGAAACGAGACTTAGAGACTTCATCCATGTTGTGGCATCAGCGATTAGGCCACATTTCAAAAGAACGATTAAATCGTCTCGTAAAGGATGAAGTCTTACCTCCTCTCGATTTCTCTGATTTTGGAACATGTGTCAAATGTCTTAAAGGTAAAATGACATTAGCGAATAAGAAAGGTGCCACTAGGAGTTCTAATTTATTAGAACTCATTCACACTGACATTAGTGGTCCCTACCAAATCGCTGGCATAACAGGACATACTTCATTTATCACTTTCATTGACGATTATTCTCGTTACATGTACTTGTATCATATTAAGGAGAAATCTGAATCTCTTACAACTTTTAAAGATTATAAGGCTGAAGTTGAAAAGCAATTAGATCGTCAGATTAAAGTTGTGAGATCAGATAGAGGCGGTGAGTATTATGGAAGACATACTGATGTGGGTCAAGCTCCTGGTCCATTTTATGAGTTTTGTAAGGGCCAGGGGATTGTGAACCAATACACCATGCCTGGTACACCTCAGCAGAATGGTGTCGCTGAAAGAAGAAACCGTACCCTTATGAACATAGTGCGCAGTATGTTAGCCAACACTAATTTACCATTATTCCTCTGGACTGAAGCGTTAAAAGCAGTTGTTCATATACTCAATAGAGTTCCTTCTAAGTCTGTCCCTAAAACTCCTTATGAACTTTGGACAGGAAGGAAACCGAGTCTTAAATATATGAAAGTATGGGGCTGCAATGCTGAAGCAAAACTTTACAATCCTTTCCTAAGGAAACTTGACCCAAAAACAGTTACCTGTTTCTTTATCGGGTATCCTGAGAACTCTAAGGGTTATCGTTTCTATTGTCCTTCCCATGTCACCCGTATTGTTGAAACCAAGCGTGCCGCGTTCCTGGAGGATTTCAAGGTCAGTGGGAGCAGTACCAACCCTTACGAAGAATTGCAAGAAGTACAAGACGCGGGGGGGGGGGGAGAGACTCGTCGCTTACCATTACTCCGATTACTCCTCTTGTACCCAATGCAATTATTACACCTGAAGCTACTGCACCAACTCCAAATTCACCTCCACAATCAGAACCCATTATACCTCATGACGAAGGCACATCAAACGCTCAAAACCAAGACAACGCTGAACCCGATAATCCACTCAGGAGGTCATCCAGGAAAAGAAGGCCTCCTAATTGGGATGATTATGTTACCTACCTGACTGAAATGGATCCCGGAAAGCTCAATGATCCTATCTCTTACAATGAAGCCATTAGCAGTGATCAGTCTTCTGAATGGAATAAAGCAATGATTGATGAGTTTGAATCCATGAAGAAAAATGACGTTTGGGACTTGGTAGAATTACCCAACAGAGTCAAACCCGTAGGATGCAAATGGGTGTTCAAAACAAAACTGGATCCGAATGGGAACGTTGAACGCTACAAAGCGAGATTGGTTGCAAAGGGCTACACTCAGAAAGAGGGAATTGATTATCAAGAGACGTTTTCACCTGTCTCTCGTAAAGATTCATTAAGGATCGTTATGGCCCTAGTAGCTCATTTTGATTTGGAGTTACATCAGATGGATGTTAAAACCGCTTTCCTTAACGGAGATTTAGACGAAGATGTTTACATGAAACAGCCTGAAGGCTTTAAACCTGAAGGTCAGGAGCATCTAGTCTGTAAGTTGAAGAAATCCATTTACGGGTTAAAACAAGCATCACGTCAGTGGTACCTCAAGTTTGATGAAGTCATGAAGAGGCAAGGTTTTATGAAGAATCAAGTGGATCAATGCACCTACCTCAAGATGAGTGGGAGTAATTTTACTATACTTGTCCTTTACGTAGATGATATTCTATTGGCAAGTAATAGTTTAGACATGTTGCATGAGTCGAAGCGGTTACTCTCGCATAACTTCGACATGAAGGATCTCGGAGATGCTTCTTACGTCATTGGCATCGAAATTCACCGAGATAGAAACAAAGGGATCTTAGGATTGTCCCAAAGGGCCTACATAGATCGGGTCCTTACACGGTACAACATGCAACAGTGCAAACCCTCCGTCGCTCCAGTAGTTAAGGGAGATGTTTTCGGTTCATTTCAGTGTCCGACAACAGAGGTTGAGAAGGAGCAAATGAGCCAGATACCTTACGCGTCAGTAGTCGGGAGCTTGATGTATGCTCAGGTCTGTACTCGCCCAGATATCGCTTATATTGCTGGAATGCTAGGCCGTTATCAGACTAATCCTGGCCTAGATCACTGGAAAGCAGCTAAGAAGGTACTTCGATATCTGCAAGGGACGAAAGACTATAAACTGACTTATAGAAGAAGTGATCATTTAGAAGTGGTGGGCTATTCTGATTCTGACTTTGCCAAATGCAAAGATGACAAGAAATCCACTTCGGGCTATATCTTTATGTTAGCAGGCGGCCCTATCTCTTGGAAGAGTCATAAACAACAGTTGACCACAACTTCCACAATGATGGCAGAGTATATTGCTGTTTATAACGCAACCTGTCATGGAATGTTACTTAGAAACCTGGTCACTGGACTCAAAATCGTTAATTCCATCTCTAGACCATTGAAGCTTTACTGTGATAATTCAGCTGCCGTTGGTTTCTCGAACAGTAACAGTTCGACTGGAGCTGGTTTATATCTCGATACAAAATATCTATTTGTACGTGAACGAGTTGAGGAAAATAATCTTTGTATCGAGTATATTAGTACTAAGGATATGCTTGCGGATCCGATGACTAAAGGTCTCCCTCCTAAGATTTACGAAGAACATGTTCGGAATATGGGATTTAGTAAAGACCTTATTTGAGCATATTGTACTAGCTTATGTTTTATGATTAATGAAATTTCCTCAAGTTTGATTTTGTATGTCTGTTAGAATATGTTCAACCGGTATAATGGCATATAGACAAATAAAGTTACAAGTCAAACAAAGGGCTTACGTGTATTTTGATCATGATGATTAGGTTTTAAATTAAGGCTATAGTATGATTAATGGGGGTCCTGAGTCGCATAATGATTCAACGGCTGTATTTTTCTGCTATAGTACTTGTTTAAGGCTAAAATGAGTGTTAACTCCTGATCAGGCTTATCTAATACTCATAGTAAATGATTACTCAGCTAAGTGGGAGAATGTAAGATTAAATATATTACGTATTAATATTTAATCTATAGCCATCATAATCATTTACATTATAGAGATCAAAATATATTAGAACCTATTAAATAATTAGTTGGTAATTGTTGATAGACCATATTACCCTTATTAACTAATTAGGTTTCCTCCTGGGTGCTTATAAAAGGAGAATTATGTGGAGGTTAAGGGGTTACTCAGTTACACAATTACACACACCCCATTAGCCATAACATCATTAGTTCGACCTCCTCTCCTAACCGATATCCCTTTTCGGTTTTCTAAGTCCCCATCATTAGTCAGCGCCCTAAGGAGGAACCAGATCACGATGACAAGCATGTCGAACTCCATTACTGGATTCTCCAACGCACTGTCTGCTATAACATATATGTTTTAATGTTTTCCTTCATGTACAAACAGAACTGAACCAACAGAAACCAACTTCAACACCTCAAAAGAAAACATAAAGTTCAAAACATAGTCCCAAAAATGAATGTAGAAATTACCCATGGTTTGCAGTATAACCTATATGCAATCTCATAGCGTCAAAATTGCAAGAAGAACCAATCCTTTGGAATTCCCATCAGGTTGATTCCATTTGCATTGTTCTAGCACCAATATCTGCAGACACTCAAAGTAACTAACAAATAACAAATGAGTAAACTGCCATTTTGGTCTCTGATATTTGGTCACTTTTGTCATTTTAGTTCAAAACTCAAACATTTTAAATCTGGGTTCATGTGGTTTCAATTTTGTTGCCATTTTGGTCCAAAAATCAAATCACATGATATTTGCTAATAAAAATCTTGTTATTTTGTTTTTCTTCTCAGGGGCAAAATGGTCAATCTGAATTCATTATAACATATTATTAATTAAATTAATTAAATTAAACATCCCTTTACCCTATAAAAGAGATATATGTTCATCTTCTTCATCTTCTCCCCACACCCAAACTCTAATCCATAATTCAAGCTCATCAAATAGTCACATCCATCAATTAGATTTTATAGTATAAAAAGTACCCTTAATTT
Organism: Helianthus annuus; assembly: GCF_002127325.2. Taxonomy (NCBI): domain Eukaryota; kingdom Viridiplantae; phylum Streptophyta; class Magnoliopsida; order Asterales; family Asteraceae; genus Helianthus; species Helianthus annuus. The sequence goes on from NC_035442.2 coordinate 145,312,396, forward strand.
TCTCCTTATTGTTTAACTAGATTGTAGCCAATGGCCGCGCGTTGCGGCGGCGGCGGCGGCGCATTAGTTGTTTATAGTTGGCGGCACCTTATGGGATACGTTAACCATATGAAAACGTGTGTTTCAACAATCCGATCTAAAGCATTGCGGTTGCAAAAGAAACATTATCAAACCCGAGTTGGTTCATTTAGTGAACGTTCCATCCATCCACTACACTACTATTACCTTTAAAACTAAAAAAAAATGTGTATTTATTTTGAGATATCAACATTTGACGTAAAAAGATGTCAAATTACAATATTTAAATGATTCCCACATAAAAAAAAAAAGATGAGGATTTAGTATTTGGTAAACCAATTCCTAAAATCAGTAGAAGAATAAAAAAAGAAGTTGAATGATGAAGCAAAGGTGGTGCATGGACAAATAAACGGATAGTATAAAGCCAAAAACCAAAAACCGTGATCTTGTGATGCTTTATAAATAGAGTGTTTATGTCAATGTTTGTAATTTAAATGAGAAAATTAGAAATTTAGGAAAGTGAAGGGGGTTAGTTGTACATGTTTGAAAGCTTACTCTTTTACCGATGTTCTTTCACTCTACTTATCAAGCACCAAAAGATATTGCATTTGGTCCTTTAACCAAAGTAGGTAGTGTTTTGTCTTTTACTACCACCGACCTTTATATTTAAGAATATATAAATGAAGAGGTCATCGCTTATAAAAAAAATAGAGGAATTTTTATCCTATATTTGAACTATATGTAGTTGGCCACCTATAATCGATGCAAAAGAAGATAAATATAGAAAATTATAACGGGGATAACTTCTCACATAAAAATGTAGTTGGCCACCTATAATCGATGCAAAAGAAGATAAAAATGAGTAAAATTATAACGGGGATAACTTGTCACATAAAAATATTAGTGGAGATGGATATGGCTTTATAACTTAGTGACATCTTGGGGGTGAGATAAGATTTTGTGATTAATAGGTTTTGGGTTCAATTCTCACAAGGGGGTTTTCCCATATTTATTGGGTTTCCTCTTGAATTGGTGTATAAGCATCATGCCTAGTGGAAATGGATATGATCGGGTGGTTTCACTAGTGACACGATTATAATGCCTAGTGGAAATGGATATGATCGGATGGTTTCACTGATGACACAATTATAATTCAGTGATCTGTTAGTGATGCAAATTTGCCGTTATAAGTACTAATAGATAGAAAGTCAAATGGAAATTATATAAGTAATAAACTATGGGGGGGGGGATATTCCACGGTCCTCCCAACCGCCGAGGTGATCCCACCTCGCAGACCGCCACCCAGCAAGCCTGAGTCTGGGGGTAAATCCGCTACCGTAGGGGCATTGGGAACGAGCAAGACTCGAACCCGCCACCTCCGGTTAAAATGCGGGCTGGTGGCCATTGGGCAGACACCCAATGATTAAGTAATAAACTATGTACACGTGTACAAACAGATACACTTTAAATGACGGACTACATGAAATAAATAAGTAAGCTATGTACACGTGTACAAATAGATACACTTTAAATGACGGACTATATGAAATAAATAATAAGTAGATTAAAAATTGGAAACCATAATCAAACCGGAGTGGAAAAGTTCTTGTAATTTCACTACTAGGGGAAATGAAAGTGAAAATGACACTTTAAAAACCGGAGAGGAAAAGTTCTTGTAATTTACTACTAAGGGATGATGAAAGTGAAAAAGACAAATTAATGTTTTTAAAAAACTTAATACCATACAAAATATCTTGTTGACAATTAAAAAAATAAAACATGATCTATGATCCCAAATAACAAGTCCTAGTACTTGTATACATTCCTATTTGAATTACTTATAGCTAGGTGTATAAACGGGTGGAGATTCATGAACTACTCAAGATTAACTCATTTAAAACATGAATTGAATTGAACATAAATGAGTTTGAGCCCAAACTCGAGCTTTTATTGAGACACATATAATAAACGAGCTTTTATTGACGCTCATTTAAAAAGGAGCTTGGTCCCGAGCTTGAGCTTTTATTGAGACTCATTGAGAAAAACAAGCTTGATCCCGAGCTCAAGTTTTTGAGGCTCATTTAATAAACGAGCTCGAGTCGCAAACCTAAACACACTTTGTATTTATTTATTTAATATATGATTTGATACTAATTATAACTAAAATAACTTATATTGTATTTTATATAAAAATAATGTTTCTAAATATACTATGTAAATAAATATAAAAAATATAAACAAATTAATAAAAAAAGTATCAAATTAGTTGAGCCGAGTCGAGTCGACTCGAGTTTCGAAAAACTACTAATAAACCAAGCTTGAGATTGAAAAACACAACTATAAATAAGTTGAACTCGAGCCTAAGCTATTTTAAAATTAAACAAGCTAATGGACGGATCTAAGTAGTGGGTTATGGTTTCACGTAAACCCACTCTTTTTAATGTTTTGAGTAAATTGCCATTTTAGTCCCTGAGTTTTGTCCAAATTTGTCATTTTAGTCCAAATAGCTTTTTTTTTTCCTCTGGGTCCCTGACTTTTACATTTTTTGCCATTTTGATCATTTTGTCTAACTCCAATACTCCATCCAAAAACCCAGTTTGTAACAGGGGTATTTTGGGAATTTCCTTAAAAAATGTTTTCAGTTGTCATTTTGATCCAATTCCAAAAAATCAAAAAAATTCCAAAAAATTCAAAAAAATTCTAAAAAATCATAAAAACTCTAAAAAATTCAAAAAAAATCTAAAAATAAAAAAAATTCTAAAAAATCATAAAAATTCCAAAAAATCAAAAAAATTCTAAAAAAAATCCAAAAATCATTAAATGTTTCGGCACGAACCGTTTCGACCCGTACCGTATCGAACCGAACCGTTTCAACGCGAACCGTTTCGAACCCGTACCGTATCGAACCGTACCGTTTCGACGCGAACCGTTTCGAACTGTACCGTTTCGACCCGTACCATATCGAACCGTACCGCGTCAAAACGGTTCGGTTCGTAACGGTTCGCGTCGAAACAGTACGGTTCGAAACGGTTCGCGTCGAAACGGTTTTTTCGGCTCGAAACGGTACGGGTCGAAACGGTTCGGCTCGAAACGGCTCGCGTCGAAGCGGTTCGGTTCGATACGGTACGGGTCGAAACGGTACGGTTCGAAACGGTTCGCGTCGAAACTGTACGGTTCGATACGGTACGGGTTCGAAACGGTTCGCCTCAAAACAGTTCGGTTTGATACGGTACGGGTCGAAACGGTTCGGTTCGAAACGGTACGGGTTCGAAACGGTTCGCGTCGAAACGGTTCGATTCGATACGGTACGGGTCGAAACGGTTCGGTTCGAAACGGTACGGGTTCGAAACGGTTCGGTTCGATACGGTACGGGTCGAAACGGTTCGGTTCGAAACGGTACGGGTCGAAACGGTTCGTGCCGAAACATTTAATGATTTTTGGATTTTTTAGAATTTTTTTGATTTTTTGGAATTTTTATGATTTTTTAGAATTTTTTAGAATTTTTATGATTTTTTAGAATTTTTTTGATTTTTAGATTTTTTTGGAATTTTTTTGATTTTTTAGATTTTTTTTGATTTTTTGGAATTGGATCAAAATGGCAACTGAAAACATTTTTTAAGGAAATCCCCGAAATACCCCTGTTACAAACTAGGTTTTTGGATGGAGTTAAACAAAATGATCAAAATGGCAACAAAATGTAAAAGTCAGGGACCCAGTGGCAAAAAAAAAAGCTATTTGGACTAAAATGACAAATTTAGATAAAACTTAGGGACTAAAATGGCAATTTACTCTAATGTTTTTAACAGAAATTATATACAAAAAACTGAAATGAGCGCATTAATACATTTTGAAGTGAACCTATATATGTAAAATGAAAGTAGCTCAGTAAAGGGTAGGTAAGCCGTCAACTTTTAACAAAAGAATCCTACGTTCAATCTTTGCTTCATTTGGGCATGATCTGATATGTGACAGCCTAGTCATTAAAGGAATCTTATAGGGTTTGAAGTTAAAATATTAGGGGATACGGTGTGGGTGCGGCAACCCAGCGGCAAAGAAGTTTGCCGCGCGGCAAACACCGCCGCCGACCAACATAGGTCGCGGCAAAACATTAAACGCGGTGATGGATTACCGATGCGAGAAAGTTGATGGTTGCCATGTTTATTACCCCTATAACGGTAATATTACCGTTTGATGTAAAAAAAAAAAAATTGTTTTTTAAATTTTTTTTCACCCTATGTAAATACCACTCACACACTTTAAAAAAATACACCTTTCTCTCTATACTCTCTCAATCTATTCTACACTTTGAAAAATATGGAAGGCTCAAAGAAGGGTGAAGGCAAGAAGAAAATGGTAGGGTCCGGTTCAAAGTCGAGGCCTCAAGATAAACGTGGTTCGGGTGGTAGTAGTGTCCCGTTTAATCCGCAACTTGGGTTTGCGAGTCACACCCAACCTCCATTTTATTTTAACCAACCCATGCATCAACCTTTCGGTTATGATACCCAACCCACCCAAAATTGGATGCAATACGGTCCGAGGATGACTCAAGCCGATTATTATGATTACTCCCAAGAAGCGCAAAATGCTTTTGACCCGTTTGCTTTTCAAAACCCAATGTCACAATCACCAACCCAAGACGAACAAGATGACGCCGATGAGGAGTTCGTGCCGGAAACACAAGAACATGAGTTAGATGATATTGATGAAGATGTTGCGGATGATGAAGATGTTGCGGATGAACCGGAAAAAAAAGCAAAAGCCAAACGGGAAAATTGGTCGCCTAGACAAGAAGAGGCGTTGGCAAAGGCTTTTGTTCATTGCACTTTGAATAAAAGGAAAGGCAATCAACAAAAGAAGGATAGCTTTTGGAAGAAAGTTCTAAACCACTTTAACGAAACGGTCGGCGGAAGTAATCGAACCCACCACCAAGTTCGATCAAAATGGGTGACGATGCAAACAAAAATTAACACATTCAACGGTCTATATCATCAAGCGGTAATTTTTTTATACGGTTTATTTTTTTTATACGAAATATACGGTTTATTTTTTTATATGGTTTATTTTTTTTATACGGTTTATTTTTTTTTTTATCAAGCGGTAATTTTTTTATACGAAATATAGGATCGTTTACGTCCTAGCGGGAGTGACGACGCATATGTAATGAAACAAGCGTTAAAGGATTACAAAAGCAAAGAAAATATTGAGTTCGCTCATGTTGCGGCTTGGGAGGTTGTTAGAACAAGTCAAAAGTGGTCGCCGGTACCTTTGTTGAATGAAGAAAGCTCCGGTTCGGGTCTAAAAAGAAAGTCTTCGGATTCGGGAAATTATGCCCGAGGATCCCCGAATGTCGAAATCTCAAGCGGATTCACTATTCCCGACATAAACGAGGATCCTTCACCACCACCACCAAGACGACAAACGAGAAAAGAGAAAAAGGACAAAGGGCCGTCTTCAAAAAACGAAGATACAAGAGATATAACAAGCAAATTCGAAGAGTACAAGGCCATGAAAAAAGAGATAATGGAAATTAAACGTGTACGAGAAGAAAAATATTTGACCTTGGCGGATGAGCAACGAGAGGCGTTGCGACAAACAATGTACGAGAAGGACTTTGAGTGGTATAATCGGCCTACCGACGACCTTCACCCGAAGATGTTGGAAGTCGCACTCGCTAGAAAACGTGAGATCGCAAAAAAATATGGATGGCCTTGTGATTTTTAGTTTTTTTTTAAGTTAGATTTTATTAAAAATGTAATGTTTTATTTTTATTTAAGATGTAATGGTTTATTTTTAATTAAAATGTAATGCTTTATTTTTATTTTTAAAAAGTTTATGTTTTTTCCATTTTATCTTAAATATAAAAAAACATAAAATAAAAAAAAAGTTTGCCACTCAGCAAGTGTTTAAACCACTGCCAACAATTTTCAGCAAAGTTTAAACACTTTTGCCTAATTGACATGGCACGCTCTGATTGGTCGGTTTTTTGGTTTGCCACTTTAAAGTGTTTAACCACTCCTTATACCCTAAGTGTAGTGGTATAATGTCTCTTATAATGATTATCCAATTATTTTTTTTAATTAAAACAAATAATATTTCATTAAATAAATAAATATTACATAAATACTAAAACATAAACAAATAACACTATTCGACTTAATTTTCATCTTCGCTTTCGGCGTACTCGTCTTCATCTTCGTCTTCTTCATCTTGCTCGACCTCCTCGTCGGACGACTCACCCACGTCGGCTAAAAACTCTTTGTAATAATAATTGGCAACGGATGACGAAGCCTTCTTCGTCTTGCTCGACCTCCTCGTCGGACGACTCATCCGCATCAGCTAAAAATTCTTTGTAATAATAATTGGCAAGGATGACGAAGACGTGGGGGAATCCATTTTTATAGAAGATGGTGTGGAGTTGTATTTATTTTTGTGGTATTGTGGGTTGTGGTATATGGATTTTGAGTGTGTAAATGGATTGTGAGTGTGTATATATAGTTATTGGATTTGAATTAAAAAATAAAAGCAGTCGTTAAAGGACCGTTGCCAACGGTCTATTGGCCAAAAAAATGTGAAGCAGCCGTTTTAAAGGATCGTCCAACCTATTTTCTGAACAAAAACACCTAGGGGGCAATCGACAAGGCGTGGAGGGGCCTTTTTTAAGGAAAAAACGTCCAAAACCCCCTCCACTACGAGTGGTCTTAGGATTTTAATATTTTAAAATCAAAATACTTTAAACTCATTTTAGGGTTGCTAAACCCATTTTAGGGTTGCTGGTTTCAAATTAAATGTTTATTATTTTATTTTTATCGAGTTCACGTTTACCATTAATTTTGCTGAAAGAACTGATCGATTTTCACAACTTTGCTATTAGTTTGATTTTTGAACTTCGAATTTGTCTATTAGTTTGAAATTCTTTATCAGTTTCAAAATTTTAATTTGCTATTACTTTGACTTTTGAAGTTTGAAATAATTTAAGCTTTGAAATCATGGAATGTGAAATTGTGAAATGAATTATACTTCAAGTAGTTGAATTAGTGATGTTAAGGCTCCATGTTGTGGAAGGGGTGAGCACCCAGCGCTAGCCACGTCATCTGCCACATGGCTCGCGAGCATCACAACGCAGTCAGGCTAGCGCCAGCGCGAGTGGTCAAAGTGAGTGTGGTAGCCTGGGTGAGTGGGTGTTTTGGGGACGTGGTAGCTTGCAGTGGCGAAGGATAGTTGGTGCCCGGGGGTGCACTCGCCCCCTCCAATGTTTCGGTTAAAAGTGTATAAGTTCTGATTTTTCGTCCGAAAATTTTAAAATTATATAAGATCGAGCCCGATTATTTTTCCTAAATTGTATATTCTAAATATTTATACACTTTGTATATAAATGATGGGTAGTTTGGTAAATATATTTTAACTCTTATTTGTTTAACCCTAGATTACCCACCACACAATATACTAAATCACAACTGAATTCAAAAATCTTAAAGGTCGCCAGGCTGAGTCGTAATTCTTCGCCCAGGTTCCATTTATCTCGTATCATTATATGTGTGTATATATATATTGGTCTTTTGTTTGTTATACAATATTTAGTTTTTCAATGTGCAAGAACGGTTCCTTTGAATGAATGAATTTTTTTAGTTTTATTTGGAACTATTATTATTTGACCCGACCTGAATCGAATAGCCGACCCGAACCGACCCGAAACATAACGATGGGAAATTTTTTTTGGGTCCCATCACTTTACGCCCACTCGAAACTTTTGGTTAAGCTCCGCCACTGGTAGCTTGGGCGAACAGAGGTTAACCACAACAAGTTCAAGTGAGGGTGGCGCGAGTGAGCAAGGTGATGAGTAGCGTCTAGTCAGCGCCATGTGTCGCAATATTAGAGGATAAATCCGGGTTGTCAACTAAGTGACAACATGTAGTCTAATATGTTGAAACTTAAATAGTTGATTTAGTGATGTTAATTTGTTAAAACTGAATTTGATTAAGTGAATTTGTTGAAACCTAATCGGCGAACCCCCAACAACCGACCAAAAATTTTTATATGTTTGGTTCTATGAAATTTGAACATTTAAAATAGTGAACTTGTCGAAAAAAAAACTAAATCGAAAAAGCAAAACTCAAAGTTGAGCTCTCTCTTTTAGCTAGTGTTCGTTTCACAAAACATAATGGAATGGAATCTTGAGTGAATTGAAATGTTGCTCCTCATTTTGTTGGTTTCAACAAGAAAATAAATTGAAATTGAATAACAACAAAAGGGAATCTACATTCTATTTCAATCTAAATTTCATTCCATTTTGCAAAACAAACACCTAAATTACAAATCAAATTTTAATTTTTGTTGTGAATTCCCATTCCAATTCTATTACTATCCATGAAACGAACACTACTACCTTAGAGTTAAACAAGCTTAACCGAGGTCGTTTATGTTTACCAAAGTAGTTAAACATGCGTGTATCTTGGACTGGTTCGGGTCATGTATGACTTGTAAACAAGGAAATAAATTGACGGGTGTGGATGGGGCCAATCCATGCATCAGTTATACCGCGTCCTACGAGAAACGACCACGAATGTTCTTAATTCATCATCAGCTAAATCACTGCCCGACCGACGACTGTTGTTAATCACCAAAGTAGTTTCTTCTTCTTCTTCCGCTCTCCCGCCGGCCGTCGTCACCTAACACCGATTCGTTTTCATAGAGGTAGTTTCTCTTCGTAATTAACTAAGTTCAAACAATAGCAAACTAGTCACGGAACTTTTCATGACAGGATTCAGTTTCTCTTTGCTTTGATATTATTAATTAAAGTTGTTGTAAAAAGGTCTATTTGTTTGGTAGCTATGCTTGTCTCTTTTCATGAATAAATACCATATTACTTTTGGAATCTTTTTGTATTTATCCATCGCAATTGTGGTTTGACTTTCTTTCTTGCTCATGTGTATGTGTCCATCTAATTCTGCATCTGCACCCTACTTGTTTTTAACTTTGACCACAATTAAGGCCTTGGAAACATTAGTTTTCACTTAGGTGTTGAAGGCACAAGGCGGTTAGGAGATAAGCAAGGCATATCACATATATAAGTAGTAACCATATTAAGGATTTTTAGACATGTTTTAGGCTTGTTTAGGACAAGTTTCAACTGTTTCTAGTTGTAGTAGTATTATTATATGAATGAATGAAACTGTTTTATGGGAAAGTAAATTGAGGTAAAATTACAGTCCCAGAAAATAATTTGATTGGGAAAATGGGTTGCCAATGATTCGTTTAAGGATTTACTATCATGTTGACCTTACTTGCTTACATCTACCAGATCAAACGAAGTGCGTGCGTGGTGACGATGGCTCCACCAAGCGATGAACGTCAACCGTTGATCCATAGTCAATACATTACTAATCCTTTTCACGACCATGAAATTGAACCGGTGAACACTCAACCAAGCAATAAACATGTACTTCGTCCACACGTGTTCGGTCCTCAATCTCAGTACTTATCACGAGATTCATTTGATCTTATGATCTACAAAGAATCTGGTGAATATCGTGTTATGAAAGATATTTATGAAGGGGCGATGTTCACAGTAAAATTATTTACCAGATATTCACCTAATCCGCTGCTGGTGCTACTGGATCCAAACGAAACACCAGTTGCACTGCTCGAGGTGATTTACATTTCTTCCATTTGAATCTCGATTAGATGTTTTTTTGGCTGCTAACTTCGTTCATCAAATGAATGTATATTTCCAGAATGTAACTAGTCATGGTCGATGGGACGTATCTGCTATTAGGGAAAGCATACTGGATTCGGAGAAGGTATTTAGCGCATCAGGGAATCACACCGCGGTAAATGTTTCATTGGAAGATGAACGTAGCCGCTTTGATCATGTTGATTTCCAGGTCAAATGGTTGGACAAAACCTGCATTATTTATAAGGGAGATTCTTCAACAGTAATAGCAAAAGTAAGTCTTGACTCTTTTGGTAACTTATAAACACTAAAATATAAGATACTCTCATCATCTATGATCTAATTTATTCAAATACTCAAACCCATTGCTCAATCAAGATCCATTGCAAGACAGACTAATTTGTTCATATACTGGTTAAATGTGTAAGGTGCCACATCATGCGTAAACCGCATCACACGTGTACTGCAGCGATGCGATGCCATCACCACATCATGTGATGCGTGCACGCATTTTGAAACCAAGCTTTTTCCTGTATGCTCGTTTGTGTTCATTCACCTAAAGCTAAACGTTAAGCTAATCAGTATTACATACTCTTGTAGATGCATAGACCGGAGAATGGGAACAAACTTTCGGTGAAAGTTTATCCCAACATGAATTATGCATTTGTGGTTACAATTTTTGTAATCATTGATGCTATGAAATTCACCGAAGAATCTGTATGCGCTCCATTAACAATGACTCAACCTGTATCCTGTTCACATGTGATCGGTCTCAAGTACAGTTCGGAAGGTTTAACTTCTCTTCTCTTCGAGAAGACAGAGAACTCAGCAGCCGGTGAATATTCTGTGTCCAAAGCAGAAAGTAGGGGAGAAAGGATGTTCACAATAAGGTCACATAACACAACTTTCCATAGTCAGCTGAAGCTACTGGATGAAGATGGAAAACGAATTGCAATGCTTCGGAAGAAGGTGATATAAACTTTTACATTCCAAATCTTAATCAGAGCTGCTAATTGGATATTAATTAAAATAAATATATATTTCCAGAATGCGACGGGGCACTCTCGATGGGTTGTATTACGTGTTGATGGAGAAAATGAAGCGAGTTTAAAAAAGGTATTTAGCGTATGCAAAAGTCAGATGATCCAGCGTCACATGGACTTAAACGTGATCATGGGAAAGGGAAGCAGTGCTGCTGATTTCAAGGTCACAGGAAGTTGGACGGACAAAACTTGCACTATTTCTACGGGTCAGGGAGATTCTTCAAGAAAAGTAGCACAAGTAGTCTCCGACACTCTTCCAATTGTTTCATATTTCATGTTTGTGTTGATTTACTTAAAGCTAATTGGTACGGCATTATACTCTTGTAGATGCGTCCCTTGGTGAACGACGAGGGCAAATTTGAGGTGGACGTCTATTCTAACGTGGATTGTGCATTTGTGGTTACGCTTATTGCGATTGTTGATGCTATGAAAAGCTTCAATAATCTGAAAGTTGCTGCTGGTCGTGCCGCGGACTTCGCTGTCAAATTAGCTGTTGGAGCTGCATGCGCTGCTGTTGCTGAGTGTGTGTGATGGACTTTTTTAAGAGTATATATTAGTTCCAAGAGTAAATTGCCAAAATTGTCCCTGAGGTTTGGGTATGTTTGTCAGTTTCATCCAAAACAACATTTTTGTACTAAATAGTCCTTTACTTTTGAGATTTTTTGCCATTTTTATCTAAAAGTCTAATTTGCTTTATTTTTTCTGTCAAATATTTGGATGAAAATGACAAAAAATCTCAAATCTCACTGACGATTTTGGCAAAAAAGTTAGACGTTTGGATGAAAATGACAAAAAATCCAAAAAGTGAAGGGCAATATGGTACAAAAAAATTGTTTTGGATGAAATCCCCAAACCTCAGGGACGATTTTGGCAATTTACTCTAGTTCCAAACTCCGTTTTTAAACTCATTGTTACTGAAGAATCATGTTGTGGCAGTGTTAACGCAAAACTGAAAATGGCTAGCTTGTAATATATTTTTCTTTATGCGTCTATACACATATATATAGGTCCTAATTATACATTTATAAATTTCACTAGTTTTTAATAGTGTTAACAATGGTGTAAAATTAAAATTGGCAAACATGCCCAAACCTCAGGGACGATTTCAGCAATTTACTCTAGTTCCAAACTCTCTTTTTAAACTCATGTATTTGTTACTGAAGAATCATGTTGTGGTAGTGTTAACGCAAAACTGAAAACGGCTAGCTTGTAATATATTTTTCTTTATGTGTGTATACACATATATATAGGTCCTAATTATACGTTTATACATTTTCACCAGTTTTAATAGTGTTATTGATGGCTGATGAAGACTTTTTATTACTCTATTAAATGTTTATACTTTTATACTTTTTTTAGTAGCTATGTATGTTTTTAAATATGTCACTTTTGCTTGCATGCCACCCTATCTAGACCGAATTAATAGGTTGGTTATGAATCAGATTAACTGCTTATGGTTGATGTGTTTATAGTTGAAATTTTGGGTGGTATTCCACACTTGTGGTCTAGTGGTAGGGGAACTTGGGTTCTCTAATGGAGACCTAAGTTCAATCCCCACTTGTGTCACTTTGGTGGATAAGGCAATGATAGATAGAGTCTAGTCTCCTTACAGAGGTGTCAGACTCTATCCTGAGCCCACCCGGGTTTTCGTCCCACCGTGTGTTATGCCAGATGGTTCTGCTCTTGTGGTGGCACAACGACTGTTAAGTGGCAGCCGGCAGTATGGTTTCTCAGGGAAACGCCCAAGCCAAACTCTGAAGCCAGCGTGGGCACGGTTAAGACAACATAGTCTGGCCGGAGTGGGGCAATGGGGCTCTTCAATTTGGGAAGTGCGGTAGCCTGATACAAGAAAATCGGCGTTCCAAAAATTAACAAGAAATTCGCCACACCCTAATTTGTGCATGTGATAATACTGGGTATGTTTGTTTTGGTTGTTAAGTTAATAAGGCGAGAACAACTTGCAGACTTTTTCAAATTTGTTAATGTGAAGATGTTTGACAATTAACAATTTGTTTACCAAAAAATGTTGTTACTGAATGCTTAAAAAGTAGTTAGCATAAAAGATGTAGTTACAATCAATGTAGGTTATAAGGAAAGAAAAGGTTATGTGATGTTTGGTAAATCTCTTATTCAATTCTCAACAATTTATAATATAGAATATAGAATCAACGTAAATAAATCACAATGGCCAATTATTTTCACTTAAGTTGTCTAATCATTTTACGACACGTCTTTATTATTTGGATTTACTAAATATTACAATTCTAAATACAAATTCATGCATAAATTTTAGCTTATGAGTATACAGTCAGGTAATATGAGGTTCAATGGAGAATTAAAAAAAAAAGCCGTTGAATTAGGGAACCATATAAAAAAATCATAAATAATTTGTTTTTACATGTAAGAAAATTAAATTTTATTGAATCTTTTTCGAAGCCTTTTCATATAAATACATGTAGAAGCTGTTTCGATAAAAAAGTTTAAAAGAATCCAAAAAACTAAAAAGAAATTCCTTTTTTTTTTGCACGACTTCTACATGTGTTTATATTATTCAAAAGCTCCGAAGAAATAATGAAATTTTTTTTCTATGTAAACATGATTTTTTTAATTATCTATTTACATGTAAAATTAGTAGTTCTCCGGTTATCTACTTTTTTATGTTCCTTATTAAACCAAACCCTATTCAGGTATAAGCAAATATGTTATAACAGGAATAAGAAAAAAGTATTAATTTTCTACGAATATAAATAACGTAGACAAGAAGTAGAGTAACCAGAAGGTACATAGCCCACCATGGGGAGAACTAGGGTTGAGAGAAGGAGAACTCGAAGGGAGGTGCTGGAGACTTCAAGACAAGGAAACAAAAGACTCTATGGTGTTGTTTGTTTTTTGGTCAGAAGCACTTCTGGCCACTTATGTCTGCGTCACGCAGATGCGAGCAGACCTTTGGGTCCTGCAGCTTGTTTGTTTTCTCGCAGACCTTTCATTAAAAAGGTCTGCGAGACCTCTTCCCCACGCAGACATCAACCCATGTCTTCTAACCTCTTCTAAACACTCCTCTTCACATCACAGACCCCTTCTCCTCACCTCACCTGCTGCCACCATCACACCCTCCCACCCGCTGCCACCCTCCCACCTGCTGCCACCATCCCACCGTCGCACCTTTCCCACCGTCGCACCCCAGCCCACCGTCGCACCTCTCCCACCTGCATAAGGCCACCACCACCGCCACCTGATACATCACCACCACCATCATCATCGCTGCTACACCGTCCACCACCATCATCATCGGAGACCGTAGAACAAAACCCCCAAATCGAACAAAACCCCCAAATCGGTGGTGGAACAAAACCCCCAAATCTAACAAAACCCTCAAATCGGCAGTGGTAGGTTTTGATGTTCTTGGCGGTGGTGGAACGACGAAGGCGGTGGTGGTGGTTGCGACGGGGGTGGGTGGTTGTGGTTGTGGTTGTAGTTGTGGTTGTGGTGGTAGATGAAGGCAGACGGGGGTGGGTGGTTGTGGTTATTCTTGGCGGTAGATGATAGCGGTGGTGCTATGGCGGAGGTGGTGCGGTGGTTGTGGTGGTGACAGATTGTAGAGAGAGAGTTTGTAGAGAGAGAGAGTTCAAGGCAGAGAGAGAGTAGTGGTCTGTGTGTGTTTGTGTGTGAGAAGAGAAGAGAAGGGTTTTTGTAGAAAAAAAACAAACCCTCTTCTTCTTGCAGGCTGCAGACATTTGGTCCACCTCTTCTCCTGCAGATGCCTGCAGATGTGGTCCGCAGACTGCAGACCTTTTCCTGCAGAAAAAACAAACAACACCTATGAAGATTGGGATGAGCTTAGAAGACATGCAACAACATACTTTGTTACCAACTTCCCAAATGATTGGACTAGCAAAGATCTTTAGATGGTTATGGAGGAGTATGGAGATATCGCCGACATGTTCATACCTAACAAAGGAAACTAGAAAGGAGAGTGTTTTGCTTTTTCTAGGATTCGTAATGTTCATGATCCTTTGAAGCAAAAGGCTTAGTGAGATCACACTTAAGGGCAAGCGCATCTCTGTGAAAATATCCAAGTATGAGTACAAGCCCTTCCGAGATAGAGTGCCGCTAGGTTACAACAATCCTTGGGCTAATTCTAGTTTCACGAAGGATCTCAATTGTCACACCTCAACCGATGGTGGAAACATCGAGACGAATAGATTGCCCAAAGACAACATAACACTAAATTTGCTACAATAAATTTAAAAATTCAAAATTTCATCTCATTTCATCAAAAGAAGCATTACATTGTTTCAAGAAATAAATACAACAATTGCAAGTACAAGACTAAAACATCAAAATGCATAAGTAAAATTTTGTGAGTATCTAATCCACCCTAAGTAGTTTTCTTGAATTCGCATCATCATATATTTCCTGCAACATGTATAAAATATCCGCCAACACAAATTATGTCGGTAAGCATACTAGGTTGTCTACATAGCCTAAGTATAAATAAAGTCTCAAATCCACATGTTTAAAGTTATACTAATCACGTAATCATACTAGCATGCAATGGCTAAAAATCAACCCAAAGTTTCAACCAGCGTAAACTTATCACCGAAGTGAATAAGACCGTAAAGATTGAATATTTAACAATGACCCAACAAACGAGTCGGTGTGCTAATCCTATAGGGCTATACATGTTAAGGGAGACTTTTAAAGTTAATGATAGATAGCATGACATAAGATTGTTCTAGCATGTATGGCGATTTAGCATAATAAGTAAGCATGTTAAAGGATTGAGTGTTTGCATAAGATTGATTGTATGTGTGTGATTGTGTATTTAATTATGGATACATGTTGCAGCCCAAATAGTGTTTAAAACACAAAATGAGTCAAGTATGAACTCACGGTTTGCAAAGATATTCCACCAAAGCGAGTGAGCGGTTTTGAAGGATGGAACACCGAAGTTACCCTAAAAAGGTAAACAAAGGTGTATGAGTATTTTGGATTTGGAGATTGGAATGTAAACGAAAGTTACAAGTATGAAATTACATCAAAAATATATCCTGTCTTAGACACTTATTTTAACACTATTATTTGTTTGTGTTTTTATGAGTCCTGTTACCCATTAGAAATCCGAAATAAAGAATCCAAGACTTTAAATATTATCCACCTTAACATAATATTCAACCATGGTTTGGTTGATATCATAGTTGGGTTTTTGGAATAGGTATTATATATGTGTACAATATATATTATTATATATATTGTCAAGTATGTCAAGCATTTGTCAATTACTAGAGGTAGGATAAATCCATTGACCTAAAGAATTCACTAATGCACAAATCATCAACAAGGATGATTACAATGGTCATTAATACAAGTATGAAGAACATAAATAAACTATCTAATTCACTAAGTAACCAAGTGAGGATAACTAGACGAGTGGTTCTAACATTGTATGGTTAGAGACTTAGTGTAGTTTGTTTACTTTATTGCTTGGAAGTTACATAGCGCATTATAAAATAAGACAAAGGGAGGTATATGCCTCAAAGTTTCTGGAACTAAACTTTAACACAAACCATTTAACATAGAAATTTGTTGGTGGCTTGGTTTTGTTTGCAAAAGTTCTAAGAACAAAGCTAAAGAAAGAAAGTTCATAAAGTTTAACAAAAATTCATAACTTGGACCTCAAAATGGTGGTATACCATCTTGGTTTACCTTGGTAAACATGTGGTAATACTCATAGAGGTTATCCAAGGAAGGAGAAAGAAGAAAACAAGAAGAAAGGCTGCAAGAACAAGCTCAAAACTCATTGTTTTGAACTTAGGACAATTTGCCCAAACTTGAAGATTTTGATGATTTGAGTGTGTTAGAGAGAGTATGGAGACAATGGCGGACCCAAGATTTTTTTTCATTGGGGTCCATTTTTTGTGTAAGTATTTTTCACAACCAAACGTTAAAATTTTCGGGTCAGTCATCGTAGTCGGGTCGGGGCTAGGAAATAATGTAGAAGCATTTAGTGGACATGAAACCACTACATTATATGTTGGAAGTTTTATTTGGTAATCAAGTGTTAAATAAAATCAACATTCAATTTATCATTTTAAAGAAGCAAATTAGAGGTCAATGGGTGATTGTGCTATTTTAAAACACTAATTTAATTTTGATGGAAAAAAAAATAAACTAAAAAAACAAAACAAGTAAGACTTGAACTTGGGATCTATTTGTTGGAATACAAGGGGATTTACCACCACACCATCTGTGCTTTTAATAATATGGGATCCAATTAATTTATTTTATGGGGTCCTTGAAAAATTTAACATACCGGTTCTACTACTTTCAAAACAAAGATTGGGGTCCATGGACCCTGACCCGGACTATGTTGGTTCGCCCCTGTGTGGAGAGTGTTTAGGATGTGGTAAGGGGTTGTGTTTATAGTTGGGATTAGGATTTGGGTATTAAATGAGGTGGTTGGGGGTTGAAAGGATGGAAATGGAGCCAAAATTCGCAAGACTGAAACATTCTGCTGCCAGTGACGCTCCATACGAACTGCAAGGGGTCTATACGGTCTGCATGGATTATAAAAAATTCAAAAATTTTAATTTTGTCCCTTTGAGTTGTTCGATTGGTTATTAGGTTCTATAAACGTATAGTTAAGCATGTTTTGGGCATTTTAAGGTGTATATAAGCATGTGTAATGTATGAACACGAATGAATATCATTCTGAGAAAATATAATCTCGATGTATGGCTCGGTTTTAATTAAAAAGGCGTATTTCTAAATGTTTATGTATTTATGCAAGTAAGATTAAATAAGGATGATATAAAATATAGTTTCCATTATCAAGTCTCGGAATTACAAGGATTGAAATTGAAATACGAATTACAAACAAATGAAAAAGTATTGGAAAAATACGGGACATTAAATCAATGATCGGGGGGGGGGGGGGTCTGAGACCTTTGTCGAGGTGGCGTTGGGTGAGAGCTGATGCGTTAAGCGTGAAGGAGGTTAAGAACTCAGGGAATCCTAAGATGGTTGTTAAAATTCTGGATGCTAACATTCCTATACATGCAAGTTGGTTGGATCTCTGTCTGGTTGCTAAAGTGAAAGATGCTGATATACTTTCAAATCTTCTAACTCTAATGAAAGTTAAAAGGGCTCTTTGATTGCAAGACAAGATACCTAGTTGGGCTCAACGTCCTTATTCAGTTTAAGACTAGAGAGGAATGAGAGAAATTTTTGCTGGGGTATTCAGATTGCTGGACAAAGTGGTTTACATGGATTAGATGGTGGGACGAGACTTTTATATAGTCGCATCAAATAACATGGATAAAAAATTCCGGTGTACCTATGAATTTTAGGCATCCTATTGTGTACTCCGTTATTTGTGAACATATTGGAAGTTCATTATGGCCCTATGATTGTTTAGATGATGATAAAAACATAGCTTATGGAAGAGCATGTGTTCTAGTGAACATTTAAGCACGATTAACCATTCCTTCTCTATGTGGGTTATATATATATATATATATATATATATATATATATATATATATATATATATATATATATATATATATATATATAGGGGAAGGATAAATCGAAAACCCACTTGAGTTGAGAAAACTCAGAAAACCTTTGTAAAAAAACCATGTAAACTCAAGATACATTTCTAAAAAAAATAGGAAATGTAATATACATATATTTGAACATTTTAAAAAAGAAACACAAAAAAACACCAAGTAGTTTTTTTTAAAAAAATGTTACAAAATTTCAGGTTACATAATATGTATGTCCAAAAAAAATGTAACATATAAATTTTCAACATTTTTTTAAAAAAAAAATAGTAAGCGTTTTTTTCATTTTTTTTCATAAATAGGTCCGTGTACATTTATATTACATTTCCTATTTTTTTTAGAAAAAAATAAAAATGTTACATAGGGTTTATTTGAGTTTTCTCAACTCACATGGGTTTTCGATTTATCTTTCCCCTATATATATATATATATATATATATAGTGGTAATCCTACGGAAAGTGTGTTTTTCCTAAAAAGTGTAAAAAGTCATAAAACACACCTAAAACTCACAAATAATAGAATAATAGAATGAATATTACTAAAACACCATATTCAAACTCTAATAGTCCATAAAAACTTCAAACACACCATCGTAGAACTATGAATATAAAACACACAATGCTAAACAACATAAAACACAATAATATTTGTCATTCCACAATCAGAGCCTTAACATCTAAAACACAAAACACAACACAAAACCCACATACATGATGTTTTAGTAATCTTCATCATATTATTTGTGGGTTTTTGGTGTGTTTTATGGTTGACACTATGGTGTTTTATGACTTTTTACACTTTTTAGGAAATTTGGACTTTCTGACCAACTCCTATATATATATATATATATATATATATATATATATATATATACAGGGGACCGCTAAAATGAGAACCACCTCGAGTTGTAAGAACCGTGAGAACTACACCGTACGGGGCGAGGTGTACCAAAATTTTTTTCATAAACGTAGTTGCGTGTATTATAAACACATTTGTAAAAAAAATTCAAAAAAAAATGTCGTGTGTATAGTTTTAAGCACTATAAGTTTGTGTTTACGGGTACCGTAAATCTAACCGGAAAATTTACGGGTACCGTAAACACAAACTTGTGGTGCTCAAAACTACACACACGACATTTTCTTTTGAATTTTTTTTTACAAATGTGTTTATAATACACGCATCTACGTTTATGAAAAAAAATTTGGTCTACCTCGCCCCGTATCAAAAAGTTCTCACGGTTCTTACAACTCGAGGTGGTTCTTATTTTAACGCAATTCTATATATATATATATATATATATATATATATATATATATATATATATATATATATATATATATATACTTTCGTTTATTTAGAATATTGTTGTATATATTTTAGGGTAATTTGGTCTTTTGAGTTACACTTATTCATGCGGTATTTTTATCATTTTCGTGGATCAATTCTTCGCAAACTATGAGTAGATCTTTCTCCTTTTTACATTAAACTTTTGGGGTGTGTCATTGTGTCATAAAATCATATACGAATAATGGATTTTAATAATCCAAACTATTAGTCGTTGGCCGGCAATGAACCCAACTTCAAAAATAATCAGTGGTGGTCCCAAATTTTCACATATTGTAAACTAATGGACCTTTACTAACAGAACTTTAATTTCTTTTTGTCCCCTTATCACTTTCGGTTTAGTCAAGGTCCATTAGTTTACAATCTATGAAAAGGTGGGACCACCACTGCTTATTTTTGAAGTTGAGATCGTTGTCGGCCAACGGCTAATAGTTAGAATTATTAAAATCCATTATTCCAATCATATATTCATTTTTACTCATACATTGAAGCATGCAAGTTCATAGTGTGGTATGTGTTATGTGGTTTATTTGTTGTTCGTTTATGTGCACTAGTTACTCAATTCACAAGTGCCTCATATTCATAGGCACTTACCATGATTGACATTTCCTCATGACATGCGATGTTGGTATCGCCTTATTATTCTTAGGGTGACCTTTCCTTATGGCTTGTGATGTTGGTATCGCCATCATTTGCTTTCCTCATGACTATGTGATGTGAGCATCGCCTCATTATTCTTAGGCTGGTCTTTTCCTCATAACTATGGGATGATAATTGGTTATGTTAATTGTTGTTGATTGTTTATCGCATGTGATTGTTGCTTATTGTTTGTGGTGATTGTTTATTGTTCATGGTTATCTTTTCAACACATGACTTTGCATGTTAACATCTTCTTTCAAAAAATAAATAAATTATTTTATTTAAACATAGATTTACTCATCAACATTTTTGTTGACCCAAAATTAACTTTTACGCATGATATAGGAAATCCGGTGTGACAAGATGAGGATGATAACACGTAGGAGTTGCCTTAGTTAAATAAACTGGATTTTATTTTAGGATCTTTTTTTTTTTTTTGACAGGTGAACTTCACAACAGACGGCTAATTCACACTCGCAAGACGCAGGCCCGCCATCACTCATTACCAGGACTATGTTGTCTTAACCGGGCCCACGCCTGGTAGAGAGGGGCGTTACGCTGTCCCCGAGAAAATTTCCAGCCTCCTGCCACATGACATGAGTTGTACCCTCCACAAGAGCCGACCCTCTAGAGTAAATGCACTGTAGTAGAAAACTCGGGTGGAATCAAGAGTCGAACCTGAGTCCTTCCCCATCTATGACATTAATATTGTATGGATTACTTGAAAGTTATGTGATATGTGACATTTTAATTTTGATAAGATTAAATATTTAAACTTATAATAGTAGCCATAAGCTTTGGATAATCATCTTGCTCTGATTGATAATCCATTGTGAGTCAGGGTATGACAATTGTTATCCAATCATGTAATTCTTTAATTAGTGTTAACATGTTTTCATATAGTTAATGGTTTTTATTGATAATGTTGCTAGAATTAACAGTGTAGATCAACTCTTGTATACTGCCAACGTTGTTAGTTGGTGTGCCCTATAAGTATAACTATAGTTTATCATTGTAAAACTAGAACTCGCATATTGAGAGCTATATACTTTGGAGCTTAATTTAATTTGTGTGTTCTTAATTTACTCATAGGATAATTATTAAAATTGCTTTACAAATGATCTTGTACGGTAATTTTAATAATTACCCTACGAATAAAATAATTATGAAAATATCAGTGCATTCTTTTACCTTTTTACTCTATTCGTATGCTTTGTACAATAAACTTAGATTTTTACTCCTAGAAAACAGCTAGAAAAATAAAATTTATTTTTACTCATAGGATAATTATTAAAATTACTCTACAAATGTCTGTAAGAGATATTTCCAGAAAAAAATCATATAAAGAGAGACAATAATTTGATAATCACTAAACATGATAGAATGTGCAATAACTGAGGTCAAAAGACCCGTGTTATATTTTAATAATTCAAAAGTCGGCATATAAAATCAGAGTCGGACCCTCTGCATTGCTTTGGTATCAAAACTAACTGGAAAAGACTTAAAAGTATATAAAATTAGTTAGTATACATATACACGCATGTTGTTAGGTTTCCGATTTGACTCGACTCCGCCATAACCAAACTTTATTGTATAAGTTTTATATATGATCATGATGGGTTTTTTTCTTTGATAAATTGTTAAATATTTTATAAAGAGTTTTATAATAATAGTTCTACATGTGATAATATGCAATTTATTTTAAAATCTCTTTTTATAAGGAGATAGAAAATAAATATATTGATATATGAAAAAATAATACCGTGGAATATAATTTAAGACGAGTAGATGTATGTGTTTGGATACAATTATCATGTTTAAACAAACAGGGCAGTACTCTAGCGGTACCTGATGACTTTCTTTTGTGGAGGTCTCTAGTATTTAGAGTTTTATTCATGACAAAATTTCATGTGCGTGTCAGGTTTTACCACGGGCTTTAGGACAGTGAGTTTCCCATCGAATTGATGAGGAACTGGGTCACCAGCACTATCTGCATTCGTGGGCGTGTGTGACCTTTTGCCTATGGTGTACCCGGGTGGCCGGGCTTTGTTAGACGTTCAATAATGATAATAATACAGTTGAAACAATTATAAAATTAAGATCTTTAGCAAACTAAGGGATTGTTAGTTTAGCTCTTAAGGCCACCCGGGGTGGTTGTATTTTTGCCCGTGATAAAATTGTATCACGCGTGCTCTTGTACGAAACACCACCGCCACTCCAATGGATCACGCGTCAAACATAAAGCGCGCTATTATTTTGATTCTTGTGAGGGAACTTGTTGGTTGTGGGGGAAATTGTTGGGTGTGATGGTGAGTGATGACCATTTCCACTAAAAAAGGTTGTGAGTGATGAAATAATGGTTGATGACATGGCGGAACTTGATTGGGTGTTGTGAGTGATGAAATTTGTACAAGTAATGACCACCCCTACCCCCCTAATGAAGCTCTTAATGATTCAGACTTCTTATTGATTCAACACTTAATGGTTCAGACTATTTGTTTCGCGAGCAGATGTATGAATGATTCAGACATTTACCTCTAAATGGTTAAGCATTATACCGAGTCTGAATGGTTAAGACCTCTTATCTGAATTGGTCAGACACGTGCCTCTGAACGGTTAAGCATTATACTGACTCTTAATGGTTCAGACCTCTTACTGGTTTAGCACTTAATTGTTCAGACTTTTTACTGTTTTAGCACTTACCCATTCAAAAGTTGGCAAACTACCCCTAAATTTACAACCAGTAAACATATTTTTGCAAGAAAAAGTTGACTTTTTTTTTTTGAACGGCAAATTTGGATCACTGACGGACCACTGGAGTATCATCGTGCCACCAGCAGAACCACCCGATCATATCCATCTCCACTAGGCAATAATGCCTATACACCAATTCAGGAGGAAACCCAATAAATCTGGGAAAACCCCCTTTGTGGGAATCGAACCCATGACCTAATGGTCATAAGCCTTATCCCACCACCAAGATACCACTAGGTTATAATGCAAGAAAAAGTTGACTAAATTGCAAAATTTGAAGTTGGTGGCTCTTAAATAGAACCAAATATATATCACCCATCCCCATGAAGTTGCCGCGAATGATGTGGTTATAAAACCAGCTACAAAACATGTATAGGTGGTCCATACTCCATGCACGGGACCAGTCGATCGTTTGACAACAACGAAGTCTTCGTTTCATGTTCATTAACTATGTTCAGATCCTAAAATGTTGCACGTGGCAACATATCAACTAAAGATTTTTTTTTTTAATTTTCAAAAAAAAAAAAAAAAACAAAAGATTTTTTTATCCTTCTCGTTTGGGTATATATATATTCATCATAACTTACCAATGGGGTCGTGGTCCATTAGCAAAGGCAAAACCTTTAAAACACATTGGTTGGGAAGGGGAATGTTTTGGGTTCAAGTCCCACAAAGGACAAGAATTAAAGAAATTAACCGTTCAAATATATATATATAGTGGATGGTTCAAATGAGAAGAAATTTTTTGTAAGAACAAAAAAAAAACAAGTTTCAACCAATAAGAATGCTTCATTTTACTTCATTTAATATTTGCATTTAATTTTAATGTAAGTGTATATTTGTAAACTTACATACATCATTAATTTTTAGTCTTCCTCTTTAATAGCTAACTACATTAAATTTGTAACTTATTTTCAATATATATATTTTTTCAAAAAATAAAAAGAAAATTCATTTAGAGTGTAAGACAAATTACTAAGTGTGTATGAAAAATTACGAGTTGTGTAGGATAAATTTAAATATGTGTAGGATAAATTTCGAAATGTGTATGATGACTTTTTATGTGTGTAGGCAAAAAAAAATTATTGTGGAGGATGATAGTGTTTATAATTAATTAATTAGTTAAAGATAGTAATTAATGAGATGAAAGAAAAACTACTTACTAATTTACAATTATACCCTTTCTTCTTTTTGTTCTCAATTAAATTTTCTTCTCAAATGAACCTCCCCCTATATATATATATATATAATTAAGTACGCAATGTTAGACTCACAAAGAGGTTCTCGTAACTAGATTTCGATATGAGAAATTGAGAATCAATATGTGTTTTTAGGAAAAGAAAGCAGGTAGTGCGGTATAAAGTTAATACATAGCATTTAATGAAACCCTATCTCTTCTCTAAGAAGATATATTTCTAGTGAGGGTACTATTGTCATCAATGGTTGCACGGTTTGTGCAGTCTTGCATTACACATGCAATGTATCTGACATGCATGTCGGTTCAAGGCATTAACCAATAGACCGAACTACCGCCTAACGCTTCGTGTCTAGCCCAACTAAACTCAATTATCTAGAGCTTTGTGTAAAGGTTTTTTTTTCCGACTCATAAGTAATGTTATCATGAACTTGAGGTGTGCTTGGGTTTAACTCGTCTATTATGTAATTTATGTAATTTAGCTGTATTTTATTTACATGTATTCTTTAGCTTCTTTTCATTTACATATGTTTATAATAATAATTACAAGGCTCAGAACCTTGGCTGCAAAACACTTGACTCACCAACGATAATTCGTAATCATCGTCCTAGTATGGTAAGAAACTCAAGAACCTTGCCACATAAATAATCCAGGGGAGGGGAAAAAGAACACACATGATCAAGAGATCACCCAAAACGGGACATGTGTAAGGGACTCGAACCCGAGTGTATACAGAAACCAATAGTCACGCAACAGTTACAGAAGTGGGTAAATAATAAAGGGTTATTGGATATTAATAATCCTAACGTTCACCCATTGTCAGACATTAATCCCAACTTAAAAAATTTCATCTAGCAATCCCATCTTATAAGAACTTGGTCTCCATCGATCTTTCTCTAACTTAGTTATAACCCAGTTAGTTTTTTTTGCTGACGTGATAGCTTATGTGTCACAATCTAGTTATTGGTTGATGTGTCTGCTTATGTGTATGCTTATGTGGCACAAACCTAGTTATTATATATTATATTTTAATAATCATAACTTTCACCACCACCATCAACAACTGCTACAAACAACAAGTAATATAAACACGCAAGTAGGAAGTTATATCAAGACCATTTATACAAGTACGAAAACTCTGTTTGCAATCAGCTGACGTCACCCTGATAGTGACATCTATCATTCTTAACAGAAAAGATTCCACAGATGTTAGTAAACATCTGCGGAGATCTGACATTTGTTCCATTACATGAAAAGTTTGTTCTTAGCTAAGTAATGTTACATTGAGAAACCTTTGTTCTTCAAACTTTTGTTGGCTTGTATCACACATCTGGCCACAACAGATGTTTGGTCTTCATGATCACTTCTTTGCTTCAACGGAGCTTTGGCCTTGAACAATGGTCTCTTCTTCTTTAGCAGTGGTTCCAAGGCTTCAAACAGATCCTTGAGTGTCTTCAAACAGATGTTCTGATTAGTGTTCAAGATTCACTATCTTTGGGAGGGGAATGTTTCATCAACTGTCTATTTCTTGATCAGAAGGTCATATTTTGGCTTTTGAATATCATCTGTTCTTTTGTAGGTCCAACAGGGTATTTGGGATATTTTTACATCTTGCTGCTTCGTTAACTAAAACTCACCATGGATAACAAAAGCCCGATTGTTAGACGAGAAGTTGTATTCTATCAATGTATAAATTTGTGGAGTTCTTTTTAGGGTCCCTCACACACTCGACCATATTGCTTTGAATCAGCAGGGAAACGTCACGCGAGGTAGGATCAAACCACAACAATATTTCCCAATCAGCATGGAAAGTATATACCGTTATGGTATAGTATTAAGGAAGAAAAGAAATTAAGGAGTTTAAATTTACTTGCTACTATGGTTCCTTTGGTAAGGCGTCAATTCCCCAAAGTTTGTTCCTTTTATTAAAACCATGCCCCCCGCACTTTGATCTTATCACCACACTTTAGCAAGAGCTTACCAACCCAAAATCCCATTCCAAAACCTTTAATCCCTTTCGAGAGATCAACATGTTTTGACTTTACATTGACATAGAAAACATAAATGTACTGCGTTAGCGGCAGGACAAGATTGTTGGTAGTTTCTAAGGATTAAGTTGAAAGACCCATGATCCTGGTTAATGGTGACATGAATGCTCCACTCACTTTCAATAAGTATTTTCTTACCTAAAGTCATTAACACACACACGCACACCTCTCGTGAATCCCTAGCTTTCTTAAAGTTAACTCCCCATAAAGGTGGTATGTTTCCCCCAAACACCCACAACAACCTTAGCCAAGAATGACCATATGAAGATAGTTTTCATCAAACTTGAAAAGATTATATTAATCATTAAAAGGTTGATTACACTAATGATTCTTGAGTTTTACTTAATGATTACAATGATTAGAGATAACGAGTAGAAGAGAAAAGAATTGAACAAGTAAAAAATGGAGGCCAAAGGCCTCCTTTTATAGGCTGTTAGAAGCCCAGCCACGGGGTGTGTCTGGGAGACAAGGGCGTGTTTGGTAAAGGTGATCGGCAGTTGGCGGCTGCTAGAACACCCTAAAACCCGTATTTATATTGATTAGTATGTTTATTTGTTCTATGACATGAAACAATATCACTAACTTACCTAACTGTCACACCCTGACTTTTGCGGAAGCGTGATTATTGGTGTGACTTTCTTAATACCATAGCATTCAATCATAACAACGTTATATGATAAAAACCATAAGATGTTCATCCATAAATTAAGTTTGAAAACAGCACAACATAATTGTCTGAAATGTTGACACCAAATTCAAGTTACAAACCACATATGTTTTAATGAGTTCACAAAGACTCGACAAAATATCTTAAACAAACCCGAATTTAGAACCATGTATCTCGTCCAGGATTAAGCTACATCTCCTAAACCCTACTGACTTGGATGACATCCTTTATTTATAACGCAACTTGAAAACATGCAACACTTGCCAGATCCACTTAGTTCCCTGAAATACATGTAATTTGAAAACATCAATAAAAGTTGAGCGAGTTCATGTGTATGTGTATGAATAACCTTTAAAGTATATCTGTATGTATGTCCCTGGTATGTAGCAATAAGGAAAAACAGATCACCAATGGTTTGCAAGGCCAATGGTATGTGTGAAATGGTGCAGGAAAACTCAAACCTAGCGGAATTTTGCCACGGCATTTGTATGTGGACATAGTCACCACATGGGCCACCCTGGTCCTCATGGGTGTGGGCTCGCTACACCCAAATAGATCTATCACTCATGTCCCTCGGTCCTACGACGAGGATTAATGGCCTTAAGTGTTATACCCACCTTTCACATGATCAAGCAGTAACCCTCCTTAAGCTAACCATACCATGTATAAAACGTTTGTAAACAATTGTAACATGTATTTCACCCCCCGAAGTTATAAAACTGAAAACAGTTAAAAGAAAAGGGGGACATGAACTCACGGTTTTGCGTCTTCAGTACTTGTAACCCAAATCTCCTCAGCAAACACGACTCCCTACAATGTACTAGGGTCTATTAGACTAACAGGTTGTGCCTTGCCTTAGTATTTACGTGTTTGAGTTACTTTTCTTTTAATATTATCCCAAGTTATAATTTCTTGTCAAAATAATGATTATTTTGACTTTAAATTATATTTAATTTTGGAATAATTGTTTAAACAATATTCTTTGTATTAATACTTCTCAAGTATTTATTTCTGTATTTTCTTCCCAAGGATGGGGGTATCTCATACATGTATCTTTGTATTCTTGTATTTGTAATCCCAAAATAATATATTTTCAAGTCTCACTTTAGAAAATATATTTAACTTATTTTGTCCAAAAATAATGTATTTCAAGAAAATATATATTTTTCTCAGAAATCATATATCTTCTAAATATTCTAAGAAAATATATTTTAACTTCCAAAAACAATATATTTTCTTCTTGTCGAAAATATGATATACTTTGGTAATATTTACAAAAATCATATTTTCATTTCTTGCATCCAAAATAATATTTACCAAATATGGTATTTTCCGGAATATTTTGTAAGTTGCATTCTTGTGTTCGGTTTCACAATATTAAGTGCGTAGCTTATATATATTTATTCCTTGCGATTTTTGGTATTATTTTGGATTGTAAACTCTTGGTATTTTGTTAAGTTATATTAATTTAAATCCTAAAATAATATAACTAATACACAACGTATACAATTAATCACACACAATGTGTAAATATATATTCTAAATACATATTTATCCATTTTTATTTATAAAAACCAACCTCCAATATTTGTATTTTTGTAACAAAATCTATGGAAAAGTTTATATTGAAAACAATAGTTTAAAACACACTTGTAAATATTTGTTTAGAAAATATTTTTCTAAGTGTTTATATTTTTAGAAAATTTCGCCATAGTTTCCCCTATAAATGGAGGTGTCCATGCTATCAAAGCATATCATTTTCTTTTAAAAAATCATCACAAACAATCAACAATCATTCTACATTTACCAAGTGCTAAAACAAAGCTATCTACACAATATTCAAGAACTTGAACTTTCATAAAAACTCGTAGTAACTTGGTAGTGTTTTTAGTAGACTTAGTTACCTTTTAAAGTGTGTTTATTTCTTTAAAAATCTCATTCTTGGAAGGTTTAGGTGTTTACAACTTGTAAACATATTTTACAAAAACGTTTCTTTGTGAAATCTTCTTGTTTCTCAAGTGTTTCTACACTTGTTTTATCACCAAAAATAGTGTATATTTAAGTAAGAACCAAGATATTCTAAAAATCACATTTTGAACTTGGTTCTTTTGGAAAACCATTCATAAATCTTAGATCCATAAGATTACTAACTCACTTTGTTTATTATTTTTCAAGAAATCACTTTATTCTTCAAGTTCATGCATATATATGAGGATGATCATCTTGTTTTGTCACATAATCATCCTCTCACTTGCTAGATCATGTGTTTAATCACAATCTAGCAAGCTCCTTATGATGATCAACACCATAATCTCAAGAAAACAACAATCAAGTATCATACATACACTAAACAACATTGTTTCATAAAGAGTTCATCATATGACAAGCTTATGTTAGAGTTTTATGAATATGTTCTTTAGTGTTCAACAAGATTAACATTGTTCATTATCTTTTAACCAACAATATATGAAGTAACAAGAGTTCATAAGGGCCTTCCTACTAGCACAAGGCTAGGGAAGAACACTTGATGTTGTAGATGACAAATGAGTTGGATAAAAGCTAATGGGAGAGGTCCTTCAAGATCCAAGACCACCAAGCTTCATAAGACACCTTCTTACACCTTTGTAAGTATATGGAATGGATGGACAATGGATGAAAGGTGGTGGTGGTGTTGTTGTGGTTCTCGGCCGAGAGAAGAGGGAGGAGAGGAAGAGAGTTGCGGTGTGTTAAGTGTGTAAGATGTTGATGGAGATGGTTTACTTATAATCCATATTAAGCTATTAACCAATGGATCATATGTCCTCATAGTACACAACATAATCTTTAAGTAATCTAAGGAAGATTAAGGAAGATCATGCAAGATCTTGGGAAGATTATGGTGGGGTCACATAAGTGACCGTCCACTTAGGGGGGGGGGGTATTTAGTTGGTGTTTAATAGTTAGTTAGAGAATTTAGTTGGAAGTTAAGTATATTAATTAGTGTTTATATGTAAGATATGTTATATAGTGTGTTAAGGTGTTCGGGGATCATAACTAGCTCGAAAACATTAAAACAATGCTTCTAGTGTAATTTTGGTGTTTCGGGTAATGTCCGGTTGTTCGGTTAGATACCGATTCGTTAAAGTGTCAAACTATTCCGTTTAGTGATCTTTATGTTACCTTTGTGACACTTTTAATTTCCGACACTTAGGAAAGCATTCAGGACCATTTAGTCATACTTTTGCACATTACTAGCTTGTTAAAAAGCTGAATTTTGCTGAAATATGCTGAATTCAGCACTTTAAGTGGGTTTTAGGCACTTTCCGGCACTTAAACTATCACCTAGTGAAGCAGTTTTATGGTCCTTACTTCCCTACACACCATACTAGTGTAGTACCTTATCCCTGGCCCATACGGGGTCTCAAAACACTGTTTGTCTATGTACTGAACATTGTCTGCATTTTTCTGAGTTATCCGCTAACTGTGCTAACCGTGCTTTGTTGTCACACCCATATTTTTTCCACGTGTCTCCGGTGGGCCCGGTGGGGAGTATCGTGACGTCATTGATATCAACATAGTCAAACAACACAACATATAAAATGCACAGCGGAAGCAAAGGATATAGATTTATTTCAACTGAATGAATTATAATGTTTAAGTATCACAAACAGTCGAAACAGATCCACAGGCGGATCAAATAAAAAGGAAAACTGTTCAACAGACTTTGACATCTAAAGCTTGCGAGACTTGAGTAATGATGCCTGGAGTAGCCAGCCTATTTCGTCTAGCACCTGCACTTAGCCTTTTTGGAAAATACGTCAGTTTGCACTGGTAAATACAACTTAACTGACTCATTTTGAGAAGAGTTTGAAAATTGATTTAAATGCACTTCGGCAAAAATATTTTATAACTTGGGACAATTATTCAAAATAATCTTGTATACAGTTTTACTCATTTGTCGTCCATTAGGGCCGGTTTGTAGGGCCGGACTTAAGTTAACTGACACACCACAGGTATAATGCCCACAAGGTCGATTCCTTATAGTGGGATACCAGTTTTTACATAAAGCAGCTGTCAGGTGTACGCCTACACCCCGTGCTTAGGTCGTGGCCATTTCATGAATGATGCCAAGGATATCCGGGACATGGTCATTTAACCCCCAAAGGCCATACACCAAATAATACATATCAAACAGGTTATGTAAATACATCAATCACAATACGATTTAAATGACTACATACACCCGACCAAGCGGTACTTTTATAGTACCGTATCCCAAGCCCGTATAGGGAAAATAAGTTAAGGGTATTTACCTGAGCAATAGTATAATTCAAATACAGCAAATGCACGTAGCTTTTACTGGGCTCCTAATCTGGAACGAAGGTTTTAATAACCTATTAGAATCCTAACGGGTCTTTAATTAAGTTTATACTTAGACCGGTTAGTTTTCAAAAGAAAGACACGGTTCAACGCATGATAAAGGGAAGACCGGTTTAGAATGTGGTTTTGACCTGAAAAGCTTGCATACTTGTTTATTATGGGTAACATAATCACATTCTAGATTTTGAGACAAAAACGATATGGTTTGACCCATCTCCCTAATATATGTAAAGTAGTTACATAGACCGATCCGAACGCGAAACATGCGTAACGGGTAACCATAAGAGTCATGAACATGTTCCACAAGTTAATATGCCTTAAATATGTTGTGACATCAGTAGGATATCTTCTATTATGCCCAACACGAATTTTAAAACCAATTTATGCCTTGCAGGGGCATTTTGGTCATTTTAAAATACTTAATTTACTAAGTTATATCAGTAGGGTATAACCTATATGTGAGTTTCGGATCTGATCTAAAAGTAGTAGGTCTCGAAGCCTTAACACTGGCTTTGATTTCTGGGGCTAATCCCCCAATGAAGCGAGCAATCCTCTTGGGCTCTGGTGTCACCAGGTAAGGAACCAATCTAGACATGGTATTGAAACTGGTGAGGTAAGCTTGACAATCTAAATTCTGCATCACCAATGATAAGAAATCTGATTCAATCCTTTCCACCTCATGCTGTGGACAATAGTTCTCCTTAATGAGAGCAACAAACTGCTCCCATGACATATTATAGAGTGGGATCTTCCCAGTAGCTTGAATGAGAGACTTCCACCAAGCCAGTGCCTCTCCCTTGAACGATTGGGACACATACTTCACTATATCCCTTTCAGCACAGCCGCTGATATCAACAATGGTGTCCATTTCATCTAACCAGGTCATACAATCTATTGCCCCTTTCTCCCCAGTGAAATCCCGGGGTTTGCAGGAAACGAAGTACTTATAAGTACAAGACTTGGTACGTGGCTCATCATCGAACACTATTTTCTTACGTGGAACACTATGTTGGTTTGAGGAATGTTCGACATCCTCTTTCTTAGGTCCATCTTTCTTAGAGGGTGGTTTGCTATGCGCTTCCGAATGGGTTTTAGGAACAGATTTAGAGTCGGGTACCGAAGAGGTTCTACTATGAGTTCCACTATACTCCTTGAATTGCTCCTCTACAGCTTTAGATACAGCTGTATCAATCAGGGTACGGAGCTCTCCTCTGGTTATATTAACCCTATCATCATCATGATTTTCCAGGGGATGACTATTCACTTCTTCCGACCTCGCCATATAGCTTTAATTGCTACATAAAAGAAAACAAGGGCAAGGTTTACATATAGAAGCTTATACAGTTCTATTGTTTTAAACAATTTATTAACTGTGGTTTATAATACCCATTTTAGTTAATTATCCTGGATAACCCTAAATTATATAATAGAACAAAAGGCCTAGTCACGTAGACAGATTTAATTATTAAACCAGGATTTTATAGAATTAAGGTTGAATCAAAGTTCATTACCCTTTCTTGACAGGGAGTTGCAGG
The DNA here is from genome assembly GCF_002127325.2 of Helianthus annuus. Taxonomy (NCBI): domain Eukaryota; kingdom Viridiplantae; phylum Streptophyta; class Magnoliopsida; order Asterales; family Asteraceae; genus Helianthus; species Helianthus annuus. Next base: position 145,345,235 of record NC_035442.2, read on the forward strand.
CTACCACTGTCTTTAGTCCCAGAGGACGCTAATTATAGCCCGTGGGCACTTCATCCTTAAGGGATGGTTATAAAAATAACGGAATTCAGAATAACCCTTTTTAATAATGACTTATGTGATTTTATCGGATCACACTTTGTCAAGCATATTAACATGCTTTCAGAGGTTAACAAGGTTTGAATCTTTTTGAATAGGTTGTACCATCTTGGCCCTGTCTGCGATGACATTTAGGCTAGGTTTTACCTTTAAGATTCTTTTAATATTAAACACAGAGCAATCCTAATTTGAGATGTTAACAAGGATCTGAATCTAATTGAGGAACTACCATCTTGGCCCTATCCCGAGCTAGGTCTTGTCCTTTTTAGATTTTGCCATTTTATCACAATGGTAGATCTTATAATATAGGAATCTAATCATCCCATTAAATTTAGACAAGTATATGGTTGCCCTAAACGGGACTTCTATCAAAATGACTTGCCCATGCTCTTGTCTAGACAAAGGAGACAAAATATAACGAATTAGGATTAGTCCTATGTTCTTGTCTAGACTCAAGAATGTGCAATTGTGTAACTGAGATTAAACACAAAAGGCTAGTGTTTAATTCACTCAGCGTTGGCTCTGATACCAACCTGTCACGCCCCTATTTTTTCCACGTGTCTCCGGTGGGCCCGGTGGGGAGTATCGTGACGTCATTGATATCAACATAGTCAAACAACACAACATATAAAATGCACAGCGGAAGCAAAGGATATGGATTTATTTCAACTGAATGAATTGTAATGTTTAAGTATCACAAACAGTCGAAACAGATCCACAGGCGGATCAAATAAAAAGGAAAACTGTTCAACAGACTTTGACATCAAAAGCTTGCGAGACTTGAGTAATGATGCCTGGAGTAGCCAGCCTATTTCGTCTAGCACCTGCACTTAGACTTTTTGGAAAATACGTCAGTTTGCACTGGTAAATACAACTTAACTGACTCATTTTGAAAAGAGTTTGAAAATTGATTTAAATGCACTTCGGCAAAAATATTTTATAACTTGGGACAATTATTCAAAATAATCTTGTATACAGTTTTACTCATTTGTCGTCCATTAGGGCCGGTTTGTAGGGCCGGACTTAAGTTAACTGACACACCACAGGTATAATGCCCACAAGGTCGATTCCTTATAGTGGGATACCAGTTTTTACATAAGGCAGCTGTCAGGTGTACGCCTACACCCCGTGCTTAGGTCGTGGCCATTTCATGAATGATGCCAAGGATATCCGGGACATGGTCATTTAACCCCCAAAGGCCATACACCAAATAATACATATCAAACAGGTTATGTAAATACATCAATCACAATACGATTTAAATGACTACATACACCCGACCAAGCGGTACTTTTATATACCGTATCCCAAGCCCGTATAGGGAAAATAAGTTAAGGGTATTTACCTGAGCAATAGTATAATTCAAATACAGCAAATGCACGTAGCTTTTACTGGGCTCCTAATCTGGAACGAAGGTTTTAATAACCTATTAGAATCCTAACGGGTCTTTAATTAAGTTTATACTTAGACCGGTTAGTTTTCAAAAGAAAGACACGGTTCAACGCATGATAAAGCGAAGACCGGTTTAGAATGTGGTTTTGACCCGACAAGCTTGCATACTTGTTTACTATGGGTAACATAATCACATTCTGGATTTTGAGACAAAAACGATATGGTTTGACCCATCTCGGCTAATATATGTAAACTAGTTACATAGACCGATCCGAACGCGAAACATGCGTAACGGGTAACCATAAGAGTCATGAACATGTTCCACAAGTTAATATGCCTTAAATATGTTGTGACATCACTAGGATATCTTCTATTATGCCCAACACGAATTTTAAAACCAATGTATGCCTTGCAGGGGCATTTTGGTCATTTTAAAAGGTTATAAAAGGGTTTAAATATGTTTCTGAGTTTCGGATCTGATGTAATCAGTAAAAATACTTAATTTACTAAGTTATATCAGTAGGGTATAACCTATATGTGAAATTTATCATTTCTAACCATACTATGCTCCTTAAGGGCATTTTGGTAATTTCACTTAAGGTTTAAAGGTCAAATCCGGAAATCTGACTTCAAAACTTCTACTTACTGTTGGAACATAAAAGTTCACTTAAAATATCAGTAGGTATCAAATCTTATATGTCTAATATGGCTTTAATACATACTATGCATTTAAAATGCTTAAAAAACGCTTTAAAATGACGATTTTGAGCTATTTCCGGGTTCTTAAAGGGAAGCTGATATTTTTGCTATTCCAGTAGGCTTAAAATACTTTATTTATCATATTAGATCAGTAGAAAAAGGTTTGGTGTCAAAAGGTTTGGTAAAAACTCATTTTATGGCTTAAAAGGGTAAAACCGAAAACTACCGAATTAAGCTTAGAACTCTAGGTTATGATCAGCCTAAAAATAAATAAAAATCTCCAAAAATCCCAAAATATTGTTTTACATCAGTAGGTATAAGGTTTGGCATCAAAAATTGGGTTTAGATAGGCTATATGCTAATTACGCCATTTAATTACTAAAAGGCTTTCTAATTACGCTATTGAGCGTAACTCTTAATCTAGACCTCAAATTGATGTCAAATTCTAGGTACAAGTTTATAAATCAGTAGTGAAGGTTTCTATCCTTTCACTTTTTCAAAAATTACATTTTAAGGCAATAAGGGCATAATAGTCAACATTTAAGCATTTAACGGAATCATGCATATGAATTGGATAACCAATGAACCAAGTTGTATAATCACAGAGGGTTATACTTTTAGGTAACTTGGTCCTAATAAAGCTCTAAGGCATTCCTAATTCATGCTTAAACGGGTCAGAACTGAAAGTCAATGCATAAGTCAAACTATGCGACTTTCGGCCCCGAACCGAGCTTAAACTGAAAATTGTCGAGTTGAACATGTTTAGACATGTTCTTACATTGATTATCAAGTTATATTAATGTCAAAACAGGTTGCATAGCTTCTATATTGCTAATTATGCATTTATTTGAAAATTAGCTTTCTGTTGACTTTTTATAATCAAGTTTGACTCGACAATTGACCTAATTAGAGTGGGAATCAGAGGGTGACCTTTTAAGGGTTTAATGCCCACATAATTACCAACTCATAGGTACTTTCATTTTGAATTTTGACTGGAGCAATTAAGATTAAATGACGAAGTCAAACCTTAATTACGACGGTTTGACTAAACGCTTATAAACTAAGCAAAACTGAATTAAAGGAGGTTAAGCATACTTACAATAGTCCTAAGCACAACTAATGAACACTATGGATGAGCCTTGAGCTCCAGGAACCTCCAAGCAAAGAGTTGTGAAGTTCCAAATGAATGAGCAAATGAAAACCCAACTCAAGGCCTTTATATAGGCTTCTTTGATCATCAAGATAATGCCAAACAAGTCTATGGATGATATGGGATCATTACAAGTGTCCCTAGACCTTAATATACCAGTAAACAAGCCCATAGAATCAAAAACAACCATTTTAAGTCGGTTACAAAGCCTTAACAGCCAGCTGTCCTGATTTTCTGCATCTGGTAGTCCCAGGCGGCCCGCTTCAGGATTCATAAGGGTCTCACGCGGGCCGCGTGGCCCTTCTGATCCGGTTACAAAGTTTCAAAAATTGCAATTTTGGTCCCTGGTCCTTCCAAACTTGATTTTAAGGTGGTTTCTTGCACTATAAACCCCCAAACTTGACTTTTAAGGACTCCAAGTCATAAACCAACTTTGTTTAGTCCCCGGTTATTCATACGTTCACCGAAAAGTCCTAAATTTCAATATTGACGCTTTTAACCCCTCGCATACGAATATTGTCATAACTTTCTCATACTTAATCGAAACCTTGTGAAATTTTTATCACACATTCTTGTGAGTATAATTTATCATTACAAAGCTTCGGGTCCGCTAAAAGATCACTCAGAGGTATACTTTAAACATGTTGACACATTTAGCCCCTGCAGTTTGTAATTCCTCACTTTCTTTCACAATTAGCTTCGTATGATCCATGATTTATTCGTTTAAGGGTATTAACATCTTGTAGGGTTATTAAAAGATATATTTATCTATTGTTGACATTTTGAACCCTTATATTCACATACTTTCTCTGTTTGTCAACTTTAGTCCTTCATGCGTAATCTTTTACATGTTCGAAGCTTAAGACACGTGTCTATACATTATTGGACATGAATTTTCGAGGTGTTACATTTGTGCATCGTTTATGTCACTAAAGTTTGTATGTAAAAATGATGTGACAGTTTGCAATATGATGCACATGTAAGTATGATACAGTAATCAGAAAGCAATTAATTGTAATTCAGCACAGTCATTAAGCACTAATCAAGATTAATTAATTGTACGGATACTTGGATTTTTGACAGTTGTCACATTCTCCCCCTATTAAGCAAATTTCGTCCTCGAAATTTGTACTACCTTAACTCCTTAAGGGTTCATTATGCGTATATATATATGAATAATACTGGGGTAGATAACTACAAAACCGCATCTAATCTTATTCACATCAGGTGAATTCCAGGGTTATTTTTCAACAACAAGAGCCCAATGGTTACAAGACATGTGTTCTAGCATTTGATGTCAAAGGATACGAGACGTATAGATGTATAGTCTAGCGTAACTCAGTTGACAAGGGTTCCACAAAAGAGGAGTTTCGACCAATTGTTGGTGCATACATCTGTCGACTTCGTCTTGCATCGAGTCTTAGATTAGATTGTAGAGTTCAGGGCACGTTATTCGAGAAAATAGGAAAGTTTTGAATGGTTTAAGCTGATTCCGCTCGAAGTAATTTGATGATTCCGCTCGTATTGCTGATTCCGCTCGAGCATGTTTGAGCGAAATCAAGCACACTATATATATGTATCATTCGAGCGAAATCAAGTAGTAGTGAACGATTCTCGATTTCTATACCGAAGTGCTGCCGGTGTGAGATTTGATTGTAGACAGTGTCAGATTAATATAATCAGTGCTTTAAGTGAAGATTTAGTTGTTTCTACCTTTGTTTCTTGTTTTCTGCACCTGAAACAAAGTAAAACTCTTCTGAACGACTCGTTCGGGTCCGAAATCGATCCTACAATTGGTATCAGAGGTCAGGAGGAGGAGTTCTACAGTTTACAGCTGTTCATCAGGACAAGTTTTAACGGTCAAAACCGAACCAACTTTTCACAGACTGTATAAAATTGTACATTAACAAATCCCTGAAAGTTTGAGACTAAAATTCACAGTAAAAATGGACAAAATGGATCCCCGAACTGATTTCGCTCGAACTGGACAGTTTCTGATTTCGCTCCAAAGTTTCTAGTGATTTCGCTCCACGTTGTCTGATTCAGCTTCAAAGTGTTGATTCCGCTCCAAAACATTTCTGATTTTGCTCCAAAGTTTCTAGTGATTCCGCTCCAGTACACCAAATCACAGATTCCGCTCGAGAATTCCTGATAATTCCGCTCCAGAGTGCAAGTTTGAGATTCCACTCCAGAGTACAAGTTTGGGATTCCGCTTGAAACCAACCTTTGCTATTTCTCTTGAAAACAAACTTCAGATTCCGCTTGAAACTGTATCTGGGTGATTTCGCTTGAAAGTTACTGTTTTTGAAAAACGTGCTATTGAAACATGGATAGCGAATTCTACAACGCGTTTGCTACTCCTACTGCTCCGGCTGTCATTGCTCAAGCTATGAATTTGGAAAATGAAACAGGAACTACTCAAAAACCCCCGAAACTAATGAGCATTGAGTAGTATTACGGGTGGAAAGATAGGTTAGAAAACTGGGTTCAGGCAAATCATTTGAGGTCATGGGAGTGTATTTTGAAAAAGTATGTCTTGCCACGGACTGATCTACAAGTTGAGAAAGCTATATCTGAGTTTACTATTCAGGAACTGGATATGTTCAAAGCTGAAAAGATGATGATCAGTTTATTACAGCAGACCATCAAAGAAGATATCTTTATATTGCTACAACATGATAAAACTTCAAAGTCAATCTGGGATGCTCTACGTGTTAAGTTTGAGGGTAGTGAGAACATGATTAAAAGCAAGAAGGCATTGCTTAAGAAAGAGTTTGATCTGTTCAGTAGTTTACCGGGAGAAGATACGAAGAAGCTGATTGAACGATATTGCCACTTGGTGCGATCCATGTCAATGCTGAGTATAACAAAAGATCGTGAAGAGTGGGTAGACAAATTAGCAGACGCTTTATCGCAAAAAGAATGGGGAACATTCTTAATGATATTAAAAAACACTGGGGTTTATGATGGATTGACGATTTCTCAGTTTATTGAGAAGATTGAAAGTCAGGATCTGGAACAGCAGAAGATCACGAGGATGAACAGTCCAAGTGGTCAACAGGATGTAAAAATGTACTACAAAGGCAGTGTTCCAGAAGCTGAAAGAAGCCCGAAAATCCAGACTGCGTTTAGTGCTGGGGATTCAACGGAAAAAGATGATCAAAGTTCAAGCAAAAGCAGTGGATTCTTTTCATTTCCGAGTGTTAATCCAAAAGATTCAACTACAAGTTTTCATTCTCAGAGCACAAAAACTGGAAATGGTTATGTGATCCAGTGCAACATCGCTTTGAATCTTCCAGACGGCCAAAGTTTTTATGAAGAGATTGCGAAAGATCACATGGCTCTACTTGGCTCAGTGTTGCTGTCTTATGAAGGTTTAGTGGCTAGAAGGATCGGAAATCCTATGCTCACAAAGGAGGATTACGATCAGATAGACGCCGAAGAAATGGAACTAATGGACATCAAATGGTGTCTAGCTAGTGTCCTTAGACGAGCTGAAAAATTCAAGCTGATTACTGGGAGAAATGACTTTCTTGATGCACATGTTTCTACTTTAGGTTTCGATAAATCTAAAGTTACTTGTTTTAAATGCAGGGAGAAAGGCCATTTCAAACAGGAATGCAAGAACAGAGAAGCTAATGATGTGAAGAATCCATTCGGAAAAGACGATTACTACCGGAAAGCCATTTACCAGCAAGTTGGTCAGCAACAACAGCAAGAACCACAAGTGGCTCATGGTAGAAAAGTGATCGAGGATTTAAAGAGAGCGTGTTTGGTGGATTTTAACTGGAACAAATAGATATCACCTGAAAGCAAAGTCTGTTTAGTCAATCAAGATGATGAAAGGCTACCTGAAGGCTTTAGCTGGGATATGTTTGTTGATGAAAAAGGAGAATTAAAATCATTTATTGCTAAGATTGTTAAAGAACCAGATATGTTTGTCACATGGATGAGATCCATTGGTGAAACTGTGAAGAATGTGGAAGAAAAGTCTGTTGCATCTGATGAAAGCTCACTTAGTGCAGATGAGAGTTTACAAAGTGATGCGAGTTCAGAAGAAGAAGTTATTTTTTATCAAACACCATCTGTTTCTAGTTCTTCAGATGATATGTCTGAAAAATCAATCGAATTTGATCAGTCACCGACTGATGACAGTAGTGACGATGAGGCAGAGAAACATATTAACATTGCAAAATCTCATCTTTCTCCTGAAAGTTTTCATTTCTATTTTGCAGATCGCCTGAAGAAATTGAAGGAGAAACCAGCTGCAAAAGAACAAAAAGAAATGAAGAATGATAGTGATGCTGAAAAGGATGAGATTGTTCAACATGAAGAAGTTAAAGTTGCTGCTGAAAAGACTGATCAAGTGAAAGAAGAAGAAAAGGTGACTGAAGCTAAGAAGATTATAGAAGTTGAAAAGATAGTGGAAGTCATCAAGCCATGCACAAAGTGTTTAGAACCTTGCAAAGAATGTGCAGTCAAAGACGAAAAGATGGCTGAGTATGAGAAGAAGAAGGAGCAGTTGCTGTTCAATCTTAATTATGTGAAAGAATCTTATGATATCTTGAACAAAACAGTAACTGGTCTTCAAAAGACAAATTCTGAGAGAGAACAAGCACTGACGATGATGAATGCTGTTATGATGACAAAACAGAAAGCTATAAATTTCTACATCGATGAAAGTGCTAAATGGAAGCAAGAGTTGGAAACTGAGAAGATCGAGAATGAGAGAATTAGACGTTTATTGCAGAGTTACTCTAGTTCTGATTATCTTATTGATAGAATTTATCCAACTGTTGCAGGTATGGAAGCTTTCCAAGAGGACAAGCTAAAGAAGAACGATAGTGGTAAGAAACCGACTGTTAACTGTAACAAGTGTCTGCCTCCGATCTGGGAAGGGTATTCCCCCAGAAAACCAAACGAGGAGCAACTCGAAAAAGTAGTCAATATAAAGTTAAAAACCGACATAACTGATGAATTACCAGAAAATATTGACGTCACTTTCACATCGTCTGACACTGATCATGAGTCTGAGTTAATCAAAAAGGTGGTCGATCAGGTGTTGGATACTGATGAGGAGTCTGAGTCAAAGTCTGAGTCTGGAGGTTCAAGTTCGTCAGTCAACAGTCAAAAGTCGTCGGTCAAACGGTCCTATAGTAAAAAAAATTTATTATCAAAATCGAATTTGGATGATGAAACATTTGAAGTTGTATACACTTTAAATGATTCTGACAAATTATACTCTGACAAAGAGTTTCCAATAAGAAGTGTTAGGTTTGACATGATAAAAAAAAGGTTTTCAAAATGACAGAAATTAATATTTCTGAAATAAAAGATTTAAATCTTACCGGAAAACCTAAAAAATACACTTCAAGAGTTCAACAACGTTTAAACAAGAAAAAGGGTTACAATTCTGGTTCTGGTTTTCAAAAGAAACCAAACCATAATGGTAGCTACAAAAACAAAGGTTTAGGTTTTATTCCACCAGAAAATTATAAAAATGAGAAAATTTCTAAAACAAAAACAGAATTTGTTTCAGGTGGAAGTGCAGAAGAAGAACAAAAGAAACCGTTCTGGAAACAATCAAACCAGGAGTTTCTTGCTGAGAAGAAAAGGAATGGAACTGGAGTGTTTCATCCAAGAGAGACTCGAACCTGTTTCAAATGCAATGAAGCTTGTCCGAAAAATGCTAAGACAAAACAGTGAGTTTCTGAAAAAATGAAAAAGAAAGTTGTTGATGTTGAACCTCCAACTGAAAAATTCAAAATTTTTGAAAATTCAACTTATGAGGTTGGTGAGTGTTCAAAGAAAAACTTTTACAAAAAGAAAGCAAAAGACAACCAAGTGTGGGTTGTTAAAAAGGATGATGTAAAGATCGGTGATGAATCTGGTTCCACAAAGCCAGAGGAGCCACAAGGTGAGGTAAAAAAGGTAAATTCTGTGTTTTCAGTAAGTGATGATGAATTTCCGTCACTGAAGTTTGAAGAGATTAAACAGAGAGTTGGTAAGATTGAAATCTCGGATCAATTTTACTCCGAGAAAAATGAGTTTGATGTTGAGAAAGTTTTTAATGGAAACGTTAAGAAAATTTTTGGGAAAATGCTTGATAAGAAAGTAATAGGGGTTAAAGATTTTTACGCAACAAAGAAAGCAACTTTTAACCCAACTGAACAAGAGCTTAAAGAGCTAAAAACACCCAAGGTTGGTCAGACTTGGGTGGAAATTCTTTTCCCTTGAACATCTGACTACGCCGGAGATCCCAAGTTTGTAATCGTGGATCAGGAATCGGCATCATTCTAGTTTTTGAATAGATTGTTTGAAAGATTTTGAATGAGTTTAAATTTTACAGGTTGAAGGACTATGCCGGAGCTTCCAGGTTGGTAAGTGCGAAGCAGGAGTCGGCATCTTGGTTGGTAAAACGATTTGTGTAGAGGTTTATTCCTACATATGGTTAGATGTTATGGATGTTTTTACAAGTGATACAAAGGATTCGTCAAGGTCATTGAGTTGAACTTGATGTAATCTTAATACAAGTGATTGATGAACAATATGATGAATCATACCCCTAACTTACAAGTGGTTATAACAAACTTATTTTCCAGAAAAATCATTTTGATTAAAACAAACTTAAGTGTTTTCAAATCTAAATGAGAAAATAGTTTGTTGAAAGGGGGAGTTCTGATTGTTTATGCCTAGTGGATGGAGAATTGATGCGATTCGATATCAGTTGTCACTTTATTTGTACAGTTTATTTTCAATTTTCTTTAATTGGGTCAAGAGCTTAGATAGTTTTCAAATTTCTTTTAAATGTGTTTGCATTTTGGGGGGAGTAAGAAAATTTCAGAAAATCCAAAAACATTAGAAAATTTGAAAAATCCAAAAACATGATAAAATCAAAAATGAGTTTTGTTGTCAAAAAGAGGAAATGATAGTACATCAGTGGACTGTCACAACATGCTAAAGAAATGGAAAGTATAAATGTGATAAACAATCTCACTGCGGATGTGTGAGTAGGTTTTTGCACATTTAGTAGATTGTGGCGAGATATAAACCTAAATTCAAACTTGCTTATATTGTGGGTAACAATTCTTGGATATACGGGTAACCCCCGAAATCTTGTTTGAAAGGTCCCTCTTTCTGAGATACTAGGTCTTTATACTCAGTGATATCTGGGGTATTATTCCGGGACTTCTGCTGAATGGAAGTTCTGACCTAGTCCCCGAATAATACTTTCCGCAATGCTTTGAAATATAAGCTCGCCCTCAGCAAATTGATGAAACAATAAAATTGATAGTCATTGCTGTTGTAACCAAAGATCCTCTAAAGGGGACACACCAAAAGTCGAAGCTGTCATCTCTTTGCGTATACGAAAGTATCGACCTGAGCTCTCACGGCCCTCACAATATAACCCCTTACAGATATCATCTAGGTATACTCACCTGTAAGACTGAATATTGGGATCTGGATACGGGAGTATATTCAAGTAGTGGGACACGCAAATAAGTTAAAGTCATTAAGACATTAATATCGTATCTCGGAACAGTTGAACTTTGTGTGAAAATTTAAGTGGACAAATATACTGACAATCTAGGTGAATTGTTTAGAACTTAAAATGAAATGAAGCTTAACGGTGTTGGTGACTTGTCTCAGAAACTGATATGATCCTCTTACACAAACTCACAAAAATATTGTTTGTAAATATTTCTTTACTGCATCTCTTTACATTTCAAAATCCAAAAAGATTTTCGGTGTGTTTTAGCATAAACTTTTGAAAATTCAAAAAGATTTTCGACAACTGATATTGAAAAGCTGATTTTCAAAATTCCGAGTGCTAAACATGATGAGCAAAATTTAAGGGGGAGTTTGTTCTTAATTGATTGTATTTTAATCAAATCTTCAAGTGGTTCATCAGATTTATATGAGAAAAATCATTCTGTTTGGTTTTGAGGGAGAGTCTGAGTTAGTACATGCCTCTATATTTGAAATGTGTAAATGTGTGAAATTTACTGTGAGGTAGAGATTATGCAGGTCAAGTATGAGCTTGATTTAAAGACCCTGAGCTGGAAGAGAGCCAGGTGACAATCTTGGAATCAAAGCTGTGTGAAAGTTAGCCAGGTTGATCGATCCTGAGAAGCTTATGTTTTAGAGAGCCAGGTTACGATACCTGAGGACTCTGATTGAAGAAAGCCAGGCAACGATCATGGACTTGTGAAAGCCAGACAACGATCCGGAAGCTGATGATGCTGATGAACTTAAGGAATGCCAGCATATCGCAAAGGGGAGTCTGAAGATTTTCAAAAGAAGATAGAGAGAGTAAAGCCCAGAGACTAATCAAGACTGAAGATGCGAACACTCGACACGTACGACTTGTCAACATCTGAGGGGGAGTCTGTTGGTGCATACATCTGTCGACTTCGTCTTGCATCGAGTCTTAGATTAGATTGTAGAGTTCAGGGCATGTTATTCGAGAAAATAGGAAAGTTTCGAATGGTTTAAGCTGATTTCGCTCGAAGTAATTTGATGATTCCGCTCGTATTGCTGATTCTGCTCGAGCATGTTCGAGCGAAATCAAGCACACTATATATATGTATCATTCGAGCGAAATCAAGTAGCAGTACAATGAGTGTTTTAAGTGAAGATTTAGCTGTTTCTACCTTTGTTTCTTGTTTTCTGCACCTGAAACAAAGTAAAACTCTTCTGAACGACTCGTTCAGGTTCGAAATCGATCCTACACCAATGGATTCTTCGAACAATCGGTCACAATATGCAAATGTGTTTTTCATAAACCATAGTATCTGCTATACAAACTCAAAATCAACAATTTGAATATGAGAATGATCTGTCAACTTTCAAATAAATAAATGGTAAGGAGTAGTGTGTTGACATTCTTGAATTGTGAAAATACACCGAATGAAATACAAGCGAATCTGGTGTATCATTGTCTTGACTCGTAGTTGCATCTGGAATATTTAAATGACAAGTCAAACAGAAGTATGTGTAGTTTTATGTGAAACGGTCGACCATGATTAGCACAAGCTACAAATTTGTAATGACACCACAAGGTGTCTGTTAGGAAACTTTATTTGTAAGTATTTAAGAAAATCTCAATCAACTGGATCTCTGAAGAAGATAACAGTTCTGAAGATCACAGCAAGAAGAAGAAAATCAGATAGGACGACTGAAAAGCAAAGTATCTACTTCAAAGAATCACAAGTTGATCAAGAGTTGATTTGGATTATCAGAGAAGGTCATTTCTGATGGATCTGATGATATTTCTGATGAAATATCATCAGTTTCTGACGATTCTGATCATCAGACTTTTCTGATGATTTGTTCACCAGAATTTCAGATGAAGTGGTTTATTAGAAATTCTGATGAAAGACCCACTTGTCTAAAAATCACAACTTTATCCTGCCACCAATGACCGAAGCATGACATTATTGGTTATCATGATTACAAATGCAACTTGAACGACGGATTCAATGAATATGTCAAATTGCTACCTTACGCAGGACTTATTGCATGAATAAACAATTGTTTATTCATGTCCACAGCCGTCTATAAATAGAAGGCTCGAGAGGCAGAAGATACTTGAGTTTGAAGCTTAGCATTTATATACAAACACCCAAACTCCACTGCTCTTCTCACACACAGAAATCAAGATTCATTTGTATTAGATAATAATCTTACAATCACCTTGTTAAACTAATTTGTTTCAAAGTGATATAAACTTGATAATTCTGTAGGTCTTGTTTCTTGAAAGTCTGATTTCCATTTCCGCACATCTTTTTCACATATACTAAAATCACTTGCCATATTACGTAAAAAGAAGTTGTTAAGGCCATACTAGGTCCAACAATTGGTATCAGAGCAGATTGAATAAATTATTTTCAAACAATCAATCGCTCTTCTTCTTTTTTTCTAAATATGGCCAGCTTTCAATCCTGGAATAATGCTTTTAATATTGGTTCTATGTCCAAACCTCCGACTCTGGCCAGAGAGGAATACCCCCAATGGAAAATCAGGATGGTCAATTTCCTTAATGGTCATGACCGAGCTCTGTTTCAATCCACTGAAAGGGGTCCACATATACCAATGACTTACAAGGAGAGAAAGGATGAAGATGAAGAAAGTTAATTGGACCTCCTCAAAAAGAGTAGGGTCCACAAAAATGGAAAGGTGTCAAACAACCGATAATTGTCTCCAATCTGAACTCAGATGAGTACTTCAGTGAAACTGCAAATTAAAAGAACAAGTTGAAAGGGAACAACCACGATTACACGATTAATCATCATTAAAGTCTTGATACCCACGATCTAACGGTTATATCATGAACCAAAAACCGATATCCCATGATCAAACGGTAATAAAGACAATTAATGATCCTTTAACCGCCACTGCATGACACGTTCCATATCCTCCTAACTCCATAAACCCACTACTCTCTGCTAAAACCCTTCACTATATAACTCTCACTTAACAGAAAATTCAAAAATCACACCTTTCTCACAAAATTCCAAACCAAAAGCTAACTCTGTTCCTCACTCAAAAATCCCTAAATTCCAAACCCTAATTCACAAACCTCAAAAATGGTCGAAGTAAACCTTAACATCCCAATTGTTCAACACGACGTATCTTTCATTGAGGACACTGAATTTCTGCCAATGAAAGAAAACAATTTACTGATGAATACAGAGCATTCAGAATATGATATGAGATGTCAAATTCTAATAGAATATCTCATGAACTGTCCAATTTTAGGAGCTCTAACAAAAGAGAGAGAAGTACCAGAAAAGCTGCTACAACAATTTGTTCACACCTTTGATGAAGTTGAAGAAAACCAAATCTCTGCTCATGTATGGGAAAATGGTCCTGTAACATTAACTCCTGCAAGGGTAAGAGAATGGCTCGAACTACCTATTCTTGATAACTATGTTGAAGCACCAAGCAAGAAAGAGCTATTAAGTTTTATCATTGGGCTTGGTTACAAAAACAAGAAGGTCAACAAAATTGGTTCAATCAGAAGAAATGAATTGCCAGCGATATGGCAAGTGATGATGGAAAACCTCAAAAATCGGAGGAACTGATCAGATTAATCAAGCTGTTCTAACAATCACGTATGGACTCATAACTGGGTTCAGAATTGATTATGGGTTAGAAATTTTTAACCTGATCAAGAGGTGAATCATCACCAAAAATGGAAAAATAATCTCACATCTGCCATATCCGAGAAAGCATGCTATGTTTCATTACACCAGATTCACAGTTCAGAATACAGCATGAGGCACTTCTAACCAAATCAGACTCCACAACAGAAAGAGCCAGCAGAGAAGTTTTCAAATGCTCTTCATCACTAGAAGGAGATGAAGAACAAAAGTCAAGATCATCAAAAGAGGCAGGAAGAGAAGGAGTTTTGATGGTTACCAACTTACCAGATAATGCTGAAAATGATCAAATTCATGAAGGAAGAATTCATCCAGATTTTGATATGCTACAAGAGAAAGCACAAGAACATCATGCAGAATCACATATTGCTGGAAGAGTTCATGAAGATGCTGGAGATCATTATGAAGAAGCTCAATTTGATGGCACTGAAATTGAAGCAACTGAAGTAATACATCATGATGAATCCCATATCGCTGGTACATCTCTCTCAAGAACTGTTTTAGTTGATACTCACTCAAAACAAACTAACTCAGAAAGTTCAGTAAATGTTTCTTACAACCTAGAACATGAAAAAACTGATGTTGATAAAGAGGTTACTAGTGCTTTTAATCTCAACTCTGAATCAGAAAATGAGGAGGAGTATGAGGTCTCAACAGATAGAGATCAGGAAATTGATCAAGGAAATCTGGAAAAAGGTAATATGTTTACCTTAAAAACTTATGGAGAATCATATATTGATGTGATTCAAGGATATAAGGAAATCCAGGATGAGAGTACGTCACTCACCACTGGTGGAGATGATACTGGTAAACTTAAGGATGCACCAAATTCTGGTAAAGCCAAAAGTGACCCTATCATTTCCAAAACAGCAGCAAATATGTTTGCAACTGGAATGTTAGCAGGAACATCTGTTGTTCCAAATATCCCTGAAAAACCCATGAATCAAGAAAATCTGGAAACTATGTTGGAAAATGTTTACAAAGTATGCAAAAATCCAGTGGAAGAAAAATTTGATATGTTGCTGTCAGAAACACAAGGTCAAAGGGGTGAGATGAAGACTTTGTCAGAATCAGTGGAATCAATAAAGAAACAAACTGATGATAACACTGAAGCACTAAAGTCTCTTCAGAAGATGAAAGAAAAAGCACCAGAACTCAACATTTCTGCATCAGAAATCCAAATGATTCTCACAGAAATAGAAAAGATCAAAGCACAAGTTGTAAATGTGACGGAGTCAAGGCAGTTAAGCAGTGGAAACAGAGTTTTGGAAGAAGTTACCATTCTAAGGGCAAGTAATAACAGTATCACAGATGCCCTTGAGAAGCTGTCAAAAGAATGGGTTGAAAACCATATGAAAGCTCAAGCTGAATTCAACCAAGTTCAGAAAAACATGGCCAGCAACTCAAAACTGGTAAGAGAAACACAACAACTAATGGAGAAGATGCAATTCAATATTGCAAGTTTAGCCAAAGTGGATCCTCAAGAACTCATGAAGGAAATTCCTGCTGCAAGCTCACATCAGAAAGCTCCAAAGTCAACTCCTCAACAATCATCAACCACACCAATCACCAAAACTGATACCAAAACGATGGGTCCACCTCCAAATATCCCAAAAGATGAAATGCTGAAAAGGTTAGCAGCTGCAAAACCTCAAGTCATTACAAATTTGAAACTGCTAGCTGCTGTTCCAAATCCAACAGTATCTGATGACTCAGCAATAAGCAAATATATGAATATAAAAACGATGAAGGAATGGGAACTAGAAGGTGAGTCAGAGGCAAAGTCAAAGATTGTTAAGAGAAAAATCTCTGAAACCAAGTGTGTCATGGTTAAAGAAATTGCCAGGGATGTAATGACATTTCCTGAATACAATCTGGTGAGTTACTATTTGACAAAAGAAGATGAAATGCCAAGATCACTATCTCCTACCAGGCTGGGGTTAAGAGAAGAAAGAATGAAAAGAGGGTCATATAGCATTCACAAGCACAATGAGAATCCGGTAAGGAGAATTTTAAAGGTGAATGAAGTGGAAGTTGCAACTGATGATATAGGAGGAACCTATGTACAAAACAGATACACACTTTAAAGAGAAAATGGGGATGAACAGAAGGTGACTGATGAAGAATTAGCTGACCAGTTGCATCCTTTGGACATTTTGTTCATGAAGGATCACTATGAAAAGGAAAAGAAAAATAACCAAGAGGTCAGAAGGGCATTGAATGGCATATCAAAGGCTGGAATATTGCTATTTGAAAGAATGGCTTTTTCAGACTTTGATCTATGCATCAATTATGAACATGTGCACAACAAAAAGGTGTACTTAAGATCACCAAAGACAAAAGTTCCCTCAGAGATATTGGAAGATGCAAGATCTGGAGACATCATTATGCAGACAAGCAAAGATGGAAAACAAGAATATGGTGTAATCTTCAGAGACTATGATAATAACAAAGCTCTGTTAAGAAGTGTTGACATCTGTAAGTACTCAAATCAAACTCTGAGGTATATCTTGAAAACCATGAACAAAAGACAAGAACATCTTCAGAAGATAGAAAAGAACTTGGAGGGAAGCAGAAAAGAAATTGAGCAAATGATTGAAGAATGGATCAAAGCAAGAGAATGGTACAAAGACATGTATGTTAGCTGCAACAAGTATATCTCCTACAAAAAGAAGATAAAGAAAGGAGATATGCATACAGGGGCGAAGCATTATGGTTACCCGGGGGTGCACCCGCCCACCCTAATGTTTCGGCTAGAAGTGTGTATATGGTTCGATTTTTCGTCCGAAAATTTAAAATTTATATAGGATCTCTACCCGATTATTTTTCCTAAATGGAGCGTAATTTGGTAAATATATTTTAACTCTAATTTTTTTTGTTTAACCTTAGATTATCCACCACACAACAAACTTAATACCAAATTATTAATGATCAAATATTATTTATCTTTTTCCCAGCCGCCGTAGCTTTTTGTTTCTGCAATCCTGCCGCAAGACTATTGGTTCTGACTTATGTTTCTTCAGTTCTCCGGTAAGACTTTTGGGCCAATTTCACAATTTGGGAAGTGGTGTCATCCTTATCCATTTGCAATTCAGTGATTCACGGTTCCACCAACATTTGGGTAACAATCCTTTTCTTTATTCTTTTATAGTTATTGTTATACAATATTTAGTTTTTCTATGTGCAAGAACGGGTCCTTTGAATGAATGAACTTTTTGTTAGTTTTATTTTGAACTATTATTATTTGACCCGACTTGAATAGAATAGCCGACCTGACCCGGCCCGAAACATAACGATAGGAAAAAAAAATTTGGTCCCATCAATTTACGCCCCCTCGAAACTTTTGGTCAAGCTCCGCCACTATATGCATAAGAGAGTGAAGCTGAATTAAAACTTGTTTATTTTTTCTACATCTTTTATATAATTTGTTTTTCAAAACTTTAGCAACTGGTTTAAATTTGCAAGTATTAAGTTTCCACTGTTTGGAAATTTTATATTCATATTTTCTTACAATACTTAGGGGGAAACTGTTAGGAAACTTTATTTGTAAGTATTGAAGAAAATCTCAATCAATGGGATCTCTGAAGAAATAACAGTCCTGAAGATCACAGCAAGAAGAAGAAAATCAGATAGGACAACTGAAAAGCAAAGTATCTACTTCAAAGAATCACAAGTTGATCAAGAGTTGATTTGGATTATCAGAGAAGGTTATTTCTGATGGATCTGATGATATTTCTGATGAAATATCATCAGTTTCTAACGATTCTGATCATCAGACTTTTCTGATGATTTGTTCACCAGAATTTCTGATGAAGTGGTTTATCAGAAATTATGATGAAAGACCCACTTGTCTAAAAATCACAACTCTATCCTGCCACCAATGACCGAAGCATGACATTATTGGTTATCATGATTACAAATGCAACTTGAACGATGGATTCAATGAATATGTCAAATTTCTACTTTACGCAGGACTTATTGCATGAATAAACAATTGTTTATTCATGTCCACAGCCGTCTATAAATAGAAGGCTCGAGAGGCAGAAGATACTTGAGTTTGAAGCTTAGCATTCATAAACAAACACCCAAACTCCACTGCTCTTCTCACACATAGAAATCAAGATTCATTTGTATTAGATAATAATCTTACAATCACCTTGTTAAACTAATTTGTTTCAAAGTGATATAAACTTGATAATTCTATAGGTCTTGTTTCTTGAAAGTCTGATTTCCATTTCCGCACATCTTTTTCACATATACTGAACTCACTTGCCATATTACGTAAAAAGAAGTTGTTAAGGCCATACTGGGTCCAACAGTGTCATAATTGACATATTTCAATAATAGCGGTGACCGGACAAGTTCACCGTGTTTGTAAATAAATGAAAGTGTACTAAAACAACCTGAAGATTTGATTTACACGATGTCATGGAGTTTTCAATCAATTATGGAACATCAACGAATCTTACTGTTTCTGACAAAAGATGGAAAGCAATAAACACTGCAAGGTGTTCAATTTATAACGAAAGAATCGTTAGGAGGTATATTGTGATATGAAATGATTCTAGGTACCATTGTCTTAACACACAATTGTGTTGAGACCGCTTTAATTGATAAACAAAGCGGATTTAAGGTAAGTCAATAAATAAATAATTAAATTCGTGTATGAGGTGCATAATCAAATTAGCGCAAGCTTCAATTCTATGAAAGTGTCACCACAAGGTATCAACAAACGATTTAGTGGAGTCGTAGACCAATCAAGTCTACTACGGCTCGTAACAAAGGAACCTTTGCAAAAATATTGGAATATGATGCTCCCAATTCATCATATGACAATTTAAATTGAATATGCGAAATGGATAAGTTCAAGCAATTGAACCTGGTTTCAACGTAATCCGACAATAAACGTATGTATAAACAAGGGAAATCTCAGCATGGTTATGTAGACAAACCATGGATGCAACTCGAAATAAAAGGAGTTTCAAGAAAGTGTGTTGGCTTGATAACAAAGGAGCCAAAAATTACAAGAACGTAGGTTATTCGAATCATTAACCAATAGTTAGATTTAGCAAAATAACATTTGAACTTTAATGAATCGTTTATTCGAAACAAAACCACAGGTGTAGCAAATGGTGCATGTGTGACATATAAGTTTCCAAGTACTGAAACAATGAGTATGAAGATTTAACCAAGTATCGAAGCAATGTGTGTTCGCTCTTAGCGAAGAAAAATTAACGCGATACAACTACCATTAAAAGGAGTAGAGATGCAAACATCTATTTGCTAGAAGTAAAGGTGGAGATTTTAACAAAAGAAATTTGAGTACTTTCTGTTTGGTTAACTGAAATAGCATATATATCAGGAATATGGGGTTTGCTTGAGTTAACAGGTGTGGTTCCTAAGTGACAACCTTTATGAGTTTTGACTAGGGTTCCCAAAGGATTAAGCACATGTTTTCTAGATTCTCAAAGTTTCACATTCTGTGTAAAACTGTTTTGTGCATTGCGCAGGAATCACAATTTTTGTGTAAGTTAAAAACAAGTTATTGTCCCACAATTCCCCGGTATACCTTCTTCCTCAATTCACGTATAATGACATTCAATCATCGATCAGTCTTAAAATAGTAGTTGGGTCCTCATAGTTAGTTAAGTAAGTAATTCGTTAATTCTCATCAGGGGTTACCGACTCTTGTTGGTTAGCTCATTCGGCTCCTGGTAGTTGATGCTCATTTGAAAATCATCGTCTTTCTTCTTGATGAGCAGGACAGGTGTTACCCAAAAACGGGAAGCTTGGTCTGTTAACTTCCTTCTCTATCAACTACTGAAGCTATACTGTCAATCCTTGCATCTCCGAAGATGTAAGTTGCTAAGGTGCATTGACTGCAGGCGCGGCGTCTGGAATCAAATTGATGCGAAGTTCGTCTTGTCGTTGAGGAGATAATTCAGTCAAGTCTTCGAGGAAGACTTCAGGCTATTCCTTTATCACAGGGATACCTTCCAACTTCGGCTTAGCGGCTTCCTTGTCCATAATGTGTGCTAGGAAGGCATCGCGTCCTTTGTGTGAAAACTCCTGTGCCCTCAAGCACTAGTAATTTGTAGAGGCGTATCCTACTTCATGGGTCGCAATTGCTTCGTCATTCGTCTTCGGGTTGTGGATAAAGACCTCCGCTCAATTGCTTGACAACCGGTCCATCCCAATTATCACGTCGAGGCTTCCTATTTGCTAGTTTCTATCAAGTGCGGATTATCTAACTTACCCTTTTACTAAGCCAAGTATACTTTTAAATTCCTAAGATACGAAGCTATGGTCAGCACTGGTATCAAACAACATAGATGCAAAATTTTGGTTGATAGAGGACGTACCAGCAACCACATCTGGATCTTGGCATGCTTCACGAGCTCCGATGATGGATGCCCCTTCATGGTCTTGGTTAATCCTCCTTGGGCAATCTTTCCTAAAGTGCCCCACGTTCCCACATCTGTAGCAGCCCGGAGTTTTATCATCATTATTTCCGCCTTGGTTGTTGTCGTCATTTCCTCCTTTTATGGGACTCTTCGCCCAACATGCATGCTTGTTATGTCCTTTCTTTCCGCACTTGCCGCACTTAGGCTTCAAACATCGACATTTGTGGTGATACTTGCGCTTATCACTTTTCGGCTTAGCTCCCAAGTAAATCTTAACATCGGCCTGATTGTTATTAGGGCAATCTTTCTTGAAATGCCCTCTGTCCCCACAGTCAAAACAACCTGAGCAAGTTTTTGTTCATCATTGGTCCCTCTTTGATAGTCGTTGTTGACGTTGCTTCCTTCGTGGTCTCCGTTACCAACCTGTCCTTCATTTCCATGTCCCGTTCCGATCTGACACGTCTCCCCGACATGCCCTACTTTGTTGCAGACATCACATCTTCCATACCTACATGGCTCAGCATGATGAAGTAGGCAGTTATTGCACTAAGGTAGGATACCCGTGCACTCATTTCCCTTTTTGGCTTTGTTCGTTCGGGTATCCTTCTGGAAGTCAGTGAGCTTCCTTTTGTCCTTTCCGAATGACTTTTCCTGAGTTTCCTTCTTCTCGTCAGGGTTTGAAAGCTCTTCCAGTCTAATCGCTTCTTTACTGAGTACCGCACTTAACTTGACCGCATCGATGGTTGTTAGCGGAGCTGATACCGTTATTAAGCGCAGGATCTGAGGCACCAGTCCCCAAATGAATGGCTCCATCCTTTTCAACTCTGGTTCCACTAGGTACGGAACAACCCGCGACAGATCGTGAAGTTTTTGCACGTACTCCGCACATTTGGACCTTCCATCTTTAGCTTCCAGAATTCGAATTCCAGCTTCTGGATCGCCATCTGAGAACAATACTCCTTACGCATCATTTCCTTCAGCTCACCCATGTTAAAGCATTCGTAGCAGCTCTGCCCATTATTTGAAACGGAGAGTTCCACCATGACCAGGCCCCATCTTGAAACGATCCTGACGCATATGGGACTTGTTGCTTTGGCATACATCTGCTCATTCGAAAAACAGAATCCATATTTTCGGTCCATTTCACAAAGGCTATGGCACCTCCAGTGTCGTCGAAATTCAGAGGCTTGCAGTAAAGGAACTGCCAATAGGTACAGCCATGAGGTGGGTAGTTTCCTGAGGTACCCCCGCTATGTTCAGGGCGCAAGGCCTCGTGCTGTGCTATAACTTGTGAAATCAGTTCTTGTAGTTCAGCCTCTGTCGTGGACAATCGTGTTTCTCTTCGTGGGGACATCTTCTAAAAGAAGATTGTATAGGTCAGGTCATAATAAGTATAGTAAGTACGTAACATGCATTTGTAATATCATTTATCAACATAAGTAAACACATAATGTTTCAACCATAACACAAACAAGTAATTCAATAATGTATGTAATGAGAATGTTGCGATTGAGCTTTCATATATCAATGACCACGAATACAGTTTTACATGTTCTACAATGTACCATACATCAAAAGGGACTACAGGGTCACATCACCCTTGTCCAAATCGTCTATCAAACTACAACAATCAAAAGTCAAAAGTGGTCTTCAAAAGGTTGTGCAATCTGGGCTCAATAGCTACACTCTCATCTAAAGTATGCTACCTGCATAAAACCAAAAACTGCCATGCTGATGGTGGAGGAGGAGGAGGTGGAGAAACGAATAGCAAACTGCGCAAATGCGCTAACTCCTCCTCAAGAGCATAAACGGTACACAGCAGGTAACTAATCTGCTGCTCCATAGTAAGAAAATGAACGTCAAAATCTGGGTATGGCAGAAGAGGAGCGGGTGGTGTTGCAAACGGTGACTGACAAGGACATGGTGGAGGACGTGGGATCCTCTCAAGATCCATGACTCTACGGCACAACAACTCCTGCTGGAGCTGTAACGACAAAAGCAGATCATCCCTCGTGCAACCAGTGTAATGTGAAGGATGGTATGGATCAGAAACAGGCATCGTGTTGGGCGGAAACCAAATAAGTGGCTCGCCCGATGGTGCAGAAGCAAAAGGAGCAGTGTGTGTAAACTGTGGCACAAAGGGAAGAGCTGCTGACACAGGAGGAATATGACTGGGCTGCTGACTCGATGGACCTTCCCCTGGATGGGGTGGAGGGATATCCTGTAAGAACGTGATCGGCAGATCGGTGCGGTGTGTGTCAGACAAGTGTAGGTGAAACGTGGTGACGTCAACAGGTGGATGTGTAGGTGCAGGTGGGGGAGTAACAGGCTCAACAAAAGGAGGCAAGTCATCATCGTCCTCTATCCACCCATTGCGGGTGAATGCATATCTTGGGTCAATCTGGTCTGCAAAAGGAGCATGGTCAACAGGTGCAGGGATCGGGTCAGGTAAAGGTGGTGCAACAACTGGTATGTTAGCAGGTACAGGGTCATGCTCAGGCAGAGGATCATGAGCAGGTATAGGCTCGGGTGCAAGCATAGGCTCAGGGTCAGCTGGTGCTAGCTCAAGATCAGCGGGTACGTCAAAGAGCTGATCGTCAGGAACGAAGTCGATCTCATGCTCAGGATCAAAGTCAGGATCAAACTCATCGTCAAACTCGAAGTCCTGTGGTGGAACAGGTGTGGCAGACATAGCTGTGTCAGAATCAGAATCGGTGGGATAACGCTGCAATCCCAGTGCGTGCCAAGTAGTAGACGACAAGACTCGAATGAATCAGGACCAGAATGGTCAGACAAAATCTCAATGATCGAAATCTCAATAAGAGGAACAACAATGACATCATTGACTGGAGCTCCATCATCCTGGGCTCCCTCAGGGGGGACCCATAATAAAAAGATCGACGTCATCGTCAGACAAAGCATCAAGAGGCAAATCCTCGAGAGGAAATGCAGCAAGGGGTAAAGGAGCGGGAATCAAAATAAGAAATAGACCCCCGTCAGGTAAACCATCAGCTAGCGGTATATCATCGCCAAAATCCGGCAAAGCAAAAGGTTGAAAGTCATCATCATCGCTACTCTCAGTGTCAGATGTATAAACCTCAGGCTCCGGGGCAATCTCGTCATCCGAGACTATGGCATAGGGTCTATGGTATCTGATACTCCACTCTTAAAGGAGGACATGGTGTCTATAACAACACAATCACAACATATGCACATATATCAACAATCATCAAATAAGCAGGTATGCAGTAACAATGTAAGCATGTACTCCTCCTAGTCGTCCCGGACTATCCCACCCAGCCTCTCAGACTAAACTTCCTAGTCTCTCAGACTAAACCTCCCTAGTTTCCCAAACTGAACTACCCAGTCTCTTAGACTAACTCCCCAGTTTCTCAAACTGAACTACCCAGTCTCTCAGACTAACTCCCCAGTCTCTAAGACTAAACTTCCCCCAGTCTCTAAGAGTGAATTATGAACATAAGCCTTGAAATGTGTTTTGTGCCCTTTTGTTTGTAAAAATGTTCGTTCCCTGGATCTGGACATTTTGTGTATGCAATGTAAACTCGAGAAAGGATCCTAGTTCGCTACGATCAAAGCTCTGATACCAAGCTGTCACACCCTAACTTTTGCGGAAGCGTGATTATTGGTGTGACTTTCTTAATACCATAGCATTCAATCATAACAACGCTATATGATAAAAACCATAAGATGTTCATCCATAAATTAAGTTTGAAAACAACACAACATTGTCACACCCCAACCGATGGCGGAAACATCGGGGCATGGCACTGAGCGAAACAGATTGTCCAGAAGTTTCCATAACAATTATATTTATCAATTACTTAAAACAACATGTCCTATACCATGTCATAAAAGATAGTACAATTATTACAGACAAAATCTTGGCAAATAGTTCTGTTCCGACAACTCAGATTTCATTTGTACAGACAACTATTTGTTGGCCTCTAGGACCTTATTCTAGCCTCGCTTTCCTAGCAGATAAGCATCCTAAACACCTGTCACATACGTTAAAATAAAGTCAATACACATAGTGTATAGGAGAGTATACAAGTTTGCTAATAGCATATAGAGTTCGAAATAGTTTACGCATAACCAGCACGTACACAGAGGAAAACGAAGCATCTTAGTTATCGACATGAACCAATCGATACCAATGACTGCGGGTTGACTGCCCAAGGAAGTTCGCAATATGAAGTTCTTCAAGAACACATGATGACATCATCCTAGAACACCTTGAATCTTGGTGATTTCACGGTTGAAAGTTAAAATTTGAAAGATAGAAAAGTGTAGGAGTGCGTGTAGATCAAGAAAGTACAAGATTTAGGTCGAGATCTTATCGGAATCGAGAGAAATCTGAGAAAAGGTGAGGAGCACGAGCTGGTCGGTCAGAGAGTTTCCAAAAGTAGAAAGTATGAAAGTGACAGGGGTATTTATAGAGTTCCAAAAGAGGAAAGGGCTGGCCGATCAGCCAGGCAGCTCGATCGAACAGCCTGTCCGATCGGACGGCAGTCCGAACGGACGGCTGGTCGATCGGCTGGTTGCCTGATCGATCGGTCTCCTGGTTCGAGTGTTCGGTGCGACGAGTTTTGCTGTTTCGATTTCGATCGCGAGCGTTTGCGATGCGATAGAGTTTCCTAGTCAAATTACTTTTAATCCTAACTACTCATATCTCGCGCTATCTCTTCTCCACTAATTATCATACTATATTAACATACAATCATCCTTATCTCGTATTCGTTTTGCGATTGCGATTCGATTGCGATGAGTTCGATTGCGATTCGATCGATTACCACACATAACATAAATAACATGCACAAGTAACACATAAGGCACACACACACGTATAATAATCACCAAAATGCGTAATTCGAGTTGCGAGCGCGATGTTGATTGGATTAGTTCGATTAGTGTGTAGTTAACTTTATCGCAATGTTACTTCCTACTATTCACAGTCGTAAAGCGATTCGTAGCGATAAATATACCTCGATTACTGCGATTATACTTAATTACTCCACATAATACAACTAACATAAAACATAAAATAGGCTAACTATAAGTCAGAGAAGTCAAAACAGGAATTGAACAAGGAGAGACAGATCGCAATTAGCAATCTTTTCTCCCTTTGACTTCAATCTTGACTTTGACTTTGACTTTCGAAACACGGGGTGTTACAGCCTCCCCTAGTTGAGGGAATTTCGCCCCGAAATTAGGCCGAAGCTGTAACAAACAACTACGGATACTTCGCCCTCATGTCGCTTTCGAGTTCCCAAGTGAACTCCGCGTCTCGTTTGCCTTCCCATCGGACTTTCACGATAGGGATGCGCGAGCGTCTGAGCTGCTTGGTTTGGCGATCCATGATTTCAACAGGCTTCTCCACGAAGTGTAGTGTTTCGTTTATTTGGAGCTCATCGAGAGGTACAATTAAATCATGCTCAGCCAGGTACTTTCGGAGGTTTGACACGTGGAAAGTCGGGTGGACGTTACTAAGTTCCTCCGGTAGTTCGAGTCTGTAGGCGACTTTTCCGATCCTTTCCAGAATCTTAAAAGGTCCTACATATCGAGGCGCTAGTTTCCCTTTCTTACCGAATCTGACCACACCCTTCCAATGTGATACCTTTAGGAGTTTGTAGTCGCCAACGTCAAATGCAAGGGGCTTGAGTCGTCTATCGGCGTAACTTTTCTGTCGACTTCGAGGTTTCAACAACTTGTCTCGAATCTGGAGGACTTTTTCAGTCGTTTCTTGCAATAGCTCAGGACCGGTTAATTGCGAGTGATCGATCTCGTGCCATACAATAGGCGATCGACATCTTCTTCCATATAAAGACTCGAATGGTGCCATTTGGATGCTGGTATAATAACTGTTGTTATACGAGAATTCGACTAACGGCAGGTATTTGTCCCAATTACCACCGAAGTCTATGACACACGAACGGAGCATGTCTTCAAGAGTACGAATCGTTCTCTCAGTCTGGCCGTCGGTTTGAGGATGGAATGCGGTACTTAGATTAAGTGTAGTACCGAGAGCCGCTTGAAACATTTCCCACAGTCACGATGTAAACCGAGCATCACGGTCAGAGATGATGTCACGAGGCATCCCATGATTATAAATGATCTCGTCGGTGTAGATTCGGGCTAATTGTTCCACCTTGTAGTCTTCCCGTATTGGAAAAAAGTGAGCTGACTTGGTTAAACGGTCAACAACAACCCAAATGCTGTCGTGACCTGATGACGTGTGTGGAAGTTTTGTTATGAAGTCCATAGCTATACTCTCCCACTTCCACATGGGAATTGGGGGTTGCTCGAGTAAGCCAGAGGGCCTTTGATGTTCTGCCTTGACCCTTGCACAAGTCAGGCACTTCCCAACGTAGAGAGCAATATCCTTTTTCATACCCGGCCACCAGTACTTGTAGCAAAGATCCTGGTACATTTTGTCGGCACCGAGATGAATAGAATACCGGGATTTGTGGGCTTCGTCCATCAAAATCTGTCGCAATTCGGTCCATTTAGGAATCCAAATTCGGTCCAGATAATGGAATATCCCATTCGACTTATTTAAAAGTTGAGCTCCATCGTGGTAGATTCGTTCCTTCTTCAGAGTGCGTTCATTAAAACAGGCATGCTGGGCTTCGCGGATGAGAGTTTCGAGATCGTATTGGGCTTGGGTATTGCGAATGCTGAGCAAATAACTCTGTCTGCTGAGAGCGTCGGCAACGACATTTGCTTTGCCTGGGTGATAACGAATCTCACAGTCGTAATCGTTGAGAAGTTCTACCCATCGGCGTTGATGCATATTAAGTTCTTTCTAATCAAAGATATGTTGTAGGCTCCTATGATCGGTGAAGATCGTACACTTGGTACCATACAGGTAGTGTCGCCAAATCTTTTACGCAAAAATAACTGCGCCTAGCTCGAGATCGTGGGTTGTATAGTTCTTCTCGTGGATTTTGAGCTTACGAGATGCGTAAGCTATAACCTTGTCCCGTTGCATAAGAACACAACCAAGACCAAGGTTGGAAGCATCACAATAGACAATGAAACTGTCGTTTCCATCGGGCAATGTGAGAACAGGAGCATTGCAGAGCATGTGCTTGAGAGTTTGGAAAGCAGACTCTTGTTCGGTTCCCCAAACAAAAGACCTGTCTTTATGTGTGAGAGCGGTAAGCGGCACAGCGATCTTGGAGAATCCTTCGATAAATCGTTGATAATAGCCCGCTAGTCCGAGAAAAGAGCGAACTTCAGACGGGTTCTTAGGCGTAACCCAACTCTTAACTGCTTCAATCTTCACGGGATTGACATGAATACCTTGACTATTTACAATGTGACCCAGAAACTGAACCTCCTCTAACCAGAATTCACACTTGGAGAACTTGGCATAGAGTTGATTCCCCTGGAGTAGCTCGAGAACCAAACGTAGATGTTGCGCGTGTTCGGCTTTTGATTTGGAATAGATCAAGACATCGTCGATGAACACGATGACAAAACGGTCGAGATATGGTTTACACACGCGATTCACCAGATCCATAAAAACCGCGGGTGCGTTGGTTAAACCAAAAGGCATAACAATGAACTCATAGTAGCCGTAACGAGTGTGAAAAGCGGTTTTGGGTATATCCTCCTCTTGAATGCGTAGCTGGTGATATCCTGAGCGTAGATCGATCTTCGAGAAACACGTAGCACCTTGTAGCTGATCAAACAAATCATCAATGCGAGGTAAGGGGTAATGGTTCTTGATGGTTAGCTTATTCAATTCCCGATAGTCGATGCACATCCTGAACGACTCATCCTTCTTTTTGACGAAAAGGACTGGCGCGCCCCAAGGAGAGGTGCTCGGGCGTATAAAGCCTTTCTCAAGTAATTCCTGAAGTTGGTTCGAGAGTTCACGCATTTCTGACGGTGCGAGATAGTACGGAGCTTTGGCAACAGGGTTGGCTCCAGGAATGAGGTTGATACGGAAGTCGATATCACGACTTGGCGGTAGTCGAGGAAGGTCATTAGGGAACACCTGAGGAAATTCACGGACCACAGGAACGTCTTTAACTTCTGTCTTCCTTTTCTTTTCCTGCTCCGCTACTACAATGTTAGCCAAGAAAGCTCTGTATTCCTTGCGGAGACACTTGCTAGCTTGGACGCATGACATGAGTTTGAGACCTTTCGAAGCAGTTTCGCCATAAACACACAATAAATCACCATTTGCGAGCGAGAATCGTATCATCTTATCGAAGCACACAACTTCAGCATGGTTTTTGCGAAGAAAGTCCATACCTACTATGACGTCAAAACTTCCGAGTTGCATCGGAATAAGGTTGATTGGGAAAACGTGATTGTTGAGCTCAAGAGTACAATCACGAAGAACAGAATTAACGGTGACAGTTCTTCTGGTGGCGACTTCTACATCGAATGTCGAGGGGAGATAGGAGCGCTTACGTCTAAGGAGCTTCTCGAATTCAAACGATACAAAGCAATTATCGGCTCCAGTATCAAACAAACATGATGCATAAATACCATTCACAAGGAACGTACCATTGACCATGTTGTTGTCAGCCTGGGCTTGGCGCGCATTGATGTTGAAGGTTCTGGCGCACGCTGCTTGCTGATGCTGCTGCTGTTGGTGAGGCTGCTGCTGCTGGGGCTCTTGTTTCACAACCGTGTTCGGGCACATGTTCGCGAAGTGGTTGGGATCACCACATGCGAAGCAGACTCGGGCGTTGATCGCGGGTGCCTGAGCCGTTTGATGGCCTTGCGGGGCTGGGAGCAGAGCTTGATGAGCAGTGGCAGGAGCTGTGGTGTTGCGGGGACCAGTACGGCAGTTGACACTGAAGTGGCCGTACATGTTGCAGTGAGCGCAGAAACGATAGGCAAGACCCATCGGATGATGATAGGAACATGTTGGGCAAGCCGGGTGGGGGCCTGTGTATGCACGCTTGGCAGGTGATGCATAGGTAACTGGTGCTGGACGGTGATGAGATTGCTGCTGAGCCGGTACAGCTTGGAGTGGAGCAGCAGTGGTGGTGACAACACAGTTCTTGTTGCTGGAGCTGCTGTTGTTGTTCTTCTTCTTGCGGCGTGAGGACTTTGATGGTTGAGCGGTGGCGGTTTCAGCGGTTGATGCGGTGGTAGCTTGATGCAGAGACTTGGAAGGCTTATCCCAAAAACCAGCTTTTACCCGCTTGTCGTTGATCTCAACGGCAAGAAAGTAAGTCTTCTCGATCGTTGCTGGCTTTGCGGCATGAACAAAATCAGCGACACAGTCGGGCAGAGCTCGAATGTACTTCTTGATCGTCATGTCTGTAGTCTTGACTTGATCGGGACAGATGATGCTGAGCTGCTTAAAGCGAGCAGTCAGGGCAGCGTTGTCTCCATCCTTCTGCTTAATGTTCCAGAACTCGTCCTCCAGCTTTTGGCGTTCATGGGGAGGGCAGAATTCGTCCATCATGATGGCTTTCAACTCTTCCCAGGTCAGCTCATAAGCTGCATCATTCCTGCGTTTGTTTCGTTCGGCCGTCCACCAGTCTAGTGCGCGGGACTGGAAGACGCCGGTTGCGTTCAGGGCACGAAGATTTTCAGGACAACCGCTCTGGCGCAGAGTGACTTCGATGGAATCGAACCATTGAAACATAGCCGTTGGGCTATCTTCTCCGGTGAATTCCTTTGGACCGCAAGCCTTGAACTGCTTGAAGCTGAAAGCAGTCTTGGTAGCAACTTTAGGAGCTTCGGTTCTAGACTCCTCAGACGATCTGCTAATGTTCTCATAAATTTCACTCACGATCTGGGGCACAACCTTGGCCACTTGTTTGGCGAGGATGGCAGCAAGGCGTTTGTCCCGTTGTTCTTGGCGAGTGAGTCGTGGATGACGAGGTCCTGATGATGGTCCGGTTGACATTGTCTGCAACAAACATCGTCATAGGTCTCAGACACATCATAATCGAATCTCAACTCACACGTCTGATACTTACTAAGGCTCAGTAGCACGCATAATCACATAAACACATAGGCACGAAATCACAGATTCACATAAACTCAGTAGCACATAAGCACGTAAGCACGTAGGGCATAGAAGCACAGAAACACATACGTATGTAATCACAGAAGCAGTCAGAATACAGAAACCTATCATTCAAAGTTCGCGAGCGTTCGAATGTAGCGATAGCGATTAGTATAGTGTAAGCGTGTAGTATAGCGAGCATCATAACGTACGGTGTTTCCTTATGGTAGTAGCGATTTGTTAATGTTTTGAGATAGATAAGCAATGTGGGTCGTGCGTGTCGATCGAAGTGAAGCAAAAGTCGAATAAGTCTCAAAAATTTTAAACACATAAACAGTTAAACACATATGAGTCAGCAGTTGCGGGCTCAGAATCGAAAACACATAAAAATTCGAGAAATAGATTGTCTGCGGCTATTAGACATTGACTACCCAAAGTGATTCGACTATTTTCAAGGACTTTTGTACACATTTTGACTTTAAGGATCGGCCTCTGCCTCGATTCTTGGGCATCCGGCACACATCCCTCTAGTCATGCCGTGAATTCAGGTCGTTGGAGTCCGTCGAGACTTTGGTGAGAGTTTTGTAAAACTATGAACAAGTCGTCAAGGTTAGGGTTTCACCCCTGGCTTAACAACTTCTTTCCTATTTTAATAAAATAGCGACGAAAAATCCGCGTTAAAGTTTGGATTTCACTCCTAGTTTAATGCGAATTTTCGCATTTTATAGATAAATACAGATCAAACAAGCAATTTAATCGAGAGTTTGCGGTTTTCACACCTAATCTCGACTTAATCGCCTATCCAAAAATTGAAATTTCGAGTGCAGTGATAGTATAGCGTAGGCGAGAATAGCGAGAGATAGCAGTAAGCTCATACATAATCCCTATTGGACATGCATGAGTTGGTCTATTGGGTCCTAACTATAGACTAGGTCTATAAGACATCGACCCGGACTAGGTCGAGTTTTGCTTAATTCCCTACAGTTATGGCTTTGATAGCAATCTGTCACACCCCAACCGATGGCGGAAACATCGGGGCATGGCACTGAGCGAAACAGATTGTCCAGAAGTTTCCATAACAATTATATTTATCAATTACTTAAAACAACATGTCCCATACCATGTCATAAAAGATAGTACAATTATTACAGACAAAATCTAGGCAAATAGTTCTGTTCCGACAACTCAGATTTCATTTGTACAGACAACTATTTGTTGGCCTCTAGGACCTTATTCTAGCCTCGCTTTCCTAGCAGATAAGCATCCTAAACACCTGTCACATACGTTAAAATAAAGTCAATACACATAGTGTAAAGGCGAGTATACAAGTTTGATAATAACATATAGAGTTCGAAATAGTTTACGCATAACCAACACGTACACAGAGGAAAACGAAGCATGTTAGTTATCGACATGAACCTATCGATACCAATGACTGCGGGTTGACTGCCCAAGGCAGTTCGCAATACATGATCACCACTGTAATCCATGCAAGTAATTGTCCTTAACAACCCCCGAGTGAACGGGTGCTGTGTAACACCCCAAAAACGGGTTTGGTAATCAAACCACGTTAATACTAAAAGACGGGTAATGTACCGTTAGTGGTAAAATTAAGCCGGAAAATATTAGGATTTATATAACTAAATCTAATATTTAATAAAAATAGAAAAAGAATGCTTTTGGGAAATAAAGTTTATAGAAGGCCCGAGTTAACGGGACTTAAAATAAACTTGGTCATAACTTCCCGAACCCATTAAATTAACTAGGAACAATTAATCTAGTTAATAATATGTGATTAAGTTATAAATAGTGGATTATAGCTTAAATTGATCGAAATAAAACTTTGAGGGAATAAAAGTGGGCAATTGGAAACAAGTTTATAATTAAAACTTAAAAACACCAAAACACACACATATGTGTGTGTTTGGTCGATATATACAGGAGAAAAAGGGGGGTTCCCTTCCAAGAACCCTAACTCACAAAAATTGCCAAAATCAAAGAGAAATCGAGCCGGGAAATTGGGGCTTTTAATAAAATCGTGATCACCCAAGCTTAGGGATCACAAGGTATGTTGAATTTCAATGTTTGATGATACTTGTGAAATTTGATAGTCATGCATGAATGAATTCTTGTATGAAATATGAATGTTATAGTGAAATTGTGATTTCTATGAATCTAGGAACGAACCCTAGATGTAAATTTAGTAAAATAGTGCCATAAAACTAGAGATTTAACTAATGACCTTGTAGGTGATAAATGGGGTTTATGGTACTATGATGAACACTTGAAAAGTGATGATAAATATGTGAAATTGTTGTTGTAATAATAGTTTTGGATGATATTTATAAACACTAGACATAGAGATTTGATTCTTGATGTAAATCTTGGTAAAAATAGCTAGTTATGAACTAGTTAGTAAACATGTAGAATTATGCCCATTAGGTGTTTGTTAAAATGCCTAAATGAGGAGTAAAGTGTTGAAATTCAAGTGAAACGCGTAATTGGCAAGCTTGACTAATTACATGAGATATGGGATAAAACGGGTTCTAATCATAATGTTGATTTGCCGTAATCGTGTATATTATATGATTAAAGGTAGTTGACTTTAGAAAGTCGAACTAACCTATGATGAAGTCGAATAGAAGTTTCGACACAAAGTCCGTAAGATGAAATGGTCATAATAGTGATGACTAATCTAATCATCTTACGAATTATGATGTTAGTTTGACGCCTAACGAGCTAGGTGGAGGCTTGGGAAAAAAGCGGTCAAAGGAATCAAGCACGAGAAGAAAAGCGTGGCATGGATGCAAGGCAAGTATATCTTACACTAGTCATATGTTTTAGAATATCCTTTTGTCGTATTAACTACGTAAAAGACAAATACCTAATTGAGATATGGTGTTCCGGCGTGTAGTCGTACGGAACAAGATAATCAAATATGATGAGAAACCATAGTGATGGCTAAAAATGAGT
Organism: Helianthus annuus; assembly: GCF_002127325.2. Classification (NCBI taxonomy): domain Eukaryota; kingdom Viridiplantae; phylum Streptophyta; class Magnoliopsida; order Asterales; family Asteraceae; genus Helianthus; species Helianthus annuus. The sequence continues at coordinate 145,379,117 of NC_035442.2, forward strand.
TAAATCGGTAATTCGATCATATTATGACGAATGAAACGTGTACTTTTAATGGTTACCATATAAGGTAAATCATAATAACCAATAAGGGCAAAATGGTAATTTGGTCACACGTTGACCATAACCGTTAGTTTTGAAAGACAATTGTGACGTAAGCCATAATAGGCCAAAAAGTGTTAAGAAATGGAATTATAAGTAAAATGATCGCACGGTGTAAATCGGAGCGAGTCATATAAACGAGGTGGTAATAAATGTCATCTCGCTAATATAATTGGTCATTTAGACCAAACGGGTCAAAAGGTGAAATTATCACCCTTTGACAATCTCGACTAATGGGTTGTCGAGTTGTATGATTTTAGGGAATAAATAGCACATGGATGTTTACAGCGCTAACACTTAGCGGCCACTAAGGCAAGGTATTGAAACGGGTCAATATATTGATCCGAGCCAGGTATGTATAATAACACAACTCATCATGTAGAATTTGGAGTTCTATAAGAGTTAGACAAGGTTAAAATATAGATATCCGGTTATCTTTTAAGTAAACCGAATAAATTGAATTATGTTTATGGTGTTTTAGAAGCACATGGGTTTATAAACAAGATTATAGTTAAAAGAGTCGGATTTTGGGTCAAACAAGTATTTAAAGGTCCTTTGTAGTAAAAAAAGGATGAAAATTGACCAAATTGCCCTTGTAAGCTAATTCGGATGAACGACCCTTAAAGGTGGTTCGGAAATGAGTTTTATGATTAAATAAATGCTTAGAATAAGTATAGATAGTGAATGATGTAAATTCTTGGGTCGAATGACTTTATATGAGTCTTTGCCATAAAATGGTAATCCGAGGGGTAAAACTCGGAACATATAGATATCCACATTAAATCCAACACACATATAGTTGTAGTGGAAGATTACTTGATAAGAAATGTAGGAATAAGATGCTAGAAATGAATGAAAGCGATTTCATGCTTAAAAGTGCTTAAAATACCCTTAACGGGTCAGAATAAGCATACGAGCGAAAACGGGTTTAAATTGTGTAATAAACCTGTGATTTGAACCTAATATGGTAGATAACATTAATTTGAAGAAGTGTGTGTGATATAAGGATCAAACAAATATGTTTGTTTGATAAAATGCATGAACGGGTTAAAATTCGGTAAAAAGGTAACGATTCGAAGGCTTAAAAGCCTCAAAATTTATTATGTTGAATGTTGGATTTTAACTCCATATCATGGAGAATTAAATTACGGACGCGTAGGAAAAAGAATCACGTAAAACGGATCAATAACGAAAAGTTATGGCCATTTCCATAAAATCTAGTGTTGCTGGAAAATGCAGGTCCCAGATCCAGACCTGATGGAAAACGGCCTCCCTCGCGTGGCGCGAGGGAGCAACGTGGTGCCTTCGCGTGGCGCGAAAGGGCACTGTTTTGGCGAAAAAATTTTATTTTAATTAGGTTCGCTTCCCGGACTCGTTTAAATACGTTCTAAGTTACGTATGACTAATCCAACTCATGTTTTATGAGTTTCAGGTTTAATGAAACCGTATCTTCAAAGTATTTCAAATCATAATTACCCGTTTGTTTTCGTAAATTTTACGAAATCGTTAAATAATAATAAGGGTGTTACATGCTGAGTCCAAACTATAGTACTATCGTCGTTATGGCAGATAGACAGCATTCCATGTATAAACATAACAAACAAGCATTCATTAAGTCATGTATAACATGCGGTAACGGTTAGCGTTTTAAAGTATTGCGTAGTGTGTTCGATTATGATTTGTATAAGTAACGTATGTAACACCCAAAAGTGCGTAAAGCAAAAAGGGATCGAGTATACTCATAGCGGTTGATGGATTAAAGGGAGCGCTTGAGAGTAAGGTTAGCCTGAATAGTTCGATAGCATAACGATAAGTGACGCGTAAAACGAAAACAAGTGTTGGTGGGTCGGACAGCTGGTCGATCGGATGGTAGTCCGATCGGACAGCTGATCGTGCGGGTGACAATCCGTTCGGACGGCTGTCCGTTCGGGTGGTCGTTCGAGTGGATTGTTTCTTCCTTTGGGAAGAATGTGTTTGTGTATGATGGCTTGACTTTTGAAGTTTTTATTGTAGCATTTGAAAACATTGAAGTATCTCTACCTTTCAGGTCGGTCGATTGGACGGTCGTTTGATCGGCCGGCAACCCAATCGGTTGGGCACTTCAGTGAAAACAATCTTGCAGCAGGATGTCACTCGATCGGTCAGCAGTTCGATCGGGTGGCATTCCTAGTGCATTGATCATGTTGAAAATTGTTTTAAGTGAGGAAGTTCAAATGTCTCATGGTTCGATTGGCAGTTCGATCGAATGGTAGGCCGATCGGACAGCAATTCGTTCAACATTCAGACTTCAAAGATTAACAAAAAGGTTACATGTGGGTCCCAAGGTGCAAGCCATTCGGCTGGCCGGTCGATCGGGTGGCTGGCCGATCGGTCAATAGGCCGATCGGACGGCACCTCGTTCCGTTCGTCCTGTTCGTCTTACACTTGGTTGCCTTTGATTGTTTGTCGTTTTATCGAGACGTTTTGATAACGTGTTAGCCAACAGATCCTCATCCTTCGCTTTAGTGAGCCAGCTGAACAGGGATCACCCAAGCTCAGTCGGTCCACTGGTTCTAGATGATTGTTCTTGGTTAACCCGGAATCGGTAGCCTCGTAGATAGGATCCAAACCTTGAGCCAACACGACCACAGATCGGGTAGTAAGTCGGCACAAGCTCCGTTTCTATCGGTTTTGAAGGCATTGAGTGTAAAAGAGTTGGAAGAAAGTTAGAAAACCGTCTTTCAATCCTTTTCTTTGTAAATATGTTTAGATCTATGAAAGATCTTTGTTATTTTATTTGGAAATCGGTTAGATCTAAGTTGTTCTTGGTGGATTGAGGCCAAAACATGAAGTTCTTCAAGAACACATGATGACGTCATCCTAGAACACCTTGAATCTTGGTGATTTCACGGTTGAAAGTTAAAATTTGAAAGATAGAAATGTGTAGGAGTGCGTGTAGATCAAGAAAGTACAAGATTTAGGTCGAGATCTTACCGGAGTCGAGAGAAATCTGAGAAAAGGTGAGGAGCACGAGCTGGTCGGTCAGAGATTTTCCAAAAGTAGAAAGTATGAAAGTGACAGGGGTATTTATAGAGTTCCAAAAGAGGAAAGGGCTGGCCGATCGGCCAGGCAGCTCGATCGGACAGCCTATCCGATCGGACGGCAGTCCGAACGGACGGTTGGTCGATCGGTTGGTTGCCTGATCGATCGGTCGCCTGGTTCGAGTGTTCGGTGGGACGAGTTTTGCTGTTTTGATTTCGATCGCAAGCGTTTGCGATGCGATAGAGTTTCCTAGTCAAATTACTTTTAATCCCAACTACTCATATCTCGCGCTATCTCTTCTCCACTAATTATCATACTATATTAACATACAATCATCCTTATCTCGTATTCGTTTTGCGATTGCGATTGCGATTCGATTGCGATGAGTTCGATTGCGATTCGATCGATTACCACACATAACATAAATAACATGCACAAGTAACACATAAGGCACACACACACGTATAATAATCACCAAAATGCGTAATTCGAGTTGCGAGCGCGATGTTGATTGGATTAGTTCGATTAGTGTTTAGTTAACTTTATCGCATTGTTACTTCCTACTATTCACAGTCGTAAAGCGATTCGTAGCGATAAATATACCTCGATTACTGCGATTCTACTTAATTACTCCACATAATACAACTAACGTAAAACATAAAATAGGCTAACTATAAGTCAGAGAAGTCAAAACAGGAATTGAACAAGGAGAGACAGATCGCAATTAGCAATCTTTTCTCCCTTTGACTTCAATCTTGACTTTGACTTTGACTTTCGAAACACGGGGTGTTACAAACATAATTGTCTGAAATGTTGACACCAAATTCAAGTTACAAACCACAACATGTTTTAATGAGGTCACAAAGACTCGACAAAATATCTTAAACAAACCCGAGTTTAGAACCATGTATCTCGTCCAGGATTATGCTACATCTCCTAAACCCTACTGACTTGGATGACATCCTTTGTTTATAATGCAGCTTGAAAACATGCAACACCTGCCAGATCCACTTAGTTCCCTGAAATAGATGTAATTTGAAAACATCAACAAAAGTTGAGCGAGTTCATGTGTACGTGTATGAATAACCTTTAAAGTATATCTGTATGTATGTCCCTGGTATGTAGCAATAAAGAAAAACAGATCACCAATGGTTTGCAAGGCCAATGGTATGTTTGAAATGGTGCAGGAAAACTCAAACCTAGCAGAATTTTGCCACGACATTTGTATGTGGACATAGTCACCACATGGGCCACCCTGGTCCTCATGGGTGTGGGCTCGCTACACCCAAATAGATCTATCACTCATGTCCCTCGGTCCTACGACGAGGATTAATGGCCTTAAGTGTTATACCCACCTTTCACATGATCAAGCAGTAACCCTCCTTAAGCTAACTATATCATGTATAAAACTTTTGTAAACAATTGTAACGTGTATTTCACCCCCGAAGTTATAAAACTGAAAACAGTTAAAAGAAAAGGGGGACATGAACTCATGGTTTTGCGTCTTCAGTACTTGTAACCCAAATCTCCTCAGCAAACACGACTCCCAACACTGTACTAGGGTCTATTAGACTAACGAGTCGTGCCTTGCCTTAGTATTTACGTGTTTGAGTTACGTTTCTTTTAATATTATCCCAAGTTATAATTTCTTGTCAAAATAATGATTATTTTAACTTTAAATTATATTTAATTTTGGAATAATTGTTTAAACAATATTCTTTGTAGTAATACTTCTCAAGTATTTATTTCCGTATTTCCTTCCCAAGGATGGGGGTATCTCATACATGTATCTTCGTATTCTTGTATTTGTAATCCCAAAATAATATATTTTCAAGTCTCACTTTAGAAAATATATTTAACTTATTTTGTCCAAAAATAATATATTTCAAGAAAATATATATTTTTCTCAGAAATCATATATCTTCTAAATATTCTAAGAAAATATATTTTAACTTCCAAAAACAATATATTTTCTTCTTGTAGAAAATATGATATACTTTGGTAATATTTACAAAAATCATATTTTCATTTCTTGCATCCAAAATAATATTTACCAAATATGGTATTTTCTGGAATATTTTGTAAGTTGCGTTCTTGCGTTCGGTTTCACAATGTTAAGTGCGTAGCTTATATATATTTATTCCTTGTGATTTTTGGTATTATTTTGGATTGTAAATTCTTGGTATTTTGTTAAGTTATATTACTTTAAATCCTAAAATGATATAACTAATACACAACGTATACAATTTATCACACATAATGTGTATATATATATTCTAAATACATATTTATCCATTTTTATTTATAAAAATCAACCTCCAATATTTGTATTTTTGTAACAAAATCTATGGCAAAGTTTATATTGAAAACCATAGTTTAAAACACACTTGTAAATATTTGTTTAGAAAATATTTTTCTATTTTTAGAAAATTTCGCCATAGTTTCCCCTAAAAATGGAGGTGTCCATGCTATCAAAGCATATCATTTTCTTTTCAAAAATCATCACAAACAATCAACAATCAATCTACATTTACCAAGTTCTAAAACAAAGCTATCTACACAATATTCATGAACTTGAACTTTCATAAAAACTCATAGTAACTTGGTAGTGTTTTTAGTAGACTTAGTTACCTTTTAAAGTGTGTTTATTTCTTAAAAAATCTCATTCTTAGAAGGTTTAGGTGTTTACAACTTGTAAACATATTTTACAAAAACGTTTCTTTGTGAAATCTTCTTGTTTCTCAAGTGTTTCTACACTTGTTTTATCACCAAAAAATAGTGTATATTTAAGTAAGAACCAAGATCTTCTAAAAATCACATTTTGAACTTGGTTCTTTTGGAAAACCATTCATAAATCTCAGATCCATAAGATTACTAACTCACTTTGTTTATTATTTTTCAAGAAATCACTTTATTCTTCAAGTTCATGCATATATATGAGGATGATCATCTTGTTTTGTCACATAATCATCCTCTCACTTGCTAGATCATGTGTTTAATCACAATCTAGCAAGCTCCTTATGATGATCAACACCATAATCTCAAGAAAACAATAATCAAGTATCATACATACACTAAACAACATTGTGTCATCAAGAGTTCATCATATGACAAGCTTATGTTAGAGTTTTATGAATATGTTCTTTAGTGTTCAACAAGATTAACATTGTTCATCATCTTTTACCCAACAATATATGAAGTAACAAGAGTTCATAAGGGTCTTACTACTAGCACAAGGCTAGGGAAGAACACTTGATGTTGTAGATGACAAATGAGTTGGATAAAAGCTAATGGGAGAGGTCCTTCAAGATCCAAGACCACCAAGCTTCATAAGACACCTTCTTACACCTTTGTAAGTATATGGAATGGATGGACAATGGATGAAAGGTGGTGGTGGTGTTGTTGTGGTTCTCGGCCGAGAGAAGAGGGAGGAGAGGAAGAGAGTTGTGGTGTGTTAAGTGTGTAAGATGTTGATGGAGATGGTTTACTTATAATCCATATTAAGCTATTAACCAATGGATCATATGTCCTCATAGTACACAACATAATCTTTAAGTAATCTAAGGAAGATTAAGGAAGATCATGCAAGATCTTGGGAAGATTATGGTGGGGTCACATAAATGACCGTCCACTTAGGGGAGGGGGTATTTAGTTGGTGTTCAATGGTTGGTTAGAGAATTTAGTTGGAAGTTAAGTATATTAGTTAGTGTTTATGTGTATGATATGTTATATAGTGTGTTAAGGTGTTCGGGGATCATAACTAGCTCGGAAACATTAAAACAATGCTTTTAGTATAATTTTGGTGTTTCGGGTAATGTCCGGTTGTTCGGTTAGATACCGGTTCGTTAAAGTGTCAAACTATTCCGTTTAGTGATCTTTATGTTACCTTTGTGATACTTTTAATTCCCGACACTTAGGAAAGCATTCAAGACCATTTAGTAATATTTTTGCATATTACTAGCTTGTTAAAAAGCTGAATTTTGCTGAAATATGTTGAATTCAGCACTTTAAGTGGGTTTTAGGCACTTTCTGGCCTTAAACTATCACCTAGTGAAGCAGTTTTATGGTCCTTACTTCCATACACACCATACTAGTGTAGTACCTTATCCCTGGCCCATACGGGGTCTCAAAACACCGTTTGTCTATGTACTGAACATTGTCTGCATTTTTTTGAGTTATCCGCTAACTGTGCTAACCGTGCTTTGTGCATCGTTTATGTCACTAAAGTTTGTATGTAAAAATGATGTGACAGTATGCAATATGATGAACATGTAAGTATGATACAGTAAACAGTCATTAAGCACTAATCAAGATTAATTAATTGTACGGATACCTAGATTTTTGACAGTTATCACACTAACTTAGTTAGAAAATGCATAACAATTAGAGAGAAAAAGATAGGTTTAGATAAATATGGATGGAAATCAAAGATAAAGGGTTGAATATGTAAAAATTGGAAATAAAATGAGGGAGAAGAGGAGGAGGTCGACATTTTGTCTGACCTCTTCTTGTGGGTGTCAAATTTTGGAGAAGAAAATCCTCTCAAGAACTATTGTGCAATTCAGACATATCAAGGTCAAATTAGGTGTTGAAACCTTGCATGATTAAGGGATTCTCATCCTCTAATCTTAATAAACCTAAGGTAAGTTGTAGAATGTCATTTGGTGGTGACTTTTATGTTAGAGAATTGTTGAATAATGAAAGTCTTGTATGAAATCTAGCAATTTAACACAAATTGATGTAGTATTTATGTTTAGAATCACTAGATTAGCAAGTATGTGGGTGTAAGCTTCATAGTTATTTACGACCTCTTTCGATTATGCATGAAATTTGTAAACCTATTTTTTACAGTCACTCACTTGCATTTTGTAGACAGTGCATGTATTGTTCTATTAGCTCACTCACACACTTGCCTTTTGTACGAACTAGCACTTGTGAGCTCAGGCTGAAGGGGTGATAGTAGTTCATGCATGCATATTGAATCATTGTGTAAAACAATCTTTTGATTAAAAGTATACATGATGAAAGTTGTTCTTCCATTGTTTGTGTTGTAAAGTTTTTCTTCATTTTCCGTTGCAATTACTCATCTGTTTATCTTCTTTCATTGCACATTTCTTAAAACAAACACAAACAATTAAACTCAGATCCTAACACAAACCCAACCAACTTGACTAATTTATTTAGTCCTTCTACAACGATGTAGTTATCGGTTAGGTTCAAAAAATTCTGTTAAAGCTGGTCAAACAAAACCATGAGCTTATATATAACATATATATAAAAGTTCTCTTTTTATCTAATTTAATTTTTAATCAAAATTTTGGTACCAATATATAAATCATACATTTATTCTCTTCAACCTTATAAATCTAGACACATAAACTTACAAACCAAACATCACATAAAAATTTTATTATGTAGTAAGATGGATATGGTAATCTGTGATGCGAACTCAAGATTTTGAAACTGAAAATTATTTTTTTTATGTTGACATATGTTAGTTATTATTGCAAAGTACATTGTGAAATTGGTATGGTCTTTCATGCTAAAAGTCTTTTAGTGTTATTGAAATGAAACTTAAATTTTATTTTACTCTAAGTTAACGTTAACAGAAAATTGTAACTTTATTTGACGATTTTATAGTTAGCTAGCATTTTATAATATCTAGCAACATTTCTTTCAATAATATTTTGTTATATATGGGTTGGTTTCCTTACGAAGCCACTTTTGTAAAAAATAATAAGAAGAAAAAAGAAGGCATGACTTTTCTAAAGAGTGATATTTGCTTTGATTTATAAATGCGGGTTTCTGTAAAATGGAATAAAATTACAATATAACGCGTAATCAAAGCCGTATAGACAGGACACACATCTTTGTCGTGTAAAACGCATTAAACACTTATCCCCATAGTAGAACGAAAATAAACATATTGTTTAACGAACGCTTCATTACACCTTAAAAATAGCTTCATCTTTTTTTAATACTACAATATTATTATACTTCTATTAAAAATAACAAAACACTTGTATTTTAGTGTCGTTTTTTAAATCTATATCTATACTATATAATAAAAGAAACCAATAAAAGGACACATGTCATTCATTGGAGCCATCTATTTTTTTAGTTTTCTCATCTCTACCTCCTACTTAATTATAGATAATTAATATTAATTAAAAGATAATTATAAAATTATATTAAATTTAATATAAATATAAACAATTCGTATAGAAGATAATATAATCTTTTGAAATGTTTATTAGATTTCAAAATTATTTATCTTGAAATTAATAAAAGACGTACACTAAATATAAATTAATATAATGTAAAGAGTTAAATGTCATTTTAGTCCCTGTGGTTTGGGCTATTTTATCAATTTAGTCCAAAGGTTTTATAATACACAGGGTTTATAAAGATATACAAGATATAACTTTTTATTAATTGGTATATGAAATTACATGTACTCAACCCATACAATACATGAGGTTCTTAAAAATGTAACTTTTTTCATTATTTAATATATAAAATTAAATTTACTCAACCCATACAATACACGGAGTTATTAAAGATATAACTTTTTTTATTATTTGAAATATAAATTTACATTTATTCAACCCTATTTAATAAACGAGATTTTTAAAGATATATAGTTTTATTATTTAGTATATAAAATTACATTTATTCAACCCGTGTAATAAACGAAGTTTTTAAAGATATATATATTTTTTTATTATTTGGTATATAAAATTATATTTATTCAACCCGTGTATTACACGGGATTCTTATAAAATTACATTTATTCAACCCGTGTATTTACACGGGGTTCTAACCTAGTTAATAATAAAGGACATAAAAGCTATTTATGTTTAAAAGAACTGGTTAAACTAGATTATAATAAATGAATGCTAATAAAAGAACGATTCTCTCACTTATCCATCCTAGTCATTAGTAATTATAAAGTTACAATTACATCATTTCTAATCAATAAAACTGATATGATTAAAGACACATAATCCTCCATATAATAATTAGGGGTAGGCTAAATATACCCCTTCTTATTACTTTTTATACCCCCTTTCTATAAAATAACATTAAAACTTTTAATATTTACCCCCTATACAAATCATCATTTTAAGAAATATTCTTTTTGTTACAAAACAAATTCAAAAATGTAAAAAAAGATTACTGACTTTTTTTTAAATATTAATTTTTAATTTTTGTTTAAATCATATTCTTTAAAAGTTTTCATATATTGTTTACAAAGACACTTTCTCAAATAGTATTTTGATTATGTTTTCTTATTGAACATCTTTACAAATAAATAATAACATTTTTTCTTATAAAAAATAATAAAAAAAGTTTTGAACTTTCTTTTTGAAAAAAAAAGTATATATTATGTTTTTTCTTCGTCTAGTTTGTATTTTAAAGGTTTACTTTTATATTTTTTAATAATTTAGACGTGTTTATAAAATAATTAACAATTAAGAATATGTTATAAACAAGTTAAAACCAGTTTAAGACTTGGATCGAAGTGAACACTTTTCTAAAGCAAAACAAATGAATAGGGTTGATTCACAAATATTTTTCTCTTCTTCATTTAAAAAATATATCAAACTGGTTGATTTCAAAAATATATGTGGATTTTTTTGTAATCAAAAGTAGGTCAATTGAAACCAAAAGTCACGTAAAAGCATAAACTTAATTACGAATAATCATCGGTTTTCGACCACGCATCAGATACCCACTTCAAGTAGTTCCAAAATAAAAAAAAAACATTTTAAAATATTAAAAATAATAAATATAAGACATTTAAAATACAAACTAGATGATTAAAAATATAATGTAGACTTTTTTCAAAAATAAAATTCAAAACTTTTTTATTATTGTTTTTATATGAAAAACGTTATTACTAATTTGTAAAGATGTTCATAGGGTTGTAAACGAACTGAACGAACACGAACAAGGCCATGTTCGTGTTCGTTCGTTAAGGAAATTAACATGTTCGCGAACTGTTCATGAACGTATACCGAACATAATTTTAAGTTCGTGTTCGTTCGTTAAGGAAATTCACTTGTTCATGAACAGTTCGTGAACACTAGTTTCGAACACAAACGAACGCAAGCAAATAAAAATGAACGCAAACGAACATTTAACTTGAAAATAAAAAAAATGAAAACATTGTTATCCTTATACATTGGATATAAGTAGTTAAATACAATTATCAAATGATAAATCAAAACACAAGAAGTCTACCACATCACCAAACGATGAATAAAGTTTAACTAACTTAGACATAATATCCCCAAAAATATCTTAGAATGTCCAAATTTTAGCTAGCTTAGAAAAAATAGGGTTTCAAGTTTTTAATATGTTTAGATAAAAGGTTTTTTTTTTTTTTTTTTTGATATAATCAAAGGAACATATTACCGAACGTTCACGAACGCAGTCGAACGAACGAGACCTGTGTTCGTGTTCGTTCGCTAAGCTAACCGAACGGAATTTTTTGTTCGTGTTCGTTTGTTAAGTTAATCGAACGAACATAAACGAACTTCCCGCCGAACGGTTCACGAACTGTTCGCTGAACGTTCGGTTCGTTTACAGCCCTAGATGTTCAATAAAAGAAAACATAATCAGAATACTATTTGAGAAAGTGTAAGAGATTAAAAATATGGTTTTAAAATAAACATAAAAAATAAACATTTTTTTTAAACGTCTATAGTATATTTTTACACTTTTGAATTTGTTTTGTAACAAAAAAGAATACTTTAAAGAAATATGACTTGTTTAGGGGTAAATATGACAAGTTTAAATGTGATTTTATGGAACGGGGGTATAAAAAGTAATAAGTAGGGGTACGTTTAGTAGGCCCCGATTGTTAAGTTAATGTCATACAATACCAGTTGTATTTATCCTTTACTTTCATTTAGTTATTGAATTCTATGTTGTCCAAGATAAATATCAATTATCACGTGTTTTTTATATCAATTATTTCTGAGAAAAAAAATTCTTACTTTGATTGATTTTATCAGGTGTTATTTTATCAAAAGAATATAATAACAACAATAAAAATAGTATTTCTGACAAAAAAAAATTCTTACTTTGATTGATTTTATCACGTGTTTATTATCAAAAGAATATAATAACAGCAAAATAAAAATAGTAATAATAATAATAATATATCTAAGCTTTCAATTAATTTTTTTTCAAATGAAGATAAAATACAACAAAGGGCCAGTAAGAAACTCGAGTCCAAACAAAACAAAAATCTTTACATAACATTAACAATATATCTCACATTGAAATCGCGTCATCTCTCCCGTTTTAAGCCGTTGTACTTGGATCGATTCTTCAACCAAAAGAACGCATCTTCCTTTATGCCATCCACGACCTGCATAACCGAGAACAGGGTGCCTTCAAAAATCCGCTCGTTGCGCGTCTTCCATGTTCTCCACGCCGCCCCTAACATCGTCTCCAGCACTTTCTTCCACTTGCTTGATCCTTTTTGTTCATCAATCAACTCCATCAGAGCCCAATTAAATATCAGTTGTTTGTTGCATCATCAATCAGTCAAATACCTTTTAAGATTTTGGATTTGCTTTTTAATATCACATCATTTAAAAGAAAATAAAAAAAATCAGTCAAATACCTTTTAAGATTTTGGAAAAGAAAACTAAAAAAAAATCAGTCAAATACCTTTTAAGATTTTGGATTTGCTCTAATATCACATCATTTAAAAGAAAATAAAAATAAAATTATGATTAGAGCTAAAGCATTGGATGGATAATGGGGAAGTTTTGAAGATTGAATTGAAAGTCATTTTCCTTAGGCCCATCATCATATCGTGTGGGTTCTTATTTCCTTGTAACCATGGAAAATTGTTATTTCCTAAACATGTGTAACAGGATATGTACCTTAGATTAGATCGATCTTTAAATGATTCCTTGATTTATAGTCGTGCCATTCTAGGGACAAACATTATCCGTTTGGATTTCTTGATTTGAGAGACCAAGACATATCTACTATTCTTGCATCATATGCTCAACGAAGATTTTAAGTAATCCCATAAGTAAAGATTCCACTCATAGCCTACACCCTTCCTATAACAAGATTTGTCACCAAACTTCGACAACATCAATAAATAATTAATCAAGATTTCAAGGAACATTATTTGTGTATAATTGATTTCGAGTTTTATCGTTTTCATCAAATATCTTTTCTTATAAATATAATTCGTTTTGAATTCAAAATTAGCAGTAGCGACAGTTGGGTGTGGTCGTAAATCATAGTCGCCGCTTGGTTTGAAGGCTAGGAATTAAGATAGGAGGAAGGGATTTGTGTTTTAAGGCTCAATGAATAATGTAGAGATTTTTTAGAACAAAAAAATAAGGAAATAAAGAAGAGTAAGATTAATTTGGTTAGTTTATTTGAACAACGTACTAGTGAAAGCAAATAATGAAAATAGGGATGTTAAATGTATGAAGATAAACATCTATGATATGTCTTATTTTGACACTTGAAGATATGATATGCCTTATCTTTTGTTCAAACCGAACTTCAATTGTAAACCGAACTTCAATTGTAAGAAACATAACTCAAAACTTCAATTGTAAGAAACATAACTCAACTTAATGTATCAAGATATACATCTACTATTATTGATGTCGCAACTCTTAATTTCTCAATATCTTATACCTAAAATTTTAGATGTTACACGAATGGTGTTCTTCGGTAAAATGTTATCGTTTATACCGGTTTTTCTAATAGTGAGGGGTGTTATGAATATATTATACTAGAAGGGTGTCCGCGTATTGCGGCAGGAAAACAGTTGTTAGGGTGTGCATTGTTCGGTTGGTTCAGATATTATTCTCAACCGAATCCGACGTTATCGATTAGTTTATTTTATTAACCAACCGGTTTTCAGTTAATTAGTTCGGTTTATTCGATAAGATTAACCGTTTTTGGTTTGATTCGTTTGATTTTGGTTAATACTTAATAACCAAAACCAAACTTGGGCTAAAAGTTTTGCTTAGAAATAAATGAAATTGAAATATAAATATATCAAATGGATACATAAATACATAAAAGAGTAAATGCACGGATAGTCCTTGTGATTTGGTAAGTTTCATTTTTAGTCCTTACCTTTTCAAAATTACATGTATATTCCCTGTTGTTTGACAACTTGTTACTCAGATAGTCCCCGACATGAATGGAGGTTACTTTTCTCAGTTAAGTGAATGTGAAATGTGAAATGTAAAATGACTAAACTACCCATAACCTATAATACTAAGAAAAAATATTAAAAGATAAAACAAATAGTTTAACGTATTTGAAACAAGTGGGCCCCACAAAGAAACCCCCCCCCCCACATTAACCTTTTCTATTTCCAGAAATTGGAGAGCAAAAGAGGTAGATAGGGAGATAGAAGAGTGAACTGGGATGAAGAGAGGGAGAGAGAGAAACACCGTTACAAAGAGAGATCATGGTGTTGGTCATCGGCGGTTATTAGAACACAATAGTGGTATGGGTTGTGGGAGTTCCGGCATGATGGTTAGCGGTGGTATTATTATGGGTTTTTGGTAAAGGATGTTACCATGACGGCAACGATAGAAGAATACAAAGAGAACTCCAGCGGTGATGGAAAAATACAAAGAGAATTCTGGCAACGGCTTTATGCCTCCTCGGGCTACCCAGATGGCGGACCCTTCACCCTCTGCGTTTGCTAAGAATCGTGATACATAGACGTTGTTTTCGTTTACTAAAAAGATGGTACCGGTCGTATTGACTGCATCAAATGGGTTAATGATCATGGCAGTCCTAATAAAATTGGGTCTTGGTATTCGCTTTTTAGAGTTTGCTTGTTTTTATGAAGTTTGCTAATTCCTAACGATGCAAGTTTGGGGCTTCTTGCTATAAAGATAGATACTGGTCAACAGGTCAACAACTAAGACAAAGTGTTGGGTCAACGAGTTAACAATTAAGACTAAATGTTAGTCAACAAGTCACCAACAAAGACTAAAGTACTGGAAACCAAAAGTGCTGGAATTTTTCCAGTAGTTTTGTTTCCCAACCCTTCTTTGTATTTCTAGCAGTTTAATAATACAGCTATTTTAACTTAACTGTCCAGCAGTTTTGCAAACTGCTGGCAGTTTTGCAAACTGCTGGCACTTACTATCGTGTCACACCCTGATATTTTCACATATTACTGGTGGGCCCGGCGGGGAGTATCGTGACGTAGTTGATATCATCATAGTCAACACACACAATATAATAGCACAGCGGAAGGCTTGGTGAATAATTACTATTAAAAACCGTAGTGTCCGAGTGTCCAAATAAAAGAATTTACATACTTGGTTGTAATAGAGATCCACAGGCGGATCATAAAATAAAATACAAGAAACTGAAATAACAGACTCCAGGCATCTAAGGATTTGCAAGATCCTCTTCTTTGACACCAAGTAGCTCCAGCCTATTTACGTGAGGTACCTGTCACTTAGTCTTTGGAAAATACGTCAGTTTATACTAGTAAATACAATTAACCGACTCATTTGAAAAGAGTTTATGAAAATTGATTTAAGTGCACAATGCACAAACCATTTATACTTGGGACAATTATTTAAGATAATCTTGTATGCCATTTTACATGTTTGTCATACATATGGGGCCGGTTTGGAAGCCGGTCATGATTAACCGACTCACCACTATAAAACCCACAAAGAAGTTATCCCCAACATGTGGGTTATTTAGCATTTTTCATCTGCCAGGTGTATGCCTACACCCCGTGCATAGGTCGTGGTCATTTACAAATGAAATGAGCCAAGGATATCCAGGACACGGTCGTATTAACCCCGAATGTTTATGTTATCAAACAAAACAGATCAAAACGGGTTATGTAAATTTATTAATCACAATCCGATTAAATGATTTCATACCCGACCAAGCGGTATTATTATAATACCGTATCCCAAGCCCGTATAACGGAAAATAAGTTAAAAGTATTTACCTGAGCTAGATGTGTAAGGATGTAACTCAGCCGTATATTCCTAAAGCCTTATGAAAATACCTTCTACCAAAGCTACTCAATCTGTATAGAAGGTTTATTAACCTATTAGGATACTAACGGGTCTTTATTTAAGTCAAAGACTTAGACCGGTTAGTTTGAAAGACACTTAACGGTTTTAAACGCTAGATTAAGCGGAAACCGGAATGGAATGTGATTTGTACCCAACAAGTTGGGATACTTGTTTAATATGGGTAAACTAAACACATTCTGTATTTTGAAGATTTAATGATAAGGTTAAACCCATTTCGGCTAATTTATGTAAACTAGTTACATAAACCGAACCGAACGCATAAAATGCATAACAGGTAACCAAATGAATTATATACAGGTCTCATATGTTATTATGCTTAGAATATGTTAATACATCAGTAGGATGTTAACATATATGCCCAAAAAAAGTATTTAAAACCATTTTAAGTCCCGTAGGGGCATTTTGGTCATTTTACCCTTTATAAAAGAGGTTTTATAGTGAACTGATATTCTGGTCTTAAGTATTCAGTAAAAATATTTATTTTATGTTAGTATAACAGTAAGATATCATTCATATGTGTGGTTTACCATTTATGGCCAAACTATGCCCCGAAAGGGTATTTTGGTCATTTCACATATGCTTTTAAGGACATTTTTGGAACTCTGAGTTCATGACTTAAACCTACTGTAATAATATTGAAATTTATTTAAAAATTCAGTAGGTAACAAGTCTTAGGTGTTAAATATGGTTTTAAACCATACTATGCACCTAATTAGCGTAAAAATCGCTAATTGACGATAATTAAGATGTTTATGGAAATATGAGATTTTGATCAGTCTCAAGTGTTCAAAATATTTTATTTAATGTATAATATCAGTAGGAAAAGGTTTCGCATTCAAATCATATGTTAATCTCATTTTATGCATAAAAATGTATTATCGTCATTTACCGAATTACACAAGAATTTTATGCATAAAAAAGGTATTATCGTTATTTACCGAATTACACAAGAACTCAATGATATGGTCAGCTTATAATCTGACCAAAAATCCTTAAATATAATATCTTAACAGTAGGCAATGAGTTTTGGGTCAAAATCCAAGTTTAAACATGCCTTATGCAAGATATCGTAATTTAATTAATAAAAAGTTTCAATTTACGATATCGAGCATAACTTTAGTTTGAGACCATTACTTATATATTAGTAATGAAGGTTTTTGTCCACTCACATTTCCAAAAATCTCGTTTATATGACATAAGGGCATAACGAGCATATATAAGCATATTAACGGAAACTAGCATATAATCCAAAATATAAATGACCAGGTAATATAACTCCAGAGGGTTATACTACAACATAATGTGGTCCTAATGGAAGCTTAAAACATGGAAGAATTAAGCTCAAACGGGTCAGAACTGAAAGTCAAAGCAAAAGTCAAGCTTTTGCGACTTTCGGTTGCGAACCGACCTTAAACTCAGAATTGTCGAGTTGAACCTGTTTGAACATGTTCTAATAATTACTAAGTTATTAGAGTGTTAAAATATAATTTATAACCTCTGTATTATTAGTTTTTAATTATTATTTATAATTCTGTCCAGTTTGACTTTTTAACTATATAGTTTGACCCGACAATTGACTAAGCAAACGAAATAATTAGAAGGTGCTCTTTTAAGGGTTAATCACCTACCTTATTATGGTCATATAACCACATTCATCTCAAACAGTGGCTGGACCAATTGAGTTTAAACCGAAGGTCAAAGTCAGATTATGATAACTTTGACTTTTCGGTTTTTAAATAAAAAACTGAACTAAAGAAGGGGCTAAGACACTTACAAAGGGTCCTAGCTATCTTTTCTACAAGAACAAGCTCCCTTCTTGGCCAGGAAACTCCAGATGAGAGAGTAGAGAATGATTCAAGTGAAATGAGCAAATGAACAAGGCAACATAAGTGCCTATTTATACTTGAAATCCAAGAATTTAGATCACTCTAGGTGTTATGGGGATGCTTAGGATTATCCCAGGTGTCCTAGTGGTAATCTAATACCATTTGCAAGCTCCAGGTTTCTAGTTTCAGGTGACAAAGGCGGTGCAACAGGCTGCAACCTGCAATTGTCAACAATCTACAGAATTGGGCGTCTGTCGCGGGGCGCGTAGGACTTAAGGGGAGTCTACGCGGGCCATGACAACCTTGTTGTCAGGTAAAACTTGTTTCAAGTTTGGCAGATTCAGTCCCTGGTAACCTTATTTAACTTCATTTCTGGCATAAGAGACCCTTATAGTTAGTTTGTAGAGGATCATGGGAGTATAACCAAACTCTGTTTGGCCCGGTTTCGATAAACGATCACCGTAAACATAAGTTTCTAAACATTGACACTTTTAACCCAAGTTTTTGAAAACTTGCATAACGATCTCGAAATCACGTGAAACTGATATCACTTATTCTTGAGAGTATATTTGAATATAACAAAGTGTAACACCTCGAAATTTTGTGTCCAATAATGTGTTAGCACGTGTCATGAGTTTACACGTGGCATTAAATGTTCAATAAAGGACTAAAGTTGACAAACCTTGAAAGTATGTAAATTCGAGGGTTATAAATGTCAACGAAGGGTAAATATACTGTATAGTAACCCTAAATGATGCTCGTACCTTCAAACGAATAAATCATGGATCGTACGGGGCGAAACGCGGAAGAAAGTGAGGGATTACAAGCTGCAGGGGTTAATTGTGTCAACATGTTTAATTTATACCTCTAAGTGACCCTTTGACGAACCCAAGGCTTTGTAACAACAAAATATACTCACTAGAATATACTATATAAATTTCGCGAAGTTCCGTTTTAAAACGAGAAAGTTATGATCAAATTCGTACGAGAGGGGCTAAAAGCGTCAACAATAAAAGTTAAGGCTTTTCGGATAGTAATTAAACTAACCGGGGACTCAACAGTGCGGGTAAAAGGCACGAGGCCCTTAACGGTAAATAATCGAGGGTCAAATCGCAAAGTTACCCCTTCGAAACCGAAAGGTCAGGTTAATTATTACAAAAGATTTGAAAATCTTTGAAAACAGACCTCATGCGGGCCGCGTTGAAGATGTGCATGAGCCAAAGCGGGCCGCACGCCAGTTGAAGATCTGTTTTCTGACATTAGGATCCATGCGGCCCGCGTGTGAGTTGCTTGATCCTAATGCGGGCCGCGTACAAGTCCCAGATGCAGAAACTTTGGACAGATTCAATGATTTAGCTTGTGAACGAACTTGTGAGCATTAATTGAAGCATGGGCGCCCTCTACTTGCCCCCTAGCACCAAGGGCCACCTGCTGATCATCCATGACTCAATGTAGGGTGAGTTGTGATGATCCTAAGCCTCATTTTTCACTATAAAAGCCAATGCTTTGTGCACAATTGAATCACACCTCAAAACCTGCTTTCTGATCATTCTTGGAGCTCTCAAGCATTCCTCTATCATTCTTAGTCGTGCACCAAGCTTCTGTAAGTTGCCTAACCCTTTGTGGTTTCGTTTTTCCATAGTTTTAGCCTAAAAGTCAATCCGTCGTAATTAACGATTGACTTTGCGATAAATCACGAATGGTCCAGTGGTTTGTCGAATCAAAGATAGTTATATGATGGTAATCATGTGGGCATTAAACCCCCTAAAAGGGCACCCTCTGATTCCCACTCTAACTAGATCAAATATCGAGTCAAACGTGCTTAGAAAAAGTCAACAGAAAGGTCATTTTGCGATTTCTTGCATAATCTGTAATGTAGATGATATGTAACCTGTTTGAACACTCATCAAACATGATAATAAGTATATAAACTAGTCTAAGCTTGTTTGATCCGACCATTTATTGCTTTGACCCGGTTCGGAGCCGAAAGTCGTAAAAGTTTGCCTTTTGCATTGACTTCAGTTCTGACCCGTTAAAGTATGATTTAGATATGCCTTAGGACTCTCTTAGGACCAGGTTACATGATGGTATACCCCTCTGTGACCGGTTCGTTGTTTGTCCGAGTCTTTTACACCATTTCCGTTAAATGCTTAAAAGTTGACGGTAACGCCCTTTTTTTATTAAAACAAGAATTTCGGACATGTGAAAGAACCATATACTTAGTTACTGATTTCTAAGCATTTCCCTAAAATTTCATGTCAATCCGAGGTCCAGAATAGGAGTTATGCGAAATAGCGCAAATTGCGAAACTTTAGTAATTAAATAGTGCAATTAGCATAACGCCTATCTAAACCCGGATTTCGACACCAAACCTTTTACTCACTGATGTAAAATAATATTTTGGGATTTTTAAAGATTTTTAATTATTTTTAACCTGCTCATAACCTGCGGTTATGGCAACGGTTCGGTAAATACCGAATATGCCCTTTTCGGCCATAACTTGAGTTCTACAAGGTCTTTTGACCCGATTCCAGTTGCTACTGATTTTAAATAATAAATAAATTATTTTAGACTTTATAAACTATTCAGGAAACTCAGATTTCCTGTAGAACTCAGAAACCTCTTTTATAATCTTTAAAAAGACCGAAATACCCCTACGGGGCATAATATTAACTTAAACTCGTTACGGGCATTATGGAAGGTATCCTACTGATACCACAACCTCTTTAGGGCATATTGACTTAGGAAATCAGTGTAGGACTCTTACGGATTACCCGTTGCGCCTTTTGCGCGCACGGTTCGGCTTATGTAACTAGTTCACATAAATTAGCCGAAACGGGTCAAACCATATTGTTTTGACCCCAAAATCCAGAGTATGATTATTATACCCATATAAAACAAGTCTTCAAACTTGTTGGGTCAAAATCACACTCCATTCATGGTTTTCGCCTTTCACGCGATTTAAGCCGTAACTATCCACTGAAACTGACCGGTCTAGGCTACGGCCAATATAAAGACTCGTTAGGATTCTAATAGGTTATTTTAAAACCTTCGTTCCAGAATAGGAGACCAGTAAAAGCTATCTGTGATTTATTCAATTAAGGATTATACTTGCAAAGGTAAATACTTTTAACTTATTTTCCGTTATACGGGCTTGGGTTACGGTATTTAAAATACCGCTTGGTCAGGCAATTGACCCCAACTCATTAGTAGTTGGGTATTATCAATGTGACCCGTTTAAAAACTTGTTTTGTTGGCTTAACGCCTTTGGGGGCTTAATGACCATGTCCCGGATATCCTTGGCAGCATTTATGAATGGCCACGACCTTGACATCCCGGTGTAGGCGTACACCCGGCATTATGTCTATGACTATAAAAGTGTAGCCATTTTTGAACCTGCGAGACATTCTACCTCGCATAGCTCAACACCCTCATACCGCCATTCATTTGGACCAGACTCGGAAAACAATCCAAATAACCCTCAACCATCCTTTTTACCTCTACAGCGATCTGCTTCGCACCGATCTTATGGCGATCCTTCACCTTTCTTCATAGGACAATTTAACCCGGCGGATTATGTCCAAGAGCCAATAGGGTATAACCCTTTAGGACCCGAGGATCACTTTTCGGAAGACAATGCAGTGGATATGGACGAGGATACAGATCCCGTCGAGCCGGCACGGGGTACTCCCAATCATCCAATCGAGATCTCGGATGGGTCATCCTTCCATGGAACGCCCTATCAAGGTCCCGATAGCTACTAGGCGAGGTTTGACCAATATAATTGGTACTTTACACCTTCACATCATTACTCGCCTCATGATCAACAGCAACAACAGGATCCTTCTGAGGATTCGCGGTTTGTGGCCGTTACGCCACCACCACCGCCACCGGTTCAACCAGTAATTCCAGATCCGCCAAGGCGTAGAAGATCAGGAGCACGGATGTCTACCCGAGGAGGGGAATTTCATTTCAGCACCCCTCGCCACTCGAGTGCTAGTCATTTTCCGTCAGTACCTGAAGAAGAACCACAATTAGGGGAACCTTCTGGTCACCCTGCAGAGGTGAATTCTGCACCAGTTGCACCACCTCCGCCACCATTCGGATATGACAATCCGATACCAGCGTACGGCGCTTCCACGGCGTACAATCCGTTTGAGCAGCTGACTCACACGCACTACAACTATAACTATGATGCCGATCCATATGTGATAGCGGCAAATTATAATGCCCTCCATGGAACCTCTTGGAGAGCCGATTACTCAGCTCATGGGTATCCAATACCCTCTAGATCTCCAGTTCCGCAACCGTCGCAGCAGCCACGTTTTTCTCCACCGGAGCAAGAAGAAATACTCCACCGTCTAAACCGTGTGGAACGAGACTTCGAACAAGAACGCAAGAGTAATCGCGGATTTCTCAAGGGCTTAGCAAACCTGCTGAAAGGAAGGAAGAAACGAGACCATTAGTCTCCTTATGTAATGTTGTATTGCAATTTAGTCCCTGCGTGGACATTTATCGTATTTCAGTCCCTACGTGGACTTATCTTTATAGTCCCTGTGCGGACATCTATCATGTATTTGGTCCCTACGTGGACTTGTCTTTCTATAAACCTCTGCGTAGGTAGTTATTTAATTATAAAGTCCCGTTTAGGGCAGCGTGTAATCGTATTTGAAGTTTATGGAATGTTATGTTATAAATTTCATTTTTGTTATTACTATATATGAAATAAATCAAAATCATTCCTTTTAAATTTAAATCTGCCTAAGTAAAGAATCTTAAGAGTGAAACCTAGCCAGGTGTCTTTTTAGACCCGGCCAAGATGGTAAGACCTAATTAAAAGATTCAGAATTCCAGTTAACCTCTGTAATCATGTTAACGTTCATGGCAGATGTGATTCGTTAAAATCGCACGCGTCATTCTTATATAAGAATCCTTCTAAGGATTTCAAGGCCCAAATTAATGATATAATAAATCATGGGTTGAATCATCAATAAAGATGATCATTTATTAAACATCCATTAGTGATGTAGTGCCTACGGGCCGAATTATTAAACATCCATTAGTGATGTAGTGCCTACGGGCCGAATTATTAAGCATCCATTAGTGATGTAGTGCCTATGGGCCATAATTATTGTCATATAAGACAAAAGGCAGTGGTGGTCTATGACTCCCTGTCAGAAAGGATAAAAAGACTACGGTTCAAACGTTCATACCTTGATTCTCTGTAATCTCGGCTAATATTATAAAAACGTCCTCGTGACTAGGCTTTTATGCCACTGGCAATATTATTTGTAATTAGGATAAGTATGTTCAAATCCTAAATAAAAGTGAGTAACAAATTAACCAGATATGGTCTCTGTTACTATGGTTAATGAATTGCCATAAAAGACAATTCCATAATAAACTCCTAAATAAAAATTTTCGTTATCTTCTGTAACAGATACAAGTTACCATGGCTGATCCTAGTGGAGAAAATACCCACTCGATGGAAGACGAATATGATAACGCCCAAGTTCACCTGACGGGCGCAGAGTTGAAAGCTCTTGTCGATAACGCTGTCAAGGCAGCTCTGGATCGACAATACAAGGAATATACTGAATCTCGGAGCCGAACTATATCCAAACCTCACTCAAAGCCGAAAGCCCACACAAAATCTCACAGCAAACCGCTGTCTAAGCCTAAAAAGGACGATGATAATCACTCGTCCAATGAAAACAGTGTCCGTCAAGAGAGGGTGTATACTGATGCGTCTCGCGCCAGGGGCTGCACCTACAAGTACTTTGTATCATGCAAACCCCGAGACTTCACCGGGGAGAAGGGAGCGGTCGATTGTATGACGTGGCTTGATGAGATGGACACCGTGGTGGACATCAGCGGCTGTGCAGAAAGAGATGTGGTAAAGTATGTGTCTCAATCATTCAAGGGCGAGGCCCTGGCTTGGTGGAGGGCGTTGGTTCAGGCCTCGGGAAAAGTTGTTCTATACAGCATGACATGGGAGGAATTCATTTCTCTCATCAAGGAGAATTACTGCCCTCAACATGAGGTGGAGAAGATAGAATCCGATTTTCTATCATTGGTGATGACAAACCTTGACTGCCAAGCTTACCTAACGAGCTTCAACACGATGTCCCAGTTGGTTCCATATCTGGTAACCCCGGAGCCAAAGAGAATCGCTCGTTTCATCGGTGGGTTAGCCCCCGAAATAAAGGCAAGCGTGAAGGCCTCTCGGCCAGCGACCTTCAGATCTGTAGCTGACATTTCTTTGTCCCTTACTCTGGATGCGGTCCGACAAAGATCGCTAAGGAACAAAGAAGCTGAGAAGAGAAAGCGTGAAGATGAAACTTCACGGAGGTCGAGCAAGAAACACCGTGGAAACGGTGATAACAAGAGGGGGTCGGAGTCAAGGAAGGATGGGCAACAGTCTAGTGAGAAGCCCAAGTGCAAGACTTGCAAGAGACATCACTTTGGAAAGTGTAGGCTCGAATCAAACTCGCAGACTCAGTCGAAGTCATATGCTTGCGGGTTGTGCAAATCCAAGGACCACAAGACCGTGGACTGCAAGAAAATAAAAGATGCTACCTACTATAACTGCAATGAGAAGGGGCACATTAAAAGCAACTGCCATAAGTATGCCAAGAAGCCTGAAGAGGCCAAGAAGAACAATGCTGGAGTCTTCAGGATGGAGGCGAAAGAAGCAGTGCTGGATGATAACGTGATCACGGGTACTTTTCTCGTAAATGATATCTTTGCAAGAGTACTTTTTGATTCGGGCGCTGATAAGTCTTTCGTAGATCATAAATTTTGCAAATTGCTGAATATACCTGTCAAAACCTTAAAAGTGAATTATGAGGTAGAGCTGGCAGATGGCACCATAGAAACCGTCTCCACTGTGTTAGATGGATGTGTGATATCCATTAAGAACCACTCTTTTCCTCTATCTCTACTTCCCTTTAATTTGGCCGGTTTTGACTTAGTGTTGGGTATGGACTGGTTATCTCACAACCAGGCCCAAATCGTCAGTAACAGAAAGCAAGTGGTGATAAAGACTTCGTCTGGTGAATCGCTTACCATTCGGGGAGACACCCAGTACGGATTGCCTGAGCAAGTGACTATGCTCAAGGCTTCAAGATGTCTAAAGAAGGGTTGTGTCATTTACATGGCACAGGTGATTATTGAAGAGCCTAAACCAAAGATAGAAGACATTCCCGTCATTTCGGAATATCCAGAAGTTTTCCCTGAAGATCTACCTGGTTTGCCACCAGATAGGCAAGTGGAATTCAGGATCGATATCATCCCTGGAGCAGCACCTATTGCTAGAGCACCTTACAGGCTAGCACCAACCGAAATGAAGGAGTTGAGGACCCAGCTGGATGAACTACTAGCTAAAGGTTTCATTAAACCTAGTTCGTCTCCCTGGGGAGCACATGTCCTGTTTGTTAAGAAGAAGGATGGATCGATGCGTCTGTGCATCGATTATCGCGAGCTTAATAAGGTCAGGATAAAGAATAGATATCCCTTGCCGAGGATCGACGATTTGTTCGATCAGTTACAAGGGGCAAGTTATTTTTCAAAAATTGATTTGAGGTCAGGCTACCATCAACTGAAAGTCAGAGATGAAGACGTACATAAAACCGCATTTAGGACTCGCTACGGTCACTACGAGTTCATAGTGATGCCTTTCGGGCTCACAAATGCACCGGCTGCGTTCATGGATCTCATGAATCGCGTCTGCAAGCCGTACTTGAACAAATTCGTCATCGTTTTCATCGACGACATTCTTATATACTCGAAGAACCGAGCTGACCATGAGAAACACCTTCGCTGTATTCTCAAACTTCTACATCATGAGAAACTCTATGCCAAATTCTCCAAGTGCGAATTCTGGCTACGAGAAGTCCAATTTCTAGGACACGTTGTCAGCGAGCGTGGAATCCAGGTGGATCCCGCTAAAGTTGAAGCTGTAATGAATTGGCAAGAGCCAAAGACGCCTACAGAGATTCGTAGTTTCCTGGGGTTAGCAGGATACTACAGGCGATTCATTGAAAATTTTTCAAGGATTGCTGCGCCCTTAACTTCCTTGACCAAGAAGAAGATAAAATTTGTTTGGGGCCCTAAGCAGCAAGAGTCCTTTGATATTCTAAAGCAAAAGCTGAGCAACGCTCCTGTGCTGACATTACCTGAAGGTACCGAAGAGTTCGTAGTTTACTGCGACGCGTCACACACTGGCATGGGATGTGTGCTCATGCAGAAAGGCAAGGTTATTGCCTATGCTTCGAGACAGTTAAAGGTGCATGAGAAGAATTACACCACCCATGACTTGGAGCTGGGTGCCGTTGTGTTCGCACTAAAATTGTGGAGGCATTACCTGTATGGTATCAAGTTTGTGATCTATTCTGATCATAAGAGCCTTCAACATCTGTTTAATCAGAAGGAGCTAAACACGAGGCAACGTCGTTGGATGGAGACTTTAAATGATTATGATTGTGAAATCAGATATCATCCCGGCAAAGCGAATGTAGTCGCTGATGCCCTGAGTAGAAAGGAAAGGGTGAAACCCATTCGAATCAATGCCAAGAGCATTGAAGTCAAGAATAATTTGATTAAAAGGTTGTTAGCTGCACAGCGAGAAGCTGTGTTGGAAGCTAACTATCCTCAAGAAAAGCTGGGAGTAACTGAGGAGTAGTTAACTCTTAGCAAGGACGGAATTTTACGATTAAATGGGCGAATATGGGTTCCAATTTATGGAGGACTACGAGATGTTATCCTCCAGAAAGCCCATAGTTCCAAATATTCTGTCCATCCTGGAGCAGATAAAATGTATCAGGATCTAAAGGCAAATTATTGGTGGATAGGCTTGAAAAAGTCTGTAGCCGCTTATGTAGCAAAATGCTTAACTTGTGCGCAAGTCAAGGCTGAGCATCAAAAGCCATCTGGCTTGCTACAACAGCCTGAACTTCCAGAATGGAAGTGGGAATGTGTAACTATGGATTTTATTACCAAGTTACCCAAGACGAGGAAAGGAAATGACACAATATGGGTTATAGTCGATAGACTGACTAAGTCAGCTCATTTCTTACCCATCAAGGAGACTTATAGCTCCGACATGTTAGCCCAGTTATACGTTGATAAGATTGTAGCCTTGCATGGCATACCTGTGTCTATTATCTCCGACAGAGATACTAGATACACGTCTCATTTCTGGAAAAGCTTCCAGCAATCTTTGGGCACACGTTTGAATTTTAGTACGGCTTACCATCCTCAGACAGACGGTCAGAGTGAGCGTACTATTCAAACATTGGAAGACATGCTGCGTGCATGTGCTATCGATTTGGGTGGTAGTTGGGATAAGAACCTACCACTAATCGAATTCTCCTACAACAATAGCTACCATACCAGCATTAAGGCTGCGCCTTTCGAGGCATTATACGGTAGAAAGTGTACATCGCCTGTTTGTTGGGCGGAAGTTGGAGATGTCCAATTGTCTGGACCAGAGATAGTTTTCGAAACGACGGACAAGATTGTTCAGATTCGAGACCGTCTCAAAGCTGCCCGAGATAGGCAGAAGAGTTACGCGGATCCAAAGCGTAAAGATTTTCACTTCGAAATTTTGTGTCCAATAATGTGTTAACACGTGTCATGAGTTTACACGTGGCATTAAATGTTCAATAAAGGACTAAAGTTGACAAACCTTGAAAGTATGTAAATTCGAGGGTTATAAATGTCAACGAAGGGTAAATATACTGTATAGTAACCCTAAATGATACTCGTACCTTCAAACGAATAAATCATGGATCGTACGGGGCGAAACGCGGAAGAAAGTGAGGGATTACAAGCTGCAGGGGTTAATTGTGTCAACATGTTTAATTTATACCTCTAAGTGACCCTTTGACGAACCCAAGGCTTTTTAACAACAAAATATACTCGCTAGAATATACTATATAAATTTCGCGAAGTTCCGTTTTAAAACGAGAAAGTTATGATCAAATTCGTACGAGAGGGGCTAAAAGCGTCAATAAAAGTTAAGGCTTTTCGGATAGTAATTAAACTAACCGGGGACTCAACAGTGCGGGTAAAAGGCACGAGGCCCTTAACGGTAAATAATCGAGGGCCAAATCGCAAAGTTACCCCTTCGAAACCGAAAGGTCAAGTTAATTATTACAAAAGATTTGAAAATCTTTGAAAACAGACCTCATGCGGGCCGCGTTGAAGATGTGCATGAGCCAAAGCGGGCCGCACGCCAGTTGAAGATCTGTTTTCTGACATTAGGATCCATGCGGCCCGCGTGTGAGTTGCTTGATCCTAATGCGGGTCGCGTACAAGTCCCAGATGCAGAAACTTTGGACAGATTCAATGATTTAGCTTGTGAACGAACTTGTGAGCATTAATTGAAGCATGGGCGCCCTCTACTTGCCCCCTAGCACCAAGGGCCACCTGCTGATCATCCATGACTCAATGTAGGGTGAGTTGTGATGATCCTAAGCCTCATTTTTCACTATAAAAGCCAATGCTTTGTGCACAATTGAATCACACCTCAAAACCTGCTTTCTGATCATTCTTGGAGCTCTCAAGCATTCCTCTATCATTCTTAGTCGTGCACCAAGCTTCTGTAAGTTGCCTAACCCTTTGTGGTTTCGTTTTTCCATAGTTTTAGCCTAAAAGTCAATCCGTCGTAATTAACGATTGACTTTGCGATAAATCACGAATGGTCCAGTGGTTTGTCGAATCAAAGATAGTTATATGATGGTAATCATGTGGGCATTAAACCCCTAAAAGGGCACCCTCTGATTCCCACTCTAACTAGATCAAATATCGAGTCAAACGTGCTTAGAAAAAGTCAACAGAAAGGTCATTTTGCGATTTCTTGCATAATCTGTAATGTAGATGATATGTAACCTATTTGAACACTAATAAAACATGATAATAAGTATATAAACTAGTCTAAGCTTGTTTGATCCGACCATTTATTGCTTTGACCCGGTTCGGAGCCGAAAGTCGCAAAAGTTTGACTTTTGCATTGACTTCAGTTCTGACCTGTTAAAGTTTGATTTAGATATGCCTTAGGACTCTCTTAGGACCAGGTTACATGATGGTATACCCCTCTGTGACCGGTTCGTTGTTTGTCCGAGCCTTTTACACATTTCCGTTAAATGCTTAAAAGTTGACCGTAACGCCCTTTTTGAATTAAAACGAGAATTTCGGACATGTGAAAGAACCATAACCTTAGTTACTGATTTCTAAGCATGTCCCTAAAATTTCATGTCAATCCGAGGTCCAGAATAGGAGTTATGCGAAATAGCGCAAATT